>NW_002060947.1:407856-1085498 GCF_000150275.1 Trichoplax adhaerens
ATTTCTTCTTCATAACATTATCACATAATATCTGTAAGTCTTAACATATGGTAACATTCGTATTAAAGAAATTGTTTTAATCCACAAACATCTTTACTCTACTTTATCTTTAACCATAATAACTAGTTATATTCTGAGTTTAATGCAATAGTTGGAGCTTAATTAACTAAAAGTACGATCAAGCATTGCAGCACTAATATTTGCAAAGGTTAACTGCATTCACTTGACTAATTTCAGACATTTGTTAGCTAATAACATATCCATCTTTAATAGCCGCGATTTTAAGGGGATTCCAAATCTGGAACATTTGTAAGTCTCCATAGTTCTAATAAGCTAGTAATCGCTACCGTTTTAATCTATTCACCTAGTATATATCGAATTAATCGTTGTTATAAAATCTACAAATCAAAAGGATAGTAGAAATTTAAACTCTGTGCGTTACAATTTAGTAGCAAGTTCTGATTAATGCCGCATTTGAAATATGACAATAGTACTTCAGTGATGTCTATAATACGAGTGTTAAATAAAAAAAATAGCAGTACAGAAATATTTTAATATTTTTTAAATGAGATTGCTTTACCAACAGAAGACTACGTTTTAACTATGTCTAGTCAGTTAATTGTTTCATAAATAATGTTGCTATCATGCAGTTCAAATAAAAAATTATCGACGTAAGTTTTTACATATTTTATCCTTTTTAAGCATTTATTAACTAGTTAAATAAAATAACGATATACAAATTCTACAAAAATGTTTTATTGCTAGAGATTTACAACATCAGCAGCATGCAATGTCTGCAATATCCTATGATGAACTTAAATCTTTAACTAAATTAACCCAACTGTAAGTAAAGGAATCCTACAAATGACACGAGTGAGAAAGTTATTGAAGTAAGATAGGTTAAGCTATTGCCATATATATTTCCGTAATAGGCAAGCCATTATAAATATACGCCTAAACTATAGCCGAATATATTCTTAATAAAGAACAATTCAATAGTATCCTGTTTAAATTAATTAACTAGCAACTGAATAAATATTCTATTACAAAATCTGTAGAAAACTAGGATACAATGCTATTAAGACTCTTGGAAACGGCGAATTAATGCTCCCAGCTTTAAAATCACTGTAAGCTGTAAACGAAAAAGCAATTTTTTTTAAAAATAAAGGCTAAAGAATTTCTTGGCATTATGCTACCCTCCTTAAACTGAATAGCCTTAAACTGAACAAAATTTGTGCTTGCTGTTTTCGTCAATAAATTTTGATTGCCTAATCATTTATAGGAGAATAGAGAATAACAAACTGAAATTCATATATCAGCACGACCTTGATGGAATGCCCAATTTAGAAATACTGTAAGTATGCATTTGACGTTAGGAGACTAAAATAAAATGGCTGTTTAATCATCCGATGCATTAGTATTTGATTATAGACAGCTTATACGAGTAATATATTTGTCCAGTAGCTTAATCATTAGTCAACGCCTATCAAACTTCTGATCATTAGTATTTCATAATATTGAAATCAAATTAATTCTAGCATCAAAGAAATAACTTGGTTAATAACTATTTAGTTACAAACTACTAGTATCATTTTTAACATAAATAATGTCATGAAAACAAATTATTTTCTTAGTAACATGAACTACAACAAAATTACAAAAATCCAAGATAGCGCGTTTAAATTGACGACAAAGCTGCGGTTTCTGTAAGCATGAATTAACTCTTTCAAGTCAATACAACCTTTATTGTTCGAGTATTCATTATTTTAATTTAACAATAGCGGCTATACTAAAATGTTTTACATGGTATCATTTGCTACCTAGATATGTTGCATCATCACAATTTATAACATTGAATGCGGTGCTTTAATTGGATATATATGCCATCATAGCTTTAAGAATTTTTTCTAGCGTCATATTTAGTATGTATAGTTCATATATACGTGTATCCAATTTAGGCAGCTGTCTACAAATCGTATTAATTCATTGCCTGATAGCATATTCTCAAATCTGGTTAAATTAGAAGTCATGTATGTATCGCAAGATTTTAGTAGAAAATCGCCTTTTATACCTCATATTGATACTTAATCTATAGTTAGAACTATTTTCAGCCAGAAATTGGCTTTCCTAGCTCATTAGCATATTATTTGATCTTTAACTTCAAAAGTATAACGCCGTAATTCTTGATTCATATTAGGGATTTAAGTAACAATCAGTTACAACATATTTCCCATTTACATTTTAAAAAATCGAACAAATTGCAGCAGCTGTAAGTTAATAATGAGTCCTACCGAATGATATCTGTTTAAGTTTTTAGCTAAGAATAAATGCAACCACATGGTACATGTGGTAAATACTAGCTTTCACTGTTAATTGGATATGCTAAAGTTCTATTTATTCCACTCTTTCAGCTACTTAAGTACCAATAATATTCATACCATCGATAATTATAGTTTCCGAAATTTAAATAAGCTAAAACGCTTGTAAGTAAAAGCCTAATAACAAACATACGATAATTATATATAAATATTGGGGTGAAAACAGATAATAATTCGTAAGTAATGAATTTTATTGTATATATATATATATATATATAGGTTACTTACCAATCTGAACTGTTAAAATAAGTTTTAGTGTTACAGTCACATACAACTACAAACTTACAGCTTACGGAACGAAGTAACAGTGCAGTTTATTATTTTCACCCTTTTTTACTCTTGACGTTTAATCATCTCATCTGCAACAATACTATGCGATAATCTTACCCCTTTTAATTAACTTCAGTTACTACCTTCTGCAGAGCTTTGAACATGAACGCGATAAGAATCATTACCAGTCAAACATTGATTGGATTGAATTCCCTGGAATCGCTGTAAGATTAGTTATTTCATTTTTGTATTAGGCGAAGCTTTACCGGCGTTGAGTGTAATAAATTAGTAACTAGCACTAATTTCACTCCATTAATCATTCCAGCTCTTTATCGATGAATTGCTTGCAGAATATCGAAGATAATGCTTTTATAACACTTCAAAGCTTAACGTCGCTGTAAGTAAATGCATACATACGCGTGTGCTTGTCTTATGGCCTACCAATTAAAGTTCCTATATTTTATAGCATTTTAGCGAGTACATCAGTGTAGATGGCGTAATATTAAAAAATAAATATTTTGCCTTTATAAATTAAATTTAGCTTAGATATCAAAAATGAGCTCACCATCATAATAACTACGGTATTAGAGATGATAACCTTGCGTTAATACCGATTTCTTCGTACACTTTGTCGACACTGCTCGGAAGTGTTCGAAAAATGTACAATGACGAGATCAAATTTACTGTACATCCTACGAAGTCACAACTAAATTTATCAACTATATTGAGCGCATTACAGTGTGCTATTCTAAACCAACATATCACATAAAAATATCAAAGTAATCAAGATATTTCTATTTTTCTATATTTTAGAAGAATTAGTAACAATATGTTAACAACTTTAAGAAAAAACACATTTACCGGATTACGACAACTACAGTTCTTGTAAGACTATTTATGGTGACGTAGACGTAATACTTACACAACCTGCCTTTAGTAAATTTGTTACACAAATAGCATATAAACTACATATGTATAGTAAGTAATTAATGTATTCGTTATTATAATTTAAACTTTAGGGCTTTGCAGGATAATTATTTACAGTGTGTGTCATCCAGCGTATTTAGGCAACTTCCACAATTATTAATAGTGTAAGTTTCATTAAGTACTATTAATAAATTTATTTTTAGTTTATAAAGGTAATTTTGTCACCATAGTTTGCTAAACTAGCTTATCAAAAACTGTGCTTACAGGGGTACCAATTTTACATCCATATGTTGTATGTTGCAAGCTAACACCACATGTTATTCTGTCGGTAAAGCTATTTGTCCAAGAAATATTAACTCATCTTCCTGTAATGTTACTATTCTACCAGCCCCTTCTATTCGATGTCCGTATAGGTAAATGATGTCCTCCTAATATAATTCTGACTATTCTGCCACAAAATTTTAGTTCTATCAAACCATGCTCAAATGTTTAAAAGCTAGTATAGGCTATGCAAATATTTATGATAAACTCGTAATATTATTCTGACTATTCTGCGACAAAATTTTAGAACTATAGATGTTTATCAATGATTTTATATGCGCTAAACAAACATTTAGATATAAAATTTTGCTTAAACTATCAATATTAATATAATTTTTCCTTGTTAGAAGTAAACCTGAATCAACTAGCATCGATTATAATAGCAACATGATTGCCTGACTTTTTTCGCTATAATAATAGGATATCAACGTCTCCTACCCCAGCATTACAGGCATCATTACCGACCAATTCAACGCCCATTTATACAATGAATCTTACTGCAACCTTTTTCACTCCATCTACTACTAATAGCACGACCATACCATATACTACTCATCCATCAACTTCTAGTAACGGAAGTGCCATATCTATGGTACCTATATTTCATCAGCTCAAAGTAATGGCTACCTGTATAGCAGCTCTGTATTTAATAAGTACCATTTAAGCTATTTTATAATATCTATAAAATCCATTTAATACCTATTGCCAGTTATTAATGTTTACCAGAAACACAATTTCTTTAAATTAATTAAAAAACCGGCAGAGATATGAGAGAAATATCCATTAGCTTTTAAAATTGTTTACGTTCGCTACTAGACTAGACTATAAACTAGCTAACATTGATTTATAATGTAAGTATTATTATATTAGATAAAGCATTTTTATAACTTTACATAGGCCCTCGTATAGAAGCTGGTAAATTTAAAGCATAATATTTATTTTACTTATTTCCATAAATAGCTGGTATTAGCATTAAGGACGATTGAAGATATAATAAATAATAATCTAATGCAGTACTTGTAAAATTTAGTAGATTGGCAAGATGATGATTATCTCTAAACAACGCGGGTAGTTTTGGATGATATTACTCATCCAGATACGCCTATAATAATGGCAAACAACATATAATTTAGGAATAAATTGCGTATTTCAGAATCTGTATAAAGTAAAATCGCCATAATAATCTTTACCAGCTATCATCAAGGCAGTATATCGATGGCACTTGAATTTCCCTATTGTTGTAAACTATCAGTACTGAAACTATGATAAAGTATCGTAACATTCACTTCCTACGCCTTGAACGTATGCCATATTATAAATAAGCCATAGATTTTAGGCAAGTTTTATTTCGTAAGGTTTTTACAGTATTTCCCCTTAATAGATTATTCACTGAGCATTATTAATGCTATCTAATTAATGTGATGTTCATACATAGCTTATGTCAATAAAGACACTGTTATTCGTAAAATTTAGAATAAATTTTCCTTAAATCGCATTTACGAGTATAGATGTTTATATTCTATCTGACTCGTCCATGTTTGGCTTTGAAATCTTTACTTATATGTCAATTTTTCTTAAAACATAATAATTCTTTCGGGAATCATTACAAATCATTAAATTTTGATCATCACTAAGTTTTAATTTCTTTATCCTCTTCATAAGCTGGAAACAGAGCTGTTGCACGGGTTGTAATGTCTTTCGATGATAAATTCGAATTAAATTATCCTCTAATTCTAAAATATATTTTCCCTGCCAGCATTGGACAACATTTAATAATTTCATATTACAATGCATCCATACTCCTTGATATCCAATTGAAATTATGTACCAATTAGAATTGTAAATCTAGAATAAGTAGCAAATCATAATTTTGATATAGATTACATTGCTCAGAACATTATCTTTATGTTGTATCTTGTGTTAACTTTCTTATGCTTATTTTAATATAAGTGTAAAGTAAAGTTAGAATAGAATTTAAAGCGAAACCAGAAATTAATCTCAAAGATCTATAACAATTGGGGCAGTATTCAGTCTTGAAAAATTTTTATTGAATTGATACTACTGGAATTAAATTTTAATCATGGTTAAGATATTAATTAGAATAACGTACCACGTAATTAGTCCCGTACTGTACAAAGAAATAATCACCATTGATTGAATTGATCGCACCCTGATATTTATAATTGTAAAAATTCCTGAGGATGAATCATTTCATGTTATAACAATATTATAATGACACCTACTTCTAAAATTTTGTAGTTAGAAACACCCAATTCGGCACTAGCAAGTTTTAGATCCATCGGCCTGCTAATATTTATACTGGATCCGTCAGTAGGAATTGAGATTTTTGAAATATTAATATGACTGGTGGATGGCTGCTTTCGTGTCTGTTGTATAATAGAGTTATTATCCAATCTATATACCTATTGCAAATTGTGCACAATAAACGATTTTTCAATTTATGACATTTTGATAGCAATAGCCATAGTATTAAAAGCAAATTTAATGTAAAATAAGTAAATGCATTTAATTGTTTAGGCTACCGCTTTTTAACCGCTTAAAGCTTCTTAAAAGCTCTAGCTGGTAATTATGTTTTTATACAAAAATTATCGATGACATAAGACATTCGATCAGTTGCAAAGACTATTCAGCACCTTCAATATATGTCCGAATTGATGAGTCCAGCTATGAACAAGCATGTGATGATCATCTTCAAATATGAGAACTTTTCTCTTACATAGCGGATCATATTCTTGAAATACCTTGACTATTTGTCCATCTAAGTAATTTATCATGCTAATGATAAGACCATACGAATACTGTTGTAAATAATCAGAGATAAAAATAGAATTAGCAGAGTAGACAAAGTTCAAGGCTAGAATTATCAATTTAAACTTTAATGTAACCTCTGAACTAGTCAGTATAGCAAATTTTTGCGAACGATTGTTATTGAATATTAATTATAGAAATAAAATACTGACATGAAATTGTTCTTCGTCATATTTCCAAGTAAAAATAAATTTATGGTCAAACTTCCGATAGTTCATTTTCCATAATTGCAAATTATAAGCTACAAAAGTTTGCTCTGTTTCCCATTTCACACGCCTAGGATTGTTTACTTCTCGTAGCTAATTAGAATGAATGAAACTAATTAACAAATCACTCTATTGGGCACCAATAGCTTGATATAGCGAAGTAAAATTCAATTAAAAACGATCAGTAAGCTCTTTAACAACGGCTAATGAAATAGAAGTGATTTAATCTATAAGTTCCTAAGATTTCAAAATTTTCAGTATAAAAGGATGTAATCTCAATATAGCTCCTAAAGAAATAAGAGAGCGTATTCAGGATACAAACTAATTCGCCAAAATCTTATACACGGACTGACTGATTGCATATCCACTTTTTTGGGTATTCACACATAGACTAAATTTCAATGTAATAGATCTACATCATATATTTCACGTGTATTCGCGATAATAAGAGAATCATCAATTATCAATTTCAGCTAACAATTTATAAAAATTTTCTTACTAAATATTTAATAAAAAGATTAAGGACTCTATAAAATCCTACGATATATTTAGTTTCATTGGAATTAATTTGACTAAGATGAGAACTCCAACGCCTTTTAATTAATGTACATGTATAAGCTTCATAAGTAAGAGAGCTCTCGGGAGGTCATACTAGATCTGAGTACTAATGATAATAAAATAGTAGTACCTAATAGTCACCTAATCAGTAAAATCTTACTTGAGTAATTACATGCGAATGCATAGAATGTGACGTTCGCGAATTAGAACAACCACCGTTACATTCATATTTTTCTAATATAATAAAATCATGCAGATTTTGGAATAAGCAAATATTCCATTCTTGTAATGGTTTACTGTTGGTCCACCCCCCAACACGATTAGAAGATACTTGTTCCAGGGTTTCTCCTTTGTAAATCTAATATGTGAAATGTATATATATAATGTCAAACATCCTATTTTTAATTAATCTCATATATTGCTATTTCATTGAAGTATTCGTTTTTAGAATTAATGAATAAGGAAATTGCACTGCGTCTTCCTTGTTTAACATGCTTTTGCCAGCATTTAGTAAGATAAACTAATGCTAGTAATTAAGGCACATTAGCAGGGCCATTTTCCGAAATTCGCATACTTTGTAACTTACATTTAACGTCAGAATTTGATCCAATAACAAAATAATAGCCAAAATAGGAGTTTCATTTATAAAATTATAATCTATCGCTAAAGATTTCCAGTTTCTGTTTTTTTCTACATTGTAACAATAATGTTCGCTTCTAATGATGTTCATATCACTTCTAATTATGTTTATATCTTGAGAATGTGGTCGGTATATTAATAAATCTTGCATTCCAGGAATAAAACGAACGTGATAAATAGGCCATTGAAAGTGAATTAATCGACTAGGGATGATGCCATCATAATTCCATTTTATAATCTATGGAATTGATATATGAACAATCAGATGCCATAGTCCTCTAATAATATTCATTCAATCGCTGATACTATGAGTAAATTCTTATTAGATCTATTAAATGCCTGGAGATTTGACATATTTATTCGAGTATGAAATTACAAATACTTGTGTACTGAAATATAATAATAAGAAGGAGGAATTTATAATCAAATTTCTAAGCTAATTTACAAACCAGGAGATCTTCCGAATTTGCAGACTGAAATAAAAGCAGCTGACAATCATATGAGGTTGATAAATGCTTGTATCCATATTCTAATTTGTAGCATGCTCTGAAAAGGTTCTTAAATTCTTTACGTACATCTATCGTATTATTTTCATTTTGCTCGAGTAAAACATATCCCAGAATGCAGCCATATTGGACTAGTAATGCATTTTTGAGGCCATCATATGATAAATTATGTAGCAGTAGTGTTTTATTTTCACGAACACTTTCTTTCGTGGTAGAGTAGTCGTACTTTAGTATCAATCTAGGTAATCGAATACGCCAGATACGATAAACATCTTCGATATTCCAAACCTTTAGGGAATATGGTAAATTAGTGATTATATAGCAACATCGATGAACTAAAGCGTTATAAATAAGTAAATACATTGCTGGTAATTAAAATTAAAAAATCACATCAATTTGGCATTTATTCCATGTCGCTGCATGGTATTTGATATTTTCCTCCAAATTTTGTTTCGTCCAGAACAAAAGCATAGATTTGCTTACTGCAAACTGTTGCCATGACACTAAATTACTTTCAACAACAATTCTTTCCTTACAATATGCGCTAGTCTCGTAAATCTGCCAAATCTAAATAGAAATAATTTTGTTAAATTTATTCCAAAAGTGTAGCAAATACTCTCTAGAACCTTTTCAGGTACAATCAGGACTAGATGTAGTGATCAAGGTAACTAGTTGTTACATAGAAACTAGAATTTTAACTATACTTTTACAAAGTACGCATCTTAGACTACATTGCTGTGATACTATACTGTAATTTTATTACGCTACAAGATAGCTCTATTGCTATTTTTTTCATACTTAGCACACGTACTTTAATGATAGACTTTCTACTCCTTACATCGATAGTAAAAGCTATATGAGCTATTTTAGGAGAAAATTCTAACTGACAATCAGCACAATCAACGATATCAGCGTTGGAATATTGAACAAATTGTAGTCGTTCATGATTATCCGCCAACCAAATTTCCCATTTGTGATACATATTGCTATTAGATAAATTCACATCGTCTTCGCATCCTATAAGTACGGTTATTATACAGCTTCGTTAACATACTCAAATTTATATTTTCTGAGCTACAAAGTTCGTTACAGAAATACTATCAAAACATATCTATTTATTTCCTGTGCATTTATTGATAAGAAAATGAATCTTCAATATTTAATTAATGAATTGGCTATTATTCCAGCCCTAGAGCAATAAGCATATATCCAAATACCTTTATCATTTCTAGCAAATGTGTTGTAATAAAGCGCATCTAAACCTGATAGTCTTGGCTATAAACAAAACAAAAAAATTTTATCGTTACTGCTAATACGCTGAAGATAATCAACTAACATAGTTAAAACTAGAAAAATTTAGGATTTCCTTATGTTAAGTGAATCAAAAAGGTTACAGCACATGATGCAAGTATTATAGAAAGCATATGGATTAAAACAATCAGGTTCGTAATAAGTATCAAAGTTAAAAAATTTTTTAAAGATAAAAAATAAATACTAAATTTATCAAAACGAATAATAATTCTTACTGGCTCATGATATTTCAGGGCTATAATACTTCCATCAGCGCTTATTTTGATCGATTTAATTTTAACGTTCATCTTAATCCAATTGGTTACAGAGTTTCCCTTATCATAAATTAGCGTCTGCGTAGTAGAATATTCAAGTAAAATATTTAAAAAGGATGATAACATCAGGTAAACAGCATCATTATTTTCATTCAACTTTATTTGGATTAAGTAAATCAATACGGAATTTACAGATTCTTATTATCATTCAAAGGTATCAGATATTGAGGATAATTGGAAATTATTGTAATTTTTTTTTATCGATTACAAAGAGTTCCTTACCGTAACTTTACTTTTCATGCCATCATTTTCACATAGTACAAATTTTAGTTTTGAGAGTGAAGGATTTGAACAAGCATAAACCGGAGAAGAGCTCTTAACTCTTTTTGTAAAAGATTTAGCAGTGATTTTGTTCTGTTCCTCACTAATTGCATACCAGCATCTTAAAAATATATCATAAACAATTACACTTAAAATATTACCAACTTTATCAATATTTTAACAGACCACGAATAAATATCGCATCATGTCATTAACGAGAGCTCTGGTACCGTAATTTGGAATAGATGGACAGTTTTTCTACTGTTCGTGCTTTAGCAATTGCAAGTGCTTTATTAAATATCTGAGTGGTTTCATCACCAAAGAAAAGGATAAACTGCACCAAATCGATATTTTGCATGTTTAGATACTGCCCAAACTGTTTCAATATATGAAACAGCTCGGCATTGCCATACTTTATTCGCTATAAATATATTGTCCATTAAAATGCAGTCCAATAAACCAGCTCAGTATATTCAAATAGTGGTAGTTAAATATAAACTTTTAACTATTATCAAAGTTGACCATTTCACTCTTTAGCAAATAAATATATATAAAAATTCTTCTTTAATAAACTATTAACTGTAAGCTTAAAAAGGTTAACTCGTTACAGTTTACCTACAATTATATATAATTATTGGTTATTACTCTTTATACGCAGTAATTAAACTCGTCACCTAAAGTTTCTGACTTTAGCTTAGTGTAGAAAATAATGCAGTTAAGCTTAATATACTGTATACCCGTATTGATTCAAATCATTCTTAGATACAGTTACACCTAATATACTTCATACATGTATATTTATATGAAACATATAATTATATATTTATACGCATATATGTACAATTGCTTAAACCATGATTATCAAGTTACCTTTGCTTGAAAGTAAGTTTCACAACATTTCATATCTAGATAGATACTCGAAACGGCTCTTGTAGCTCTTAGTTTAGTTTCTGTCCATTCAATGTCATCTATTAGTCTTACTAAGGTATCGGTAGCTTTAGCATCTATTATATGTTCGATGATATAATGATAGAAGTAGCCATCATCTTTATGTTGATTCCATAAGCTACCATACTTCCAATAACAGCTGTCAATAAGTTTAGCGTGCAAATTTATTTTATGATCACAGATATCAGGACCTCGTTCACATTTATTGTATTGCATTCGCAGAAAATCGACAACAGCAGCGTTGATCTGGCAAAAATATCTACAGTATGAAACCGAAATTTTGAGAATTATTTATCTCAACGATACCTTAACAGAAAGGACTTGCTTCTTATAATAGCATCGTACTAAAAATATTTACTTTTATTTTATAATCACTACTTCAAAGCAACAATCATGTACATATAATAAATTATCTCTACCTGAATAATTAGAATTATAACTTTATTCATTTAAAATTAATTATGTAGCTACCTCTCTTGGTAATTCTTATGTACAGTAAGTAAATATCGCCCTTCTAGTTCTTTTAGTATAGCCAATGTATTGCAAAAAGATTTTCTCCATAGCAACATAATCATGGTCACAGGAATTCTGACGCATTTAAATATGCTTAGATCAAATAGCCTTTGCTTAAAATTACTATCTAAACAGTCAACAGTCATCATAATTACTGTTTGAACATTAGACATTAAATTTCTTTTTTTATTTATGACTAGCCTATTGTATTCTATCATTTTTAACGCTTTGAAGCTTCTATTTATGTCGTCAAGATATGAACTAGAAATTAACGTAACATTTAATGGTAAAACGCAGGAAACATCAATTAAGTCTCCAGTTACTTACTCAGTGATTGTAGTTTTCGATTTATTTTTATCTAATAAGCGTAGAAACTGTGCAATATCATCAAATTTCCAAGCAGCCTAAATAGTGTTGTTGTTGATTGTTATTAGAATGCGAGAAGAAAATATTTATTTAATTATTTTAAAATGAAGGTTACCTGTACCATAATTTGATGGAAAGAATCGTCAATTGGACCATCCAAATTGTGTGTAGTCACAACTGCTTTATCAGCAAATGTAAAATAATCCATAAATGAGAGATTTCGAACATCGTCAAATATAAAAAGAGGACAAGCTCCCTTTATATTATCTGTTGCGCAAATAAATGTAAGTTTTAGTATTAATGCACTTTTTACTGATTTAGTATATTAATTTTCTGTTATGCGAATATCTCAAAAATGTTGCTAATATGTCTTGAAGTTTGAAAGTGACATTATCTGTATTACCATGTAGATAGTATTGAATGCAATCTACCACTTCTATTAGATCAGTAGGTGACTGCGTGATAGCAATTCCGGCATTTAATCGATGGTACAAACTCAAAAGTTTTTGTAACAGTCTATCTTCATTGATGTCGACTAAGTTAAAGTATATTAATAAACATCGTTAATTAATTAGTATCCAAATACTGTACTTATCATTACATGTTATTTTTATGTTTCAAGGTTAATAAGACATATTTCTAGGAACAATCCTAATGAATTCATAAACCTTTAGCGCTTTTATAGTCTAGTACTAACGGTTAATAATTAATTGATATACCGTTTCTGCCATCAGGCCATTATATTATCTTTAAATTACTGATATCAACCCAGTAAATACCATCAGGGTTGAAACAACCTTCTTCCTGGACAACTTTTCTAATTGCTTGGCTTAAAGCTATCGTCTTACCACAGCCAGCTGTACCACGAACTATAATTTTACCACTTTTTCCATGAATCATTTTCAAATTAGAAGCTATGGCATTCACGGAATCAATGACGTAGATGTAACGATGAATTGGAACCTCCATTACATCACGAAGTAAGTCTATAATTTTAATAACCTGAGGTTTAGTTAAAAATCATAAACTACCAAATTTTACTAAGAATTGGTCGATTTTTAGCAAAATATGCTATTAAAAACTAGGTGATAAGATGCAGCACCTATTTTAATCCTTCTAACTCTACACATGATACAAATTGCTAACGTCAAGTGTTGGCTGATCCTAAACTATGTTATGAAATTCCACATGGAAAGATCAAATATTTGCAAACGCAATGAATTATAGTATTTTATGAATAACATATTTACTGTATCTATTTTGAAACGAATAGGGCATTTATAGAAAGTACGTTATCGATCGGTTTACTGTCTATACGCGCACGACGAATTGTTCAATAAGTCTTTGCTATGAAATTGATCCTACAGTTATGCATATAGGTGTAGCTAACAATACCTCGTGCAAGCAGATCTAATTTTAATCCAAATGCTTGAACTGCTTGTTCAGGATGATTTCTAATTATGCTACAAAGTATGTAGAAAGTGAAATGATTGCAATGATGGATCAGGACTTGGATAAATTTTTTACTCATATCTTCTCTGGTTGGCATCTTTTTAATTTGAGCGATAACATTATCATCCATTAGAGATCGAGATCTTAATTCAATAAGAATATCAGAAATGGGAACTAAGGCCACAAACTCGGCAAATAATTGCTTTAAAGCGGATTTAATCTTCAAATCTGTTATCATAATGCCTAAGTAGAATGTGGAATAAGAAAATAAACAAATATGCATCATTGCGTTAGGTGACTTTCTTGTTATCCCTACTGGCATTTATTGAATAATCTCGAGCTAGGTTATTTGAATTTATATTTTTTTAAGGAGCTCATTCTGGTTTAAATTTGAACAGTTTAAATAAGAAAGAAAGTTGTTTGTTTTAGAATAGTGTAAAGACCAAGGTGTACCCTTCGTTATATTTTATAAAGACTGGTTTAAGCAGAATTAATTACTAATATCATCGACTCTGTCCTGTATTTTAACATCTCTAGGCTAGTAAAAGTGTTCTAACTAAATTTGATACCATTGATGTTTGAATAAGAGTAATAAGGTTAACACTATATTCACATATCAATCGATTAATAATAAATCCTAAATCAATAATTTAGTAATTTTTGATAGCCACAATAAAATGTGGAGATATAAAAACAAAATTAGCTATTATAGATTCGAGCACTTACAGACTTAAGCTGTATAAAAAAGGATAATGTAAATTTTTTTATGTCTAATCTTTTTCAGCCCAGATCTTTATTTTATCCTAAATAACTAACTACTTGATCGAATTAATGCCTTTTTACACGAGTTTAAATCCAAATAGATAACATAGAGTAGCTGTACAGTCTATATATAATCTCAAGCTCTAGTTTTTTCGATGCAATCTAAAGACTGTACATAATAGATTCATTTTATCTACTTACTTCCTGTAGGAAATTTTTACATTCATCTTTATTACCTACATAAAGCGCACAGTAATCCATAGAAATTAAGCTAGCGATATGCCGTTAACTAATCAAAGCAAATCCCGGAACAGGAACTAAACGGAAAGTAACAAGATTACATATATTTTGTAAGACAGGGAAGCATGTTATTATTAACAGTATAGATGAAATTATAAAGTAGCTCTGTGGTCTAAAGTGATCTAGATAGATGGACAAAAATCCTAATTTCCACTAAAAGTCTAAGTAATCTAGGTAATATTGTTCACGACTAAAGGGGAGCTAGTCATCAAAATCTAGTTCACATCATTGAGTTAATGCATTTCACAGTAGTGAAATGCTATGAAATCTAAATGGTTATTAATACAGCAATTATATCATTACTAAAATATGCACTTATGTAGGTTTTATTATAATGTTGCTACCGTATTTACTGCAATAATTGATGTTCTAATAATTGAAGATAATTAGTATCATCAGCTACGGAAATAGCTATCAAGTTTCTATTATACCTGTTACAATAAGAACAACAGGAACAAGTTTAAACAGTGTTCGAGTACTGTATTTTATTGTCCTTAAAAGGATATTTAATAAATGATCAAACGTGACCTAAACATCCATTTAAAACGAACTCTGACCTAATGTTATCACTTTAAATACATACACGAGTAGTAAGCGCTTTAGAATTAATATTCTTGTAATGAAATAGAAGAAAATATTACATTAAATTTTTGTAAAGGCCTTATTGATCGCAACAGAATGTGATTCTTACAATTTTATTAATAAAATTACTCTATCCACATTATTCATGATTGTAGATAACAACCCGTTCAATTGAACGGGTTGTGTGAATTTGCTGATGTTTTCAGCTAGCTGTATACACCGTGCCAGGTACCTTATATTTCCGAAATGTATTCTGACTCATTCTTCGCATTCTTATCGATATCTTTAATTACATTCGCCATAACGGTAGTAATGTCTACAGATCTTAAGTTAAAACCGCAATGACTTACTCCTATTTTTACCTATAACTTGAGGGCAATAATATTGGATTACTTAATTCCAGTAGGCTTGCTGTTGAGAGTAAACAAAGAGTAAAAAGTATTAAGAAGAAAACTTTATATCATTATCTGCAGGTAGCTAATCATTTATAAATCATCCATTACACTGCATTATCTGCTGCCAGAAAAGTAATTGAAGTAATTAGTGAAAACTCAATTATTAGCGTCTGTTATTGCGCTGCTGCACAAAGGAATGGAAAACTTCCTATTTCGTCCCCTTCATTTTCTGTAAAATGCTATGATCATTAGCAATACGGAGACAAAGTTACCTATGTCAACTAATTATTTTGTATGCCTTATTTCAACTGGATATAAGATCATTCATGATTAACTTGTCGGTAACAAAATTATTTTTAACTTATTATGGCAGTAGTCCATATCATAAATTGGAAATATCTAGTCATTATTTGTATTTCTATAGTTTGCTAACTACAAATATCTCTCATCTAATCTAGATACTTATAGATAAATATATTACTTGTCACAAACTTAACTTGCGAACTACTACCCTAAACTAGTAAATTACTTATTCCTATCTCCACAACACTTGAAAGTCTACTGTGTGGTAGCCCTATACTACTTGCCGTTACACAGGGATAAGACTGTTCTGAGTGTTTAGTATAGTTTTATTAATAGAGTAGCCGAAACGCTATCTAATCATGAACTGAGTGAGCATTCGCTCCTCCTTTTATACCCTACCAACAAACTTGTGTTGCACACATATGGTAGTAATTTAGCAACATAACATTTATACGGTTCATATAGGGAAACAAACCTCAATAAAGTATATGGTTTTACTATAAATACAACTAGTAAACAACTTTCATTGGCAATAACTAATAAATAGCCAATTAGACGAACGAGGCTCAGCATGCTACTCGCACGTTACTCGCACTTCGCGGCGGGGGCCACGTCCAGCTGAAAGACAACATATTAGCATTTAATGAAATTAAATTTAATTCTTACAAATAAAACTACTTTCATCATAAATTAACACGAATCTTTAGCTTAGTTCAGAAGAGTTTCATTACTTAAAATATTATTAATTCCCGTATATAACTTGATAGATTCTAGCTTAAGCAAAAAGTAATTTTCCATCCTAGTACACTCAATATACTATTGCAACTCTCTCTATATTGTGCTAGTATTATATTAAAAATAGTATCAGTGCATACAGAAGCTTACAATTTATTGTGCAATTCATTAAACGTAATCTTGCGCTAATTGGGGCTGCATTCCAGACAATGTAACTTATGGTCTAAATCCTTTTGGGGGCCCGTCTTATTGTTTCACAAAAAAATATCCGTTTGATAATTAATCGATACAGGCCACGCTTTTGCTGCTGAACTCTGAATAAAGTATTAAATACTATAGCATCACTAAGATCAAATTAAAGTCTTTTCGAAATTGATACGATAGTAAAGTAAACCACTTATCCTAAATAAGATTTAAGATTTATTACCGTCAACATGTGACGTACGCATACTATTGTCTGATAGCGACATCTTAGAATTTATATAATTTATTCATTTTTATTATATAAAGTTGCGGTTGAAAAAATATTACTACTCAACATTATCGTCATTTTTTACTTTCTTACCATTTTCAACCTTTACAGCAACTTCTATCTAATTGTTAGTTGTTAGGTTGGATCCTACTATTCCAGAAATTCGAATAATTTGGTGATATAACTTTGACACAGGCGTAAGCAGATGATATATTTTTTTTTTTTCGCTACTTGAACTTCCAATGCATTTAATAGGTTTTACTCATATTTTTATTTTTTACTGGCCTAGATTAGCAATTTTACAGGCGAGATGAGTGGCAATTTAAATATCAAAGAGTTTAATTACGATCAAAGTTACTCGGCTTTTGAGCGCCAAAGTAATGATTCACAACTAACATCACACGGACTGGAAACTTTTCTGAAAGCGCTGCGGCAGAGATCGATTATATTTAATGGAAATCAACCGGTAAAAGTCTCAGAAATTGCTTGTGGCCCTGCCGTTAGAACGGTTAATTACTTCAAAAATATGGACTTTTCTCCAGGTTTTGATATCAGAGCAACGGATTTTAATGAGAAATTTACTGGTAAAAATGGATTTGACTATGATTCTTCTACATGCAGTGAAGAAAAATTAGCAGCCGTTGTCGATGATAGTAGTAACGAGGAGGTAGGGTTAATCGTAAAAACATTTTTTGATGCTATAAAAAATCGAGTCTTACCGCTAAAGTCATTCTCAGTCAAAAGAGGAAACGCCTTCGATGATAACTTACTCGAACTTCTAGCCAAGAATGGCTTATCCATTGAAACTGAAAGGAACACATTTTCTTTGGTTATTGCAAGCCATTGCCTTTATTACGTATTAAATGAGAAAGTACCTGAGGTTTCCTTTCAAAAATTCTTCAACTCTTTAACTTCAGATCTTTTAGCTAAAAATGGAATAGCTATATTATGTCACAGTATGTTAAAACCAAAGAGTCACATAGCATTGGAAACTAAGTATGATTTTCATAAAATCAAAAATGTCTGCCCTACCCCAGAAGAATATCAAAAATATTCCATAGATGCTGTTATCGAAAGACATTGTCAAATAAATGATCTTCCATATTATAAAATGGAAGTAAATACCAGTGTTTGCTATACCGATGCCTTCTTTAATCAGCAAGATATCTTTAAAGATATCCATCGATATAATGAGCTTGATGATGACGCTTTAGATAATCTTCTGCGTTTACTATTTATTGCTCGTCGATCTGCCATGGATTTATATCAAGATCAATCATGTTTTGGACTTAATAGCTTAGTAGACGAGGTTGTAAGCATTGCTAAAGAAGATAGATGCCTACGTGATTACGATCGAATATATCTCGTACTAAGTCAGCATGCTACTCAAGAATTTAGGGACCAAATCAAATCTCTTGTCGAAGATTTGAATAGCACTGCACCATAGGTAAAGAGAAGCTAAAATAACGTTTGCAGAATGCTTTTTTTGTTAGTCTTTTTAATTATACTAATTTAAATCATACAGATAGCAATGGTCTATAATTTTATTGCTTACAGCTTAGTCATAAAAAATTTTATTACTTTTCACATTTAGTAAGCGATTAGGTCTTTGAAATTTTTTCAGGAGTAAAGCATGTATTAGTGTGGCAATTTATGAATAAGTCGCTTGATTTGTTTAAGAAGCAAGCTCACTTAGCTACCCCTAATTTAATAGCATCTTGCAGTGTGTTTCGAATTGTTTACAGCAATGAATATTTTCATCCACAGCATGTTCAAATTCTTCAAGGCTTTACAGAATTAGCACTAACGGTATATAATTACGCCCGGCAAAAAAAGGCCATCTTTTAATTAGCGGATCAGATATTTTGAGAAGTATGCCATAAAGATTTCTTACGTGTAGCTTTCTATTTGCCATTCTTGCCATTCTTTTATCGACTGTACATTTTTTAATTACAGTTGCTGTAGCTTTTGCGTAATCAAATCAAGACTTATTTTAGTTACATTAGACTGAAATTATTACGCAAAGTATTATACAAAGTATGTCGCATTGACAGACATAGATTCAGTCACCATTTTCAGCTACTATGTTGAAATAACTTTAGGCATAAGCATGAATAATAAATAAATATATTCAATTATAACTCACGATGACAAGTTATTACTTAAATTATTCGATTAGAAGTGTTAAGAATCGACTGAAGCATATCATGATTAAAGTCCATAAGTACGTTTATGGTTAGTTTCATGTTTTATTTTAATCCTTAGTTATCGCAGCATATTCTTAGCCAATCTTAGCTTGCTTTATGTCCGTGAAACCAAGTGATGGGATAAAAAGTACTGGGTATGCATGATAATTGTAGTTGAAGAAGAGCAGTAGTATATGAGTATTGACAGATAATTACAACTTTATTTATTAATTACATACCAAAACAGTCTATGTCATAAACAATTACTTGAACTAGAAATTGTAAAAGTATACCAAGAGTTCAATCTTAGGATTGGCTGTATTTCATAAAAAAGTTTCTCAATATATGCCTGTGGCATTGAAGATGGAGTTTCATGTATCATAACGAAACAGCAAGTGATAGTTCGTACTAAACTTGACGTGTTAAATTTAATCAAGCTAAATAGTGATACTGTAACAAAATTAAAACTACCACTAAGAAACTATTCATTTACTATCATTTCATGATATTAAACTAAACCCTAATTATTGCTAAAGATTTCGGATAGGGTTAACTCAAATTATATTACCTCCGTGATGCCGGCTGTAATATCTTAAATACGTACAATATAAAGTACTGCAATATGGTCTAGTAATGCAGTAGTTGTACAGTCCAATTGCGGAGAGTAGAATTAATCGTCGTTGTAAAAGATTGTTCATTTTTTGATTCTTAGTCTCCTCATTTTTACTGTCTGCTACACATTATTCTAGCTACATAATTAATGGTTACTGTCTTCGCAAAGTGGAATGGCGGTAGAACAATACGTTATCATGTAACATATTCCATCAACTACCAGATTACATGCTTATACGCGTACACAAGTATATTATACGAGTATATCCTTTCCAAAGGCTCGACTTGCTCTGTACTCTAATCTTCAGACTTGTTTACCTTCGTTTTCAAATAAGTAGAAGACATTATCTTTTGGATATTTCGAGGATGCTATTGTATCTGAAACATTACAGCTATTTACCATATTGTCTATAGTTTGCATTGTGTAATTTTATTGCCTCCGGCTTTTATGGTAATCAGCCCCTTGAGGTAAATTCAATGATTTGTGGTGTAAGACACAGGGTGGAGTAATAAACAGCCCTATTGATCTAATTATTGAATTATATTATAATATTTTGATATTAAAAACTGAATATGCTGTTTCCATAATTCAAGAACTTTAAGATAATGTAATATGCTTGGTTTTTCCAACGCAGATAGCAAGGGGATGACGTCTTTATCTTCGTAATCATCATCTGTATTTGCCCTGATCAGAATGCAACTTCAACTATTTCAATAACTTCAATTTACAGTTACTTACACACTCGTATGCTATGTTAAGGTTGGGATGGCCTCTAAAATTGAGATAGAAAAGTACAATTTTGATCAAAGTCTATTAGCATTTGAACGTAAAAGTAATGCTCCTGAAATAATATGCCGGGTGGTACAATCATTTTTAAAAGGACTACAACAAAATTCGATAGTGTTTTACGGCGATCAAACGATTAAAATAGCGGAAATTGCTTGCGGGCCCGGCAATCGAACGATTGGCTACTTTAAAGGCATCGATTTTCAACCAGGCTATGACATTAGAGCAACTGATATCAATGCTACATTCACCGGTGAAAATGGCTTTAACTTTTCATCTTGCAAAGGCAGTGAAGACACTAATGCTGCATCTATACTAGGCAAGAACGAAAAAAATCTAGGGTTAACAGTCAAAGCCTACTTACAGGCTATTACGACTCAAAGTATGCCGTTAAAGACGTTCTCGATTAAAAGAGGAAATGCCTTCCTCGAGAATCCACTCCATTTACTTGTTAGCAGAAGTGATGATATTCAGTCTGAAAGAAGTACATTTTCCTTGGTAAATATTTTCCATTGCTTGTATTATGTATTTAACGAGAAGGAACCTGAGGAAGCTTTTCAACGGTTTTTTCATTCTTTAAAACACGATATTTTAGCTGACAACGGCGTAGCGCTATTTTGTCATAGTACACTCAAGCCAAATAGTCATATAGCATTAGAATACAAATATGCATTTCAATCAATACACGATATCCATCCTACTACACAAGAATATGAAAAGTATTCGTTAGATCATATCATCGAAAAAAATTGTCAACAAAATAATCTGCCTTGTTATAAAGTGGAATTTCTTACAAAAGTTCACTTTACTCAAGCTTTATTCGATCAACAAGATATTATTCGAGATATTTATCGATATGACGAGCTCGATGAAAATGCAATCGATGACATTCATCGATTGCTATTTATAGCCCGTCGATCACCAATGGAATTATATAAGGATAAATCTGATATTGGTCTCAATCATTTATTGGATACAGTCCAGGCTATCGTTCGAAATGACGGAGGTATCCTCGAACACAATGCTCTTCAAGTAGTTCTGAGCCAAAATGCAAGTCAGCAGCAGAAGCAAGCGGTAGAATGCTTGCTTGAGCGATTAAATACTACGCCAATGCAATAAAATAAATTTCTATTAATGGATCGATGGATAGGTTATGAACATGGCGGAAGCTAAAACAAAATTAGTTGATTCAAAGGTGGCTTGATTGACCAAAGATATTTCGCCTGATACCATTGAATATATACTTGTATGTCGCGTATGCGTATTCATGAATAAGAAAACTCTCTTTTCTGAAAACAGAATCCGTATCATGATTTTAGTTAACTTTCGTTAATTCGGTCTGTACATATCATATCTGAATAATCCATTAATTATCGTGAAAATTTATTGTACGTTATACCTGAATTGGTGTGAAGACTACGTTACTTTCAAAGAAACCGATAATTTTATATCAATAAAGCTTCATAAATCAAGTTGCGTGTTCTCGGAACTGCTAGTTAAAAATGGGGATTAGTAACGACTACAAACTGTTCTTATAGCAATTAAATACTACCAGTCTGGCGTAAGGTATGCCCACCCCCAACATCTACTTACAGTACTACTCTAAATACTGACAATCTCCTCTCGTCAGAAGCAACAGTAGTGCCACTAGCCTTGTTGAGATACAGTAATTAATCATTAGAAAGACCCAACCTATAGATCCATCAATATCCCAAGTTATTTAATTCAAATTAGAAGTTACCAACGAGTCACTGAAGATAAAAGTAAAACTAAAGCCGATATGCTACCCACGAGCAAGAAGAATCAATCAAATACTCAACTCTATTCTAGCGTTCTCTCTATCTAGCTTAACTTCTACAGCCTTAAATGCCGCCTATTATATGCAGTCATGCACGTGCAGATTGGATAGTTGAATATTTCACTAAGAAAGCAAGAGTAATTTGATGAACTTCTCCCATGTTAGCCTGAAATATCGCCCATTAATGCTGTATAGTACTGTATATGAAGTCATTCATACATGTTGCAGATTGTATACTCTTAAATATGATTGATCAATACACAATTATTAATTGACATAGAGTAACATGGAGTAGTCAATATACCATATGAAAATATCGAAATCTTGATAATGAACACTAGCGTTTAGTCAAAACATTAGCAATAAATACCTTAACATGAACATAACAAGTCTATCGAATCTCAATACTCCTGCAAAATTGGCAGTGCACTATGGCATTGCACGAGTCGGCAGATCCGTATAACGATCGGAATCTACCTACTAAGTCATAACTACTACTTGTTACAGAGTACCTAGTCGCCACCTTCCCTCTTGGCTTTATACCCTCAATAGTATCCACAGATTCTACATTACTGTATACCTTTCTAATAAATTGGTTCAACCTTTTCCAATCAAATCGAATGTGAAATCATGGACTACTCAAAGAAGACCATGAGTAGTCGATGGCTGAATTACAGTGCACAGTGCTATCCAATCTCAATCTACTCTTGAAAAGTTGGCAGTGCAACTATGGCAAAGTATGAGTCGGCAGATCCGTGTAACGATCGGAATCTACCTATTAACTTAAGTCATAACTGCTACTTG
Organism: Trichoplax adhaerens; assembly: GCF_000150275.1. NCBI lineage: Eukaryota > Metazoa > Placozoa > Uniplacotomia > Trichoplacea > Trichoplacidae > Trichoplax > Trichoplax adhaerens. The sequence continues at coordinate 431,392 of NW_002060947.1, forward strand.
TTGCAGAGCACCTAGTCGCCACCCTCCCTCTTGGCTTTATACCCTCAATGGTATCCACAGATTCTACAGTACTGTATACCTATCTAATAAATTGGTTCAACCTTTTCCTATCAAATCGAATGTGAAATCGTGGACTACCAAAAGAAGACCATGAGTAGTCAATGGCCGAATTATAGTGCACAGTACCTTTCTAATAAATTGATTCAACCTTTTCCAATCAAATCGAATGTCAAATCATGGACTGCTAAAAGACGACCATGAGTAGTCAGTGGCCGAATTACAGTGCACAGTACACAGTCAGTACAGTACTGTACACTGTACTGTACAGTACTGTATTGCGTCATAAAATCGGTCGACAAGGCAACTCAGTGTACAGTACACTGTACTGTAAATCTAAGCACAGTAAGAGTGCTAACTTGTGTAAAAATGATGTCGCGACCCCAAACGAACAGCGACATCGCCACCGCCTCAATAACCGGAGGTGTGTAAAAACGACCAGAATAGAACAGATGGACACTGGGCAGTATAGTTACCTGGAACTGGAAGTGATGAGCCTGCTAGGATTACGACATCTTTTTTACACGCATCTGCACCCTACAGTACACATGAAAAAATTGATACAGTACGTACTATACTGTACAGTACTTAGGTATCACCGCTGCACTAACTCGTTCATTCAAATCCAAACCAGCATGGCTGCCGCCTGTGTCAACCGATTACTGCTCTATTCCAAGTCTTACAGGTCGAATAAGCTAATTAAGCAATGGTTTCAAAATTATAACAGTATAAGGCCAATGGCAGGTTTGTTCTACAATCATTTTTATCATTTCTGTTGCAATAGTAGCCTATTCAGTAGTACGATAAGATACAGCTTGTTCTCCTCGCAACAGCTTGGTTTGCAGCTAGATTGCAATAGATTTCAATTTGGTGTTAAACTAACGATAGTTGCATGGATCATCATTGACAGTGATAGCTGAAAATAAGACTGACAACCATCAGAAATCATCAGCACCTCATGATATTCCACCCAGGCGTAGTCGATGTAGCAGATTAAGCTCTTATAATGAAGAATTCAGAGCAACATCGATCATTGATGCTAGCCTCTATACTGGCGATGTAAGTAGACTATCCACCATGGAAGAGCATACAAAACTAGTTGCTTTACAACATTGAGGACCAGACGTTTAATCTTACTAACTACTCAACTATACTGTAGTAGTATAGCTTGCCAATTGTTATATTCAATTTCGACAGCTGCATAAGCTTACTTTCCTGTATTAAGTATTTCACTTGTTAATACATTGCCATTCCTTGCAATAGAACAGTAAATGTGTCAGATAATTGTGTGAGTAAAATTATGATACAATGATGGTATAATATGAACCCTTAGGATCATTTTTTGCTGTTCTGACTAAAAATAGGCATCCTTTGCTGTACTCTAGCTGTAATAAATTTCATCGTGCACGTATGGTAGTTATACATAACTTATACAGCATAGAATGACTATCAATCGATCAATAAAGCCGTTTTGTGTCTTCTAATATGGCTTGTCGTAGTGATTCATCGTTTTAGAACAGCACAGTAATACTGTAATACTACATGGCGTAAAGACCATTTTCCGCAGACTTTTACACACCAGCCCACTTTATGTGCATCATTTTCATCTTGTCAATTTATAGATCGAGCAGGCTTGGTCCTACTTTAATAAATTTCGACGGCTTGATCATACCTTCAAGATCGATGTCTACAATGATATCTTGCAAAGTCTAATCAAACAGGTAATTTATGTTAGTTGCATTGATTACATCGCAAACCTCCCGTAGAGCACGAGTACAGTATTCGACTTACAAGGACTGGTGCAATTCGAATTAGAATAATTATAGCTTAACGCTGTACATATTTATGATAATATTGTTAATGGAAACCCTGGTCTGGCCTAGAATACGAAACTAACCTCTTCTCTATTACGTTTTTGTACATTTAGAAAAATAGATCTAAAATTGAAGCTTTTATTCACTCTATGCAAACCGATGGTGTCCAGTATAATTATGATACTTTTGCAATTTTATTGTTAGACGCTTACATGTAAGACATAATACTTCAGAAAGCAACTAATGTCTTTATGTCTTTACAACAACCAATTGTTGAATGTGTATTTTATCATATTATAACTAACACAGTCAAGAACTTGAATACGAAAATGTCAAGAAAATTATCGATAGTATGACGGCGCAGGTAATACGTTAATTTAGTTTTAAAATTATTAGTGGATAGAATTAGACGGAAGACTGTCGATATTAGATACTTAAATACTACACCACACTATGTCACCATTTTTAGTTCATATTTCTAGTTTTAAAAGTATCTAAGCCGTTTGCTTACCTTCCGTTTGAATTAAATACTTAGCCTAGTATTTCTGATATAATGAATATACCCAGTCCTTCCGCTGTCGTTAATATCTGGAAAAAATACCAATTTTAGGGATTCGATTATAAACGTGTCACCTATGAGTGCTACTTGCCTGCAGAGGATATTGACAAAATAGCTGAGGTAAGTTAATGGTGTTGATCCCTAGAGGAGACATGTTTACTGAGGCAAAGTACAACACCTGTATCATACACCATTTTTTCGTAGATTGTTATTAAAATTCGTGTCTTTAAACGTCTTAATTTTGTATACAGTGGGAAAACACAGGTTAGCTAACATTGATTTCACTCTAGGTATTGGAATTCTATGACTTATCACAACATATTAAATCAAAGAGCGTTTTGGAGGAGCATCCTAAATTGTGTGATTTTTCAAATCCTTTAACTACTGCTGGCGATGTAAGCTAATGGATATGGCTACAAGCAAGCACGAGTTTTATGAGATGTAATTCTTGTCCATTAATTTCCCTCAGTAATGCTAATGCTTTTTAAATTGTAATAGATTCCGAAGCATTCCGTGCTATTCGATTACAGCAATGACGATATCAAGACATTAGTAGATAAGCAATTGGAACGAGAAAAAATTGGCTATACAGAAATAAAATCTGTAACCAAAACAAGAGAATCGGATGAATGGGCATACGCTCAAGTGAGCAATATATTCATTGCTAGCTTATTGATAACCGAATGGTATTTCTTGTATGCCTAACAAGATTTAGTGCAATAAATTCTCGTTCGTCGATAGAAGTAATCTTCAATACTATAGCATTAATTGGTAATACTGGAATTTAATGTTTCGTTATTCTTAATAGTTTAACAAATTAATGAATACCTGGAAGGCTGACTTAATTGCTGCTTTAGAAAATGAGCTACAACTAGTCAAAAGCGGGAACAAAGGTAAAACCAACTATGTTTCCAAATAATCAGATAAATATTTCTTATATATTGTGTAAACTAAATTGGTTGCTATGATCGATCTCTTATATGCTCTAATATTACTATTCATACTTTTGTACTAGAAACTCATCGCAAGCGATATGGCCCGTTTTTAAATATCCTCTCCACATCCCAATGTGCTGATATTACACTTAATGTAAGTAAAACGGGAGATATGAAAGCAAGCCTGGCGCGATTTTACATACGTATGACAAGCAAATTCCTTTTATTTTGTATAAATATTTTAATAGGTGTCAATATTGTTTCAATTTTGCAGACTTTTCGAAACTGTATGAATTCTTCTTATGGTAATGCCTTAAATTTTCTGTGTAAAGAGATTGGAGGAAATATTCTGCGTCTGTATTTAATTAAAAGAAAAGAAGAGTATGGTGGCATCGATAAGGTAACTATTGTAGTTATATGATATGCCTAGATTATTAAGGTACTAACACAAATAATATCAGGTTAGAGATCTGTATCCAGCTTATGTCAAGAATATCTTCCAAGGAAAGAAGAACATACAACATAGCAGTCTTGATTACTGGGAAAAACTAATTGAAGACAGTAATAGTGGCCCTTCTATGGTTAGATCTAAAACCCATATATTACTGGAATCGAACTAATAGAATTTAACGTTCCTTCGATCACTTTCGATATTCTTAGATAACAAGGCTACCAATATGGCCACAATCTGTTAAAGCATCGGTAAGTCACTTAAAATTGTTAAAATAACAATTTCAATACCTACTTCATCCTTAAATATCTCGTCTTCAGCTTGGATCTGCGATAGTAGAAATATTTCTTCGAGTGGCCAAAGTTAACGTTAACCTCATGAAAGAAAAGGCAGAGTACGGTCTAATTTGTTATTAATAACCTATTTATGAAATGTAAGCCATTCATCTACAATCTGAATTGAGTTCTGTTTCCGATCTTATAGAGAGAAATTTATTCCTGCATTTTATCATGTGTATGTATTTCAAAAGCAGCGTCAAGTTGGATTTATCAAGGTAATCTTCTAGGTCGCGATAATACTACAATTGAAATGATCACTTACTTTTGAAGTAACTGTCGACTCTAATTTACTCTAGCCTCATCCCAACGTTATGAAACTAGTACAAAAATTGCAACAATTTGGGGCAAGTCTAATTTAGCAAACTACCATATTTATCTAGTGCTTCGATTTTAATACAAAAATATAACAATAGGGAAAATTCTTAATGGAAACTAGTATGCTTCCTATGCTAGTACCTAGTAGACCATGGTTATGTCACCATGATGGTGGCTATGTAGCTACGCCAGGTAAAGTGTTTATCGAAGGTTTGGTCTTTACATGTTGGAATAATCATTTTTTTTCGAAAATTGATACCACATAGCGCCGATTATGCGTTATCGAGAAGATTGCTTCGATCAAGATGTTTTACTAGCCAAAAGTTCACGAAAATTAAGATCTATTTATGATAGCATTAACTATCTTGGATCTTGCCCTTGGAAGGTTAACAAACGGGTAAGGCGCTTTATGCTAAGAAGAATATTACAGCTATTTTTGGTGACAAAATTGTTCGTACTTCTTTATACTTAGGTTCTAGATAAATGTATCGAATGCTTCAATGAAACTGGTAGTGATATATTAGATATACCTGACCCAAGGCTAATTCCAATGCCGCCATATCCTGTTGAGTGAGTAGAATCTACAATGAAGAATTATTTTGTCGATATCCGTTAGCTAATTCTTTGCACTATCTGAATGCTCAATGATTTATTCAGAATGATAACCATTGATCCATGAGGTAGCAATGTTATTTTGCAAATTTAATTTTACAATATTCATTGAAACTTACCACTTTGCAAACTATTTTTTAATTGATGTAGTCCCGACATTGAGCCACAAGAGAAACGCAGAATAATTGAATTACGACGTCAAGTTGCAAAGAAACAAAGGGAACATCATTCTCTTAGAATGGATGTTTTATATAAGTTATCTGTGGCTAAGCATGTGAGTGTTATAGCAGCTGTACATTTGCATAGATTGTTAATTCCCATATGCCATTAATGCAGTTATACGAACATAGTTTGTGCTACGAATACTGACTTGTAGTTTAATTTTCACGTTCTAGTTTGAAAATGACATATTTTGGTTACCTCACAACATGGACTTTCGTGGTCGTGTCTACCCAATTCCACCACATTTAAGTCATGTCGGTAAGTTACTATTGCAGATTTAATAATCTTATTGCGCCAAGTGTAGATTGCATTCAAGCATCACAAATCTTTCACCTTACTTATAACATTCCGGGAAACAATAGGAAGTGATCTATCACGCAGCCTAATGTTATTTGCTATTGGGCGACCCCTGGGTACCGAAGGCTTCGATTGGATAAAAGTTCACTTAGCTAATGTTCATGGTCAAATGAGCAAGTTAGTAGTATATCTCCATTCATCAACAATTAATTATTGTTAAAATTACATCCAAAAATGCGATAAAGTTTCATTACTTTTTAAAAACTTAGAGCATCTTTAACCGATCGTATTAACTTTACCGAGTCACTGAAAAATGAAATTTTAGATTCTGCCGATAATCCTTTCACGGTAAACAATTATTTGTTTTGCATGGAATGAATGCATTGTAACTGTCATCATCCGATAACAGTAAGTAATAAAATTGCTACTGATAATGATTTTACCGCTAGGGTGATAAGTGGTGGCAAACTGGAGAACATCCTTGGCAAACATTGGCTACATGTATGGAATTGGCAGATGTTTGGAGATGTGATAACCCAGAACAGTATATATCTTATTTCCCCGTTCATCAAGTAACCAAAAGTTTTACAATAGTTCTTTTGAATTATACAGCAAATTTTCATGCTTATATTTAGCACGGTTAATGTTTCAGGACGGTACTTGCAATGGTCTTCAACATTACGCTGCGTTAGGAAGAGATACATTAGGTGCCGAACAGGTAACATTTCCGTTATTATAAGATTTTTACTCGCCTTACCGGCTAATTGATCAAATCTTACTTATAGGTTAACTTGGTATCAAGAGGTATTCCTCAAGACATATATTCCGCTGTGGCAAGATTGGTCCGTTTCTATCGTTCTCGGAAATATGCCTTACTGAATTAATAATTAAGACGTTAATTGTGTAAATTTTATAGGTTGAAGAACACCGTGCAAAAGATGCAAAGAAAAATAATTTCAACGCTCTGTGGTTAGAAGGAAAAGTTTCTAGGAAGGTTGCCATAAGAAAATTAAAAATTTAAACATATCTATTGTAGAACTTAGTACAATACCGCTGTTAATATTTATCGCATAAGATTGATAGCTAATGTTTCATGTACTCATTAGGTTGTGAAACAAACTGTAATGACTATTGTTTATGGGGTAACAAGAGTTGGCGGAAGGGAACAAATTGCGGTAAAGATAAGATATGCGCAATTAATTTTATTGATATTAAAAGAACGCCCATATCGCAACCTAATATTCTGTAATATTGTTATAGCGACAACTTGAAAGACTACAAGAATTAGAAAATGAGGAAAGAATTTTCACTGCATCGCAATACCTTGTACGAATTGTTTTTGATCAGCTTAGCAAGATGTTTTATTCCGCTAGACGAATACAGGTAGAAAATATTCAAAGTATGGGTACTAATTGTAATTACTTCTGAACTATCCGGATATATCACTGTGCTGTTTTGTGATATTTTATAAGGAATGGCTAAATGATAGTGCGCGCCAGATAGCGTCAGCAGGTAGCTTAGTAGAGTGGATAACGCCACTTGGACTACCAGTACTACAACCGTATAGAGTTCCTGTTTATAAAGAGGTACACTTTAATCGCGTAGATGTGTATACATATGTTGCATGTATATAAAAAATTCATTTAATAAGTGCGGAGTTAGCTCTAGAATAATTTCTTTTTTTTATAAAGTGACTTTCGAGTTCCTATAGCTACTACTTTGTGTTAAGTGCAATAAAATCTAAAATGCGCTTCAAGTTATTCGACCCAAGATACCAATAAATTTTAATTATGATATTACTATACTATGACTATACAGTACCTGTAAATATATCGTGATCAATTGACAAAATCTACTTTGTTAATTATTCCGCTGTATTAATATCAACTGTTTTATGTTGTAGCAACGGACTAGATTGCAAAGGATAAATCTTATATCGACAACAGACAATACTAGGTATAATTACATATATATTGATTTGTTCAGTTACTTGTACGGTTATTTCCTAAGTCGATTCAAAAATTACATGATTAATTGATTGATATTGATCAGCATATTTTCGATAATTTCAGTAAACCTCACGTTTCTAAGCAAAAGATGGCATTTCCACCCAATTATATACATTCTTTAGATTCAACGCATATGATGCTAACAAGCCTAGAGTGCCAAGCGTAAATAGTCTCGCTTCTTTTGACTTAGTGGATTGTTGAATTATTGTCGGTAAATGAAGTAAATGTACTTTTTAATGAATTTTACAGATCTGATACTACTTTTGTTGCCGTTCATGATAGCTTTTGGACTCACGCTGCAACTGTAAATGAGCTAAATAGGGTTCGTTGAGACTAATCTTCATATTTATGTCTGTGTGGAATGCATAACAAATTCTTATAATACTATATATAGATTTGTCGTAAGCAGTTCATCAAACTTCACCAGGAGCCTCTGTTAGAAGACTTGGAGAAATTTTTGTGCGCCAAGTTCGATGGACAACTGTAAGGTTTTACAGAAAACTTTGATTAATTAAATTCTATACCACGACTAAACATTAGCTTATTCATTGACTTACATTATAGAACTAAGAATAAAAGCCGCGTAAAATTTGGCAGAATGCCAGAAAAAGGTGAGATTGTAATTACGATTCTAAACGTAAAATATTTACGTTTAGAGGGAATCCTGTTGATAACAAAAACGTTATTTTAATGCAAGTAGAAGAATGGTTGAGTAGATCAATGTTATAATGCGGTCTTCATTTCTAATAATGATAGGATCGTTCGATTTGAATGAAATTAACAACTCAAGATATTTCTTTAGCTAAAAATTCTTATCGAATTCATCATAACCTTATTTGAAGGATGAGATATAATCACGGCCAAATTTTAGATGACAATTTACTGCCTTTAATGATTAAATTAGAATCCAATTATATTCGATTATTGGCAATGAGTGCAACCGACGTTGAAACCAATTTAATATTACAAACGAAGCTCGCTGTTTTATGCATTTCATATTTTCGCATTGAATGACAATTGACGTAGAAGCTCAAGGCTGTTGTATTTACAGCAATCTTGTGATATATGATTTAAATCATCAAGTATTATAATGTGCCATTTATATCATAATGAGAGCAATTGTAGATTTATTGCCGTGATATTTTAGACTAGATATTGTCGAACACCCTAAAGCTTACATAATTAATTTAATATTCAAATTGCTAGTTATTATATGGATTATTTTAAATTTATTTATTTTTTATATTTTTTAGTAGTTTCTGATATATCATTCATTGATGGTAAAATTATAAATTTAACATCACGTGGAAAGTGCAGTGTAATAACAAGTATATGAAAGGGTCGTAACAGCTCATTAAACTGCTATAAGTTAATGCAAAGATACCTATCCAAGTAATATATATATAGTATATATATATATTAATTTAAATTATTATACTATATCATATTAATACAATTATTTTGCAAATCGATTTTCAGATAGGTGCACCTAAAATGTTTTTGTTTCTAAATTTAAAAATACTTTATCATTAGCTGTTTATCATATCAATATTTTGTACTAGACCTACTACGAAACTTGAGATCCGTATATGTATATTAATAGAAGTGCTATCCTAAGATTGTATTTCCTGGTAATTATAGCTAGCAAAAGTATTAAATACAATCGTTGTTTTAGTAAACGGTGAATGCAGAGCGTATTTACGTAGTTTCAACGCGGCCAGTAATTTAAATTCTCATCATTGTAATCTAGTTTATTCGCGATTTATTTTAACTGCGAGTAATGATTTGTATAGCAATGCTCAAATGCTTATAGAATAAAATATTATGTTTTAAGACTTGTAAAGTGAATTGAAATTTTAGTTGACTATTCGTCTACTTGGAGCGCATAAATCTGTTCGTGTTCTATTCAAACCCATTCTGGAATCATTTAACTTCAAATCCAGTATATAAATGCCTATTATTGCTAATTATAATATGTAAATACTGTAGAAGCGTCTACTAACTTCTCCATCAGTTTTAGATATATCAAAAATCCGTTATAAACAGAATTATTTTCCCTGCATTCCAGTTTAAGTGACCATGCAGTAGTTACAACCTAAAAATTAATGACCAATCATCTCGTAATGCTATGTATGTAGATTACGTTTTAATGAACTAACTTGACTCTATAGGTATACTGTATTTCATGATTTATTAAGCATGACATTGTAATAAAGTGCAATCTTACTAAACGAAATTAATAAACTCTAATATTACACAATGATGATTTCTTTATTCAAGGGGTGATAACAACAGACGTTTTATTACTCGATTTCAGTTTATATCTTTCACATTTTAGGTCTATTAACAATTTACACCTAACGTGCATGTATATTAATCTACACTTTACATTGTATTCAAATATTTAATGTACGAAATAATCCATGGCGGCGTTACTGATAGCTTCCGACAATACTGTAACTTTCGTACGATAAGAGCTATTTGTAAAAAAATGAATGTTCCACAGTATACTGATATATAGATCAAATTTTTCGAGGACATATAGAAAACTGTTAAACTTCGCGTACGATCCTTCATGCCGAATTACGATTGCTTTTAATTTCTATTCGTAGCCAATATAACGCTTTCAAAGAAATGGCAAATTTATGTAATAAAACCTGTTTGAACAGAATTCTTAGGGCCTACAGTTACGATTATCAAAGTAGTAATAATATTATATTTATGCAAATGTTATTATCTATTACCTAGAGCACTGCAATAAGTTCAATGCCTAACATAGGTGTTAAATAGCCATTTTTTATCACTAGCGTCAATAGTAACTTAGCAATGTTCCGAGCATTTGCAACCTAGCCATGTATTTTCATAAGCTGAAGTTTACAGCATACGGACGGATATCTAAGTTCACTTATATATCTTAATTTAATATTTGATAATCCGCTGAACACTACACTTAACATAGCAATTGATCTAAAATTTAATTTTTCGCTCTTTGAAATGCTATACAACATTAAGGCTGATTTTATCCAGTTTTACTACAAAGATTTAATTCACGATAGTAGATCCATTATAAATCAGCTCGATCGTCTTAGAATAGATGAACTGATTCTACACATGATGGTAGTAAATAGATTTTAGCTCCTTAAGGTCGTAAACTACGAAACTTAAAACTAAAGTTGTTAAAATAAAACAATTAGTAACACACAACTACTGTAATTATCTGAAATCACTACGACACTATTTTTCATCATATATCAACTTTTATCAGTTCACTACTCTCATCCAAATGTACTGAGTACATCACTATTTAACTGCTCAACGATAGATTCCACGTCTTTCCTTAACTGTGGACTTGCATGTTGGCTTAGTACTATTTGAAGAGCATCGTACTCGGGAATACCTCCATGCTGCTTGATGATAGGTAAAACTGTATCGAAAAGGCTATTTAAACCAATATCAGATTGATCCATGTATAACTCTTTTAGTGATCGACGAGGTATCAGCAACAACCGATGGATATTATCAATTGTATCTTGGCTAAGTTCATCGAATCGAGATATATCTCGAGCAATGTCTTGTTGATTTAGAAAAGCCTGAGAATAACGAATTTTGTTAGGAAATTCAACTTTATAGCATGGCAAGTTATAGTTTTGACAACACCTTTTAATAATACAATCTAGAGCATTTTTTTCGTATTCTTCGGCTGTAGGATTCGTGTTCTTGATATATTGATGCTTAAACTTCCATTGTAAAGCCATATGACTATCTGGCTTAGGAATACTATGACAAAATATAGCTATACCATTGTCAGACAAGATATCGTTGGCTAAGGAACGGAAAATTTGTTGAAAGCTATCTTCGGGTACACTCTCGTCAAATACGTAATACAAGCAATGGCATATAAACGCCATGGAAAATGTTTTTCTCTCTGCTTCGGCATGATCACTATTCCAAGCTAATAAATTAAGTAGGTTATCCTTGAATGAATTGCCTCTTTTAATGGAAAATGATTTTATTGGCATGGTTTGAGAGCTTATGGCTTGTAGAAAGGCTTTAACAGCTAATCCTGCATTATTTGTAATCTCGTTTAATTCTTTGGTAGCTGCAGTACTTTCATCGTTATTACAAGCTGCAAATTGATAGTCATTTTGGCCAGTAAACGTGGTATTAATATCCGTTGCTCTAATGTCAAAGCCTGATTTGAAATGGAGGCCACGAAAGTACCCAATCGTTCTTTCACCAGGCCCACAACCAATTTCAGCTAATTTAATCGTCTGATCACCTTTGAATAAAATTGATTTTTCTTCGAATGCCTTGAGTAATAGCTCTATACCTTGCACGTTATTTCTGGAATATCACTACTACGTTCATAGGATAAAAGACTTAAGTCGTAATGGTAATTTTCAATATCCATTCTTGCAGTCCTAATCGATCATAAATATATATATATATATGTAACAAGTTCTCGAGCAAATGTAAAGACAGCGTATTAGCAAATTAGCAAGAAAATTGATCGGATTTACGACAAGGAAATGGAACCTAATTTGATCTCCTAAATAGACAGTGTAGTTGATGTCATACTGTATTCAAGCTTATTACGATACTATTTGTATTCAAGTTGTCTTGAATGGATGCAAGGTTAAGAACGTGACTGAACACTAATTATATTATTCGTGGATTAATGGCATTAAACAAACTTTTGGCTTGTAAAAAGTATTCTTGTAGCGAAACTTAGTGTTGTGATTGTAGACTTTTAGCTATTTTAGTAAGATGTTCGGAAGCGCAACTTTTATATTTATCTTAAGACGTATTTGGTAGCTCGCTACTATGGACTTTAATGGTCGATTCTATGCTACAGTACAGGTGACTATATATAGTAAGGTAATGAGTTACTATTAATTAAGACTAGAGGTAAAAATAGAACTGTAATTCATTATATTAACCGTTCGTTGAAATAACTAAATGCAAGGCAAGATGAGCAATAAAGAAATACTGGTAGGCACCCGTGCCACACTTTTACCAGGCATATAGAAGAACTTGGAGTCGAAGCATGAATACTAGTCCTAGCCTTTTTGCATGAATTACTTTGTACACTTCGTTTAACCCTTAAAATTTTCGTTTATGTACTATTGCTTTCTAATAGGCACTGATATTCGTGTCGATCACTTTTAAGTCATCAATGGTTTCTACTCTAACAAACAAGCATCTGATATCAATGGCTGGATACTTATAGTACAAGATATCTTCAATTAAGGCGTATACCTCTAGATCGCGTAACGGTCTACTAACAGTTCAGAGATTATACAGTTAGATGGTATAACATATTGACAGAAAAAAATTTTCATCGATTTACTGCTGCTTTCAATAGACACTACGGTATGTTCAAGTGGATCATTTTTGAGTTATCAATTAATTATTTTTACTTTCAAAATTTAGCATCTGACATCAATAGTTGGATAAAATATAAGATATCTTATTTATAATTGGCAAAGCTAATCTATCACTACCTGCAATATACGTATAGTCCACTAACTCCAGCTGAGGATTAATTACGCATCGAACAACTGTTTGAATTCTTGCTAGATAGGGTATCTTTTCATCTAGAGAAACTCTTACCACCAATATAAAACTGCTTGGAAGAATTTTAAGCTGTACATCCCTTTGTGAATCGAGCTATTCCCTTTCTTTATTTTTTAATTACAACTTGCCCTAGGGGGTTTAAAGCCTATAGAATCTCTAAAAGGGAGGAACTATTCTATTTTGTATTGAATTACAATATTGCTGATTAAAATAGTAGCCTTAAGGTTTCTTCAAAGTCTTGGCGGAATGTGAACACAGTGAATGACTGACACTGTACTAAGAGATTTTAGTTCAATTTTTTTATTTTTAACCTTACAATTATCAAATTCTACGTGAGTTAGTGCTTGGGTAGGCGGCGACGTTATTGTTCAACTGCAGTGTCACATGACGAGTGAATTAAAATAAAACTAATTAGTATCAATTAGCATAGCGTACAGAGTCTAGGATCAGAATTATAACAATATTAACATCGCAGAATAAAGAATTATTAAATTTGATATTTTCCATTATTTAAAAATGTCTGCCAAATGGCTTTGCTTTATTTACTTGAAGCATTGGATGACTCAAACAATCAATCCCTGTTTCTTTAGTTGCTTTACTAATTCTAAGTTAAAGACATTGAACCATTCACCCTATAAAGATCATCATGCCATGTAACTATGAAGTCGTCTACACATAAATAAAATCTACTGCCTTATCCGTGCACGGTAGAAGTGATACTTCAGGAGTAATAGCTAGTTAATAAAATAGTCAATAACCCAGATAGATAATTTTAAAATTATCACAGCTACTATCGATCAAGTAATACGATATCTAGCATACTGTATATAATATAGATTAATTATATATATATTTATATATATAACATATAGATACATACTGTATATTCATTATAGGTAGCAAAACTGTTCAATGCAATCGTTATTTTAATAGACGATGTATGAAGAGCGTAATAATGTAGATTGAAGGTGGCCAGTAATTTGATGTTTAATCATTATAACCTAATCTATTCGCGATTTATTTTAAATTGCAAGGAATGATTTGTATAGCTAAGCTAAAATACTTGTAAAACAAATAGGATATTTAAAGACTTGTAAAGTGAATTAGAATTCAGTCCATTAATTCGTAAACTTGGAGGGCGTAAATCTGGTCGAGTTCTATTCAATTTCGTTCTGGAATCATTGAACTCCAAATCCATTATATAAATACCTATTATTGCTAATTATAATCTTATGAGTAGACACGTATCTACTACCTCCTCCATCAATTTTAGATATATCAAAAACCCGTTACTTACAGAATTAATTACATTATCATCTCTGTATTCCAGGTGAAGTGACTATATTGTAGTGACAAGCTGAAAATCAAGAACCGATTATCTCGTAACGCTATATACTAAACGAGACTAATAAGCTTAGATATTCTGCTATGATCATAGAGGCTTGACGATAGTTTCGTTAATAGAATTATTTTATGACGTTAATAAGTGATTTAGTTATAAAATCTTAACAGCTATAATTGTTTCTATACAACGGGATTCTACTCCAGTCTAGTTTCCTAAATTCTTCTTACTTGAGTTTAGACCACTTCTCCTTTTATAGGGGTGACAACAGCAAATCATTTTGTTACTCGATTACAATTTATATTTTTCACATTTTAGGTCTAATAACAATTTACACCTAAGATGCAGGTACGCTAATCTGCATATTACTCACAATAACTAATGTCAAGATATGATTGCTCTTCGCCTTTATTCGTGGTCAAATACAACACATAGAAAGTATTGGTGAATTTATGTAAAGCAACCTGTTTGAACAAAATTCTTAGGGCCTACAGTTACGATTATCAAAGTAGTAATGTATTAATTTTACATTTATGCAAATGTTATTATCCATTACCAAGAGCACTGCAATAAGTTCAATGCCTAACATAGGTGTTAAATAGCCATTTTTTATCACTAGCGTCAATAGTAACTTAGCAGTATTCCAAGCATCTGTAACGTAGCAGCGTATCTTCGTATGCTGAAGTTTACAGCATACGTACATACAATTTCACTTTATACCTTAATATTTGATAATCTACTGAACACTACACTTAACATAGCAATTGATCTAAAATTTAATTTTTCGCTCTTTGAAATGCTATACAACATTAAGGCTGATTTTATCCAGTTTTACTACAAAGATTTAATTCACGATAGTAGATCCATTATAAATCAGCTCGATCGTCTTAGAATAGATGAACTGATTCTACACATGGTGGTAGTAAATAGATTTTAGCTCCTTAAGGTCGTAAACTACGAAACTTAAAACTAAAGTAGTTAAAATAAAACAATTAGTAACACATAACTACTGTAATTATCTGAAATCACTACGACACTATCTTTCATCTTACATCAACACTTGTCAGTTCACTACTCTCATCCAAATGTACTGAGTACATCACTATTTAACTGCTCAACGATAGATTCCACGTCTTTCCTTAACTGTGGACTTGCATGTTGGCTTAGTACTATTTGAAGAGCATCGTACTCGGGAATGCCTCCATGCTGCTTGATGATAGGTAAAACTGTATCGAAAAGGCTATTTAAACCAATATCAGATTGATCCATGTATAACTCTTTTAGTGATCGACGAGGTATCAGCAGCAATCTTTGGATATTATCAATTGTATCTTGGCTAAGTTCATCGTATCGAGATATATCTCGAGCAATGTCTTGTTGGTTTAGAAAAGCCTGAGAAAAGTAAATTTTGGTAGGAAATTCGACTTTATAGCATGGCAAGTTATAGTTTTGACAACACCTTTTAATAATACAATCTAGAGCATTTTTTTCGTATTCTTCGGTAGTAGGATTCGTGTTCGTGATATATTGATTTTTAAACTTCCATTGTAAAGCCATACAACTATCTGGCTTAGGAATACTATGACAAAATATAGCTATACCATTGTCAGACAAGATATCGTTGGCTAAGGAACGGAAAATTTGTTGAAAGCTATCTTCGGGTACACTCTCGTCAAATACGTAATACAAGCAATGGCATATAAACGCCATGGAAAATGTTTTTCTCTCTGCTTCGGCATGATCACTATTCCAAGCTAATAAATTAAGTAGGTTATCCTTGAATGAATTGCCTCTTTTAATGGAAAATGATTTTATTGGCATGGTTTGAGAGCTTATGGCTTGTAGAAAGGCTTTAACAGCTAATCCTGCATTATTTGTAATCTCGTTTAATTCTTTGGTAGCTGCAGTACTTCCATCGTTATTACAAGCTGCAAATTGATAGTCATTTTGGCCAGTAAACGTGGTATTAATATCCGTTGCTCTAATGTCAAAGCCTGATTTGAAATGGAGGCCACGAAAGTACCCAATCGTTCTTTCACCAGGCCCACAACCAATTTCAGCTAATTTAATCGTCTGATCACCTTTGAATAAAATTGATTTTTCTTCGAATGCTTTGAGTAATAACTGCATTACCTTCCACGTTATTTCTGGAATATTACTGTTACGTTCGAAGGATAAAAAACTTACGTCGTAATGGTAATTTTCAATATCCATTTTGTAGTCCTACTCGATAAAATATTCAATTGCCTTTTATAAGTTGTTGAAATGGAAAAACCAATTCTCCAATCAATTGGTACAAGTTTTAAACAACACAGTTAGTAAGGAGGTTGATCGGATTGACGATCAATAAATGGGATAAATCTGTTTTAATCTTCTCGATAGACAGTGTAGTCGATGTCATACTGTGTTGACAGCTGGAATGCACGTTGTGCTGTCAGCTGTTATGTATGTAAGAATACAGTGACTTGTTGTACTGCACCTAAACGTGTTAGCATAAGATAAGGTAATGAATTACTAAGATAAGGGTATAATACGCCATTACAGCTATACTATTTAAATGCAGTAAATCCTAAATAAAAGGGATTTTTTCAGTAAGCTTACTAGTAGGAGTGTATCAAAGTTCCTCGTGTTAACGTTAACGACTAAGAGTGGAAACACAACGTCAGCCAAGTTGTACGACAGGGCTGTCGATAAAACAAGTGGCAAAGTACTACGCGAGATATGCAAGGTGAAAAGTCATTTATTGCCCCGT
The DNA here is from genome assembly GCF_000150275.1 of Trichoplax adhaerens. Lineage (NCBI taxonomy): Eukaryota > Metazoa > Placozoa > Uniplacotomia > Trichoplacea > Trichoplacidae > Trichoplax > Trichoplax adhaerens. The sequence goes on from NW_002060947.1 coordinate 448,672, forward strand.
GTTACCCTCGTGCATTAAATCATACAATATTACATATATATGTAGACATGATTAGTATCAATATCGTTACAATCTTTATCTTGCCATTGACAACGGCACTGCTTGTATTTATTATTTAATAACTTGTCTTGAATGAATGCGAGATTGATAGCGTGATTCATCACGAATTAACTAATTTATATTGAATCAATCTTATCTTACCATAGACAACTGTACTCTTTGTATTCAATATTAATAATACTGTATGTTTTAAATAAATGCAAGATTGATAACGTGATTCAACGCTAATTAATGAATTACTTGTGGATTAATTAATTTATATGTATTGAATTAACTTTTGGCTTGTACGCATGATAGGTACTGGTACGCCTGCTGCTTGCACGGTACCTTGGTTGGGTAGAACAAAATTCGTACGGGTTGCAATCCCTAGTTGTGAACATTTTGCACTATTTCTACAACGGTATTTTCTGCTTCAAAAACGTGTCATGTCTAGTACTGAATACACACAAAAAAGCTCCCATTCTCCGTTTGGACATAATTATATGATAAAATAATCTACTTTCATTTTATGTCATGATATACAGTAGTTAGAGGGGACAGTATCTAAAATATTGACCCGAAAAAATTTCTCGTTGATGCACTACTACTTTTGTATCTGACAAAATGTACCTAGTAAATGATTTATGAATGATGCATTGTTTCTACCCTTACAAATTAGTACATGACATCAATATTTGGATGAAAGTACGAGATATCTTCAATCAGTAAAGCTAATTATAATCATCTTTTACTACCTACTTCGTATCGGTATACACGTAGTCCAGATGCGGATTAATTTCGTGTCGAATGACCTTTTAAGTTGTCGAAAGACAAACTTCACTACCAGTTGATGTGTCTTGTAATTTATAGTACAATACTGAACATGCACAAACAATACGAGTATTATGATGGATCTAGAGATTGGCAGGTGATACTTTGCATAAAATACAGCTTACGCTTTGCTACTAGTTAATTAATTGAATTTATTGAAACTTGAACTATACGATGAACATACGTTACCATGCACAGCGAGATTAAATTCGATGGCACAGCAGAAAAATAAAATGGTGTATGTAAAATTAAGCCTAAATTGAGTAAAACTATTGTGTGATACTTGTACATCTAACTTTTATATAGAATTATTAGCATATCATAACTTTGGTTCATCACCCGATTTTGCCCTTGAAATTAATCTCGCGGTACGGTATACTGTTAGGGTTTCGAAGTTGGGAGGTTCAAAAAATTTCTTTTTATAGTTGTTTGGCCGTTTTAAATTCGGCGAAGACCGTCAATACTACTTAATGCTGGCTGATTCTGGAGGTGGGCATAATATTTTTCCCTTTCCATCCATTTTCAAACCTTTTTGTTCTCCTGTGATGTATATTATAAGCAATTCCACTATACACCAATGTATATTTACTTAGACGTTCAAGCTTATTTGTACTATGGTCTAAATATTAACCAGATTGCAGAAAAGGTCAAACGAGTACAGTATAAGTAATTCCACTATACACGAATGTATATTTACTGTTCAAGATTGTTTGTACTGTACGAAGGTCTAAATATTGACCAGATTGCAGAAAAGGTTATACGCACACTCACACCATATTATACTGTACAGTAGTTAGCATGGCAGCCAGTATGTGCTCAATGTTTATTTAGATCTCGGGATATAAAATTGATATTGGGGAGGGTTACCGGCTGTTGGACAATTGGAAAGTTAAGGTGGTAGGTACGTATAACATAATCGACTTGATCCACAATTTGTTGCTGCACTCCCCTTGACGAATCGAAGCACGGCCGTAGCTAGAAGCATTCCTTTCTTTTTTGAACTAATTTCAACAACTTGTATTAGATTCGAGTGAAGGTTGCAGTTTTTTGAAAGTCTTGTGGTATGCGCTTCTATTTAGTGAATGAGAATAACTTCATGCAAGGACTACCAGAATAGATTGTCACCTATCTCATTCGTTTTCAGTAATTTGTAGTAAAAAGTGAATCAATATTCCCTTCATGGGCTACATATTATAGCCACTTTAAAATCGACTTGTGTTAGCATGATTGACTGTTAATTTGTTGCTTCCATTTAATTATTTCCAAGTGCCTGCTAGTGGCTTTACTGTATTTTGCTTGAAGCTCATGTGCGGTAGATTTTCATGATGACTATCATTCCCTGGCTAAAAAATGAAATCCTATTTCTTTAGTTACCTTAATAATTCAAGTTGAAAAATACAGTACAACTGTAAGTGGCAGAGACAGCCGACAATAGCGCTACTACTTATTCAAGATTATCATACCTTTTGAATTTGAATTAGTATACGCGTGAATAAAGTTGAAAATCTATTGCGTTGTGAGGGTAGAAGTCACGCTGTACAAGTGATAAATAAAAAAAAAATATAGTACTAGGAAATGAATTTATAAATATCATTACTTCTAAAATCGATCATATTTGACGATAATTGGTCTAGCCAAGTTGCTGAAATGATTATGTGGGTATGGGAATTGGTAAAAGAATTACAGACTACAGTAAAAGCATCTACCTTCGATTTTGCTGTAATACTGTCTCAAGGCTATTCAAGTTAATGTCGTGTTCACTTGGTAATTATACTAACTAAAAAAGGTTTACTTACCTCTTCAATAACAATAAACGAGTTACAGTAGCCGAAACTGCGTTCAGACTCGATCAACTACCGATTAAGACTGTTGCAAAAGCTAAATTTGTAGTAAATTTATGGCATTTGAAAGCCAAAGTATTGGTCCATCAATTAATTGCAATTGCACGCATCCAACCAATTTTTATGAAGCTACATAACTTATTTAAATTGCTAAAACTGCATGTTGACCAGGAGTAAATACAACTGAATATTTTATGAAGATATCAGCTTTAAACTAAGCTATGACATTTAGTAGTAGTAGTAGTAGTAGTAGTGTTAATTATTCTTGCATACTACCTTTTTAATAAAGCTGGTTTCGCTGTATATTAAATAATGAAGTATGAGATAATTTTAATTTATGAAATTATTCCAGTAGCTAAGACAATTTTTAACGAAATGACTTTTAAGGTTAACAAATTCAATATTTACTGGCAAACAGGTAAGATCCTTTCATTCAAGCAGAAATACTAAGAAAAATCATACGCTCATCAACTTTTACCCCTTATATATACTCGTATAGAAGTAATTGCTGTGAAATCGTGTACTGTAAATTTCAACGACTACAATATTTTCGTAACTGCACTCTTATTTTTGGAGTTACAGTATAATGCTAAAATATTTTAACATTAATGAAGATAGCATTGCATTAGTTATACTGTTGTTTTGATCAGCATCATACGTCGGTTAGAATTGAACCACTTCTACGTAATACAACTCATTCTGAATACCAGTTATGCAGTGTTCTTTTAGTGTAACTATTTTTATGCGTAAAACTCCAAGAATAACTTTACAGCTAATTAGTTCTCAGCAAAGTCAAAAATGATGCATAAAACTTTTAAGCGCAATTTAGTCGATATCTTCAAGCACCAGTACACCAAATGCTGAAATAAATTAGTAATAAAAATGAACTAGATTTTAAACTATTCTAAATTATTTCACTATAAAACATTTCATTTTAGTAGCTGAACTATGAAGCCTTGCGATAACCTTAAAACTAGTGCCACAAGAAACAGGATTTAAACAACAATGTAATTATTTTCAGCATTATTAAATAAATAAAATGATCAATAAATAATCTGATAAGAAATAATTTTCTTCCAGCACGATGAGTTTCTATTTACAATAATAACTTATCGTAATATACAGTAAGGTAATTCGAGCTTTGTCATAGCTGTGCTACTTTCGCTACGGCGGCTACATAACAAACTTACGTAAATACGATTTCTAAAATTTTTCCAGCCGTATAAACATATACTTTATATTTTAAAACATATAGTCACTTATTGTGCTTCGGGTAAAACCCCAGTAAACTAAAATAGATTCATTCAAGCAATATCTGCGGTGCTACATAGAGCTATCAGTATGAAGCAAATTTCAATAGTCATTAATGCAGCTAAGCCTAATGCAAAATGTCTGCTTCATAAACAAATATTAAGATCGATAATTTAGCATTTAATCGCCTAAGGGTTTTTCAACGCTACTATCGTATCTTCGAATAAGTTCAGCCTGCAGTTAAAATTAAAAATAAACTACGTGAATGCGTTGTAAAATATACTTTGAATGAAGCTCAAAATTATATAATGCGCAATTTGACGATAGTATAGATCTGTCTACGTATCGATACCTACCTGCGAAGTAGCACCATGTTCTTCTTGCGAAAAAGCAAAACCACCTAAAAATTGTTAAACGAGTATTACTTAGTACCGGTATTTCGTGTAAAGCCTTATGCAACTATCTAAACTCTATTGCAATACACACTTTGTGCATTGTATCTAGCGTTACCACCAAAGGCAATTATTGGTAAATGTTTCCTGCAAGATGGTTCAAAAAAGTAATTTAAGTACTTGACATTAGTAATTAACGTTACAAGTACTAACTAATTCTTTGCATGCCAGTACGTACCATATCGTATCCTTGATATCACTACCCTTTAGTCGTGTTTCAATATCACCCTGCGTGAATGAAAATCAAAAAATTACAGAAAATACCCATAATAAAAGATAACAAAAAAGGTAAAATAGTGTTATAATAATCATAAGGGAAATGGTAAAAAAATAAAAGCACTTATCCATTGTTACTAACCTGTCTTTGTTCAAGCTCCTGTACTTCCTGGGTTAAAGTCTTAAAAAATGTTCTTTGAATTCTATTATATTTGTAATTATTTATTGAGATAAGGGCTTCCTTAAAAGTAGGTATACATAATATTGCAATAATTATAATAAGTATGAATTCTATACTTTATCTGATATCATTACGTACATTGCCCAAACGCAATCCCGGAAAAGAGTTATCACAGCAACAATTATCACCGTAAACCAAAATGATGGGCATTTAAACATAATCAATTCCTTAATTCAAGATAAAAAAGTAAACAATTTAGCTTTAAGGAGTCTCTTGAAAAATTAACACACTATCACATAGTGTCTAAAGTACAACATTACGTCTAACTTTATGAATATTTCAAATACCCACCAAACCGGCCATATTTGAACCGATATCAACCGCTGGCCAAAGATTGCAAAACATGAATAGAAACAGGAACCAGCTAATAATACTACCCCAAATGACTAAATGTGTAACCTTCAATTTTAAGAGATTAATATAGTATTGAGTTCGATATACTCTTAATTATCTTTAAATGATAATCAAATAAAAGACTTTACCCAATTCCAATAATCAGTTAAAAGGGCAATCTTTAGATTCACGGTTACAACAACAGCCTATGCCGAAATGAAATGTAATCTATATTAACTAATAATGATTTGTTAAATGTCATGAAATTTCATTACGTACCGTATAAATAACGTTTCCCACAAACCATTCACCAACCACTTTGCCATTAATGAATGGTATTTCTTAATGGTAAAAATCAACATTACGATTATTACAAGATTATTGGATCTACGTCGATAAAATTTTATAAGCGTAATTAACTACTATTCCAGAACTAAGACTTACCATGAGTGAATGCAAGGATGATTAACCAAAATATAACTAAAGTATGGAATACTGCGTTTAGTGTCCAAAGCCAAAAGACCTACATTAAAAGTAACCTTAGAATATGACTTGATTCTAATTAAAATGAAATTTTAATATCTGATTATTCTAACCTTAGTATTGTAAGTATCATTTTTTTGTGTTTCTTTATACAGTTTCGGATATTGTAGAAGACTCTTAGGTGATAACGTTTGATCAAAAATGCCGATAGCGATGGGAGGCAGGGAGGTAAAGATCTATAAATTCAGTTTAATTATTACTGTTATGCGCATTAAGCTTAAGTTGATATTACAAAATAAGCATAAAATTATTATCCATAAATAGTTCATCTCATTGTCTTACAATATTGTAAACAGATATTGTCCATTGATTAAATAGAGTCTGTCCAGAAAATCCATTAACCGTGGCAAACCAAAACTGGCAAAAAATGAACTATTTAATTGGTGAAAACAGCATCATTTATGGAGCTCATTGCTATCCGTTACCTCAATTAAGTAAAGTGTATAATTCTTGTAAAAGCAATATAAAATACATTTGCAGATCCTATTATAGCTCCAATTTCCATGAACAAATAATAATTTACGAAGGAAATGGAATCGTGCGATACTATAGTCAGCAGCACAAACAGCTTGCATTCCTTCTTGACCGCTAATACCAATACCAATGTGGGCGGTCTAACAATAAAAAATATACCTTAGAGGGTGCTATGATATAATAATATAAAACAACATAGCTCTTGAAAACAATTCTTACCTGAATCATACCGACATCATTTGCTCCATCACCGATAGCTAACGTAATAGCCTTCACTTCATTTCTAACGAGTTGGACAACCAAAGATTTTTGTAAAGGAGAAACTCGACAACAAATAATTGACTTACAGGATAATGCAATATCTAAAAAAATATCTTTTAATTCTTTCTCTAACGCAAACTGTAGCGCGTGTCCATCAATAACCAATGCAGTATTGTTATCTTTACGAAGGTTATCACCAAATGCTTGTACATGGTTATATAGCGTAGTCCTTACGCCAGCTAGCGTAGAATCATTCACAATTAGTATTGCCATATCATCGTTTAGAAGGCGACAAGAGTATCCAATGTTGATAGCAGTTTCTTGCTTATCGCCTGTTAAGACCCATAAATTGATGCCAGCCTTCGCTAAAGCTGCGATAGTTTCAGGAACATATTCTTGTAACTTATCTTCTATGGCAGAGGCTCCAATTAGATACAATTCCTTTTCAATCAATTCTGCAGCTTCATCTATCTTGCTGTCTCTGTCTTCCATTGCTGTACTCGCTTGCTTAAACATTTCATTCCATTCACTGAATTGACTTTCTGTGAGCTCTCGCATTCCAAAGCACAAAGTTCGGAGACCATCAACGGCGAATTCTCTTAACTGATCAGAAGTTTGATCTGCGAATGGTGATCCACCAGCATGTAATCTGGCATAAATAACGCTATCAGCGCCTTTACAGTATAATTTTATTTTGCCATCAGGACACCTAACGATAACTGACATTCTTTTTCTAGTACTGTTAAATTCTAGAACGCTCAGTACTTCATAAATTTCTTCCTTTCCCAAGACCCGAATAGTAACTGTATTAGGGGTTCTAGCAGTGAAGGTAAATCCGATATTTCGAGCAGCACATACAATTGCATCTTCATCCGGAGATGCCGCTTGGTAAGTTACGATAGATTTATCTTCATTTTGATAATCAGGTATTACAGTATGACAAATGGCCATCATCGTTAGCATCTCGCGAATTATTGGAGCAATTCCCTGAAAATGTTGATAAATTAAATAACGTTATGAATCAACATTATAAGTTATTGTATACATAACCCATAACTTCATTAAATTAATCAGTGACTGCTACATAATAGATTGGGAACGACTTACAGCAGGTTCTGACAAGTCTTTTAGTAAGTTTGTATCATCAAAGCCATGCCCCTCAATACTTCTGTTAATGTTATAATGTACGAATACATATAATTAATAGCACTGCTAGATATACGTATTTGTTGTCAAGTACAGTATATCGTAATTTACCCATAAACTTTTCCGGCTATTGAACATCTTCGAAATTCCATTACATTGCGAGTTAATGTACCCGTTTTATCGGAGAATACATATTTAACCTAGGATTGAAGAGTTTTCTCAGATTACTATAGTAACTGATGATATGAAATTTGCAACGAATTATTTAAGCAATCAATTAATGAGATGGTTGATATCTCATTATATGACTAACCTGGCCCAATTCTTCATTTAGATTAGATGTTCGAGCTTTTGCAGGAGTATCGGTTTGCTCGTAGTACATGTCTAAATCCCAGCCAATCAGTAGCCCTTGCACGAAGCGCACAATCTGAAATATTATACTTATATTAAAATTAAATTTATTAAATAACTAACTGTAAAAATAATATAATCCTCCATAAACTGACCTCTAGAGTCACAATTAAGCTTATCGGTATCAAATTATTGTACAGAATTACGAAAGTAAGAAAAGCCATGCCAAATTTTGCAGGTTTCAACCCTAAAAAACATCAACCTTTGTTATCTTACTGCAAAATGGCATAGAATGCAAATAAAATTTTTTTCATAGAGCATTTTAATAAAGAATTCATTTCTAAGGACAACCTTCAAATCTTGTTCTCCAAGCAATATGCGCTGGAACAGCTAAAAATTAAAAGGTGACTTATTTATGATAATCTAAATTTACTAATTAAATAAAATAATTATAAGTATTTATTTATTACCACTATAGCCTTCATATACAATAGCACTTAGCAATGACAGTCCAATCAAGAGGAAAAAGAGAAAAATTATCTATCATAAAAAAAATGGCATTAGTTTCTTGACGAAATCAGCTAATATCATATATTCCTAGTAATTACAAGATATTTTGAAGGAAGTGGTGACATAATTGAGGCAGCTTTTACTTTAAGGTCAAAACGTACTTATTCGATATTATTACGTTACCTGATCGTTCGTAACATGCTCCACGTTGGAACGCTTTATCGGCGCCATTGTCGTATTCTAATTGTTCAAATTTGGGGGACAATAATTAATTAGTAATATATTTACGGTATATACGTTTTATTCGAGACTGTAAATATTACTTTAAACAAACATTAGGGAAAAAAAATACCTGCATAAGTTTGGATTCATGTCCAGTGTATATTACAAGACCTATGATGAAGGTAAGAATTAAGCTTATCGCTGACGTAAAGGATTAATATATTAATTATAAACATTATTTATTAGAACAGTAAAGGTAAAAGCAATTAACCGTAAACCCATTGGGTATTTCTTAATTGTGCTCCCCGTAACAAAATTTGATTAGCTCCTATAGGAACTGGTCTACATAAAGATTAAATAAAAGCCCAGAATTACAATAACAAGCAAAGATACATTACTAAACTTGATAACTACCATCGAATGCAAACTAACTCTTGTCCTTGTATGGATAAGTTGCCAACAAATCTGTACAAGCGGTTATTTGGACCTTCACATTCAACGTATCCCTACAAATTTATAAGAATATCCAGTATATAAATTACAACTTAGTGGTTAGAATGGGCAAATTACTAATCGAAAAATAACCGGTTTCTACAGTTGTCAATCGAAAAGTGCAAACCTGGAGATCTTGCAAGTCATGTATGGAATTTTTAGAGGCCGTTTCTGGTAGCGCCTAGCAAATTAATAGCTTTCTTTAAACTTGGCTTCTAATGTAAGCGTATAGGGTATAATTTGATTCATACATATTCACAAAATATTTTTACCTGGCGAATTTTTAAGTTTGTTTCACCATCAAGGTTTGCTGTCTGAATGTAGCACATTCCTTGTGGTTCACTGAAATTTATAAAAACTATTTTTAGGGCTGATTACAAGACTCCATGAAGTGGGCGTTTATCATATATGTATGGTATGAATTACCTTTACTAATCTAAACAGATTGTAGATTAGTTATCAATACCTACCTCGAAGATAACAAAATTAAATCTGATGGAAAGAGTTGGCAGTTTGTCACTTTTACAATATCTCCTGTGACAATCTATAAAAGTTGGACAAATGTAAATTCGAGTTTTTGGCAAGATATAATAACTACGTGTATTTCAATATTTAATTAAAATTCTACTAACATTTCTCCATTCATCAAGGACAAATTTTTCACCACGTGCAACTAATAAAAGATTTGAAAAAATTTTGAACTGTATTTGTAGATTCTGATAAACATGTATATTTTACTATTTTACTAGCTTACCTAAAATTTTTGAATGATTCACTTCTCTATCGGCCTTATGACGCGCCTTTAATAGTTAGTAAAAATAATTATATATACAATAAAGTTAAATTCGTCTTTGTTACCTTCTACTAAAAGTACACTAATTTAATCTAACTAATAGTGAAAGAGGTGTTTGCTGCTATCTTGAGAGTACGTAGTTAATTTATGTATATTAACAATAGGAATATTAGCGTTACGAACATAATCTTCGATAAGTTCTTTAATCGCAGAAATGCTCAGTACAAGTATTAAAGGTCCAGCTGTACTCCATTTACCAGTGGGCGACACACCGGGAATTTGCTAATAAAAATATTATACATGGTCGTATTATAAATCATTATAAATTGATACATAATAATGGGATAATCGATATACAGTACTTATACTCAATAATAAAAATTTAAAGTCAAATTTTTCTCTAACGCGTAAATAGCAAATAGTAAAAGCATTCAATGTCCATACTTCTAACCTGAATTAAGGTAATAAATAAGAAGAACAAATTTGCATAGCGGCTAAATTGTTCGAATAAAAATTTCGGGAAAAAGGTAATAAGGTTGTACTTGGCAGTGCTAAAATTTATGAAAAGAAAGAATTTAATTTTAGAGCTATCAAGCGAACTGATTATATCAACTACAGACAGAATAAGAATATACTGTCAATACGCGTATGTTTTCACCTTTGCTTGAAATGTCATGTTGTTTTAAATGTCTTACCTAACTGAATTTGATTTATAACTCTTCTCTTGTGGTACGTTGATACCAATGAGGCGCTGACTGGTTTGTTGTTGTTGTGACGTTAAGGGATCATCTGGATTAACCGTTTCCTTATGAAAGTCTATAATATCAACAAAATAAGATAAGGTTAAAATTAATCAGCGACGTACTTCGGTGTCTTACTTGAAGCCAAAGAAGTTATTTATCATAAAGTTATCGCATATAACCAATCAGGAAGTTTTTTTATTCCTAGTGATAATTTAATAATCTGAGTGATTACATAGTAATGTACCATATGAATGAAAAAGATTAAGTAATAATCTATAGATCGTTTAAGAAATCTGTACAGATTAGTAATAAATTCGCTATTAATTATTTTAGTATAAACAATTCATGTAAAATTAATTAAAATGCGCGTGGTGAATAGGACGAGTTCCGCGAGACGAATTTCTATTAAATTGTGCGTTTTAAAATAGGAGCGTATAAATGATATTAAAGTAGGTGTAGTAAATAGCAAATTTGACTTGATACGTTGACATACTAGTATCTTTAATTAGGCAAGCGACGTGCAACAAAATGTATTGCTAAAGCAGGCTGGAATATTGGAAAGAGTATATAGAAATTGGCAATACTAAAAGGCAATATCCAATACAGTCTTTTCCATTGATACTCAATGGTAAATACAAAGTAGAAGGGATCATTATTATTAATGCAGGTTTTTTCCTAGACGTAGTGATTCACAGGCTGCGTATCAAAATGCGAACATGAAACATCAATACGGAAGAAATTGAAAAGAAATATTAAGTTCAGTACTACACGCAATCATCCATTTCAATTTCAAGGATAACAGAATGTGCGAGAAAAAGGAATGCTGATACAAGATTTCTTTATAGAGTGTCTTCAAGAGTATACTGGCGTATATGTACTGTACAGTATACTGTATGTCTTCGCCTAATATATCACCATGGACCATTTTAGATACTACAAGAGTAAAAAGACATACAGTATACAGTGATATAACTGTTGTAGCAAGACTTAATGTCCTTTGTTCTAGTAGCAATCATGAATAGTTAGTTGTAAAATTTAAAAGGATCCGCGAATCAATGATGATAGACCCAAAACAGAAGATTGGAAACATTGAAAGCTTTGAAGTTATTGATACAGTATCAATTTGAGAATCTTTATACTGTACTCTTTCGCAGGATAAATTACAAATGGAATCATTTCATCGCTATGATAATAATTAATGGAGTTGTATATGTAAGAGAGAACTTGATAATCACATCGACATTAAGCACCATACGCTCAAAAATTCAAGCTAATCTTGAAATGTATATCATAACAAAACTACCGACAAATGTACTCTTTCAATATTGAAGTGTGTCCCTGATTATACATGTACAGTATACCAAAGGCAATTAATTAATTTATGAACGCAGTAACATTCAACCAACGACTGATGAAGAATTCACAACAATTCAGTCACACTTATACGTCAACTCAAACCGGATATTTCAAAAATAAGTACAGTACACGATACGTTGTAAATTGATTTATCAATTCTGATTGCCACGACAGCTTGATCATTCTTAGTCTACAAAATATATAAGACACCTAGTTTTGATAAAGTGAATTGAACCACATTGATAGTCGCCGATACAGCACTCTATCCTCTCGGTCAAGGTTGCCGTTCTTGATCCCATTCAATAACAATATGTACACTAACATAGTATGGTTTCTTTCAAGAAGAAGAAATCAGTTGTACAGTATCTTGTTCATAGCTATGCTGTATAATGCCTAGTAAATGGGTCAATTGTACCTATTGCCATGCTCCATGAAGATAGATTGTCAAAAGTAGGCTTTGAAATAAATTATTTGAAAGCAATCAAGACCTTGCGGAACAAACTCTACGGACAATTCAACATCCGAGAATGCATTGTTCACCAATCCGGTCTATGAAAAGTACTTTTATCATCCATTCAACTTGACCGCGTTGGAAGTGCAGGGATTACTGTTATGAACTAACAAGAATTGCATGCAAATGCTCATGACTAGTTCAATCCGAACGCTATTATCTACAGTCATTCAAGCAGAGTATGTCTGGGACGAAATTATTTAATAGAATTGCAGAGTTGAGGAGATTACAGTCATGTACGTATCACGCCCCTATGTTTTGCATAGGAAAAGATGCGAACAGAAAGTATTTCCTACTGCTGTCCACCACTGCTCTTTCTAGTCGTCTTATCGCTGATATTAGTACTGAAAATGATCACTCATACTCCTCATCACAGACAAACTCACATTTTCGAAGCTTACTGAATCTCTCTTTCTCAAAGAAAAGTGTCTTTTCCGATTGAGAAGACAAGAGCGAAACTTTTTCGGAACTTTCCGCAGGATCCATTGGTCAGCCTAGGTCGGTATCACGTTGTGGTCGGTAGGCGTCAGTTGTTAGCATAAGACGTCAGCGATCAAAGCTCTGGCGCGCAATAGACGCTTGTTAATCCAGAATCGTTGACAATCCACTATGGCAATAAATGGACTACTTCTTGACTACTTGACAGTCTCTGTAGACCCATCAAAATGGTAAAACGTAAGTAATCAATTAGCGTTGATTCCCTTTTGCCAGTGCCACTGCTGTAATCCATCTACCGAATGAACAATAGCAGATTTTAGCGTTCATACGATATCGTTTGTCGGTCAAGAACGTTGTGGTTATGCAATGATAGACGGTTCGATTTCGCTTGCATCGATTCATAGAAATCAAGGTACGTTTCCCACTCCAGTCTTTTTCTACAGTACAGTGTACAGTACAGTGTACAGTACACGAGAGACCCTCTACTGTACTGTACTGTACAGTATGAGCGACATGACAATCTATTGTTAGTTCAAATTGGGTTTGTACAGTACAGTACTGTACACTGTACAATGTACAGTACATTATACGGTACAGTACAACAACTGTACAGTGTACAGTACTGTACCGTAATTGGACGATTGATTGATTTTTTTTTTTTTTTAGATACAGTATGTCAATGCATGTCTAATGTATCACTAGGAAAGCTTAAACGAAGTGTACAGTACTGTATAAAAAAATTCAATTTATGCAAAATGATCAGGCCTACTGTACAGTGTACACTGTACAGTACAGTACAGTACATACTGTAGGAGTACAGTACTGTACACTGTACACTGTACAGTATGGTACTGACCGTACAGTACAGTACAGTACAGACAACAACAACTACTGCACTTAATGGTTAAGCATCGCTTAGCCAATGAAATCTTTCTTTGATCAAGTGATTGTTTGTTTTGTTCTAAATCCAATCGCGAATCAAAGTTGCAATTTACAGCACGGTACAGTACAATTATTAATTTCTATATTAGGGTACATTATACGTACAGTACAGTACTATAAAACTCATTGTACAAAAATAGATTTACGGTTAGTGACATAACACTGTACAGTATTTACCGTACAGTACGTACCGTACGGTCGTGCGGGAAAACTTTGAATACAGTACACTACAGTATACAGTACTGTAATGTGCTGTACACCCTACTGCGCTGTACTGTACTGTATAAGCGTGACATCAGAGAAAATTCACGGAAAAACTGCTTGAAAACAACATTGAAGGATTTTAGTCAAGAAGCCATCGGTAAACCTTTTCATTAACAACTCTTGATCACATTTTCGCCAAGTGACCACTCATTGCGTCTTGAAACAGGACAGAAAATTACAATTGCACTTTAAAAAGTAGAAAAGTCTTACATGATGAATGTCTTACTACGTATTTCGTTATCGATCTTGATTTTAACCGTTTTTACTCAATACTGTTTGGCTGACACTACCGTCAAACCTACAGAAAAACCTGTCGATTGTAGAAAGTACAACGGCAGTTGTGGCGACTGCGTTGGTACACATCACTGCTACTATTGCGGCTCTAGTAAAGTTTGTTGGAAATACGACCCTACTATTAAAAATTTTATCCCGCCTGAAAGCCAATGTGCTAAAAATGACTCCTTCCTTGGACAGTGCTTTTTTTCTACTCTTGTTCTATTGATCGCTGTACCTACAACAGCCGGTGTATTACTGATCGCCCTTGGCTGTACCATTTATTATTGTTGCTGTCGCAATAACAAGCGCAAAATCCAGCGTGATCAAGCACAATTCCAGGCAGAGTTGGATCGAAGAAAAGAGGCATCGGATCGACGAAAATCTGAAAGGCAAGCGAAACGTGACGACATTCGACGCAAGTATGGTTTGTTCAAAGATGGTGACGATTCAATGTATTCTAGAATGGCCTAAATTCCAGTATTACTTGTTACAGTCTATAGTGTAGCGTAGAATAGAATAAAATAAGACAAAAAAGTCTACATTGAAAAGTTCCTAAATGCCTTATAAGTGAGGAGTTACTGCATGATCAGGCGTTGCTTCTGCCTTATAGCGTTGAACGATGATTGTATTATCGTAATTTGTAACGCAGATTTTGCTGTATGGACTGAATATGCCAATGTTTAAAGTATGATAATCGTGTCCTCTATAATTTACTTGAAAGTCGATGCGTGACTATCAATTCATTGTACTGTATACCTACAACAGTATCGTAACGCATTAGTTTATTATGCGTGACATAGCTGATATTTTAAGACCGAAATATCTCACAACCAAAGTTTGATAATGTCGATCTAGTTGGCAAGCTACAGTATTGTACTATAGGTTAGAAATTAGAGGAAGATTTCGGTCGATTTTTTACATCTTTACAGTATGTTGCCAGTACCTCAATGTTGTACAGTAACCATTAATAATAAATAATAGTAATCTTACTGCATTAGTGAAGTAATCGGCGCTGTAATTGTATAATGGTAATTGATAAACTATGAAATATTATTGAATAAAATGCTCGGATAATAACTTTTCATATACAATTATTGAATGGTAGTATTAATAATGATAGGTAGTCAAGTTTCCCTAGCACGTTATAATATTAGTGAAAATTGTCCGAAACGAATCGAATGGTGAAAACTCATCTCCGTAAATAAGTAGGCGTTGTATAAACGCGTTCAATTCGATGTGGAACTGCATATACTGTACATACTTACACGCACATTGGTATATACTCACTATATAGTAACAGTATTGCTCAATGTTCAATACAAGTGTACAGTATAGAAGGTCCAAAAAATTATTATTATCATGAACTCAGCATAAATTGTAATATTAACCCTTGTAATTGTCTGTCCGTCAAGTTCAGTCACAACGCTCTACCAGGGTAGGATCTCTTGGTAGAGACTTGAAAAAAAATTGTAAATTCGAAGAGGAAATTAGAATTTTCTTTTACAAGCTCGCGGCTGCACTAACTGCGTACTGTACCAGGTACCTTCTACTCAAGGACAACCTGGGGCTACTCCAGTAAAAATGTAAAAATATTACCCTTTTTCCATCGCGGCTGTGCTTACGGCGCACTGTACCAGGTACCTTCTACTCAGGGATAACCGAGGACTGCTCAAGTAAAAATGGAAAAATATTACCCTTTTTCCACCGTCTACCCTCTCTATGACTATCGTACAACGTAGTGGGCTAGTGGCACAGCAATGTACTGTACAGTATACTGTTTTTTAGTATAATAATTTTACGGGCGGGTTAACATGACGTAATGTCAATAGCATAAGTTGCGGAAAATACGAGCAATGAAGATATTCAATCGTTACTGGACTTGAACTATTTGTGATGATACCGTTGACTGGATACTACTGAGTATCCAGTCAATCAATACTACATTCTACGTTAAAGATTCGTGACTGGAAATAGCTGTACTTACGGAGACAGTTTTCCCTCTGCTTAATAAGCTCCATCACAAAATAACGGTTATCTGATTAAGATCAACTACTAGGAAGCAAAAATTTAGAATTTTGGCTAACTAAATGACACTTGCACAACTATCGTTAACTTCCGCTACCGGATAAATCAATTCATAAAACTGCCGGAATGGTACAAAACAGTCTCTTGACCGGTAGCAATTATTTATTTCTTTGAACAAACTTTATACGAATATACAGTATGTATGTGCAGTACATTGTACAGTCTGTGATAATACTTCCCTGTACTGCCTTAAATATAAATTGAAAATTATTTTCAATATCATGCCAACGAGACAACCTCCGTTCAACACAACCAACTAGTTTATTCACAACAATGCTTTATTTCATATATTTTCGTTAAACTAAAAGCAAATATTTAAGGCTAGTATACAGTATTACGGTACGATACAGCTGTCATACATTACTATGTAATCGATAGATCTTACACAAATCTTACAGTTAAGAATCTCCCATGCAATAGAATGATTACAATAAACTTTACTTTATCAACCCCACAAATATGTATCATACATACGGTACACAAGCTGAAATCTAAACATCAAGAAAATTTTGACCAAAACATTAATTCAAGCTATAACTACATGTAGCTTCCAGATGAATGTCTGCATTTACAATTTACAGTTAAAATGTAATCTATACGTCTTGTGTTGTACATACCAGATCAGAATGCACCTTCAATTTGAGGTCAATACTACGTGACCGTTGACACTGCTGGGTTAAGATGTCGTACAATTTAAATGTCTTTAGTAAATATACATCTTATTTATAACGTGGTCCAACTAACTTATCTACTGTATATTCGTTCTAATAATATCATTTACAGTAATGAGCGCAAAGTAGTATTCCATAAAACAATGATTATGTTCTCAATGTATTTGAAGCTAATATATTATGTAACGGTGACAATGCGATTGTAAGCACTGCATTTCAATGTTACCTTTCACATAATTTAACTGCTACAATTGAAGGTATATATAGTCCGTATTCGAATAGGAATACTAAAATTACAGAGAGGCGTCCAGAGGTTTCTGATCTAATTTACTGCGAAACGTTTTAACCATGTAGATAAAGTACGAAAGAGCTTCTGTCTCAATCACAGGGATCGTATAAAAGTGCTTCTGCAAATGCTACACAACCAACAAATATCAAAAAAATAAATTAATAAATCACATAATGTCAGTGGATATTTCAGGTGTAAAGCGTTGGCTGCATAAGCAATTATAATAACGGATTTCTAAAATAGCGCCGCTAAAGCAAACTGAATAAAAACGCTATCGTCACAACATGAATCAGAACAAGTAATGCATATGAGTAACAAGATATCTTATAACTGAAGACAATTTATGCCTATATGGGTCTTTGCCAACTTACCTCGACCAACTGAGCTTTATTCATTCCTGGTCTAGTCTGTAATTTAAAGTGACGCTTGTATCGTCGAAGAGCACTAACTTGTAGTTGATGAAAGTCAACCTGCAGAAATATTGCATACGTGAGAGCAAGACACAGTAAACTGATTTTTCAGCCACCAATAATATAATCTGTGGTAGTTTAGACCGCTATCGCCGTTTAATACTTAATTAAATGTTCATGCGTACATATCAACTTTCAATAATGTTTCGCATCTTGTAGTAACCACATCACAGAAATTTTTAAAAATGATTACCTCTGGAGTTTCGCCATCTTCATCCGATTCTTTCCTTCGTCTGCCTTTGTTACGAACACTTAGTATCATATTTTTATGATGGTCGCAAATATAGATGTGTGGAGCCTAAAATAATATGCAATCAAGATGATGAGAGAAAAAAGGATCAGGTGTTGTACTGTTTGCTATCGGAGCAAGTTTTGAATTCAATTTTTTACAACATAAATTTAGAAATTATCTAAATTTGTTGTGTAAAATCTATAGGGAAACACACTGTGCATTGTGACGAATACAAATATTTCTATTAAAGGAAAATCTACTGTAGTGGACTAGTTCATGTATAATAATCTTCTACAGGTACTGTATTACTACAGTATTACACGCTATGTAGCCCACATACGAGTTCGTGTACTGTATCTCACCCATTTATCTAGAAAAATGTTAACATAAGCATTTGTCAAGACTTGGAAAACAATTTAACTCCATTTTTTTAATATAGCATTGATTGATGCAATAAAGTGGGTAAGTTATACGAATCATCATAATATGTAAAATGTAGTACATTAGTAACATTACTATGGCACTTCTGCTTCAATCGTAGATTATGTAAATTAACAACAAAAACGTCAAATTTGTTCAATGGGCTAGCTACTGCTAGTACATGTTTCATCTTCAGGAGCTCAGCTGTAGCGACTGTCTTCAAATTACGATAATTATTTACGCCTAATATACTCGAATGTACTTGCATGAACAATAAGTTGCTAAAAATTAAGCTACGGCATCATGTGTCTCAGTTTGTTGGTATGTATAGTACGTGTATACTGTATACGCGTACATAAACGAGTCTGTCCAATAACCTCATTGTTGAAAATGAATTAATCATCGTATACAGTAGAGTAGAATGCCGTACAGTTTGGTATCAATAAATAAATAATGAAATCAATCTTCTCGTAGCATGAGCTACGATTGATTACAGAAATAAACTTGATCATCGATGCATTCAATTTTAAATCGTAGAATACCGTACAGTCTGGTATCAATAAATAAATAATAAAATCAATCTTCTCGTAGCTTGAGCTACGATTGATTACAGAAATAGACTTGATCATCGATGCATTCAATTTTAAATCGTAGAATACCGCACGGTCTGGCATCAATAAATCAATGAAATCGATCTTCTCGTAGCATGAGCTACGATTGATTACAGCAATAGACTTGATCATCGATGCATTCAATTTTAAATCGTAGAATACCGTACAGTCTGGTGTCAATAAATAAAAAATAAAATCAATCTTATCGTAGCATGAGCTACGATTGATTACAGAAATAGACTTGATCATCGATGCATTCAATTTTAAATCAATTTTAAACTAAAGCAATGGCTAATAGTCCTCGTGAATCGTTTTAGTACTTACATGTAATGCACAGTACTGTACTGTACGTTAACGAGTTACAACTAAAATTATGGAGTTTACAGGCACCAAGAAAGTCAATCGATGCTCTTCCAGATAGATCTTTTAGGAATTATAGTTTGTGTCGTTCCTCGTCAAATCCAATTAATTCCCCTCCCCAAACACTGCATGTACTGTACTGCAGTACTTAGAGGTGGGCTTTAAAAATAAAATTTGATAACTATACCCGTACAATACGATTACGAAGCCATAGTGCGACAAGCTGGCTTTCAAACTCAGACAAGTCGTCAGCATGTGTCTGGCCAGTCTGGGCAATGTTGAGATCGCCTTTTATTGCTTTGCTGAAGTCATCATCATCATCATCATACAATACAGTATAGTCAAAACAATGCTATCCTATAATTATGCTCGTAGAGCACAGTACTAGAAGTGGCCGACTTAACCCAGTACTGAAGCACTGTCAATATTAGTACTGGCCAATTGGGCAAGGTCAGGCAGGACATGGGCTGCTGGCTGCAATTTAGAATGATGCATGCAAGATGCACCTACGAGTATGTCTTTTCGGATCCGTGTTGATCCAGTTCCTCCGCTACAATTAAATTGTTATTACTTAAGAATCGAATTCAGAACTACAGTATGCATAATAAGGGAACAGCAATTTACCAAGCTCTCACGATGGTCAACATTCAATGGCTCATATAGTATGCACTACTTTTGTACTGTGGTCGGCGGGGGTACAACATCAGTATACTTTACAATGATGTATTGTACTCGTATGTGCACACGACTATTTTATGTCAAGCTGGCTCTAAATCACCTGATTTATTCCATGATGGTAATATTTATTTTCCCTAATATTGATAGCATACAGTAGTATTTTCCCTCGTACTGATTTAGGATTTTAAAATTACGGTTCTTATTGTAAGGAATGAACGAAGCGGTTACAACACGGTCGATCAACAGCAACATAAGTAATGGGTTCATAAATCAAACTGCCATAATTATCAACCGAAGCAAGGTTAAGCATTGAAAACAGGCTGAAGGCAGCATCGGTGATTCATTCTAGTACTAGTTAGCAGATTAGTTGATTGAAAAATTCAGCCATGGCTACATTATGAATATACTGGGCTAATTCATCGTAGCACGTTTCAAGGAAAACTGTGGAACATACAGTATATTACTGTACTCTATAAAACAACGTCAAGCACTTGTCGTTTTAAAACTAGCCACTTTCCTGTAGACGCACTGTTCGGACTGTGCCATGCAGTTTAGTTTGCATCTGTATTACGCAAGTGCTTCAATATCTTCAAGTGGAAATAGCACTAAGGACAGAAAAATTTAAAACAACAGAGACGCCAAGATGTCTTGCTACGGTATCCTTAATTCAGCTAAGCATACATACAAAGCGCTAAATTGCAGAGGGCTATATCAACGATCATTAATCGCAACTTCACCTAGATTTCAAGTCTGTAAACGACAGTACCGTACAAGCATCAAGACTGATAGTTACAATTTTAGAGCCCAGGCAACTGTTTTAAGCAAGCCGTGTCTTGAAGAATTCATACCTAGCTAGAAAGTGTTACTGTAGTGACAATGAATCGACTTGAATCTGAACTAGATAATCGTCACAAAGCCTGAATCAACTTGATCTATAGACTAGAACTCATCTATAAGCAGCCAAAATCTGATTCATCAAACAAAATCAACGTTCTTATTGTTAAAAGACTTAAATACAACACTGTGTTCTTTCACGGCGTTATCGAACTCAAATCAGCCACCATTCCATTTCAATGGTTTAGGAGTTGAGTATTCCTTTCTAGCTAACAGTACATGCGAACCTTAGCCGATCATTTCTGACAACACATACTAGCTGTGCTAAATCTGAATACCGTACTAACAACAACAGTTGGAGATTGTACTTACATCCGATTCTCTGGTTAATTTAAGATGACGTTGAGCAACTGTTCGTTGAATCCTTTTCGAGTAACTGGCGTTGGAAGCTTGACGATGACATCTTGTGCCATCATCCACTAGACAGCATATTCGATACTCATCTGAGCGACCATCGAGATCGCTATTACTATCATTCATTGTATCAATATTCTTTATCGGACCAATGATGAATCAAGTGGGGTAGCGATGGTGATAATAATCAGATGGTCTCAAGACCGATCGATGTTTTGAATAGCTGTGAATGAAAATGAAATTATTACTACTACGATGACGGTTCTCCACGCAGAAAATGGCTACGTAGCTGTTTACGATCGATGCAAACCAATGAGGATGAGAATGGACCGCTTCTATTTCAATTGACGGTGGCTTTAGCCAGTGATGTCGTTTGTATTAAGCGCTAAATGGGACCAAAGTACTATATAGTATGTACAGTAGAAAGGCTAGAATGCGCGGCACTCACTTGTTCAAAGGTCTGTTGTTGTCCGTCCGTCTACCCATCTACTTGTGGACGTCATGAAAAGGAAAAAAGCATCTTTGTTGGTTTATAATTATAATTCAAGCTGCCGTTTCACAAACTTGCACCTCATCAAGTTATCGTGATCAATTAATCTCGAAAACTGTGCCCTCCATCATCTTGGCATGAAATAAGTCTACTTTACTCCATGGAGTTAAGGTATGGCAAAGTATAATATGAGTGTTTTAGATTAGCACTTTCCCAACATGTTCATGTCATTGCAATCACCAGCATGTGCATTGCGCAATTTGTGCTTGGAGCAGCCCATGCTACTCGCTGGAGCACTTTAAATGTCCGAATTATACTGTACTGTACAGTGTACTGTACAGTACTGTAATGTGCAAATTCAGTGTATGTACTGTACTGTACTGTACTGTACTGTACACTGTAGGTCACGATGTCCATCCGGATTTAGTTGGTACGGTGGAGCGCACGTGACAGTGTACTGTACTGTACTGTACGTGGTACTGTACCTTACGAGTTACTGAATACTGTACTGTACTGTAATGTGCAAATTCAGTGTACTGTAGGTCACGATATCCGTCCGGATTTGGTTGGTACTGTACTGTGGCGCACGTGACAGTGTGCTGTACTGTACAGTACAGTAAATGATCAGGCCTACAGTACCCTACTGTACAGTGTACAGTACACTGTACTGTACACTGCACAGACTACATGACCGAAGGACTATAATACTATGTATGTATTATTGACCGCCGACGTCGGTTACTTAGCAACAGAGATTTGAAATAAAGTTGTATCGTTCTTTGGAAGTAATAGCAAATCAAGTAACCATTGCTGTATAGAATATTATTAATAGATGATATACTCCAGTAATAATCATTGTACTGTTTTGTTAGTTTACCATACTGGTAACAGTGATTGATTCTATTGATACAAGGGGCAAATATTATGGCATAACATGCTTTGAGTAATGCTTGGTGTTGTACTCGATCTACTTCTAAAATATTAGACTGCCTTCCAAATTATTATCATTGCTCTATTTTAATTTATGTACACTTACAGCGATGTCGGTCCTAATCTCAAGACGAAAACAACGGCCTTCTTCAGCATCTGCTGCTTTACAAACCCATTTTAGTCGTCAAACCGTTACCATAGACGATATACGTCCTGCAACATCTATCCCTACATCCAGAAATTTAAGAAACAACGTCCGAAATCAGCAAACCCCTATTGGAACGAAAACTCGAACACAACATAATAATGCAATTAATGGTTGGACTAGTATTGTTCCTATGCAGACAAACAGCCGTACGCAGCGTAGGATAACATTAAGTACCGTTAATAATGTTTCCATATCGACTAATACTAGGTCACGTCCTACTACTGCAGCATCATCTAAAATTAAGGTAAGATGCATCTCATGCCTGTTGTACCTTCAAGGAATACTGTCATATTTTAAACACTCTTATACTAAATCTATCATCAGGTCAATCACCTTTTATCAAATTTGTTATTGCTTATATAAATGATATCATATGATTGCATCGAACGAAGGATTTATATCTCATTATATAAAGTTGTTAAATAACTATAAATCAACAGTTGACTGGTTCAGTTACAACTTATGACGCTATACAGTACGGTATAATAACCGTGTGTTTTCCACTGATGCAGTATATCATGATTTTTTAATGATATAATTGTCTGCGTTTTCCAATATACCTGAAACGATATTAATTTGCCAATTTGTAATCCTAAATCCGCGCTATAAGGTACTGTAACAGAGTCGACAAACTAGTAATTGAATAGAATTAGATGATTGCGAAATTAATTAAAACAGCGTTACACTACGATATAATTCTACGGGTTTTGTACGATAGGTCGTAACATTATAAATTTTTTTAATATAATTTTATAGCAAAATGTAGATAGCATTTATAATAATGAGTGAATCACCCTAGCATATATCAATGCAAATATGCTGAAACTGCTTTTAAAATAAATTAGCATAATTTTCGATTCAGCTAAAATTGATGGAATGTCGATGAAGTAGAATATATTGTCATAAAAACGTCCTATATTAAGAATATATGATAAGAAGCGGATACTTACTTAAAGTAAAATAATAGTATGAAATACTTTCAATCAGTGTATTACTTCATAAATGTGTGTCTCTTCAGATATAGTGTTAAAGCCTTTTACGTTAGATCAATTTGTACTGAAATTAAAAAAAATCAGTTACTATTTCCGTTGCTATGGATTGGTCAAGTTGTAACCTGATAACACTCTGTATTTTGTCCATGACTGTTATTTACTTGTGCTACTGTGTGAATTGTTATCTTTTGCGAATCATAAATTTAAATGCACCTAGTACATCATCGATCATCTTATGCAATGACATCACTTCACTCCGAATTATTATTCCAGTATCAAATCCAGCATATTTGATCAGTATCTCCTACGGTGTATAATGAAAGCCCTTATATACTCAAATATATTAGTATTAAATTTGGTATGAAAATGAAGACTGCCGTTAGCTATGATAATTACATTAATAGCTATTAACAATAGCTCACTTTTTAAGATTTTCTAACACTAATGATACCAATACGCCATCTGCCAACTATATTATTGAAAATACATACCCTCATCAATTTTAACGAAGTTATTGTTTAAAGCCGAACCTGATTGATCAATTTAACTAATTAATATTTTTAAGAGTGACATAATTATTATCAATTGATGCATGTCAAACTAGTTTTATTTCATTAAACAATTTATATAGTTCAAATGTAGAAGCTCAAAGCAACTACGCCATAGTCAATTTAAATTATTCCAAGCAGTTCTGATCATTGTTAGGTATTTCCAAAACATTACGATCATAACGTCAGTTAAGTAATGGCTTTTAAAATAAAGTCGAGAAAAGTTTATCAAGAAACCAATAGATATGGCTATTACATTAAAGTAAATATCATTGATGCTTATATCATTATATACGTAAACTACCTCTTTTTCGTAATTTTATTATTTCACCCATCATATCCTTGGCCATTTTCTATATATTTTCTCGTCGAATTGTATCCTTGCCCATTTCCTATATATTTTCTTCAAGAACTGTATATAATTAGCACATACGTTAACCTTCTTTCCAACTTCATTGTATGTTGCGTCTCATAATTTCATGCTAGTTTGTTTAATTCAAGAACAATTTAATAATTGCGGATGTAAGAAATGTTAATTTGGGTAACACGCTGACGTAATATTGCCCGATAAAATTGAAGAGCGTCACAATTATTTGCAAAAGTTTATATTGTAATTTTGTTTTTAAATGAATTACGAACGGTATTGTATCGTTTTATTACATACTTTTTATCTTATTTAGCTCGAGGAATACGTCAATTTGGACCATCTCCATATCCTAAAAAGTGCATTCGACGTAAGGGCATTTTTAAATTCATAAAAAAATATACATCCCTAGAAGTAACAAATCAAATCTAGTAAATTATAAAGCGATCTTGATCTCTAATTTTTTGAATACTTAGGCCAATGCCAATAAAGGAAGAATATTAACTAAAAAAGAATTTATTAGAGTATTTGGCTCATTAGCTGGTCTTCAAGGAAATGTAAATTTTAAAATACAATAATAAAGCTATAATATTATAAACAAATCAAGTCATATTATGGTACTACCCTATTTATATAAAGCAAATAGAATACGTAAATGTTATTAAGAGAACTACGTTATAGCTTACTGTAATGATGATGACATCACTGAGGATTTTTCAATATTATTGTCAGAATAATGAACAGATCGAGCTACTTTTCATGAAAATTGATTCTTGCTGCAATGACTATATAAGTTGGGTAAGATATATGCGTACGGAAAAATAATTCTTTAATAGTCAGAGAATCGTAACGAGTAGTAATGTACACCAATGTAACTGCTTATTATCTGAATCGAAAATTAAACAATATTAAGCCATACTTTTTTTTAATATAGAACGAATTTTGCACTTATATGCAATTAGAATACGCTGAGAAAGAGGATGCTTATCTTCATGGGAAAGAAGTTAGACTTGTGTTTATTTTACCTGAACGAATTTTGTATTTAAAAATCGCTTGCTTTAGCCACTTAAGAAGCATAGTCGCTACTTTTTGATGTTTTATATATCATCAATGTCTTTAAGAAAATGAAATATCCTCAAGTTCTTATGATCAATTCTTAATATCTTAGGTTGACTTTACTGTTCCGGCAGTAACATCAAACACCCCACATCGAGAACAATTTTTGAGAATATTAAATACCAGTGACAATAATTTCGTTATAATGAGCCAAGTAAGTTTTTATCTTCGTCGATGTAAATTAATCAATTTCTTATCATAAGAGAGGTAGGATTTTCGATCGAATTCTTTGATTTTGCAGTCGTGCTATATTCATTAGCATCTATATCTGTATAAATTTAAATTTAGTATCAGCACGTTACTCGATAAAATTTATTTTTAGCCAGAATCCGTTACTTCAAATTTTATTTATCATTATTTCAGTAATATAGATATGGAATAAAGGCACTGAATAATTTAATAATTAACTAAAAAAAATTGAAAATACTGTTCTGCTTTGAGTTTAGATTTGCAACTTTGATCAAAGATTGATTTAGCATGCATGATATTTGCGTTACGATTTATTTCTATGGCGTCACAATGGTTTCAGTGATAACAACATTGCTACTCTATATAACTCTGTTTCATTTATTATTATGAAAATTTTTTATTCTTTTGATTTTAGACTCTCCTGCAGTTAGATAGAGTCAATAAACAAAAACTATTATACTATTACTACTGACATTTGTTTCTTTTCAACTAGTTCTAAAAATAATTATCAACAGTTTTTTACGCTGGACTATTATGCTATTTTAGTGCTATTTCTGTAGCATAGCGTCTAGTATAATTGACTAAAGATTTCCTAAATTTCGTAGTACTGCGATGGCATTACAGATAAATACTAAAAAAAATTGGAAATTATCCAATTTTTGGTTCTTATATAACATATATATATATATAAATGTTATAAAAAACTGTCTGTAATCACGGTTGAATGCGCCATCGAGATTAGTACACTATATTCTCTTTCTCCGAATACGTTATGAATAATATAAACATTGGATGTTTATCAAATCTATTTAGTACAAGTAGCTCGAGTGTGTTGATGCAGGTCCAAGTACAAAAGTGAATTCTTTTACTACCGTTAATTTCCTGAAATTACTATTAAAAGTTTTCATTTTATTTTATTCTTACGTAACTTCTTATAATTGGTAAATATGAATTGATGCCATATTCTGATCGATGATCAACGAAAAATTTTCATTTCTCAGTATTGCAATATTAGCAGCGATGACTGTTAATGTCGATAGAATGGTATTCGATGTTGTAGCATTAGTAATAGTGACTATTAATACTAACGGAATAATTTTTGGTATTGCAACATTACTAATAATGACTATTAATGTCGATAGGATGGTATGATTACTTTTTGGGGGGCGGACTTAAAATTGAAGCGCAGCCGCAATGTAAGCGCTCGAGTTGGATTTGTTCTAAATTTAAGAAATTGTTTAGAAAATAATTTAAACTAATAAGATATCTCCTTTTGTTATATCAAGATTACTCAAGATTTAACCAAGTCAAAGTCCAAGTGGATAACCGATTTTACACTGATGCCACAATATAATAAAATTGTTACTTCAACAGGGTAAGTCTCTATATAATGAATAATGTCACAATTATACATATATTTATTAAACATCTATCTAAATTTCGCCACTAAGAACGCGTTTCTAATATATTTTGACGTGTTGCAAGACTAAATTTACAATACACTAGATATATTGTGAATATATCCCTATTAGATATTTAATTGTATGCTTATTCGCAATTAGAGTAGACAGTTTTTCCATTAATTAAATATCTATAATCACGAGTAATTTAGCTATAACCAATTACTGTTTAATTCGCTTTTATCTTTCTACTATAATTTGCAAATCCTAGCAGAATGCAAATCTTACTCGATTATTTGTTAATAATTATAATTTTTCATTTTTGTCACTAGATATACACGATTTTAGCTAAATAAATTTTGTAATATCAAGCGTACCAAGATATCATAATAGAAAGTTTAACTTGACTTGCTTCATAATTTTATTTATAGATTCTAATTATTACAAATACATTCAATACTCTTATTCTAAAAAAGGCTAAAAATTAACTAGAATTAATTGTTATTTTGCTTTACATTATATTTTGCTACCAGAGATCGTGAAATTCAATTTTACGAAATGTCTACATTTGAGCCTTACTGCCAAATCAGTGGATTAGACAGTGTTCCGCTAAAAATCGATTACTGGTATGTTTAATATAAATCATCATGAATTTACGACTCTAAACAGTAGAAGCGTAATATTTTTTCTGTCCTGACCTGTTTACTTTCTTGCTGGACGCTATTCTAATTATTATAACGTTGAAGGAAATTCGCGCGCTTTCATTACATTTATAATAAATGCTATAACCTGTATCTAGTAAGCAACCATATATTATTTATGATTCGACATTATAGGGGTTCAAGATCTACCGATGAATGTTATGTGCTATATGGTGATGTCCAGGTAAGTCTAACATGGCCTTCAAGTTAATATAATTAAATCTGTTTTTTAAATGATTTTTCCTCCTATGCATTCATCGTTAGGGCTGCATTAATGTAATACAAATTGCATCTGCTGGAGAAACTCTAAGGTTCGCTCCTTAATTTTTTCAACGTACCTATTCTGAGTAATTTCTTACCCAAAACCATCACATGATCATCTATAATGTAGAACCTGGAAAAAGAGTCCCAAAAGTGACGGTATTGCAAGTGTTAATTTGGAAAGGTTAGTAAATAATTATGGTCGTTTATAAATGAGATTAATTTCTATTTGCCAACACCTATGCTTTTCATTGAATGATTTAGAGAGGTGACAAGATCAAGTAATATTAGGTTTTCTAGGTAAATAAAGGTAGTAAATAATAAAGAAATGATCAAAATCCGTAAGCTGTAACCAGATATTTAAGATTTACTGGTTTATAGTTATAGTAAATGATCAGCTAGTATTTGTTAGTCATCTTCGTATGTAGAAAAGGCTTAAAATAATGACTCTTAAGACTCAAGCGCAAGACTAAAGTTGATGTTCCTGTTATTATAATTTAATAGGTGGAAAGTGCATAATGATTGGGTTGGTCAGGTGAGTTACTTTGATGCCTACTAATCGGTTTTACAAAGGGTTCGCTAAACCTCTTGATTAATTTCGTCGGGTGAAACTACTTTTGATTTTTATATTGTTGGCACAGTTTTGCGTCTTAATATGTTTTGTGTTTAGTAAGGTTATACTGTTTGGTCAATATTTATATCTAGCGTAATATGAAATTACTAATTAGCAATAAGCCGCTTTGGATGGCTATTAGACAGACAATTTCTTAGAAATTTCAAATTTCTGTTACACATGTAATAGAAATAAGTCTGATGGATGAGTCTATTTCCGTATGGAATTTAATGCTCCCTAGAAATAGAACAAAACATAAAATATCTTCGTTTTGATGTTACGTCTACAATTGTTACATATCTATTATACCTTGTTATAATAACATTTAGCTTACTTGTTTGACCTATTTTGCGTTTAATAGATTTAGTGATAAACGGCGATGTTCTTAATTTATCTATCTATCTACTAAATTTATTAATCATCGCATTATTTTTCTACTGATAGTTAAACTATTATGAATCCATCCAATCGGTCATTTCATGTTCTAATGATGATACAAATGCCTTAGTAATAGGTAAATTGATTTATTATTATTGGCGTAAACGTAAAATATATCATAGCTATTTTTAAAAGCGATGTTGTTGTAATACTTGTAATACTATCTTTTTATTAGGGAGCTTACAAAGTAGCACTAAAGTTGACTCTCAGTTACGTGAAATATATTACTCGGTTAATAGTCGCCACCGCATACAACAATCTAATTACATTATGGGATCGCAACCAAAACGAAGAAGTGATAGCGATCAGACTGTATTTAAAATCTATAAAGGTGTCAAGACAT
This sequence comes from Trichoplax adhaerens, assembly GCF_000150275.1. Taxonomy (NCBI): domain Eukaryota; kingdom Metazoa; phylum Placozoa; class Uniplacotomia; order Trichoplacea; family Trichoplacidae; genus Trichoplax; species Trichoplax adhaerens. The sequence goes on from NW_002060947.1 coordinate 478,855, forward strand.
TCGATTTTTCCAAACAAAAAAATTTAATTGTCACTGGAGGTAAACGAAACGATAATAATATTAACTAATTTTAATGTATAACTATTTAACAGACTTTACTTCTATACTAAAATAATTAAATTTAAAAACACAGGAATGGATAGAATCATTCGCACATGGAATCCTTATGTTGCAAAGTCAGAAAATATTAAAGCGTTATCATTTATCAAAGTTATATAGGAATTTAAAATGATTTATTTATCTCTATTACAGTAAACCTACCGGGATGCTTAGAGGCCACAATGCTCCAATAAATTACATAAAAATAAGCTCTGATGAAGGCCGTGTTTTTAGTGTTTCTACCGACAAGACAATACGGGTTAGAACATGTCATAGCCGTTGCAGATTAATTTTTAGTTAGGCAATACATGCCTATATACCGTTTACACTTCATGAATAATTATATAATCTACTAGTGAATTCATTCGAAATACATTTATATTCTCTAAAATGTAATTTGTAAATAGATCTGGGATTTACAGGACCACACATGCTTGCATATCGTTAGACCAAAGGCTCATAAAATTAGAGGCGATATACAGGGTAATAATATTTTTATTTACTAACTAAGCAGTGATGTTGAACTTTTAACGTAGTCTGTGACGGATATTTCAAACTGAGAGAAATTAAAGTGTCAATAACGTCTGTCTTAATTCACTTTAGTTGTTCATTATAACACACAAAATCGAACCATTGCTATAGCCACAGATTTGCTTGCTTCCATGACTTTAAAGTGCAAGTATGCTATCAACTGACATTTAAAGCTAACATATGTGGACTTTGTAAATTTTGTATGTGTTGCTTTTACTAATGTTGGATTGAATTATGTAGAACTATTGTAGTCGATATGGCAACGTCGCATAAAGAAGCTATCACGGCTATAAAATATAACTCTAGCTTTAGACAGATTGTGACTGCATCCGATGGTTCAGTAAGTACAGTTAAAGGGAATCATTTCGATAACGATAACTATCAAGATTTATCTTATGCATCTAAAGAAATCTTTATATTAATAAAAGTATACCTCTTATATTCTAATGTAAATACTGAATGCTTTGCTGTCAGGTTGTTCGCGTTTGGGATATAGAAACGGGTAATTTACTTTTTGAATTTACCCAAGCTCACGGTACATCCGCAATTACAGCAATCACATTTGATTCATCTGGTAGAAGGTAAATGCAAAATTGAGCATAATCTTTCACTATTTTTGCAATGTCTGTGGCTATATGTAAATCTAATTTTCAATTGAATGTTTCTTGCTGTCCATGTAGATTAATTACTGCAGGAAGAGACGGCTGTTTAAGAATATGGAATTATAACAATGGACACTGCTTACGAATTTTAAGGAAGGGTAAGAGCTAATATCCAATTTGATTGGACGAATACTTCGACATAGCAAAAATAAGCTTAACATGTAGTATTCAAAGACTAATTCTGTTATATAACGTGTGAAATTCGGTTTACAAAAGTGGTTGTATATCGATGGTTTAGAATAAGTAATGACTACTTTTCGATGGTTAAATAGCAACTATGAATATATGCGAAATCATTTTTTCGCAACCACCTTATCATTATGATTTACATATAATTCTGTAACTGAACGTGATTTATTAGCGTAAATGGTAACATACATTACCCTTCTTTTATGAGTAAGGAATCGGCTACTTATTACGTAAGAATCTTTATTCAATATAACTGAATTACAGTACGAATTATAATAGTACAGTAGACTATGCCAGAATCATCCTTATTTTTCAGTACGACAATAGCCATTTAAAATAAATAATGACATTGTGCTACTGAAAAGCGAACTCAATACTTTTTAATTCATTTGCTAAAAATTGTTTTACTTCCTCACAGATGGACGCAATCAAGAAATATCTGACATTACTTACTATACACAAAATAAAAACAAGTTGGTTTATTCTTGTGAATGCATAAATGGAAGCTGCTTTTGAAATTTATTTTAATGAATCCATTTATTCTAATGTTAATTGCAGGCATATTGTATCGGTTGGTTGGGATAAAAGAATAAATATATACAATGTAAGATGATTAGCTGTCTAACTTTTGATCTTTATAAGAATTCAACCTTGAGGATCATTATAAAGATTTCCGTTTATTCAGTATTAATATTCCTCAAAGATTCCGTAGCAGATAAATTTTTTAACTTCATTGCCCATCTACCATAATTAAGGACAATCCGGATGATTTTCGATATGTCCAGCCACCTATGCCTTACTGGACAGAAGATACTGTATGAAGTTGCTTAAGATTAATTATCTTCTGTTTGTTAGTGTTTATATACCGATATTATATCGTGGTTTAATCATTAACAATAGATCAATGGCCATCAAGATGATATTCTTGGTATTGCTGTATGCTCACCGAATTTATTAGCTACATCGAGTTATAAAGGCAGGGTATGTGGCATATTGCTATTTTTTTACAAGCTATCTTAATTAACACCGGATTTTCAATAATTTGGTCTCCCTTTATTTTCCTTATATTCTATAAAATAAAGATAATTGTATGGAATTTGGTTTCTGGGCATATATTTTGTCGCTTGCAAGTACCATGTAAAGACTCTCAATATAAAGGTATTTGAATAAATTACTCGGCATAATGGGTGCTAAACCTATGCGAAGTCACGATTTAGTATTGCTATTCTTTATTTAATTAGCTGGTGAACAGAATGCCATTACTAAGGTTACATTCCTTGGCACACGCTTGAATGATAAATTTTCTGCTATATTAGTCTCCAATGGACCTAACGGTAAATTCTTACTTTTGCGCTAAAATATCAATCTGATATTAAAATAACTGTATTGATGCCAAAGATTAAGAATGCGATGTTAAAATAAATATTTAGGCTATATCCATTTTTGGAATGTCTATAATGGTGGTGCTATTTATGCGTCTTTCAAGGCGGTAAGTCTGCAAAATCCAATCATTTAATCTTACTTTTGGAAAAATTATTTCCATATAATTAAAGATAATTTTATCTATCATCCACAATTTTTAATAAAAATTACAGACGGATTTTGATGAAATTGTGGCCATTGCCACCAATCATGATAACAGTAGATTATTTACCGCTGACGCTAAAGGTAAGCATTAAATGTAGCGCAAATGTTAAAATTGCACGCATAACATAGAGTTCTTATAATTATCAAATTAGGTCAGGCATGATTTAAATTCTAATATTATATTTTAGGTTTTATTGGCACTTGGGATATCAAGACTTATGCGTCCGGTGGCAAAGAGTATATGCCACCAGATGGTATGTACAATATAAATTATTATCATGATATCAGATTATTTATTATGATAGTATGATAATAATAAGAATTACTATTGTACCGTCTCTTAATTAGTGCTATATTCTTGGAGAGCTCATACTCAAACTATAACATCGTAAGTTTACAACGAGTATTCTGCGTAAATCATCGTTGTCATCACTGTTAATGTGTTTGAAAATCTAAATTTTGAGGCCAAATTACAATTTATAGGATGGATTTGATTGAATATCAGGAGGCTATTGCAACAGCATCAACTGATTGTACTTTGAGACTTTGGACCTACGAAGGGAAATATATTGGTAAATTTTGTTGCTTCACATAATTAGATAAACTAACAACAAAATTGATAACATTGATGCAGATAAATGGCTATTAACATCTCTCTTGCTTTAGGCACTTTTGGTCAACAAGAGAGCTGGGATATCTACGATCCAACATCCTATCAGAGCCCTATGGTACCTTATGATGTCTTAGTCGATCCTCAAAGTCTTCCTAATCACCCCATTTTGAAAGAGAAAACGGACATAATGCAAGTTGCGAATAAAAATTCGACTGTAGAACCTGAAAAAAAAAAAGGGCCCAACGTCCAGGTAAATCACTAATTACAAATAATTTTAATCGGTATTACTAGTAAGCCTTGATAGATTTGGAATTCATTCCATATACTGTATACAGAAAATATGTTTGATATCACGTATAAAAGTGTAGCAATTTATAGTCCCAGTATTCAGAATCATAAAATATTACCCCTTTTAGAAATACTTAATTAGCCCTAGTACCACTGCTAACGTGTTTACCTTGCAGTATTTTACATCTGTTTGCTACCTCTATTGATTTAATTCCTAGAGCCTCTTTTCGTAATTATGCGTATTTCGTATGTACTGGTATTATTAATTCAAGGCTGTTAACTGATATCCTTAATTGTGTGCAATTTCTCTTATGTATTTTCATAGGTTGAGCAATCCCCGACGCAATGGTATAAGAATATGAAGCATAATTCAAAGTAAGCAGTCCCATTAGTCACACAATTAATAACTATAATTTATTATTGAGCTATTGTAGTGCCGAATCATATAGCCAGCGTTTGTATAAATAAGCAGTCCTTTATTGATAGTAACGCTTTGATCATTTATTAAATACTATTTGACTCATTTCAAGGTTCGATGATTTGGATATTACTTCTGAAGTTTTAAGAGAAAGGCTAACTGGATCTGGCAAGAGGTACTTTGTGTTGATAGATCAAATACTAATCCATAATAGATTGTATTCTACAATACACAGATGATAGGATATGCATCGAATAGACGACGTTCTTAGCCAATAATATTAACTTGACGTAATTTATATAGTATGTAGGATAGTAGTAGAATATATACCAACTTTACTAACTGAGGTGTTTACCTGCGTAGATTACGTCACGAGATTCTAACACCATTACTAAGATCCAGAAGTGGCGTTACAAGGGAGTACCAATCTCTACCATGTTACGATTTGCAGGACACACCCTCTATACCGGAGCCTCAAAAATTGACATCGCATAACGATCCATTCGATAGTATTTTTAACTAACTGTATTACCCGATAACACATCAGGATTGTAAATTGCCACGCAATACATTTGTTAACTAGGACAATAGTCTTCTGAACTTATATTCTATCAAAGCATAGCTTCATGTAAATATGTGACATTTTATAAATATTTTTAAACTGTAACATAAGAATTTCATTTGCAATGATTTCTTATCATTTATTCACAGTAATTTCATGTGATGACAGGATAAGTCTAATCTACTGCTATATTGATCGAATCAATTAAATTATACAAAATCTATTATCTCCACACACTATTCTTATTCAAAGTATGCCATAATAAATATTGAATTTTATTTAACGCAATTAGCTACAGAAGCACTGCTAATTTACATTGAAATCATCTGGTACGGTATTACTTCAGGGATGAGCATCCCTTCATGGGACTGCTATTCATATATTTATATCAGATCCATATTAAGATGATTATAACGGTGCAGGCTCTAAGTCTTAGTACATTATCATAACATGGTTTAATATTCATGTTCAGTACGAAGTAAAAGATAGACAGCAGCGGTTAAACCACCAATGTTGATCCAGTAGCAATGGCGTCTTTTCCATAAATGCTTGTACTGTTGTAGAACCTAATCAAACATTGTATTTTACATAATTTTCTAGTTATTACATTCCAAATTTCGTATTTGATAAGAAAAAACGTTCATCGAACAAAGTGGCTACCTTAGTCATAACTTTGCTGTCTTGAGTTAGTAATACCGCTCTGCCACTTGAACAGCGACAAATCCGCGCCATTTCGGACAATGCATGATCATATAATTTCCAGTTTTTGTGCTTACTGCCAATTCTAATATTTAATAACACTAATTTATCGACGGCAAATGATGCAAATTTATGTGATAACAAATAATGTTAGATAAAACACACAATACATCATTTCTACTTGACATTTCCCAACCTTTTGCCAAACGGCTGCAAAAGAAATAGATTTTTGAAATTATAACGATATAAACATCAAATTATATACAGTGAGTACTATTATCATAGCTGCAGCAGTTATACGTAATTACCATATCGGATACAACGATATCAACACTATTACGACGAAGTGGTAAACAGCAAACATCCCATGTTGCTACGTCCATCGCCATCGATCTATGTAAAAAGAGTTCCGATATTATGCCAAGGGTAAATCCGAAATTAATTTATTAATGAGTAGCGGAGCTGGTTAGTAGTCAGAAATAATTTTTCACTCTTTCTTAGAATAAGCTAATCAATTTATGTCAAGTTGTGGGTGGTTGCTTTTTATTCCTTTATTTTACTTTGTAAAATTTGATTTAAGTACAGCAAGTACTAGACATAAAAATTACTAACTCACCTAATATTATTCTGGTTACCAGCATAGTCCCTATTTGCAACAGATCTGAGGCCAGCAGCATGATGATTATCACCGCAGATATGAAATGAACTAATCCAATTAACAGCTCCCTAGATAGAGACAAAGATATCAAGGTAATGAATATGTAGGCAGGACTGATACTTCAATTCGAATACTGCCCAGATTGGAGGTTACATTACCTCGACACTAATGGAGCCTCCACCAGCCATAGGATCACAAACAATGTCTCCATTCTGAATATCAGCTAACCTACAAAGTGGTTGAATACCAACATCGTAATGCGTATAGACGCGATATTCCGTAGTGTAATGTAAAGTGCAGTCATTAAGTAACAATGACAAATTTTCTACCTGAGCATATTATAAGCTATAGTTGAACGTAAAGCCGTTGGACCAAATTGGGTAATATTACGCCTGTGTAAGCTAGCACCAGTGAGAGCAATTGAGATATTGATTGAATTTTCGACAATATTGAGTATAACATTAATATCAGGGTTGCTTAGATCAACACGCCAATGCAGGAGGTCATTTATAGCTCCACCAAATTTGGCTGCACAATCCATGGAAGTAAATTGATGATCCTTGCCAACACGGTTACACGTAACTCGAAAGGTTGGTGTAGCAATCGGAATAACGTTATTCGGATGTGCGTTGATAGAGACATTGTTTTGAAGAGAAGCTTCTTGATTTTTATCATATAATAAAGCCGATGGAGGCATAGTAAAATCCGGAAGGGTTGGATAAGGCTTTCCGGTAAACAAGTGCCAGGTATATAACGGTTGTTTCCATTGTAATTGACTAGGTAAATCCAATAATCTATCCTGAAATGTCTCCTATTATCATTATGGTATAATAGTGTCGGTTGTGAGATTCATTATGCTTTGATATGTTGTCCTTGAGCAATAATGATTTATTAGGCAAAGAATGTCATTTGCATACGTCAAATAATACGTATTTGAGCATACGTTGTACTACTGACCTGAGGAGTGCAATATCCATCCATTTCAGCAACCATCACAGATAAGTTATCAACCGATTTTAAAGTATGCAGCTGGAAGTAGTATGCAATAGGTAAATTTCAGCTTTGTCAATAAATCATAATGAGGTATCGATGATAGCATAAGCACTCGATACTATTACTACAGCAATTATATACGTATCATTGATTACGGTGGTGTGCGAGCAGCCTTCAGATTGATTCAACTACAGTACTAACAAATACATGTACTGTGTAGGGATACAGCACTGCCATCAGCCTACGCAAAAGGCAGTTGTACGCAGATACAGTCAATGTCCCTTCAGCCTATTTGCCCTATAAATGCAAGCTACGTGAAGATTCATTAAACCACTGACAACTACATGTACTGTGTAGGGATACAGCACTGCTATCAGCCTACACCGAAGGCAAGTTGTACGCCAATACAGTCAATATCCCTTCAGCCTATACGCCATATTAATTTAATGTGAGCTGCCTTAAGATAAATTAAACCACTGACAACTACATGTACGGTGTAGTTATACAGCACTGCCATCAGCCTACGCAGAAGGCAAGTTGTACGCGAATCCAGTCAGTATCTCTCCAGCCTATACACCCCATCTTAAGGTAATGAGTGTTTGACTTCACTATTAGTACTTGACCAAGCTATGCTACAGTTATTCAAGTGTTTAAGCTGTAATAGTCAATCCCTAGGTGAGAATCAGGTAACGCTGGATTTTCGATCAAGTGATAGCAATATATCAATATTTTTTATTTTCACCTTATTGACGTCTGCTGGAGGTATGGAAAAATAAATCCGACCTCGTCCTAACTGGGCATCGGTGGTTAATTTTTCAGAGCACTCTTGACCAGCTAAAGCTTCAAAGCTGGTGGTCACCGTAGCACAGATTTTACTACTTGTTGTAGTATCCAATTGCATTGCAGGTAAATTAGTGTCTGAATTCTGCAATTCAGTCATGTCTTTATTCTAAGTTGAAGTCTATGTGTGCGATTTCAAGGCTGTAAAGAGTAGACAGATGATCAAGCAATGATAGACGGTCCAGTTTGCCTTGCAGACAGGTGAGTGTTGTGAATAACAATGGTCAGCAGCCGTATCGTTTCAATATAACTTGGATACGCTACTAGGAGACTAGATAAGGCTATTACGTATCGCTATACTCGTTCCACTCAGGTTTTTATTCGTGTCTACAGCCGTATCGTTTCAATATGCCTTGGATACGCTACTAGGAGACTAGATAAGGCTGTTACAAATCGCTCTACTCGTTCCACTCAGATTTTTACTTGTGTCGGAGACTAGATACGGTTATTACATATCCGCTATACTCGTTCCACTCACGTTTTTACTCGTGTCTACAGCCGTATCGTTTCAATATGCCTTGGATACGCTACTTGAAGACTAGATAAGGCTGTTACAAATCGCTTGTACTCATTCCACTCAGATTTTTACTCGTGTCGGAGACTAGATAAGGCTGTTACGTATCGCTATACTCGTTCCACTCAGGTTTTTACTGGGGTGTCACATCAGCTACGCTTCAGTTGAGGGCGTTTACCTTACAGTCTCTACTACAGTAGTACTGTAGTACTCTGGCCTACTCGTTTCCGTACTGTACTGTACTGTACTGTAGACTGGCGAGAGTTTTATGGCGGCAGGCTTGTAGACCAGAATAAAGAATAAGAAAGTGATTAACCCTGAGGTTGAGCCGCTTCTGAATTAAGTTTACTTCAGTCAATGGACAATTTGGTATAAGCTAGTGGGGGGTCTAGTGTACTGTATGTATCCTAGAGTCCCTCTTGGGTCTTGAGTGTACGCTAGAAAGCTGAACAAATCAGGATTTTTGACACTACAGTATTGATATTCTACAATATAGATGAATCCAAGTGTTGCGCTAGCAGTGCAGTATCGCAGAATGCTGCAAAACAACGAGATGCATCATTCGACCTGTTGTCTAACATGGTGACATACTGTGCATGTCTTGTCGCTCCTCGTTTGCCTTATTAATGATGAATACTCAATCGCCATGTAACATCTTCATCATTCAGCAAGGCGATCTTGTCTTCAGTAGGGCTAAAGAAAGCAAGAAGGACGAGAAATCGACAGCATAATCGAATCTTGCAGCAACGAAATTGGGCCGACAGTCGTGGACACTGTCACTTGTACTGAACTCTGCCATGAGTCCATGACACTTGTGTACGAATCTGTCTACTGAGTCATACACTCCAAAAAAGACCTCCAGTAGTAGTCCCTCTATTTCTACTGTACTGTACCATGGACGAGAGGTCCATCGTCTATGGTGTTATGTTGGTGGTAATCGGTAGTAGTTAGCCAGTACTGTACTATACTATACTGTACAGACATAGAGGGTCTCTACTGTACTGTACTGTACAGTATCGATATGTTTCTATATATAGTAACATATCGATGTGCAAGTGGGCAGTACCGTACCGTACCGTACTGCACCGGGCCGCACCGCGCCGGTCCGGACCGGACCATTCCGTGGCGCCTGTGGAGCTAACAGCGCGTCGCTTTGCTACAAATACGCTGTTCTCTCTCTTTTCTATACATTTGTATGCTCACGCTACAGGTGCATTAACCATTTTACCGACCGAGTGGAGATCACGGGAGAAAAAGTGACGAAATCCACTACCCAAAATTTTATTATTATTATTATTATCAATTGTTGTGGTTGCTATTTGCAGCACTTTGGCTAGCACGGTATCATGTCCGCACAAGAGGTATCGGATATCGATCAAGTACTCCATCAATTACAAAAATCAGTGGACGCTGGTGCACGTTCCGTCAACAGTAAACTATTGAAACAGTTACAACAAGCGTTGGATGAAGTTGACAATCATAAGATTAAACGTTCAATTTCTTTTATCTTGGATGTTGTGAAAGATGGTAAATCACAGGCTTGGTTGTGGCAAGTGGCCCGAGTGGTACGTTTATGCTTACTTAGACATTTGAAGGAAAGACGATTGGATGAACCAACGGTGAAATGTTATCGATCACTATGCGAAGAAATTGCGATAGTCTTTGGTATTTTAGATTCCAATATAGGTTACCATAAATCCCGACAATTATCAATCATGCCGCCTTACCTCTTATACTATGAGTTACGAATTATTGAGCAACAGTTGGCTGATTGCATCGATGAACAATCCGACTTGGTTTTTGCACCTTTCAATCCAATTTATATTAGTGTCCAAGACTTAATCAATTGTTATGATAACAACGAAGATCCAAATGGTGTCCAAATGGATCAAATACGACCAAGACAGAATAAATTTCAAGATATTTTATGGGAGTTGTGTGGTTTTCGAAATAACAACCCCTTCGATTTACGTATCTACCTCACTTTAGATCTTCTTTCTACTCTCCTGCTACAATGTGAACATAATCAGACTATTATACAAAAAATTGCTTACCTTAAAATTAATTATAATGCTTTTGCAGTGGACGAAAATCAATTTACCTATGGTTTACAGGATTACTTGAATCAGTTATTAAACGACGTGGATAATACTGATCGTCACAATGCTAACTATAATCCTCAAAGGCTCATTGTTAAATATGTCGAAGATGCTACTAAATTATTACGCCTCAACGATCAATTATCTCCTTCTATTTCAGCCAGTTTACGAGCTGATCTAAAACTAGTCTTAACCAAAGCGTCTACGCCCTATTTAAATCGTGCACTCAGTCATCTTGATTTAGAAACAGAAGAGAACCTCAATGCAAACACAAGTAATAATAACCTCGATCAAATCGATGGTAACATCAACAACGAACTGTTAGTACTCTCCTTGCCCAATTTACCTCAACCTTGTATAGGACGAAAGGAAGAACTTAGCTTAATCGATCAGCAAATATCTCAAACGGATAAATGGTCCATTTCACAGGTCGCAATTACCGGCTTAGGCGGTGCAGGGAAAACCTATGTTGCTCTTCAGTATGCTCGTACGTGCCTTGAAAGGCAACGTTACAATATTGTCTATTGGATCCATTCGGAAACTGTATTATCACTACAAAGTAGCCTAATAAGTTTGACCTATGAAATGGCTAGCAAGTTATCTCTAGATCAAGATCGATCTATTAAGGCTTTGTGTGAAGAAGTTAACAATGATCCTCAAGGGCGACCCATTTTATCATCGTATATGAATAACCAGATATTAACGGCCATAGGTTCTAACGATCGTGTTCAAAATATCATTAGTAAATGCCGTCAGGTAATACAACATTCACGCCAACTCAACTTTCTATTAATCTATGACAATGCCGACAATATTGAAATGGTTTCTAGTTATATACCGTCTTGTGGTAACTGTCATATTATAATAACATCTAGAAATAGGAACTGGCCTAATGCTATTGACATTGGCCCCTTCGATAGGCCAACATCGATTTGCTATTTATCCAACGAATTAACTAAGAGCGCCATATACCAACATCATCCTTTAGATGAAGACCTGTTGGATAAATTATCTGATCAGTTAGGCGATTTACCATTAGCGTTATCGCATGCAACTAGATATATCATTCAAAATAAATACACGATCGAAAAATATATGGATTCATTTGAAAAAGAGCGTAGCCAACTATGGCATATTAAATATGCTCCAGATGAGTACAAACAGTACGGGCAATCAGAGCAAGAACATTCGCAAGAACATTCGCAAGTAATCGCCCAAAAGAAGACTATCAGGACAACCTGGACTATATCTATGGATTCATTGCGTAAGAACGAAGAAATGTGCTATTATATCATGCAATATCTTGCATATTTACGGCCGGATAATATTCCCAAGTGTTTAATTATTGATTTAACGAATTTTATCAGGAACAGTTGGTATTGGTATTTTCGTGAATTGTTACGTAAAGTTAATTTTAATAGTAAGAAGGACAAAGAAAATGTTCAACATTATATTGACATATTAGTAGACTATTCATTTTTATATGCCTACGATGACAATTATTCTATTCATCGATTATTACAACAGACTTTGCGCGATAAGAATAAAGTTGAAAAGCGACATAGTAAAATTTTATATACGCTATTGTCGTTTTTTGATAGTCAAGCTGAAATAGGGGTCGACTTGTCGATGCATGCATACCAATGCTGCAAATACACTACTAAAGATACCAAGTTATCAGCTGTACGGTCAAGTGTTCTTAAAAAAGTTAAACTTGCAGTCAAGTCTAACCCTTCCGATGCAGAAATTGCTGGTGATCTTGAATTTGATTTAATAACTAATATCGAACGAATGAGCGATGAATTCAATAACAAATATTCCAGTAAGGATGAAACAACATCGAAAAGGATCTTTGGCAACTTAAGCCCATATATGACAACAACAATGTTGTTACCGCCATTAACCTTAATATGCGTGTTGATCATATTTAAAAGGGCGTAGTTTAGTGTAAATTTTGTGTAAAGGCAATTTTGAAAATATTACCAACGGTTATCAACTGTTCCTTTTTATTTTGTATTTTTACGGAAAGATTAGAAATATACATGTGAATGATAAAATCCAAGTATATGGAAATATAGCGAAAGAAATAGAAATAATTGTACAAACAACTAATATCGCCGTCTTTTAATGATATCCGGTTTCCAATTGATTGGATTAGTTTCTTCAGTCTTTATGCAAATTGAATGATAATAATGTCATCATTCTAGGATTCTCATGTAATAAAATTTTTAAAATTTTAAAACGTACCGCAGTTTCGTCCTCTTTATAGATTTTGATAGTTTTGTCAGCTTCGCATGTTATTAGGCGGCTACCACTTTTATCAAAAGCCATGGCATAAATACCGGCTTCACTATCTAAGGAGCCGGGCTGTACAGCAGTAGTAATCTTCTGAAAGTTATATCCAGTTCTCCAATCCCAGAAATGGAGTGTTCCGTTATCGGCTACATAGGGCAAAGGAAAAATTGACGTTATACATCATTCGTAAAGGCGATAAGGTAAATTTTAAAATTTTGATTCGAAGCTATTCAACAGGAAAGCAATTTTGAAGTGTTTACCTCCAGAAACGACAACATTATCATTATTAATAGATAAACAGTTTAAAATAGCATTGTGCCCGGAAAAGTTTTGCATAAATTCTCCATTGGGTAGTTTCCATTGTTTGATATTATCAGATGAGGCGGAAGCGAACGCAAATCTATAATTGATCATAAATACATATTGACCAGTATGAGTGAATAATAAATAAATAAATGATAATTTTATAACGAAAAATTCAGGATATCAAATGTATATATGTAAGATAATGTTAAACATACTGAGAAGGATGTAAGGCAACTGTCCTAATACTTTTTTTATGGTTGGTTAAAGTCGTTAATGTTCGACCAGCAGCAAGATCCCATAATCTTATAGTGCTATCATGGCTTCCAGTGATTATCTACAATGTAATAGAAAACAATATAGACTAATTAAAGATGGATTGTGAATAGAAGCCGTGTCCGAATCGTTCTAGTCACGGGACATGCATTACTTGCGGATCAACAGCCTGGCACTTTACTGTAGCCACAGTATTAGTATGACCAGTTAGCGTGTGAATAGCTGCCTTAGTTCGCATATCCCAAACCTATAATGGATTCAAATTAAGATTCATTCATGACTGTAACTTAGTTAGGTACTGCAAATTGTTAATGTGTCATGGTTATAAGATTACTCTAGCGGTAGCATCGCGACCACAAGTAACGAGGACGTCTATAGAGGGGTGGATATCAACAGCATGTACTGCGCTTAAATGCCCATGATAATGTCGAATGACCTAATATAGCATCAAATCATGACTGCCGATTAGAGCGAGATGTTTATTCAAGGGTGAAATAATGCCTTACTTATGTGAAGTAGCTGACAACCGTCCTTACCTTGTTACATTCTAAATCCCAACATTTCACTTGTTTATCCTCACCTACGGAAAACAAATACGGATGTCTTGGGCTAACAGCTAACCCACGTACTACACTAATGTGACCGGTTAGAGATAGCTTTAATCGTCCAGACGCTAGATCCCAGATCTTCATCACAAATAGTTGAATTATTTAGTTATGGAATAAAATGGTAACATTACTAAAGTTAATACAATCACTACCTTAATCGTACGATCTCCAGATCCAGTGGCAAACCAATCGTTTCCTGGTTCGATAGCTACTGCCCGGACCCATCCATGATGGCCACTAATTACCTAATGAATAAGAGTATAGTATTAAGATACGAATGATTCCTAGCGTGCGCAATCACTACTTTGATAACAACGTGTGGTTGATGCTGTTCTTACCCTCATGAGTTTCCAAGGTGGATGCCATTGTGGCTTAGGTAAAGATGATGCTTTTCGCGCTATTAACTGACTACTAGACGGTTGTATCTTGGCTACAGCCTTCGACTACATCATTCAAAGGCATCAATGATAAAATTATTCAAATTGATTTTTATAAAACCAAATCAATATTATTATCAACACAAAGGATGAACAATTAAGAAATACATTATTCGATTTTCCTTTAATGTCAGCAATTCCAGCGCCACGTTTCTGCACTTCTAACCTATAAGATGTCGATCTAATGGTGATGATATTGTCAATGCATAATAGTTTAACTTTCAATAATCTTACTGGTCTTTGGAAGGAGGTAATGAACGATACACTTGGTCCTTGGCGGCTTGAGAAATAGGCTTTCCCTTAGCCATAGTATTATCGGAAAGTTGGACGCCTAGAACACATGAAAGATGATCGTCTGAACGAATACGAGCAAACACAAGTATGATATATTCCGTTGTTACAATAAAGGAAGACATCAAGTTTTTCCAAAGCAATCAATATCTACTACGTTTGAGTTAACAAGTTAAGGCAATGGCTAGTATTTTGTGATAAATTCATAGTCTATCAAGGGTCAAAGATATCGGACAAATTTGAGTTGTGTTAATACGTTTTTCCATCTAACCTGGTGCAGACGGGTATGGATGACCTCCAGTTACAATCGGTTGTGAAGTATCTCCTATGGATTGTCATTATATGTACAATAATTAATTAATATAAGAGTCCATTATGAACCTGGAAATGAGCTTGCGAAACAAATTTCAAACGCAAGTCATTTATCAACTGCTTCTTGTATAGTGCACCATTCTATTACTGTATATAACATTGAATTACTTTCTGTCGTTGCAATGATTTCTGGATCTCCGTTATCGTTGGAGGTCGCTATTCCTGTCATGGCTTGCTTGATTGGTGGTAAATCTTTTACATTGCAATATTCATCCATAACTTTAAAGTTCATCCGAGATTCGTCGCTGTCAATATTGTAGTGAAGATAGAAAGCAATGCAATGAATGATGTGCAAATGTAAGCATGAACAAGAAAGAAGGATTAACATTGAATCAAGTTTTCAAATCGTTGTATAAGTGTATTTGGTATACAGAATCAATTTTTAGCATGGACCCATTGCAGTATACCGTAGTAGTATTACGCTTGGCAAATGAACGATCCAAGTGGATCAACGTAGTGTGTTAACGATAGCCTCTTTATTGGCGAAATGTCGTTATGGACGGTATACACTTTCAATCAATAACATCATTTTACATGCTACTGGAATGAGACAAGTCGATGTTGGAGAATCAAACCTAATATCATCCTGTGGTAACGGTTTCATAAGATCGGACATGAACATCTCGTGGGTTCTTTTGAGTGAGCGAAATATCATTGTATGTGCGGAAAATTTTTGTTGGGTTTCCTAAGCAGAAGATAATATTGTTAGCAAGCATTGAACAAAACAGTTTGAATAATAGTGTTGTCCAGTCTGGTGACTACAGTGGAAATGGTCGGTGAAGACGATTAACATGAGTTGATTTCGATTTTTATTCTAGCAAAATAACAGCATTAACTCACCATTTTGATTCTCCACGGACGGACACGTTGTGGTACTGTACAGACTTCGCTTTACAGTGGGTCATTATACATTATTATACCAGTTTAGCATCAACGTTGATCGTGTACCGTACTGTACAGTACAAAAAACTGTCGCAAGTCTGCAGTAAAGTACTGTACTGGTAGGGCCCGCGCCGCGCTCGTGTATAGTGTACCCTGTACTGCTATCTATGGTATAGGATAGTACAGTACAGTACTGTAGAGTTCATACGAACAAGCGTATTGAAGGTTAGTACAGTACTGTACTGCAGTATTCTCAATCTGTACTGTACACTGTACACTGTACAGTACTGTACGCTTGTTCGTTAGTATACTGTACTGTACTGTACTGTACTGTACAGTACAGTATTGAAGGTTAGTACAGTACTGTACACTGTACACTGTACAGTACATCGTCTAGTACAGTACAGTACACGGTATAAAGTTACTGAACCTCTGACAGATCTACGACAAATGGTAATACTATCTGTCAAATGAGCACATTATCGTAAACCGTCAGCAAAGCGACG
The DNA here is from genome assembly GCF_000150275.1 of Trichoplax adhaerens. Taxonomy (NCBI): domain Eukaryota; kingdom Metazoa; phylum Placozoa; class Uniplacotomia; order Trichoplacea; family Trichoplacidae; genus Trichoplax; species Trichoplax adhaerens. The sequence continues at coordinate 495,577 of NW_002060947.1, forward strand.
GGAGTTTGTACTAGTAATATTATAATTTATATATTACTAGTGCAAACTCCCGTCGCTTTACTGACGGTTTACGATAATGTGCTCATTTAACATCTTTTACGTATAGAAGGTTAGTACAGTACAGTACAGTACTGTCAATCTGTACTGTACTGTACGTATGTACTGTACACTGTACAGTACAGTATACAGTATACAGTACAATCAATTTTGCCCGGCGTGATAGTACAGTACACTAGTACAGTAGTTGCAAACCAACCGTCTTTGAATGACGCACAAGATGGACGTTGTCCTACAGTTCTAGCACTAGTCTTTTACAAGATTTTAAAGCTAAAAAATGGCTTCGTTTTTGAAAAAATTTCTTGTTCAGGATAGTACTAAGCGTTCGAAGGGTTAAGTGCAACAGTCGACACACAGTCTGTACTACGACTATATGACAATCCATACTTGTCACTTGGCTGACGAGGCTAGCTTGAATTTTACTAATCATTATTTTAATGAATACCCTATTAAATTGACAAATAGAAGAAGACGAGTAACATCGAATAAGTAACTCTATGATAAATTCAGTGAATGATCGAAAATCGGCTATTAATATCATTCATCAAGTAAAAATAAGCGTTGAAATACATTTGACAAAGTAGAACTATCAAGATTGTACTGACAATTTGTCCAATTTGGATCCCCATACCCAGAACTGGCAATGCGCTAAATTTAGTCCATCAATTATGACGAAAAATCCCCTTGCATCAAATAAATAAATAAATAGATTATCGAAACAAGTTCATGTTATATATATTGCAGTACATCAACAGCTTATCGTAACATATCTGCTGTGCAATGCCATGTACGTCAAACTGTATTGATATACGAGTAAGTCGAAGATTATTGCAATTCTAGCTCTGTTCTCAAATGAAGTCGATATGGAGGCGCTGGACAGTATCGAATAAAACGACACCAAAGGCTATCTCATTTTACTCTCATTCCAATGGCGATATTACCGCAGAGGTTATCTCATCTCCCTCGAATTCCAACGACGCTATTTCTAACAACAGCACGCCAAAGGTTTTCGCAGGTCGTTCCAATTCCAAGCGCGACGTGACCGCAAAGGCTATCTTATCTCACTCTAATTTCAAGGACGATATTTCTAATAGCACTAGGCCAAAGGTTTCCTCATCTCATCCTGATTTCAACCACAACATTCCTAATAGCACTAGGCCAAAGCTTTCCTCATCTCACTCTGATTTCAACCACGACATTCCTAATAGCACTAGGCCAAAGCTTTCCTCATCTCACTCTGATTCCAACCACGACATTTCTAATAGCACTAGGCCAAAGCTTTCCTCATCTCACTCTCATTCCAACCACGACATTTCTGATAGTACTACACCAGAGGTTATCTCAGCTTACTCTAAATCCGATAATACTACACCAGAGGTTGTCTTATGTCACTCCGATTCCGATAATGACATTGCCTACGGCAAGAAATTAGAAGTACACTTGAAAGAGCTCGGTGTAAGGGTTTTCAGAACTGATAAATCACTCACTCCAGGAAAGTCCATAAGTGCAGAATTTGGTAGACTTGCTCAGAAGCTCTTTATCTTTATTTTAAGCGGACACATTTTTACCCGTGCGAATAACTGGCTAGATCATGTTTTATCACTTAAAAGCGATGAAGCTGATCCTTCAGCTAGTACAAACAGGGGACTCGATGATATTGTTATAATTCCTGTTCTACGTATGCCAAGTCATGAATTCGATCGCTATTGCCGCCCTAGCTTAAGTAATTTAAACAAAATCGAAGGTTTAAGAGGGCCCTCAAGCGTTGCCGATATTGTACATCATATTCTACAGGAAGGTAACAGTATTGACAATAATACTAATAGTGAAATTTGCTTTGCACAATTTTCTATCCAAGTAGATACCTATCTTAATCGTAATCAACTGATTTTGACTAATTTTTATTACATTAAATAATAATGCTATAACTCACTATTTGCAATATCATGCTATACAATTTCAATAACCAACATTCAGTATCCTGCCTTGATAACAATGCAAATTAGCTGTTGTTGATACTAGCAGAAGCTTTCTGCTGGTTACAATTTAATGCCCCGACTTGAGTAGACTAAGTTAAATATTACTGTAGCTCCTATTTGAGATATTTTGAAATGTGTTGGCATATTGTGATGGATGCCCTTGTAGAAATTGGCGTTTCGTCTCCATCGATTGATTAACTATGCCTATTAATATCAGTTGTTTGATAGAATGGACGTGTTTGTGCGCTTGTTAGAGGACTACATCATAACGCAGCTTTAATTAATTCTAATACCTATAGTACAAAAATGCGTTAGTTTGAAGGGCAAGACTCTACGACTGGTGGGATTACATAGTAACCTCACGGAGTATTTTACTGCAATTAGTCTTACAGATGGATTTGTAATATCTTTCTCACGCGTCCATTGAAACTATTTTATCAGAGACAAGATTTATTTGCAGTTACGCTTGAAATGAATACCTTATATTACAAGTTGCGATAGCAATAATTTCATGAAATATCAAAAATTTCTCTTATATTCTTTTCAATTTTTTTTGCAGTATTTGCAGGTATAATTTAAGAGTGGTTTAAAATACAGCTTGCGAGCTTATAGATTGAAAATTTTTTAATGTTTTTCCTGCCAACTTATTCAATTTTTAGGAAGTACAAGTAGTAATTTTGCACCTTGGCTATCCCAATATCTTCGTAATCGAAAGGGTCAAGGTATTCGATATTCTAGGAGTTAATTCCTACCAACGCAATTTTGCTGCATCGATAAGTCAGTTTAGAATGTCAAGAGATGTTACAATTGAGGATATCATTAAAGTAGAAGATGAAACAATCTGAATAATAATTTGTAACTGACATTAATTCAACACTATATTAAAAAAAACTTATTGGAACGGGTAGAATTCACTAGTTATTACAAAAAACTTCTTAGATTAATAAAATAATTTTTATAACTTTCCTATTCTATTCACGCATAGAGTTACCCAAGGGTATACAATACGATGTATTTGTTACCTATCAAGAAAAAACAGAATACGTACAAGCATTAGTGGGAAAACTGCGCTCAGATTGGTTCAGTTTAAAGGTCTACGATAAAAAGCTAGAAGGTTTAACACACTCTCTTATTGAGCCAACAATTGAGAAATCGGCTAAGATTTTGGTCATTTTAAACGGCAATTTTAACTCTGTAAAGTGGCAGAATCATTATCAACCATGGATAAAGTATCATAAAAAAACTGCTCAAGTTACGTGTATACTATGTGATCCAGAAAAATTTTCAAGATTAAGTGAGACCGTTTTTGCAAAGGCGCAGCGCATTGACTGGAATGATGCCTACCTATACGAAACGTTGTATAAAAGATTACGGGAACAGTAAGTTGCTCCAACTTCTCATATTCACTTTCAAACTGTAACCTTATTACAGTACAAGTACTTTGAATAAATGAATTAATTAGTGTGACAATTAACTAATTATAGTGTCATCAATGATATAATTTTGTTGAGTAATGAATCATATGTTAACACCTAGCCATTAATTAATTAACGACTATTAAATATCATAGAAAGTGTGTTGCGATTCTTGCTCTATTCAGCATGTAAACTTGACTATAAATTTATCATTGTTTTGCATCAACGAAGCTTGTGAGGCTATCTAAAAGCCTCAAAGTTCTTAATTGAAGGAGTTGATAAGTTAGTCGATAACAGATGGTTATCAGTTGTTAGTAGTAGATTGTAAGTTATGATTTCGATCGGTCATTTTAATAAAAAGCCTTTAGAATAAAGCTTTAATCCTTAACGTCAGTATTTTATCGTCTAAGACTGGAATCTAGGTTTGGTAGATTAAAGAGCGCTTAGAGCTACTTGCTTCGATAGTTAGCACTACTTTAGAGGAAAGAACCCCTTTAATTTTTTTATGTAGCAATCTCGGTTGTGACAATTAGGAAAATATTTGTATCCGCTTAGTCAAGCGATATACGAATTGTCAAGCTATGCTTTTAAGTAATTTTGCACGTATGCTTGCTGCCAGTGATACCATGCCACGGCGCTTAATTAATAAAATCCAGGTGAGCTGGTTGAAAGTGTATATGTCGTTTACCAATAACTAGTAGCTTTCACGTAGCCCTTGATTGAACTATCTATTGGATAGCTGGCACACGCAAGATATAAACATAATCAGTTTAAATAAACAAGTATGAGCTGGCCTACTTGCTATTTTTCAAAATTATAAAAACTACACGTACTGTACTTGTACTTTTTACTTGACATTATCGTGGACTTGCGATGGCTGCACTAAAATAATAGCCTTACTTGACCATATACCGCGTAATGCAAACCCTCGTCAAGAGTATTTCTAGGCAATGTAACTTATAGGAACGTATGTCCTTGTATATCCATAGCAGAGAATGCTACCTAACATTATTTTAGGCTACTAGAGTTTATTCTTGGTTTGCATAGCTTTTAATTGCTACATACAAAGTGAACGATAGATCAACGACAAGCCAATTTCTACAGTACCAGGAAGGCTTATAAAATAGTTGACAAGACAGTAAAATGAAAAAATGCAGAGTAGTCAAACAGTTGTACAGACTATAAAGGATTACCTTGTAGGTCATGACAATTGTAGAATCTACCTTTGTAACATTGTATGTCTAGCAGACCATATTAATCCCTATACTGAATGTTATGACGTTGCCGTAAGCGCTAAATAAATCTGATTACAAAATTGATTAGAGTCCGCTTCATTCTAATTTCCTACTCTACTCTGGTTACGGCTACAAAGTCTGCTATAATGAAAAAATTGATTGACTACTATAAGACGTTAACGATAATATGTAATCATATAGAATCAATTAATTATCGATGGGCTTCCAAAACAATTCATCAATAACATTCACTCAGAAAATAAAAGTTTGAATTTGGATCATGACTAATAGTTTCTAAATCATCATATTAGAAATGACGGAATTAACAGGTTATGATACAGATAATGTGTATTTACATGCAGTACGTATAATTCGAAGTCAATAAAAATACTAAATAATTCGAGGATATACTGCATTATCATATTGCAGTATTGTAACGGGCAAAAAAAATTGGCACGGGTGCAATCCCTAACTGTAACTTTTCGCATCTATAGGCCTATTAATAATAACATGTTTGTAACGCCATCATCACACAGTGATGATCATTTTTGTGATATGCTAAAACTACGAATATTCGTATTTCATGACGTAATGGCAAAGGCCAAAAATATTTTGATTTTTCTACAAAATATCCGGTTAACGAGACTTTTTCACCGAAGTGGTTTTCATAATATTCCCAGAATTGATGCAAGGCTTAAGTGGAGTTGCAAGTCTATCAAATGTGTTCGTTGTTTCATGAAGGATTTGATTTTCCAGCTTTCTTGTTGACCTTTTCTCTTTATCTAGTTGGTCTTGAAGCTTTACTACCTCCTATATACACAAAAAGGTGATATAACTTTCCTGGTGTTGACTTATATGATTACGTAACTTAGGTATCATGCAAGAAAACAAGAATTGAATGAAATTTAGTGTTTAATTACATAAATAGAGACTTCACATACCTGCTTTAGTCGAAGATTCTCCTCTTTAATGCGTTTAATATGCTGAATTTTCTGCTTGTTATTCTGATGTCCAAGAAGCTTAGCATAGTTTTTACTTAATTGATTGACCTAAAAATTAAATGAAATCCAAGTGTTGGATAGAAAGTAGCATGTACTGTCTAGTCGCTTTCAGTAATAAAAGCGTTCTGCTAAATATGTGTATAATTGAAGTTTTATGACCTCCTTCGTTGCTTCTTTATTTTGATAGAGAAGTAATTTCTTTTCTTCTTCATACTCCTCCAATTGTGCCTTAATTTAATATTAACGTTAGCGATATTCTAATTAGCATAAAAGTTATATTGGCAATATACAGTAGATTGTAGGATAGCAGTCTTCGATTATGCGTACCTTAAAAGGTAATATCATTTCGTTCAAATTTTCATACATAGTTTTCCATCTAGTATACAAGATAGAGTTTTCATATTTCAGACTACAATCTATCAATGGTATACTAACTAGCTACAATAATCCAATATCTTACTTCTCTGCCTCTGTACGCCATTGTAGTGATTCTGTCAAATATCTAACGGGCGGTATAAGTTAAAATGTAATCTTAAAAACAATTCTTGGTTATATGCTGTTAAAAAGATTTTATTCATTAGTATATTTAAATTACTGTTGGCTTTTCTCCTGGTATGTTGCAATGACTTCCTCCTTAGCTGCTGTTAGTGAATTATTAAACTGCAAGAAATTTAAATGTTTGATAGATGGGTTAAGTTCAGTAGATGAAATAAACCATTAATTACAACTGATAACTAGCAATCGTATTATAGCACCCGCAACTACCTTGTGCACTTCCGATTCCATAGATGCTCTACATGCTGTAATATCTTTCTTGAGATTATTAATTTCTGTAATGCTTTCCTTAGCTTTTAATTCCCATCGTGATACTTTTTGCAGATCTCTGCATTCGGATTATATTTTGATAACAAAACATTTTCAATCGTTTCGGCTTTTAACCAACTTAAATGTGTATTGCTTAGATTTCTTACTCGATTGTACTTTCAAGTTCCATCTTATGCGCTTCAGCTAACTTTTTGGCTTCCACTAGTTGGCCGGTTACCTACGCATTACAAGATTATCAAATACTATTAGTGAGAGTTGCTTACAATATTTTGACAATATAGCGTAATCTGGTTTAATTAAAGCCATATTGACAACAAAGTCAAATGAGTCCAATATCTGCGGACATATCTTCATTCATCTACTCACTAAGTCAATTTGATGAGTTGATTCTGCTTTCACTTCATCATACATTTTGCCTAATTCATCGTATCTTTTATCTTTTTCCAACACAGCATTCTGTAACAATTTAATGTTGTTAATAGGTAAGACTGCCAGTAAATTAGCTTTTAGGTCGATTTTAGCTATCTTAAATTCTACGTAATTGCGTAATAACCTTTAGCTCATTCAAGTTTTCAGAAAGTTCATTTATATTCCTTTTCATGTTGGTATTCTCAAATTGCCTAATAAAATTTTAGTAAGTTAGGTGAGTTGAAACGCATACTTTAATCTAGTGCGATTGCGGATTTACACAGTTGCAAAACTAACAAATCTTCAATCAGCTCTTTTTTCTCTGCTAGCTCATTTAAAAGTTGCTGCTGTCTATTAGTTGCATTTTTCTTTTCGTTAGTCAGCGCTTCTAATGCCAAACGATTCTTTTCCAATAAGGAATTCATTTCCTGCTCGATAAATCCCTCGTTTCTGTTCGTAAAGTTGATTATTATTATAATTATACGCATTGTCAAATCCCACAGCATCAAAGATATTACTTTCATAACGATAAGCTATGAATTCTTGGTTTGCTTCTATTTGTTACAGTACACTTACTTCTTAAATTCATCCTTCAGCATTTGTATCATTCCTTCAGTTTCAGCAATAATTAAAGAACGCGCTGCTAGCTGCTCTTGCATGGTATAAACTTCAGCCTTTAAATTTCTACACAAACAGTGAATCATCACATTAACTATAGCCAAGTGTTGGTATATCTACGCTGTGGTTAAGACATTTATTTCTTCGGAAAGTATATACTACAGTATATATAAATTTACTGCATTAGTAAATAGGTTGTTGCTATTTAGACAACAACAATTTTTGGTGATTGCCTAGTAATAGTTGTCATCCATTTTCCCAATCGATAAAAATCAAACTATGCATACTATATAGCGGCAGTCCAGAATTAGATTTCTATCATATAACATGTGGAAATTTTACGTGTTTAGGAAAAAATTATAGATAAATTCATCGAAGCTTACAGAATAGTTTCCTCCATGCTCTTCTTAGAGTCTGTTAATGTCATAACTTCCTTTGTAATTTGATTCACTTGATTTTTTAATTGTTGTCTGTCCGGCATAATTAAGTGAATGAGTAACAATAACAGCATTTTTAATTCATTTTCATCGGCATTACATGATATTACTTACTTTTCCATTGCATGGGAGTGGATCGAATTTTTGGCTTCATCTGCTTCCGTTTCGAGTGTTTGAATACGCTGATTACGGACATTAATATTTTCTTCAGCAATTTCGATGTCGACTTGATATCTATCAATAGCTTTCGTTAGTTCATGATTTTGGTTTTCTAACTGTGTCAAACGCTTCTTTAAAACTGTAATTTCATTTTCTGAATCGCGCTTAATTTCTTGTAGTTTTTCTATCTCAGAGAACTGTTTGTTAATCTCACTTTCACAGTGAGTTTGCTTTTCTAAAGCCATTTTTAAGTGCTGCTCTAGATCCTTGACTGTATTTTCAGTAGCGATCAAAGTATTTTCGGTTGCAGCTAATTCTTGATTGCAATTTTCAACGTGTGCTTGACTTTCAGCAAGATTTTCTTCAAGTTCTTGCATATCGCCAGCTATTTTCGAGTTAATTTCTGTTAAACTAGATATTTTTTGTTGTAAAGATGCCTTCATATTTTGCATTTCCTCTTTAGCTTCGTTGACTTGATTGGACATGCCATGCAATTCATCACGAAGTGAAATATTTTCTTCATTACTTGTTCTTAAAGCTTGCTCCATTGATGCAAGTTTAGTTTGCAATTCATTGATGCTTGCTTGAGCATCTTCAATCTTATCATTTAAATTTTTTAATTTTAAATTTAAATCGTTTATTGTTTGGGTGGCTACTTTATTTTCGGACTCCTGCTCGCTGAGAGCTTTTGCTAAGCCACTATTTTGATTTTGCAATTTCTAAAATAAAATGAAACCGCCTATGAGGATGTAGTTGTAAATTTGACCAATTTCTATTTTTACAATTTAGGAAAGCTTGCTTTCACATTCTTAGTACTGTTACCTCACGATCCATTTTTATTTGGCCAATTTCCACATTTATGGAGGCATTTTCAGTTTCAAGCTTCGCTTTGCAGTCTAATTGATCGAATGAAATGAATAGACATGAAGTATACTGTACGCTTAGCCTTATAACTTATATTATATGCTACCACAGCAGCTTTATAGTTGCTCTATATAACTCCAACCTTGGCTAACTGATAATTTCTGTCGAATGTCATCACAATTTTGTTGAACATCGATGAGCTTACTTTCTATAAATATCATTAGATAACATTGGCATTTACATTAAAATTGCTAGCTTGCCCACTTGCTATGTGATGTGAATTATATATTACTTGCTATCGTAATCAGCACACAGTCAGCAAAAATTTGTCAACATAAATGTACCATTTACTACGCACAATAATTGTTACAGATAAACACGCAACATTTGCTATATCAATTTTTTAAAATATATAAATATAGATATACTGTAGATGAACGAAAATGGATTCCATTAATACATATATGGTTATAAAATATTTACCGATCTCTAAAGTTTTTGACTCAAGTAACTCATTCTCAGCGATAGCTTCTTCTATTTGGTGAGTTAGAGCATTAACGGCAGATTTCGATCGTGATTCTGTATTCATGAGTTCCTAACAAGAAAATGCTCTGATATCTCAGCGACATTGTACCATTTGAGGAAAAGTTAGCAAAAATAGGCGATTTAAAGACCATAGTAGGTACCTCGTCTTTTACAATTAATTTTTTGTTTATATCGGCTAACTCTGCTTGGACTTGATTTAATTTGGAAACGTTTACACTTGATTTCATCTAAACAATATACCAATGAATAATTGATTCATGCAAACAAGCTTTATGACAAACTATCAGGTTATTGAAGTATTAAAGGTAGTAGCTATCTAGTATATAAAAGCATCAATTGAAAATAAATTATTACGGAACTATCACTATTGAATCAACTTTCCAAAATTAATCTAAATCGAGTCAGTCGCTAATCAAGATTTAATTTATCTTTTGAGACCTCACGCTGAAGACCTTCATTTTTATGTAAGATATCATTGATTTCTTTCTGTAGTGATGCAATAGTTGATTGCTGCTTAGTAGTCTCTTGCAATGCCATCTGCCAAGCAAGTGACATGAGTACAATATATATATATTAGCCAAAGCTTAAGGTACGATGAAATCAGTGCAAATTAGCCCGATTGATATAATAAAAATGAAGTATTGGCATACATTTAATTTGCTGTCAATTCGTTTTTTCTCATCTTGAAGTTTCTGCAATTCCTTGTCTTGCTGAACTCGCTCATAGTTTAGCTGTCGAATACGTTTCTCTAGTCCGCTGCAATCGTTAGTATTACATGTTGCAGCTTTCCTTTTCCTGGTGCTAGACGTAGTGATGCTAGCCTAAAAGAAAAATATTTGTTCAGAACTGCTGGTAATGGCATTGATTTTACTAGCTAGAGTGGACACCAGCTTTAAAACTCGAAAGAAATACTGTATATACCTCAGAGTTAGTTACCGGTTTAACACCACAATGCCTTTTAGCGGGAGTCTCTATTAATTAAATAAATAAATGATATTCGTATCATACTAATATTTCATTATTAGATACAGGAAATAGATAGTTGGATAGATAGATTAAGTGTATCAATAAAATAGACAGGTTACTGTGGATATTTCTGTTAAGGTAAATGCTATAATAGCTGTTATATATTTATACGTTCGAAATTACAACACATATATTCATTTATTTATTCTAATATGCTTGTATTTATATTCTAAATGAAAATGTATTATTTTAAGCATTGTATGGCCTAATGTTGTGTATTATTAAGATGGTATAATTGTACATTGCATCTCTACCATTTCTCAATTTATCAATCCAAAAGATTTGTAAATATCCTCGTATTATCTGCACTATTTTGTTATGTACAGAAACAGGCATAAGTCGGTACGATAATTGAATCTTCTTACCTGTAGTCTTAATTTTATTATTACTATAACCGGCAGCATCTTCATCTTCTATGTGATAGATTAGATTACAACATTCAGTATAATTATTTATCAAACTATTTTCATATACATGACATGAGTTGTTAAAAAGAATGAACTATATGATCATGACAACCTCTTAAAAAGATATTAAACCGTATTCGAGTACATGTGCTGCAGAGACCTGCATGGGTCTTGAAGACCTGATATGCAGTAATCATTGCGTGTACGGTAGATTATAATAATGAATTTTTAAAATTTCAATCAAACAATTATCACAACTCATTCGCAAGAATCAGGTAATCTAATTAAAAGAACTGATTATATCTAGGAAAATGAATAACTGTTAATAGTTTACAAAATGTCTCACAGACCAGTTGTGACACTACAAGCACCCTAAATTATAGCATACCATTTTGCGAAAACCGTTTCGCTTTATCAAATATAGCAGCACCGGTAGTACCAGCTTCCGCCTGAAAAGTCTCGTAACTGCCCACAGGTGGCCCTTGTGGAACTACAAGTTTGCGGTAGAAAATATCATATTATCAAAAAAGAGACTAGTGGTAAAACTAGCGTCAAGCAGGTATCGAGCCCATTTCATTTTTGATTTAATAAAAGTTCAACTAGGATTGGATTTTCAACATTTATATTTGATAACCTATGATTGGTCGACGATCGAGATAGGATGCAAGCAAAACATGCTGATTATTGCTAAGTAGTAAAGCACAGTAAATCAGCCTAGATACTGTGGATATTATATACGTTTAATTTAATTTATGAGGCAAGATGTTATGATTCCTCTTCTTATCTTGTAAAAATAGGTATTGCTTACTCCTCTACCTTGACCATTGACTGATTACCGAATTTGAAAACTACGTTTTTGCAATACTATGAGTGTATGGCATTAACACATAGTATCAGCTAAGTGAGACATCCAAGGATTTTCTAAATCAACCCATTATTGGCTATCCGATGTAGAAGTGACTGTACTGTACACTGAGGTAATCCTTTTCTTGTTGATTTTCTAAATCAACAAATTACTGTCTATCCGAAGTCAATGTACATGGAGGTAAATCAACAAAATACTGTGCATCCGATCTAGTAATCAATGCACGTGGAGGTAATTCTTTAATCCATTACTAGTTAGACGATCGGCTATCCAAAAAAAATCGAACGTAAGCATGGTAACAACCCACTAGACTTGATCGCGATGTTAATCCATTACATAACATTGCCAATGATGCAACTTACCTTCTTCGATGAATCGTTTTGCTCGAGGGAACATTTCCTATTCTGCAACGTAATACTACAATTTGTTTCTATGCGTAAGATAGATTTCTTTCACCAGTGCAAGATGGCTATAACTTGTTTCTTCTTACCTCGTTGACAGATTTGTGATCACCAAGACGAATTGCAATCTATTTCAATCAACGAGATCGGACTAATATGATCCAACTGAGTGACAGAGGCAACGGATCCTAATAATGTGCTAAGGGAGGTTGGGCACGTAGTAGCGAATTCGAGACCAATATCGGTCCAAATATTGTTGTTTACTATTGGCTTTGGTAGGCGTTAAGTCAGGATTGCAATATTATTTGCGGTTGAAATTTGAAATTTTAATTTATTCGGTTATTTATTCGACGGTTTATGCCGGTGTGTGTACAGCTCAATGTACCGTGCATGTCTCGAGTCAACAGCAATCGACTAGAGTACAGGACTGTATTAGCAAATACAGTATCTCGAACCTCCTCCTCTACATACAATACATTTTGTTGCCTCTATGAAGCCACTTTATTTAATTCGATGAGATAGAAAAAACTTTGCACCTTGTGCATTGCCATGCAGTTAGACTGTATGTCTTTTCCTATTTTACTTGTGCAAGCACGCTCATCTTTCCAAGTTGAAACTTAGAAGGATTAGCCTGCACGCTACCAAATTGTCTAAGTATGACTTATCATTCTGAGTTTGGCCTACTCTACAACATCCAATTGTCCATCTATAAGCCACAGACCCACTAATTCTTAGCAAAATGGAAGAATTATAGCCCCCAAATCCCTAATTTGCTTCCAAAATGCGATAGGTAGCACCGCATTAAGTTGCAATGTTGACAAGTCTGATGAAAAATTGAGGAATCAATCGTCTCCTTCACTTGATTATATAGTATCCCATTCAGTAGATTGCACTGAACTATTTTAACTAGAGTCTCATCGAGTATCGGTGATACTATCGCCCGTTCCTACCGCTATAACCGCCAACCATTTCAATTTTCTGTTAGCCAATCAGCGTTCGAAAACGCAACGTCGCCAACTCAAATTCCAAAGGACGTCCGGTGTCCGGTGTCTGTAAAAATGGATGCGAAGGATATACTACTGTATTACACACTACTGCCGTATTCATACTAACCAGTAAAACGATCGCGGCGATAGGCTAGGGGACTTGTATGCTGGACAAAATCAGGACTAATTCTGACAGACGGACAGAACTACGCATAACGTCTCGATCCAGTCTTGAAAGAAAGGATATCATTACCAAGGAAACAGTTCGAATTTGAACGGATGCTATGAGATGACAAGAAGTGGCAATTTAGCCTACTCGTCAACGTCTATATGATAATGAACTCATAAGATCATCATTAACGTCAGTATTGGATAATTGTTGTAATTTTTAAAACATCAGTATATCATCTACAAGGAAAATAGAAGTAATTGGACCAGTAGACGTACGGTAGTTCCGGCTATTTCGTTTATTTATATTAGTATTGGATTGGCAAGGGGATCATTATAGCATGGACCGCAGTATGGCTTCTGACGCAGATCGACTATTTCTAGAAGATCAAGGTAAGTAAAACGATTCAATGTGGTGATAATTCAAACTAGGAAAGGATGCTTGTGATATCTCAGCGGAGGATATGGATTGAAGTAGACGATCGCATAAATTGATACTACTGTATGATCAACTATCAACAAGGCGTAATAACAATACAGGATAGCGGCTAAGTCATCCAACATCGATCAATCAACATGATACACTTGCGCTCGTCCATTATTATTATTGCTTATGTGATTGCTTACTATCCTACAATGATTGCATTTAGCCTTTTCTGATTGAAAACACGATATATTTCACGACTGCCATAGTCACCAGTTCAACGTCTCCACGTACAATTTCAACACTCGTATACTATAGTTATAGAGCTCTCACAGAATATTGACGTACGCGTATAGTCATAAAATGAACAACATGTTAGTCATATTGATACCCTATGCGAATGACCTAAATATTTCCAATGTATGATTATGATTAGTTATCGTTCATCTGTCTACATTATTGCATGATCAGTGTATCATTACATCATAGGAATAGAACTAAAAATGCAACAGTGCAATGTGTTGGCTATATTTCTATCCATTTTCATACAGTCGCTTACATGTACACTGCGGAAAGATGTTAAATGCACATTAACATATTTTAACCGACGAATACTAAACCTTAGTGGTAGTGTTTATAGTCTGAATAATTTAAATTGATCAAATATTGATATTCACGGATATGTCGTATAGTTATGTTTAATATTTCTCTCTCTAATGGATAAATTCAAATAGTTTGCAAAATTGCAATGAAGTAATTTTGTACCAATCTATTTAATTACAAAGAAATATAACAGTTGTTGTTATAGCGAAGACTATCACACTAAACGTTTTTATTTTGATCATATCAATATTGGCGTGCTCTAAATCTTTCCTAATATTTTGCACATTTTAAATTGCAGAAGACAAAAATTATTTGTATCATACTCTTTATAAGTAAAATTCTCGCGTTATGTGCTAATCGACTCACTTACTTATGACTGCAATATTTGCCATGTTGATATAGTGATAGACAAGACAGTAGTACATCTATAAAGATTCCAAGTTCAATTCCACTAATACATAATTACAGCTGATTATGAATTAAAGAAATTTTACATTACTTAAAGCCATCAAATTATAAGTTTTTAATATTCATCAATTATGTGACACCGATACTATAGTGCGACGCTTGAATACAGCTTTAGCCCGATATCGGGCTAAATATCCTCCACTAAGCGATGACGAACAACTTGCTCAGGTAAACTCCTATAATAACATGGAATAACAGAAAATTGCTGAATTTCGTTTATGTTTTATCAGCCTTGACTGCAAACACTAGCAATAATTAATCCATGTATTCATATTTTAGAAACTCGATCCAACATTATTGCAATTATCGACCGATCGAAGGTAAAATATAGATACATTATGGTAAATTACTGTAATATTGTAACAATCTGCATTCATTTTAAAATAATGATAATAGAAATTATGTACTAGCTGTGTTATGTTCATGTGATCTGCTTTTCAATGATTACACATAGTTTGATGACACCATTATTACAAGAATATGAAGACACAATCACCTTACTTAAGAGTGAAATTCAGTTTTATAAGGTAACTAGCGTAATTTTGTAGAATTATTAACATTATTTTTACGTTCATAAAAACTAATCATGATTATGTATGTATTTATTTTCATTAAATTTCTATGATTAGTCTCAAGTTGATTCATTTAAGGATAGAACCGGTGAGCTCGTTAGCGAAAACAAAAAGTAAGACATAGAATGATTTAGTTAGCAGCACTACTATATACTGTACTACAGAACATTTAAAGCGATCCATTATTTGTATAGATTGTATACTGAATTAAAGCAAATAACTCTCAATGCTGGAGAAATGAAGGCATCAACTTATAGTCCTCCTATATTGCCCGTGGATACCGCAAAAGGAGATTTACACGAACGATTTCAAGCATTATCACAAGTAACTAATAGAATAGTACTACAGAATTTAATATTTTAAAATCCAAATCTTTATCTATCTTATAAATTGATGATAGGAAAAGGATAGATACGTTGAACTATGGCAACTACAATCTCGAGATTTAAAATCTATTCGGCAACAGTTTGAGGTAAAAATGATAATAACTCCAATAAAATGACAGTATAAAGTATTAATATCTAATAAAACCACTTTTGGGATATGAAGTAGTACAATGTAATATTCCATTCTAATATATTTAATTAATCATATCGGGCAGGAACAATCACAAGAGCTGCAGAAAAAGGCTTTGGAATTAATTGCTACTCAGGTATGCACGTCTCATGCATTTGGATAGCTTTATCCTTATTCTAGTAGTAAAGGAGCAGTGGCATAGATCAACAACTTACTATTTTCTAATAGGAACAACTGGATGAAATAGTGCGTGGAATGGAAGAAACAAAACAGGAAAATCGGCGATTAAAATCTGTATGCTTTCGATCATCAATTATTAATTTGCTTTAAGGTAGCAATACTTGCTAGCTAGTGGAGCACTCTTATTAATTACAGCCAATATTTTTTTGCAGGAATATCAAAAGTCTAGTCACCATAATAAGTTACAAACTGAAGAACTGGAGACATTGCAAAACGAATTGAGGTAGGGTGAATTAAGTTAAAGAATTTTATCTATAGGATTCTTGCAATCTTACTATCTATGGATGTAATTACCTTAGGAAAGGCAAGGCGGAAATGCGAACTTTACAAGCCAATAAGCTAGAAATGAGAAGATTACTAGATAATGTATCAGATAGAATGAAAGAAAAGGTAATGTAACTGTGGAATGAGCAGTTAGTGTGATAGATTAAAATAATATTACACATACCAAACAATTGGCTAAAGTTCATCAATACTTGAAAGGAAAAACAAGTGGAAGGGGCATCGTATAGAGATAAAACAATGGAATCACAAATACAAGACATGCAAAGAAAATTAGTTGAAATGGATGCAAGGTAGCACAGAATTTTACTGTGAATACATAATATCTAATCATTACCTTAACAATAATCATAGAAGAATTATTCCAATAGATTTAAAACTTCAGTTGGAGAAGTTAAGCGTTTACAATTAGAACGCGGTGAATTAGAGGAAAGATTAGCACTCATACAAAAGAAAGGGTATGTAAACCAAGAAAGTTAAATTGTTAATGTAAAATTAATTTGATTGTTCCTTATTTTTAACAAATATAGAGTTCTATTCCAACTAAAATTCAAACTACTTCATTTATATTAGAGCTGATTATGAACAGCGAGAATACGAAGCAGTTAAGCGAGTTCGAGATAGCATTCAATTAGTCGAGAATGCAATGCTAGAAAGAGATCAGGTTTAACCTTCGATAAATTCATAATCATTTTATTTACATGACTTAATGCTTAGACATAACAAAAGTCTATCGATTCTTTATTTATCTATACTGTAGGCCCTTATTAATGAACAACAAAAAAATTTAGAAGCGATGCGCCTACAAGAAGAAATTTCTAAACTAATGAATCAAAATCAAGATAAAACGCGCGATGAAGTTGAAGCTACTCGGAAACATTATAACCGGACTATTAATAAATTGTCGGAAGATATACAGTCTGCAGAGTTTGTAAGCTGGAACAGTAAAGATCTCGAATATCTTTTATGTAGTAATGTTCCAAGTTGTAATAGTAATGACATATCTGTCTATACTAATATTTATAGGAATTGGATGAGAGAAAATTAGAAATTGAAAAACTCCAACGAGAGAAGAGATTGCTAGAACAAGAATTACTCAAGGTAAGCAACACTACCCATATTACTATCGTATATATCCATTTCATGTAATATGGTGGCATAGTTTACGGGAAAATTTACCTTATCTAGAATTAACGACGTATATCTTCTCAACATGATTTCTTTACCACCAATATTGTTTATAAAATTTCAGTTTTTTTCTGTTTGCCGTACTTGTATTGTAAGATACTGAAGCTTCAGCACTGCAAGCTGGCTCATATAGTTGCTAGAACTAAAATCTCACGCAACTTAGAAGTGTGATATTATGCTTGTAATAGCATTGTAATTAACCATCGGATTTGAAATAGGCAAACTCTGCCGAAACTAGGGAAGATGTCCGATCATATAATCAAATTGAACAATATCAATCCAGAGCCTGTATCGCTGAAAGAGCTAGAGATGAAGCTCTTCTTAAAGTAGATCAGCTTCAATCTGTTCTTCGGTCTATGGACAGCAGGTAGAGCACTTCCAATTATAATACTACATCTTATTATTTAATATTTCTAATAACCAACTGCAAATGGCAATAACAATGTGGCTCATGTTTTTGCATTTTATCTCTACAACGACAGTTATCGAGACGATAAAAATCATCTCCTCACTCAGAATGAGGAGTTAAAGCAACGTCTAAAACAACTACAGAATGAATGCGAAACTATTAGTGAAAATAGGCTAAAAATACTAAGTAAGCCTAAATCTATATAAGAAAGAAAGCTAGAACAATTATTATAAGTCAACATAGAATGAAATGAATGTCAAAACTGATAACATGGTTCGGCTTATGACCGTAGTAGACAAAATTACGATTTCATTTCTATTATGATTCTCATGGCAAATACTTGCTATGGTTCTTTAATTAACACTCTAGGCCAAGTCGATTCTTTACAACGTGAAGTTAGGATATCGGAACAGAAACAAATGACTGGTGAACAAAAATACTTAAAAGAAATATCAACTTTAGAAAATAAAATCCAGTTGAGGGAGCGTGAATTTCAAGCTCAATTAAAAAATAGCGAAAATGTTTCTTGGCAATCATCTCAAGAAATAAGAACTCTTTTACTTTCACAACAACGTGCTACGACAAAATGGCGAGAGGAATCAAAGGGTATGGCCTCAAAATATGAAGCCCATGTTAATCAATCACGGAACGAAGTACATAAATTAAAGCAGCAAAATGAAGAATTGATAACCAGCTCCAGATTAGCCAAGGATGCGATAGAAAAGGTGAAGCTAATGGAGCATAGCTGAAATAAATATTGTCATAATTTTTTCTACTAAACGTATATTACTATAACTTTACAGTATTTTATATGTCTTGCTTTCATCCTTACGTCCATTACTAGCTAGATAAATAGAAACAATTCTATACATAATATTAACTAAATTTTGGAATTAGAATTAAGCTTGTTCATATTTATATTAATTAGCTAACTAGAAAATTGAAAGACTCTCAGGCTAGTGAAAATCGTCTAAAACGATCCTTACAGGAAACTGAAGAGCAAATGAAGGAATCATCGCAAAAGGTAGAATTGAAATAACTTTCATATATAGCAGTGCATGTTTAGCTTTTTCGTGGACTGTAGCTCTCAGTAAAACTCTAAATAAGCTTTGAGTGCTTTATGTCCAATATTTTATATAACTTTTTTGAATTTTAGTAGCTGCGTCCCAAGTTATTGCATTGTTCGTAATAATTAATTTAGGTTCCTGTATAAAATATTAGCAGTGCTTGAAACTGTAATGATTTAAGTTTAAGAGCAGTGAACGAATTATTTCCCGGGCCTTGATTAGAGATTTCATTACTATAGAGTACCGTAACATTAAAAATTGATGATTAGAGTGCCATTAGGAATAATCACAGAGGCATCAGTGAAAAAAGAGTCTAGCCTAATCAATAATTTTTCATTCTTTTATAAACGACTAAAGTACTATAAATAGTATAAGGGCTGTAATTTTTGAATCTCCAAATTTTTCACTAGTAATCACAGGAAAGTAGTATTTCCCTCGTATTATTCTAAAGATGCATAGAATTGCCTTTTAATCATGACTAAGCGTTTATTGGAATGTCACAAAATTTTATGAGGACTCTATCCGATAATTATAGTATTGTAATAATAACCAATATTAGAAGACAGGAAAATGAATGAAATGTATGCTTAATCAATTTTGCCATCTCTAGCTTTCAAGTCTATTGTCCAGAGAGAGGCAAATACTAGACGAAAGGAAGCTACTCTTAAAAGAAATTGATAAACTTCGATTAGAATCTGGAAGATCGTTTAGGTATAGCACCTTAACTGGCTAAATTCGGTTGAATTGAAGAGCGCATTAAAAAATTTGATTGAATAGAATTTTTTCATTTTAAGCCAAACTAATCATTAAAAAACAGCTATAAATACTAAAATTAAGCTTAAGTGTAGGCAGATGATCGATCCATTCCATTAAAACTTTTTTCATCAACTGTTTTAGGGATCAATCAATTAGAAGATTTGGAGGCGAATCATCCAATCTTTTCAATACAACAGGTGGTAACATCCAATCTTCAGCTCCTTTACGAAATTACAGCGGAATGGCTAATCCTACTATACTTACTGATAAACCACTTAATTCTCAAACTAAGCCTTCTACAGTTAAGCCCCAAGTCGTTAAAAAAATTAAAAGTAGTCGAAGTAGGTGAGTGCAATCAGGCTTTCGCCTTCTGTAACAATTATAATAAGTATTCTAGTCAATCTTTATACCTTGCGAATAGTATTACAAACAGATCATCTACAATCCTCACCGATAAATATTTTCATTCATTACATTCGCAGTTCAAGGTCTCAGTTATTGGATGATGGCAGTTCTAGAGCGTCTTCTGAAGGCTATAATCGTATATCTGATTATTTATAACTAAAATATATGAACTATAATATATGAAAGCAAGCGTGTAATACATATTTTATAATTTATTTAGTATGTATTAATGTAATCATATTGATTTCCTATTTCTATAGTAGCTTTAGAGACTTTCTCCATTATGGCTTTTAATTTTATTTTAAAGGGTGATAAAATAAGTTTAAGCTTATCCCACTCTCAATCGTTAATATGTTTTATCGAACTTTCTTTCATTTAATTTAAATCATAAAAATTATTTTCTTAACCTGATACAGTCTCAATTAACTACTCCATTTTTAATTCAATCCTTGTAAGCAAAGAAATAAGCTAATGTAAAGAAATTTAGTTCTATTATCGACTGAATAATGTATTGATAATTATTAGATAGAGTTTAATGAAATAAAAGTGTGTATCTTTGATTTATTATTAAATAAGATTTAACTTGCTTTTATATATATACTAAAGAACTAGCGATATGTGTAGAGACTATTTTAAGAAGATGGCGATTCATATCCTTGATTGTATTGCTTAAAATAAAAGGAAAAATGAACTGATGTCTTTATTTCCGATAGACACCCTATAATAACTAAGTGCTATCACTATGAGGTAAGATAGAGGGGAATTTGTGTTGATTTAAAACGTTGTTTTTATTCCATTGATTCACAAATATTGGCCTTATCAAATTGAGATATGATCAACTCTTTTTATGCAATTAATTGATTAATAAAATGGTCATTGTGACTAAACCCTATCGTATGAAGTCAGCTAATGATCTTACACATTACCATATTAAAAAGTAATTACATAATATAGTGCAGCTCAGTTACGAGATAATATTGGTATGTATTATTTATGATTAACTGCGCAATAATACACCAGAAAACGGATAATCAGCTAATAGAATCAATTGTAGTATAGATTAAATAAACAGATAAATTGAATTCGCCCTTAATTCATCAAATATATTATAAAACCTATATCTCAAAAGCCATTGATCAGTCACTATATCGACTACAAACGCGAAAAAATTTAGACAACAAAAAGAATGGTTTACTATGATAATTAAATTCATTTTCGATATATGAAATCAGAAAAAATTGATCGATAAATTTTACTGAGTGATTGATTAGGCAGTTAAACTATATTGCAGAAGTTAATGGGCGAAAATAGTGGTACCTTAATGAAATTTATGATGATCGAAAATTAATGCTATCGTTTTAATCTTCGATTCTACGTGTGATCACTACTTAATATCCGAAGATATCAATCAATCTTCTCTCGCATACATCATCAATGAGTAATGGAGCCCAAATCAATTGGTTAACCCGATTAAACTGTAAGAGGACGAAGAAGACAATCATCATTAAGAGTAATTCTATTCCATAAATATAATGCTTAAAATAACTTATTAATGCTTATTGCACAAACTGCCGTAATTTAAGTAATAGCAAAATTCATGAAAGCCATAAGTAACCTAATAATTACCTTTTTGTCCCAGTGGTTGTTGTTGTGGTGGAGGTCGAGGAGCTCGATGTGTTTCTTTAGGAGGTTCTTGAACTGGGCCACTTCGGAATTGGCGATAAATCATATATACGAGTATTAAAGCAAGAATAACACCCATAACAAATAGAATAACGAACCAAGCCCGATTGAAAGGTGGCAAATTCTCTATACATTTAAAGTGAAAAGATTAATAGAGAAATGAATTGAGTTAAATGGGACTAAAATGTAATTTATATTATGGTTAAGGAATAGCTAATTTACCTTCGAATGACGACATTGCGGCTAATGCTTGAGGTGTTGGACTACTTTCCAGTGGGTTACGTCCGGTATTAAGAATACTAACCATTCGAACGTAATAATTCTTAGTTCCGTCGATACCATCTAGAGTAATTTGGCGAGCAGTTCCAGGTATATTAGCACCATACTTGTACCATACTGAATCATCTACAATACCAAATATTATTATATGTTATATAGATTTCAGAACATAAGATAAGATACAATTTTGCTATTTACATCAAAGATATTTTTGATAGTTTTATACTTACTTCGAGCTTCTCGCAAACGAACTTCAAATCGTATTGGATTTTTAACAACAAGCCAACTTATTTCGATGCGGCTATTCGATACAGCCTTGGCAAGGTAATTGTATGGAGCATAGTCTATTTAAGTTAATTAGAGAAAGTGATCTTTGATCAGCTTTGTGAATCTCAGATAAGTTTAAAATAATTTCATAGGATATTTTATAATGATGTGACAAAAAAAGATCACTTTATCTGTGTAAAGAATGTGTTACCGTAAGGTAAAGACTGCAAATGAGTGTAGTCTTGGATATTATCATTTCGAAATATTGGATAAATAGTAACGTTATAGATCGCAGTACTGGAGTAATAATTAAAATTATACTCAAATATATAAAGGTCATGCGTTAAATTACGATATGTCTAATATTCAAAATTACAGAAGAAATCACTCTTATGATTAATAATGAAATGAGCAGATTCTAAGTAGTGATAGTACCTAGAGATGAGTAATTAAATCTATAACTGCTCCATATCATCAGTAGAATTCTCGTATAATAGAAATTAAACAAGCAATACCATTGCATCAAAATAAATAAAAATGTATCGAACATGAATTTTACTATAGAGCTACTCTATTTGCTACTGTAGAAGGAATTTAGCAGGATTTAAAAAATAATCAATATATCGACATATTGCATAATATGACGTATGATTCTCAACATACCATCACCAGAGGCATATGCTTGTGCTCTTCGAGATGGACCAAATCCGGCGGCATTCTCCGCTGATACTGTAAATACATATGTACCTCTCGGAACACGACTTAGGCTGAAATGGTGAACGTTGCCAGGAAGCAAATATGATCCATAGTATTGATAAGCTCGACCAGTTAGAGTATAAGTGATATTTAAGCTATAGCCGATAATAATACCATTCGCACGCGCTGGACGTACCCAGTTAGCCGCTACAACATTTCCTGTTGATATTGCACCGGCAGCAAGTTGCATAACAGGATCAGGTTCTATGCAGAAGTAATTAGTGCATTCAAATTAGAGCTAAATATTAGACTATCATGTTAATGATATGAAAATTCAATTTCTGAATGAACTTACTGCTTGATCTAGTACGAACAACAATTCTAGCAGAGTAACTCCTTCCACTGCTACGACTTCTTCCGAAAGCTTCAATTTCATAAACAGTATATGGCATCAAGCCATAAAATACGTAAGTTAAAGTGTTGGGTCCCACAGTATAGTTAGTTGATCGGCCTGGAGCTCTGACATCCCATATCCTCAGCTAAAGTTTAAACAATCATAAGTCAGTTGATTCAAGAGTGAAATAGTCCCTATTCACCGCAGCTAGAACTCTCATAGAGAATGTGCATAATGTTGCCTTACTGTATAGCCACGTAGTGTTCCTTCAATAAAATTCTGGGGTATACCATCCCAACGAACAGCAATCGAATTTGCTTCAATTTCGGTAGTTCTAAAATTGACAGGTGGACTTCTAGGAGCTATGATTTACCAATTAAAATTCAATTATTATCACTTAATAAAGGTTCGTTTTTTCATATTAAATAGAATTAACTTACGAGCTTCTGATGTGAACCCACGTACTATGGTTGTTGTCCTCAGGCCAATACCTAAATTATTATAAGGTTGGATATAGATATCGTAATATCTTTCTCGAAGCAAGTTATTAATAAAGTAGGAGTTGACATTGGAGACATTTAAGTTGGTATAAAATCGGTCGCTGTCGAGTTTATAGTATAGCATGTATCCAATACCAGGAGCATTTTGTTCTTCACCAGGAAGAGCCTAGGAAAGAAGTTTAAGAAGAATTGTAACAGTTTACTGTTTCTCTATTTTATAAAAGAGCTGCACCACATAACACTCTTATTTTAGATTCAATTTAGAATAGACATACCATCCATGATACAAAGAGTCTATTGGGATAACGTCCAGAACCTTCAACTCTGAGACCTTTAGGAGCATTGTAAGGTACTAGAGCAAAAAATTTGCCAAGTGTTGTTTAATCGTTATAGCGAAACGTTAAAGATCAGCATTGTAAAGAAAGTTTATTCAATTATAGATGATACTGTAAATAATTCTGTGTTTGGACATACTGTAATCTAATTATCTAGAATCGTTCAGTACATGTCTAAGATTATGAATAATTTCTGTATTAATTTAGTTATCCAATATGAACTACATTTCATGAACTATTATGACTCATACATGATAGCAGCTGCCGAAGGGTATTTAAGCTCGGCAGATAGTTGAATAAAAGAGAGTTCTATAGTTGTTTAACGCAGAAGCAAAGCGTCTAAGTTCTTGTGAGATAGTTAAGGGATACTGAATCCCGCAGACTATAGTAAATTTCGAGATTTTTTTACGTTATCTTGTCACGAAACTGGTTTGTGACAGTTAGTTACTACAAATTACCGATGGTAAATTTTATCTACTCACTTACCTGCTGGTTCAGTAATATACGCTGCTGTCCATAAGCTTCTTTCACCAACTCCAACTGTATTGATGCCAGCGACTCGGAAAACATACTGTCCCCAAGGTGATAGCTTGACAGTAGCATTGTTGGCCATAGGATGGGTTACATTTTGCACACGTATAGTTTGATTATGATTGGATCTGTATTCGATACGATAGGCAAGAATTGGACTATTATGATCTTGGCCATGAGTGAATGTCCAATAGACATTGACGGATTCTTTCATTTTATTGAATAGTACAACATAGCGTGGCTTGCCAGGAACATCTGCAGATAATAATTACAGGTGGAAAGATTTATATATATATATATTATTAAGATTAGGATACCATTTTAAAAATAGATTGGTTTACAATCTCAAGTCATGATTCTTAGATCGATACGCAAAATTTCGTGATCATTAATTTTAAAATGTAACGTATAGAAACTAGAGAAAAATCGATGTTTACAACTTTATTGCAACCTAACCGTTAACAGTCAGTTGTGTTGTGGTAGAAATAGTTTGACCTCCGGCTAGTGCTGAGCATTGATAGGAGCCAGTATCCGGTAGTAATGCATTGGATATGATCAAAGTGTTATTTGTATTGACGTAAATACGAGAGCCGTTTAATACCCTTGCGCCACCTTTAGTCCACATGATATACGAGCCATTACGATTTGGAAAAGCATCAACCGAACAATTTAGTTCAATGCGTGATCCAGTACGATAGACGATGTATGGAGCTGAAGTCGTTGTAAAGTAGATTCCCTGAGCTGTTTCAATACATAAGAAGGAGTAATATTAGCAAGTAGATGATATGGTTATAAGTACATTTCCTACCTTAGTATTTACCTAAATACTACCATATACATGAACGATGACATTATAAGTAAAACAAATGTTCAACTTTTAAGATAATTTAAAGCAATTTTTCTAAAATAAGAAAATTGATGATTCGATCGGAATAATTCGATAGCCATATTATTGCGAAACGTAAATCATTATTGACATATAGTTTAAACTATTTTATGTCATGTGAGTGGAAGCGTAATTGGAAAATTCAATTCATTACAGTCCTATTTAATAAGTATAGATATTGAATGAAAGTTGGATTGTTATTTAATCCATTTGCTGGATCAATATTCGTCCAAAAGTGAATTATACCAATGAGAACGTTGTTAAGGAAAAGGTGAGCTTGCTTATGCTTCCTTATATCGTGCATACTAATATATTAAACTTGTACAGCAGTTTATAGTTGGATTACAAGCAATCATTTCTGGGATAAGGAAATGTGCTATGCTAGCGTATTCTTTGGACACCTAATAGGCTACCAAAGCTGATACTTTTTGCAGTATATGTCTGATTTCTAGGATCAAATACATTATTTCGTCAGGCAATATATGGAATAAGGTCATTTACAACACATGCAAATACGTGCTTCGTTTTGTGGCACCTATTAATCTACTTTCCTTGAACGGTAGTTGTAGTTAGTTTAAAAGCAATCATTTCAAGAAAACTAGTGCAAACTCCCGTCGCTTTGCTGACGGTTTACGATAATGTGCTCATTTAACAGATAGTATTACCATTTGATAGACCTGTCAGAGTAAGGCATGTATATCATTGAGTCAAGGAATAGATAGGGTAAGGCAATCAATAACGCTCTTATGACTGAAAATGATCATGAGTAATAATCATTCGATTAGTTATACTCTGCCTTGGCCCTGCCATAAAGTTCTAAACTAAGCAACTAACTCATATCCTATCAGTTCAAGAAATTGATTTTAATACAAATAAGAATTATTGACACTCTTGCAATACTATATCACATCTTGTGGTAGTCTAAGCATAACCCTAAAATGGGTAACACTGTCTAGCATTTGATTTGATTCTATACGTAGCTGGATTTTCTTACAGAACATTTTAACACTACTTGAAAGTAATGACTCCCACTTTAGATGCTTGCAACCATAGCAAAGCAAATATCACTTCCTGCATGATTAATTATCAACTCTAACGACTTAAAGAAGGTAAGTTTAAGCAACAAGAATTCTTCTTCGGTCAAATTATTTTGAAAAATTGTATTTAGCATACTCGATCATTATGTTTATTATTTATGGTTACGCTATGTAGGTAAACTTCAACGATACTAGCTACTAAAACAGACTTATTAAAACAATTATAGAGGGCTTAGTAAAAGAAAACTTAACTATCAATTCGGATAACCTTGATTATGATTTAAGTGCAAAATCTGTTCTAATGACCCTATTGAATTAGACAAGCTTTACTTTATAGTAGAAGAAATGATATGGACAGACATGATTGATTGTTGTATGAAAGTTCCAGGATTGCATTGCTTTTCATTAAATGGACCAACTAAAATGGCTGCTTAAGTGGAAAGTAACATTAAAAGTATGACTAGTAGAATATGCGATCGAATAGAAATGAAATAAATGGCCATTACATCCTTAAAATGATCATCAACCTATAAGTCATAACTTCCTAGGCATTAAGTTAGCTCTATCGAGTTTCATTATCTCAACAGTAGAGCTAGGAAAGAACAATTTAAAAGACTAGCTAGGAATAAAAAGGAATCAAAAAATCGGTCGGAAATCATGAAAAGTTATTTTAAATTAAAGCTATAATCTACAAAATACAAATCATCGAGGACATTGGAATTGATCAATTACATTTTGCTAACATTCGATGCTACAAAAAATTTGAAATCTTACCAGAATGACTGCAAAGAATTAGGGCGATTAAATAGAATAGGTATTGCCGTTTCATGTTGTATAATTTTGTTGTTCGGTCCTAGTCACTCAAGCTTTTCCTGTGATAAGCAGAAGAGAATAGATGAGAAAAAATGGAATTTTTTTATTCTATCGTCGATTTACTAGAATACATAACTCGATTGCGATAATGCTCAATACTATCAGCATGATGATGGCAAATTAACATTTCAATGCCAAAGTTAGAATACATGCATTTTATGCTATGGAATAAAAGGTTAATCATTCAATATTTCAAGTTACATTTAGCAAAATAGCTACGTAAGCAGAGGTGTTCTTAGTACGATATGAAAATGGCTAAAGCAAAATATCAATATTGATTTTATTGACATAGGAAAACAATATCCTCTTTCTCAGTAGAATGTTCTGGTTGCATAACCTGATGTTAAATCAAATTTGTAATACCCCTAGAGAGCATCAGATGCTATTAGCTGGCCCTTTTATTGGATAGCTGAGCAACCGTTTCTAACTGGTTAGTACCGTTAGATCTACCTAAGACCGATAGAATGGATTGAAAAATGGCAGTTTCTCGTTCTACCGAGACTAACAAATAGTCCCTTCCTCCTTTTCGACTGGAACTATAAAAAAGAAAAATCGGTGCTCGTTGTCGACATCTCAGAAAATCGCAGACTATAGTGGCATCGCAAGATCTACCTAGGGACGATGGGGTGCGATGGAAATGGCAATTTCTGTTCTAGCCAAAATTAGTATACACCAAATTTCGATTGAAATCATGTGAAAGAAAAATCGCCGCTCGTTATTGACCTTTCAGTAGACTGTACGCTATAGCAACGCCGAAAGATCGATCTAAGGACGATAGTGTACAATAGAAATGATCTTATACTTAAGTCTCCATGGGTGAAATAACGAAAACGTTGATTGGCATCGATCATGCACAGTTGGTAAGAAGAAAAGGACGATTTAGTGCAGTAAAAATTGTATCAGGGGCAATTTAAATTAAGTGCTATGGTCGATAAATAAATATCTTTCATCAGCATCAAGGATAGGTGGCAAGAAAATGTAGAGCGGAACACTTGCTCCTACTGTCAATTTCCATCGCTAACTGCTTGCTGTTTGAGCCATAATGATTCTAGATTGCTATTCTATCATGACAAAGCTATTGGTGTCGTAAATGATCTATCCGAGGCTCTGAGGCCTTCGTTTTAAACTCTCGCTCTCCACATCGTCAGTAAAGAATATCCTAAATGGCGTCAGCAAATCAAAAATCAAGAAGAAATCGCTTCTTAAATCAAAAACTTCCAGTTGCCTATAACGAAGAAAGTATATTATCCACACATTTAACGTAGAATGGTTGTTTAATGGACTAGAAAAGCCTCTATTTGATCTATCCTGTTCATGGTAAATAACTTGACTTTTGGATCAGATGTAATACCAACTGTAAATCAGGAAAAAACTGAAGGCTGCCTTACAATGATGGAAAGAAGTTATTCTAAACTATCTTGCTGCGCTTCTACCAGAGATGACAGATTGTATTGCTTTGATGGCAGAATAAAATAGGACAACATCCTAGCTGTTCCACTGCTGTATACGGAATCAATTAAAATAAAAATGAATACCATCTTGTGATATAATTAGTCTCATGGATGGAAGCTAGTTTTTGCCTTATTGCTGATTTTATAATTAAGTTGATTAAAAGAAAGAATTCGAGATTACCCGATGGAGGAGTAGAAAAATAAATTTTAGTTAGAATACGCTTTAGGAGAATACATTATTCTACTCCTTTTTTCGGTCTAAAATGGCAGCAATGCGAATCATTGATTCGAAAAACTTCCTTGAATATCAAAGAAGAATAGATTTTAAATAGGATGCACTTTAGAGCCTTGGAATAGCTCATATTCTACTCGTTATTTCTCTTCCGTAATCCCGATAGTACGGTACTAGTCGTTGATTCAAAATGTAGAGTAAAAACTTCCGTCAATATCGAAGAAAAATTAGATTTTAAATATGTTGCGGGTTTAGGTAACGCATTATTCTCTTCGTTACTTCTCTCCAAAATGGCAGTAATGCTGTTATAATCGTTTTAGTTTGAAAATGGTGGTAAAACTTCCGTGAGCTTGAAAGCAAAATAAGTTTTAAAGATGATGCGAGTTAGGATAACACATTATCCCTAACTCGCTATTTATCTCCAAAATTGCAGTACTGTAATACTATGCTAATCATTGGTTAAAATGGAGAGTAAAACTTCCGTAAACTTGAAAGAAAAGCAGATTGTAAAGATATTGTCGGTTAGGATAGCACATTATCCCATTTGTTAGTTAAAATTAAAGGTAAAACGTCCCTGCACTTGAAAGAAAAACGGGTTTTAAAGACGATGCGTATTCTAGGATAACACATTATTCTACCCGTTCTTTGTCGGCAAAATGCCAGCAATACTAATCGTCGGCTAGAACTTGGTGGTCAAATGTCCATCAATCTCGGAGGATTTTAAGAAATCGATTTCAAATATGATGCTCGCTACTCTAAACTACTGTAATTAGCTGAAACCACTACGAAATTATTATAGAGATCTGAATTAAATGAGATGCGAAACTTTTTCGAATATTTCAAGTTAATATTGGCGTTGGCATAGACCAATCGTGGGTTAAAATTAGGTAGTGAAACTTCCGTGAAATGAAGGTAATATTAACGTCGTCGTAGACTAACCTTGGGATGAAATTGGTTAGTAAAACTTCCGCGCATATTAATAAGATATGAAAACTTTTCGCACACACTACAAGGTAATATTTGCGTTAGCATAGACTAATGGTGGGTTGAAATTAGGTAGTAGAACTTCCGTGAATATTAATTAATGAAATGCGAACGGAATGAGATGACACATGAAGACTTTTTCGCATACTACAAGGTAATATTAGCGTTGGCTTATACTAATCGTGGGCAGTAAAATCTTTCATTCATATTAATGAGATCTGAAAACTTTTTCGCACGTTACAAAGTGATATCATCATTGGCAGACTAAACGTGGTTAAAATTAAGTAGTAAAAAGCTCCGTGAATATTAATCAATGAGATATGAAAACTTTTTCACACACAATAGGTAGCATTAGCGTTGGCTTAGACTAATCATGGCTTAAAATTGATTAGTAAAAGCTTTCGCTAATATTAATGAGATCTGAATTGGGAAGATATAAAAACTTTTTCGTAAATTACTAGGCAATATTAGCACTAGATTTGAATACAGTATTTTGAGAAAGAGAAGAAACTAGACAACAGGTTGATGTTATTCGTTTGTTTGAGTGCTGACAAAACGACTCTTTCGTTCATTGTGTAGAAGAAGGACGCCATAACAGACTGGATCAAAGGGGATTAGGAAAAATTAGCAAACATATTCATGGTGTTGACAACAGAATGTATTAATGGCCTACTTTAGGTTTACCTTGTGGATGGAAGCTTTATCTAATACATTAAAAATAATTTTGAACGAAATTTGGATCAGAAATTTTTTAACAGCGATCATAACCAGGACGCCGCAGCTAAAGAACTATCAGTCGATATCGACAAGCAACGGCAGATAACGTTAACCCAAAATTGGCTATAACTTTCTAGTCTTATTCAGACCACCTACTATTTCTAAATAACGGAAGACATGGTCCCCAAAAACGTGCTTCAAAACCTATACATTAATCTATTCTATCAGCGTGGTCTAGTTTATACTTTGTCAACATGCTTAAATCGCAATTCTTTTTCCTTATAAGCTTAATTTAATATCTGCTGATCTAATGTTGGATCACCTCCTGCTGGTTGCCTATTTTTTAAATAGTTCATGGTACTACCATGAGAATGGTTTATGTCCAATACAATTAACACTAAAATAAGGTGATCTCTCTAGCTCGCACTACTCTCTTCTGCCGAGGACAGTAATGCTTAAATTGCGTTTAAAATGGATGATCGAGTTCATTATTCTCATCATTCTTTCTTGCTAGTTGTGCCGACTAAGCACGGTTGTTATTGGATGAACTTCAATTCCAACTGCAATCAAGTACAACGGCGATGATAGGAGAATAAATACGATACAAACTCAAAGACTGCTTGGCAATGTATAGGAAATGCAATCATCGAGTTCCAGTTGCCTTTAGATAGAAGGGAAAAAGGATACTGAGATAGGCCGCTCCCCTACCTAGACTGCAACGATAGGAAAGGCAATCTAGGCACTGATTGCTTTTAGCTCCAAAAAGAAATAGTAAAAAGTCTACTGGAATAGATAAACCTGTAGACTACAATTTTGATAGCAATAAGAGGTAATGCCTAGAAAAAACGATCATCCAGTCATTAATTGCTTTGAGCTATAAAAAGAAAGCGTTAAAGGCATGAGTAGATTGGGATAGAAATCTCCAAGGCTGCAGTTCTGACTGCAAAGATAGGAGATACTAGGGTATGCAACCACATGCTTTGATTGGCAATACCTAGAAAAGGTTATCATTCGATCACTATTAGACTTGAGATTGAAAGAGAAAAAGTAAAAATAATATTAGGATAGAAAAATGAATCCCCTAGACCGGAGTTATCATGCTAACTAAATTGCCAAGCCTACTTGATTGGCTAAAGAAACCATGATGCTAACATGTTAAGCTTGAGCAACAATATTGTTTTCTACCCCCTGCTATCCAAATCGACCATATTGCCCATTAATAATGCTATTATAATTAGCGACCGTTGCTTAGATAGAAAAACATTTCAGTTTTTTTTAAATTAGCGTGTGCTCTGATATCAACGTATCGTGTAAGAATAGACAATTTCTCCGTGCTTGATAACAATGAAAACTGTTTGCATGATAGAAGTTAGTTCAAAGGTTGATGATACTGATTTGGAAGGAGAACTTCCAAAGAGAATCAAGATTATTTACTGTACTTATGATGAGCAACTAATTAGTACGTATATCTATATACATATATATATATATATATATATATATGAATATAATCGATTGGAACTATTTAAAATTCAATTTACCGTTAGACTAGCCTAAACAATAATGTCTAAAATCTAATATAGTAATGAGGATAGAAATCAAGGGCAAACATGTTGATCTTTAACTTTGATCATTTTTTTTAATCGTAATCAATCAACTAACCAATAGGATATTCCAATCATCACTTGTAACATTGTAATGAAGAGAAACATTTTATTTTAGCCATGATAATAGTACATGCTAAAAGATCAAAATGTCGACCATTCTTTAGATTCGTACATTGAAACAATGCTATTCCGCGTTGATATCAACTCATACTCTACGCTATCCATCTT
Organism: Trichoplax adhaerens; assembly: GCF_000150275.1. Taxonomy (NCBI): domain Eukaryota; kingdom Metazoa; phylum Placozoa; class Uniplacotomia; order Trichoplacea; family Trichoplacidae; genus Trichoplax; species Trichoplax adhaerens. Next base: position 528,604 of record NW_002060947.1, read on the forward strand.
ATTGGTCTTGTTAAGTAGATAAAATCCTATCCCGACAAAATAGCAATAAATATCAATTTTGAACTCATAGATTATCCGTCTTATTGGCCTTATTGAGTTGATGAAATCCCATCTAGGAAAAATGGTAACGGATATCAATTTAAATTCATAGTCTATCTTTCCTATTGTTCTTGTTGAGTAGATGAAATCTCATTAAGGAAAAATGGTAACAGATATCAATTTAAATTCATCGTCTATCCATCTTATTGCCCTTGTTGAGTAGATGAAATCTCATCAAGGTACCAACGGATATCAGACCCAAACAGAAATAGCGACGGATAAAGGATGATTTTATAAAATAATATTGACACGCAGGGTAAATTTATTCACCAATCACGATAAAAAACATGAGAACTCGTCCACGTTGTTTAGAGGTCATCATTCTAAATTACGAAAATGCTTTCTATCAGCTAAGCCTAGAACTTAATCTTATGCTAGCCATTTTTCAAATCGATCTACTGAATTTTTTTTCCTCATTTTGGTAACTATCCATTAATAATTATATATGAAAGGTGCAAGACGGTAGAAAATGTTTTCAATATTGATTACAGTAACTATTTCATCCTAATACAACAAAGAAATCGAGCACGCTGGTATCAGTTTTTATTACTACTTCTCAATAGGATCAAATTGGCGTTCATATTCGCCCACATAAAATTGCAATCAGAAATTCGAAACTGTAAATAGAGAAGCGATGAAAATTCGTAAAGATTCAATTACTAAATGACAGACTTAAGAATAGGCTAATCGGCTAACGTATCGATAAAATAATTGAATAGAAAAGCTAGTGCGACTTAAAATGTCATTAAAAATCGGTGAATGAAGAGAATAGAACTGAGAAGAATTGAGACTGATGAAAAAGTAGAGGAAAAAATGGAATTTATTCGCAAGGCTTATGATTAAAAGAAAAGTGATATTTAATCACAGCAAATGTCTGGTAGTGAGGTCATAAAAATAATAAATTGTGTAATCGTGACCACATTAACAGTCTTCAATTCGTTAACGCGAAAATGATGAATTCATTAACGCCAGAATTGCATTTGAACAAACTTTTAACAAATAGAATGTACGCGTAGATAGTCATGGTCCAAAATGATCGTTTTTAGAACAAAAGATCGAATTAAGGACGTTAGGACTAGCTATGTCAAAAAGCGTACAATGTGTCTTCTAATCGTGCGGTAGGATGATGGCAGTACTACTAGGTGAGTCAAATTCGTCCAGAGTATAATGTAGTCTTGTTATTAAAATTAATGCGAAAGAAAGGATGAGGAAAATGATCAAATCGCTAATCAGTTCTTTATACCAATTGTTTGTATGTCTTTTAATTTTTCGGGGAGGATAAATGATGCTGAAACTAAGTGGGGGATTATAATAAGCTAATATAGTGATAGGGGTGAAAAAAGTTCACCAATTTTTTATCTAATTAAACAAAAATAAAAGTTTTATGGGTGCAGAAGGATTTATAGTTAGTTAATTGGTTACCGTATTCATAGTGCTGTCTTTTTCCTTTCTCTCTCTCATTTTTTTTTGTTATTATAACGTATACAAGCAAAAGGATAGATTTCTACACTGTATGGATATTATAACGGGTTTTGCTAGTCTAGTATCGTAAGACCGATGGAAAAACCATCCATTGACTATCGAATCAGACAGAAATAAAATTTTATAAATTTTGAAGCATTGCAAGTTCAATCCGGATATAAATAGCATCGCCTTTTCAATCTCCATTTTGTACTATAACTAAAACGATGAAGGATAAAAAATTCTCCGTATCCATTACCTTGGATTATATCAGACTACTTTTGTTCGACCGAGAGAAAAAAAGTATCACTTTTCTACACACACTATGAGACTAAAATGCAATTTTATGTGTGTAGAAGGATTGTAAGCCCTATTGGATATAATTGGAAATAGAGCTGCTTTTCTCTCTCTTGATCTCCTTGCTATCATTATAACTTGATTAAGTAAGAACTCAGTCATGATACAATGCCAAAAGGAAAATGGTGTTATTCTTACTAATCAAGGACATGAATAAAAAGATAAATAAAGCCCATGTTCAGATGAAAGATTAAATATTCATTGATTTAGTCAATACAAGGGAGAAATAGTTCTTGCAATCGATTAGCTATAAGGCTTTAATCCGATGTTAATAACTCACATTTTCTATCTTTTAAACTCAGACATGATGACACTGATGATAAACTTACCTCGATCGCGTCGTCTCAGGTGTTGCTGTGGTGGTCTACGATGAAGTAAAGATTTCCTTTCTAGACGCTTTAAACCTGTTTTCAAACCCTCGAAGAGTTGCAATCGATTACTAATCGCCAGGCGTTATTATTCTCTAATTATTGTCAATATCTATCCAAGAGATAATAGGGCGCCGTTTTGCAATAGATAAGCGGTAGGGGGCCAACCGTTACTTACTGTCTTCACTTTCCATCGATTGTTTGTATTGAAAGTAGAATGATTGTTTGCTGATGTCTAGACAATAGACATGCAATACGATTGGTTCAATGGCATCATCAATTGTGTTCTCTTTTACTTTTCTATCTTGATTACATATTATAATCAAAGCTATTCTATCGGTTAATTTATTTTTTCCTCTCTCTCTCTCTCTCGACATTAAATACGATGAATGATAAAAATGATTTGAATACAGCAAGGCAGGATCAAGGTTAGGTTGCTATCAAGAAGAACTACAACAGTCTATTATCATGAGAGTGGATGAAAAGCCACGTCATAAAGTGTTTGTTGCAGAGGATAGAAAATTGGGTACAAGTTAGCCGTGAAATTATCTAAATTAGCATCTCGAGATGGAAATAATGAGGATCGGGGAGAGAGATGGGTAGTTTTTTCTAGGCATTTTATTTCTTGGCCATGATTAATATTGATTGAAATGCTACGCAAAGAGACTAAAATCAATCATCGATTAACGGAGAACTGATAGGATATCGTACTAAACTGTAGACATTTTCTAATAGTTTAAAAAATCAACTATGTTGATCGATAATTATAAAATGACAACAATGAGGGATGGAAAGAGAGATGGATCGGATATTTTAGGCTTTAATTTCTTGGTCTTGATTGAAATGAAACTTAACGAGACTAAAATCGATCATCGACAAATAGAAAGTTGATATGAAATAGCACTCAACTGTAGTCATTTTCCAATGTTTTAAAAAAATACTATGCCGATCAATAATAATGATAATGATGAAGGATGAGGAAATAAATGGAAAAGATGTTTTAGGCTTCAATTCCTTAGCCGTAATCAAAACTGATTGAAATGTAAGGTACCGAGACTAAAATCGGTCTTCGATCGATGGAGAGTTGACGATACGTTATTGCAATAAATTGTAGTCATTCTTTATCACATAAACACAATCTCAATCTGGCATCCGTGCTGTAATAAAATAGAACACCTCGATCGAAATCGCTAGGCTTGCTTGGTTTGTGACAGAGCTATCATTTTGAATTATTCAACATGAATCGTAACAAGATATTTCTAGATCGTTCGTAAAGAGTTGCGTTAGATACGACATAGCATTCATGTGGTGTGATGCTTCATTGCTTCAATTCCATATCAATTACTTTTCAAAATTTAAACAAGAAATAAAAAGTTAACTCAAAGAGATAGATAGGATTGACTAAATTACAATGTACCTTTGATGCTCAGCTTACATCGCTAATCGTGCACAGAATAAGGTGCTAGGAACACAACGCTACAATTAGCAGTCATCACTTATTTTCATCACATTATTAATTAGCTATCAAGCAATCAGGATACTTTCCATATTCAAATGACATACGCGAAACACTAATCGATACAATATGCTGGCCTACGACTCAATTCTCATAGAATATCATTTCAACTTTGTCTGACATTTTATTATAGTCGATTTGCAACTTAATATACCCTATATGAGATGTCATAGACGGAATAGAGCAATACTTAAGATCTCTATTCATCGTCTGAATTCAGTCTAGCCAAAAACTTAATACGATGGCATAAAAATAGAACTAACATAGAACAGCTTTCAGCTTTTGCAGATTATGCTAGTTTTCAATAACGTTCAAGTAATCTCTAAAGGTTAATCTGATAGAAGCAGTGTTCACTTCAGTTACCGTTTGTAAGTCTTTTATTACAGTAATTCAATTTTAAATCAGCTCCTAACCAATTAAGCTATAATTAATTATATAATAGCAAGCGGTCCGTCAAGAATAACTAAGGCTATAATTATAACCGAATCATATCCCTTTAACATAATACGTTGTTTCGGTGGTCATTAATGATCGACATTTGGTTAGCCAATAGCGTTATCCAATTATGTTTCGCTACCCATCTTCCTTTGCATGCCTCGGCTTTGCTTCAAGCTAATCGACCAATTAAGACATATTATTCAAACCTAACATATTCTTAATACTATTGTTCATTTTCATAAGATCATACTAGGTCAATTTTACCTTGTTTTCCGGCAGTTTTATCCGTATATGAATGGTCAATATGCCTCCATGGCCTAAGACTAGATCGTCTAGCATGATTGTGCAAGCGTGCATCCCTTGATGCTAATTAAAATGAGTCAGCGCTAGACAACCATCGTAAGATAATTTACATAATATTATCAGTTAACATAGCATTCATCATAATAGTATTATTTACCGTAGACAAATCAATGCTATAATATACTTAGTCAAAGTTTAAATTAAATTATAATCAGAATCACGATACAAGCATCCACTAATGCATCAATGTCAGCAACTAAACAGCAGTACATTTACTATTAGTTGATGACTCATACCGTTCTGTTATCCTATTTCGTTAGCGTTATGGCAGTTATGGTATAGTTCAAGCCAAAAAATGGCACAAAATCGTTGATAGTAAATAGGATAAGGGCAGTTTATGCTTGAAATGTGATGGAAACGGGTTTCAATAGCGTGATAGGCTCTAAGCAAAAATCAGCATAATTCGTTGTTGTAAGGTTGATAACTAGAGTAGAAAAAATAATAGTACAGTAGTTTGTAGTGGCCCGTCTGCCTAAGGTTATAGTCTTTCATAGAACGTTTTCAGAACTGAAATTGTACTATCTTATCCTATTTAAACGAGTTACACTAATTAGTTAAGTTATTTAGATAAAAAATAAAATTTTAAGTGTAAAATGCAAAGATTTGAAGCTAAAAATTTGTCTAATTATCTCTGGACTTTCTTCGGATCCCTAAGTTAATTACACTGATCTTACTTCAATAGTACACTTAATGATTATTACCAGCATGATTTGACGCTTATACTGTGCTATTTTAAAAGATTCAGTTTAATTGCGCGGGAGTCATATTAATCCTCTTTCTTATAAAATTACTTTATTCTTCTGCACGACTCTTCAGTAAATTATTAACTAAGAAATGGACGATAAAGCTGAAAAGTACAGAATCTCAATCAATGTATCGTCTTGACATGATGGCACTGAATAATATACTTAGTGAATGTAATAATAATGGAACAGTTACAGATTAAACACGCTTTGAGATGCTATAATTCATGCTATAAAGGAAGATCAGCTAAGATATTTGATGGCTGCTAAGCAGTTAATAGGTAAAAGAGCTTCAAAGTTTAAGTGATTGCCAGTCTAGCTAGAAAATAAACCTATATACAGTAAGCGTCATAGTAAACCATCTAATCATTCAATACTGCAAGGAATTAAGATTGCTTTTCCGCGTTATAAGAGATTCAAACTTAAATGAATTAAGCTGTTAAGGCCTCTAACGATTTATAAATGAGAAATATAGTAGAATCCTAATTTTTTAAATGATTAGTGCTTATTCTATCTTTTAGTATTTGCTAAAGCTACAAATTTACTTTATAGTATAGGTTTGACCATAATACTCGTTTATGCTTTAGTCCAACTTCGGCACTGTAATTCTAAATGAGACTTCTTTGAAAAAGAAGCCAATTATTCCGGCTTCGTTTTTACCTCATTTCACTTTGAATTAAATGAGAGATTTAAAGTATAGTAAAATAGAAACATTTATGCTCAGTCTAATTAATCATAGAATTTTGAGTAGACAACTTAATTCTAAGACTTAATAGAAGTTTAAAATATTATAGTACTTGAATAAGGATGTTCATCTTTACTTTATTTCGTTTTAGCATATAACTATGTTTAAAATACTCCAAACAGATGGCAATATTATATAAAGATACAGTTAAATTGCTTATAGATGTTACAAACATTGTATACTACATTTTTTGAAAAATCATCCTCTTAAATTTCGAGAAATTCTTGCTCTTTTACCAACATCCCATTTTTTCTTGTGTATTAAGCTATCGATTAACTAATAACACTTCTTGACAAGCAAATAGCGCTTGATATATTAAGTTGATAGAGTTACGATAAATATCTAATAAACTGGTATAGGCGGGTAGATTAAATTTGTGTATTAAGTTAATTCTGGTACATAACTTCGTTTAAAGGAATTAAGGATCTAATGTTGATTTCATGGCATACTGTACGGAACTTGTGATCGAACACTCTTTAATTTATCACTTGGATAATCATAGAGTTGAATTGGCAGCGGTAGTTTTATGAGAAAATATCTCAATGTATTCTTTAAATGGCCTCTCATGGTAACGGAGGAAAATTGAGCTTCTTAAACAGATCTTCGGGTATATCTGGTAACTTGTCATCTTCGATCAAGAAGGAAGAAATATTAATTAAATCGACAAAAACTCGGAGCCTTTCCCTGTAATATAATAAAATAATTATAATAACTATTAGTAAAAGTTCGAAACATAAGCCAATATGTTAATTTGTAAAGTAACAAGTAATGCTGCAAGTATCTCTGCTGTATCAGCTCTTAATTGAATGTAACTCTATTTTAATTTACCCTGTGGTTGCTTTTAAATAAGTATAGCCGGAAGTCTGCGCCAAGCCAGATTTGTTACCTATGATTTTATGCACCATGGCTGCATGGCTCACTATATTTTCATAAAATTAGTATTGGTAGTTATGTTGACATACGAGTGAGATGCAGTAATACATACGAGTACATGGATATATTGCGCTAAAAATATCGTAAAATATTATGCAAATATTAGTTGATGGACGTTATAACTCGAAATTTTTAACGAGAAAAATTAAAAATTACTACAAGAAAACGAAACATTGTGAGTTTACTGTCGGGTTTTTTCTTTCTGATATCAACCTCTAATACTTATAAATTCTCCATCATCAGGAGGAAAAGTAACCAATAGTCTCACTTAAGTCAAAACTGAACTCAGACATTATTGCAAAATCAGTTAGTTTATCGTGCAGTCACAATAACGTGAGCAATCAGTACTTAGATAATAATATAAAACTAAGCTATTATCTATTCAAAGTATACAAGACATCATAGATAAATTAATATCGATATATTACTCGATGAGTAATTTTGCGAAAACTATCGTATGGTTACTACGCAATAGTTACTCCGTAAGAACGGGTGATAAAAATTCTAAAGATAAAGCTGCATCGTCGCAAATTTTCTGTTAGTAATCTTGTAATAGAGAGCAAAGCACTGAAACTTTCATAGTCAAATTCTTATCGAATATAGACTGTTTATAAGAAAGTACTTAAACCTTCATTGACAGATGAAGAGATATCTAACAGCCTAACAAACATTAGCTACAGATTTACGCTATTCAACTATACAGCATTTTTATTAATAAAATTGATAACGTCTAAGTAAAATTTAAACTTCTCCTTGACCCTTACGTTCATTTTATAAAACCGAACAGTATTACGAGATTAAATATTAGATACTGTTAATATAGATACACTTTTAATATGTAGACAAGCACTATTTCGGCTAATCATATATTTTTAGGAATCTCTGTAGAAGAATATTATATTAAGTAGCATTCCACGTAACATTAAAAAAGATCTAACGTATAGAATTGTGTTATGGCAGTATATTTAAATACCATTTGTAGATATTTATAACGGCTAAAATAAATGCAGTGCCTATCGCTTATATAATTATTAATCGCGAAAGAACAAAAATTCATAATGAAGATATCGTATCGATTAATGAAGCTCAACTAAATTTGGTTATAAAATATTATATGATGATGAATAGCTTAACTTACAACGAAATTCAAGAATTGCTTGATCTAAGTCCTGCAATAAATTTATAATCATGAAAGGCACTTGAAATCGCATCTCATACCTAAGATTTTTCAAAGTAATAAAAAATTCATAATTTTAGTAGTGACAAGTATTGTTAAAGTATCTGTCTTAAGATCACAAACCTATAACGATAGATTGCGATAACAGCTCTAAAGGCCTGCAGAGAAAAATTTCTTTCTCCTTAAAAAAAAGTAATCATTGCTAATGTATTGGCTAAGAGTTTTCTAAACTAAATACAAGTTTTCGTAGAAGACTTAAATCAATGACTATTCATCCATCTATAAGAGAAGCACTCAATATAAAGCAGAACCATACAATTTTTACCTCTTTCTATGCAAGCTTTGTGCTTTTCTGGATCAAATAATGAATCATACCATCTCTGTAGAAATAATATCGTAATGTGGAAGTTACGTATTAGGCAAAAGTGGTACGATATGTTTTTGCCCGATGGCCATAATATAAGACTAATTTTAGTTCTGAATAACAGGTGAGTTCGTTTTAAATTGACTATCATCATTGTCAAAAATTCTTTTCGCTACAAATATCCGAAATGATACAAAGTACCTGCTACATGTATTATTCCATATTGCTTTTATCTCTTAATATTACTAACTTAAAATATATCATCAAATAAATTCATTGAGCTACCTCCATCTTTTCGCACTCTCTAATTGAATCAACTTTTTCTTCACTGTCGTCGTTTCTCTGCTGATATAAGTTTATAGATAATAAATATTAGTAATTGCAGTGAGGCGAAGTAAATCATATAGTGAGTAGAGTACGCTAATTTAGTCATTAGGATACCTCCGCTATTTCGCGATTAGCTTTTAACATCGCTGTTACAACATTTGTAAATTTTTTCCAGAAATTGTCTTTATGGAACACGAACTGTATCACCTTGCTATTTTCCAACCAAAGCTAAAAATGTCAAGCGTGCATGATGGCGCAAGGAAATTGCAAACAGTATTAGAAAATGAAGTTTCTCACATAATTTAAGCAACGATTCAATCTGGATTCTATCTGGAATATATGCTACAATTGCTATCTAATAGTCCGATTGCAGCTATATGATCAGCCTACTTCTACTACATCACGAAGAGAAGACTTGTTTTCTTCAGCCATAACAGATTCTTGATCATATTCTGCAAGCTCTTCACTATTAAGAATGAATTGAAGAGAACTAATGGTTTTCTAATATCACAAGGCATAATACATGTTATTAAATTTTTTCCTGTTCAAATTCAGTTGTATAAGTTATAGTACGATACAATTCATTATGGCCAGAGATTTGTCCTTAAGATATTAAATAATTAAAATAAATTATCGATAAATCATAGTTACAAGTATTGCTTTCGTTTTGACTGGATTCTGCAACCCTGTTAATGGTTAGATGATAAAATGATGTCAAAAAATGAATAACTCATATTTTCAAAATTATGAGTTCATATTATTGCAGTACTAAGCAAATCTGCGCACAACATGTCGATAGCTAGACATTTTCATTTAAGGGAATGAAAAAAGAAAATAGCTATTCACAATATTAAAGTAATATGCTTATAGGTTTCAATATCGAAATTACTTTCATCGACAACAGTTCATACTGTAATAATAATGCGCTCATGTTATAGAAATATAAATTCATTTTGAAAGAGCCTAAATTGTAAATATTCTAACTATTCAATATATTATAGAGTAAAACTAATTTATTCAGCTAAAATAGTCTTTCAAAATATTGTAATCAGCTATATTATGAACTGATAAATTCACGTTAAGATTACTAATTGAGTAATTTACCCTTTTTAGTCCTAGTTTATTCTCCAATAGCCGAAAATTTTTACTTTGAAAACCTGAGCCACGACCAAGAGTAGATCTAGTCGGTTTAGTTTATAAGCATTATTTTTACTATTTTACCGAATTACTAGTAAGACGTCTTGGAATTCTATTAATATCTAAAATTCTAAAGTCCATTGAGCATACGAGTTCATACGTTCAACCACAATATATCTTACTTACCTGAATTCAAAAAATTCCACTGTGTGCATTGTATTTAAAATGGCTACTTCATTGCTTACTAACTATTAGATATAATGAAAAGTTAGTAAGCGAAGGATTATAATATCAATTTAATACATATTTTCTTTTTAATGTGTGGTGCGGCTCTCAAAAATAGCTTTATAGATTGTGGAAAATCGCTAAGTGATATGCAAAATTGTAAGATTGATACTATAAGTCCGAGATTGTAGATTAACTTGAAATTCAAGATTGTGTCAATTGGGTATTCGTGCTGAATGGCTACAGAAAATATTGCAGCTTTGATTAGGAATTGCTTATTAAAGTGGTTGATAACTAGAGACTATGCGAGTAATTTGATGCTAGATTACTCCAAAATTATAGATATAGTTAGATCATAATGTAAATAAGGTGAAGATTTCTTCTCCCGCACTTAATTAGTCTTGTTCTTAATTGAAGAAGTAGATTGCATAGATAAAATGAACATCATAAATTATCGAATTATTGATCATTTCTAATTTTAAGACGCTTTATCATGTAATATATTACTGCATTTGTATTTCTCTATAGATAAGTGCCACGATATTGATTTTAGTGCGTAACAATATTACAGATCTAAAATGTAGGTAAAATTTAGAATTACTCCATATAACTGCTCTTCTTCGATATCGTATATAATTTATGTGTGAACTTCAGGTCAGACTGTAATCTTATGGTAATTAATCTCGTGTTATGTGGGTATAATAAGGTGTTTTAAAGTATAAAGTTATAATGCATGTTTCAGGTCTCAGGATATTCGAAAACTAGTATCATTAATTAATGTTAACGTACATGTATACTTGTATATGCAAGTAAAAGTTCAAATCTGGTAACTTATACACTCTTGTAACTGCTCGCAAGTAAGTTAAAAGATATATCAGCGGACTACTTCTTGGAACGAAAAAATCCTGTTTTTGAAAACGCTTAAGCCAATAAGCCTGCTTTTCATTACCATTACAGGCATTTCTAGTGTTACTATAGTCGAGGCAATATCATGATATAGAAGAAATAAATCGGTCACTTTTTTAGAATATTAGAAGATAGATTGATTTTGATTTCAATCCTTTGCTTTATCATTGCATAATTAGTAGCGATATGGCTTTACCTCAAAATTTAGACTAATAGCAAAACCTGGGCTTGCACAGCTTTTGCTGGAATTTTATTTAAGGTAGCTAGTGACTATAATATTCATTGGCGATAAGTTTATTATGTAATATGTATCAGCATTAAATTTTGTACTGAAACTAAAATCTGTTTTGCCTAAGATAAACAAGGTCCAGTACTATCTGTTACGTAGTTATACGATAATCTATAAAACATTTGATGTACTTTAATAAATTCAATATCTTGGTATTAGCTATTGCTATTCTGCATACTAGTAGCAAATTATCGATATGCGATAATATGATTTATAGAACCATTCATTCACGTCATTATAGTAGACTTCAACAACTCTTCTAATTGCATTAGAATAAATCGTTATTAAAAGACATATTAGATTATATAGATGAATATTTCTGAATTGAATTACAGATTCCATCTTTAATTTGTAATAATTAGCGACCGACCTATGCGTGGTTAACTTTTGTTCCTTCTGAAAAGTTAGTAGTACTAATTGAAGATATCTTTGTGCAGATTACTACAGTTATATATGCAGTTTTTTGTAATATTTTGGTGATTACAATGGGATCAATGTACTACATATCCTTCATCTCATAGAATTAATAATTAACGATCGATTTTCCTGTGTGAGCTATTCCTGATAAATAAGTAGTTAACATCGATATCTGTTATTGTTGCGGTTAAAATTAATCGTAACATTATCGCGCTTAGATATTGTTATCGTCACGGTATTAATAGTGATATTTTCTGTTCGAACTTGATGTAATATTATTACAATTAAAATACATTTACCTGTTGCATTTTTACTGTAGAAGGTTTGGAAATTAACCATAAAGCTCTATGGATCATGTATATATTGCATTGATGTTATATATATACATCACGGGAAATAATGGGTGTTAACTTAAAGTATAATTTGATATTAACCTCAGATACATTTTTTGTTGTCATGATTGAGATTAATCGAGATATATGCTCTTCTAAAGACTGCATAGTGAGAATAAATATGATTACTTCTAAACAAATTACTAAACAGCATGCTGAGGAAGATTTATTAAATAATAGGCGAGAATTTTCCTGTTTTAACTTCGTCTCTTACAACATATGCTTTTCAATCGCTTAGTAAAACAATTACGAATGATAATAATGATACGTATTTGAAAATGAATACTGTTTAGATAATTTACAATCTAATATAGAAATTAGCTACCTTCAGAATTTCACAACATCGTCTTAGTCTTCTAACAATATCAAGTCCCTTTCTTTCATCTTTCATCTAAAGATATTGCAAAAATAATATGATACAAAATGATTTAATATTTTCAATCATTCAATTTTTAAGCTACAAAGGTAGCGTATCACTTAATATGCTATTTATTTGTATGTTAGAATATCTGTAAAATTGACTTTTGCAATTCGTAGTGTATTGATTTTGAAATTATACATAGTAGCAAAAAATTGATCAAATACTAGTCATACTTGTATTGGTAATCGTAATACACATATACTTACAATCTGTTGAAATAACTCCTTTATAGAATCGATTTCATGATTCAGCTGGCGAAGCCATAATTCAATCACTTAGAAAAAAAGCGAATCTTTTTAATTACGGTACCTATATCATACTCCTGAACCAAAATGTCTACCGTAATATCGATATCGGTATACATCATAAATTAATATCAATTTGTTATTGAGAAAATTTCGAAAATAAGTACACTAACATGCTGTAAATCTTAATATGCAGTAGGATAGTAAAGTTGTGTAGACGTATATTCGAACATAATTCAACCAAGGCGTATCCGCTAAGTTCGAGTAGGTCATGGGTAGTATCATCAGGCATAGTGGTATATTGAATTATTAATATTAACCCAGTTTAATACAGATAGATCGACATAGCATTGGATAAATCTCCTTATTCATTATGCAATACTTGCATAGCCGCAACAACGCTTAGTAGCATATTTAAATACGAGTATACTATCACATATAATGTAGCCACTAACATACTAACATCATTAGTATGTACTTAAATATAATATTTTCGTATAATTAAAAACACATAGCCTGAAAGCTATTTGTAATAATAAAGAAACTATGATAAAAATAACATTAATATATCGTACAAAGGAAACGTAGTTATCATCGGCATTAGAGCAAGATTCCGCTTGAATAAACTATTTCTTTTGATATTTTGGCCTCAATGAGCCGTCAAGCTAACATAAAATTGAAGAAGTTATTTTGAGACCCATCATTGAAACATAAGCAATTAAACGTAAAAATCACGTGGCTACTTTCGCACAGAAAGCGGATATCTGAATAGTTGATTATTGAACGTTTTAGATTGCAGAAATTTTCTAATATTTCTATATGCGGGATGCACAATACTATCTATCTGGTAACTATTTACTATGCATGAAGATGAAATTAATTAAAATTTAGTACCAAGTTATTATACTATTGCTTAAATTCTATTATTTCTAGATTGTATACTAATCAAAATAAAATGTGATTACCTGCACCTATATTATTAACGTTCCCTATCATTTTAATTTAAGGGATAATGTAAGACCGTTAAATTTCTATCATGACAAAATTATAATATTTTTAAGCTTTCTTGACGATGCTCCTTCATCAATTTTATTACTTATTTTAAATGATTAAAGCTCTATAGAAGTCGAATATTAATACATGGGATAGGTCAAGACACTGCTTGCATAGTTTTGGTGATCTTTAAAAATTGTTTTCGTTATATACAGTAAAGGAATAAAGAGAGAGTTAAGGATCTCAGTTGGTTCTTCTATTCATTCACATATTTGCTTATAAAAGCATAGTCGGTCTCTTAGGACTTAGAATTGTGTAAAAATTTATAATATTTTAATTTGATTATAATTAAAAGAGTTATTGACTTGTTTATTTTGATCTCTTAAGATGTAACTGTACAATTCTTATCGGTAAAAGGCCATCTTGTGCTTAAAATTTTTAATAATCAGTATGACCTTATAGTTTAATTCAAAGCAGGGAAATACTATCTTGCACGCCATTAAGGTTGACAGTAATAAGATGTTTTACGGTAGGCATACGTATTATTATGAAGTACCACAAACAATTTGAATCAAAGATAACGAAGAAGAGTTTTAAGCATCGATAGAACTAGGTTCACGGTTAATTCTTCATGTTTTTATAAATACTTTTATCCAGAAAACAATCATTCTGACTCCAAAGTAAAATATTAGACATAGATAAGTGATTAATAGCCATTAAATCAGCGTTTAAATTATTGTAAAGTAGGCCGAAAGCAACTAGTTAGCAATACCAATAAATGCAGCTTAGATATAAATTGATTTTAGCAGTATCCATACTTTTATAAATTAAGTCTACGAGAAGATACGATTTAGAACACTGAATAGTTTGTAGCAGGTTAATATTTGTCAATATCTCATTCATGTTGGATAGTTGATAAAGTATATTAAGCGTATAAATCCTGTCTCAAGTCAAAGTTAATCTTATCTAATATTCAATGGTTATAGTATCACAACATCGCTTATAATCTAAAAGCTGGTCATGAATGACTTGGAATTAAATGATAGGAACCGTTGATACTATAGATGTGAGTGAGCATTAGTAAGACTATATCGATTATGTCTATTTTTTTGATTGCGAAAGCTAAATTGCAAAGACTGCATCTAAAACGTTGAGTAATGGAATACTTTAGGAATACTATTGAAATTGGATCGTACTAAACTGTGAGAAATGACGATAGACTATAAAGAATATCGTTTAATAAAACAGCTATAGTAAAGTTCCCGTTTCAAATGAAAGGGTATATATTCTACACAAAGCAATATATTAAAATGAAAATTTACAGCTAGATTATTTCTTACTACTGTATATATATGCTTACTAAGGTAAAAATTATAAGCGGTAGGACGTACAAGACGATTAATCTTGGTTTCGAACACGACTTATCATTTGATAATTGTCATTACTAACTGCACGTAATAAAATCAAAGGCTACTGTATTAGAGCACTCTTATTAAATATAGCTGTATTTTTATTAATCATGCCTTCCAGATAGGCCTTAATTATATTTCCATTGCTATTAAGACTTGACAATCTTACCTTGGTGAGCAGTAACAAAAAAAAGTTCATGATGCGAAGGCAGACGATTTGTTTTATGTTCATCATTGAATGCTTTTGTAGGTGAACAATAACAGGATAGCAGTCTTTTGGGCTATTAAATAAACGTTACCAACAAATTATTTGGATAAATTCTGAATCACTATAAAGTAATACGAATTAAAGGGAATTTTATAGATAACAGCTATTACCTGCATGATTTTGTCGTATTCAGTCTTATCAGAACCATTCTCTTGACTAATTTTAATAAATCCCAGATAAAAAATGAATATTTCAAAAATAAGCGAAATTTAAACTCCTCCTTATACAGTATCTAAATGGATATGCCATTCTGAGCTCGCTACACGAACATACAGAATTAATAATCGAGATAGAATACTTCTCGTAATGATAAGTTAGCTACTAATATCTATAAAATCTGATAAAGCGGTGTAATTTGATTTACATCTGTAAGATTCTTCGACTGAAAGTGGTACTAACAATGATTAGTTGCGAGTTCATTTAAATCAATCGAATTTGTATTATAGTAAAAAGCATCAAAAACTATAATTTGAAGGTGTACGATAACAGACAAACAATCTAGCATGAACTTGTAGGCCTCTGCATAAATGGATGAAGAAAAAAATGGTTCTTAAATATATTACAACCGCATAAACCTACCTTTTATCCATTATAGCCAGCTGATCAACTTGGTAAACGTTTACGGTGCAAGATACGATCTTTAGCTGTTATTGCTGATAAAATATTAGAATTGTATACTGATACTCTTCCTATTTTATTCAATGAGACTAATACTCAACCTTATGTCAATATATGAGAAATTTTAATGCAATTAGTATTAGATCAATCAGTGGAAAATTGCTAGTAAGGTAATCCATTTAGTTGACCGATGAATCATTCTATCATATTGCGATATTTTAAAAATTAAGTAATTGAATACATCTCTCTCAGTGAATTATTATGATAACGTAAATTTGTAAGTAAATTTAATTTTGGAACATGGACTATGTAATTAATAAAACATGAAAATTGCTGGCATCGCTTTACTCTATTTGCGCTAACATTTGTTGATTGCATAGAAATCCACTGATTACAGTTACGCGTATGGCAGAAATGGCTGTTAACAAGATAGTGACATATTGTATAAATTATGGCCAAAACAGTGAGATTCAATCTCTCAAGATGGATTGTATTAGGAAACCTGAATGGTACTGAATTTTGTTACTGGTATTTCTAGTACATGCCCACTATTTTATGGAGTCCAATTTTTATTAGCTCTACCTACGCAATACATCTTCTATCTTATAACCTGTGTCTAAGAAAGTTTTATCTATCGATAATATAGGAAATTAAGTACACGGGGGACATTGAAAATATGCGCGGAAGCGATTTGTTTTTACTTTTGGCATGATAGATACACGTATGAGAGTTAATTCAATTTACTTAAAATCAAATTCATTCATATAGCTTATTCACGATAGACGTTGGTACGTTATTCAAAAATTTAATTAAATAATATAACGAGGCGGATCAGAATGAAAGCTTCGATTAGCCATAGTAAGTTTTTAATTAATTATTGAATTAATAACCGTGCTTTAAATCCACGATTGCAAATGGGTATTTTGTCTTTTTTACGTTTTTGCTAACTTCATGGTAACCAGAAGAGAAAGATTCGGACGAGAAATCATTGTAACACAATTGCTAGATATGTAATGATACGAATATAAGTAGAGGAAATTGTATGACATCTACATTTAATGCATGTTGTATACGTCTTATAATAATCTCTGATATCAAAAACGACTGGCGGTTCCCAAGCTCCGTCTATGAAATTACAATATCTTAACTTTTATTGCCAGATAAGAATCTAATTCTCTTCCATTGCATGTTGTAAGCGTCATACAATCATTTCAAAAGATAATGCGCCACTACTGGCCATTTAACTACATCCAAAACTTTACTGATAATTGAAACTCCCTTACTCTATAATGAGACAACGAGTCTGTCCTGTTAAGCTAATGGAATTGCTTATTTTATTGCCTTTAGCGCAAGTAGATATTTATAACATGTGATCTTAATACGTTAGATGGTAGAAGTGTGGATAAGCCAGATAGAAGGTGTCATTCCTATTTCTATAAATCATATATATATATATATATAGTTCTAAGGATCCTCCAGTTGATCCAATTATATTAATACTCCGAGATAAGCCATGGTATTACAATATGGGCGATGTTACAAGTAACTTACAACATACTCAACGTAATGCCTAAGTAGTACTAGGGCATGGTATCTATCATTTTGTTCCATTTTTTAAGCATGACACGAAGATGTGGATTAATATGAGTATTTTGTAAATAATAGCGCGTATCTGATGATTAATCCGACACCAGACTTATCACTTGATCCATAACCAATGATTATCTGGTTAGAAAGGTAAAATTTTTAATTTAATACGCCTTTAAGTAATATCTATTAAACTATGAATTAATCCACTGCACTCATTTGAACAGACTGCGAAATATTATCTCCGAACTCAGTTCAATAACCATTCAAATTTGATGTCCATTTCAGATGATTAACAATACGTTACAAATGTACTTCCACTTTACATTCTTATGATAATATGTATCTTGAAAGCGCATTTAATTTGCTTATGATACTCTCCAATTATATTACGAAGAAAATTTGACTTTCGTTTAGCAATATTAATATAATCCATTCATTTGAAATCATCTTCAACCTGGCTAGGGTACTAAAGTAATGCTAGTAGAATGAAGAAGTTTAAAATACTATAGGTGATTTGTCACGGAACTACGTTTCTTGCTGATTAATACCTATCGTAGTTTTGTTGTAATCGTGTATTGGTATTTATTATTTTGTAGAGTAATTCATGATTTCTGCTATCATGTAAGTTAACAACAGTATATTTGACACCGTAAAACCCTGTCGTGTTTGCGATGTTTTAATTGAGTTAACATCCGGATCAAGTGCATTACTGTAGGCGGACCCAGCCAATTTTTATACTACATCATTTACAAATAGTCCAGAACGCTAGTCTAAACCGGATATCCTTTAATTAAGATGTCTGCTTTTAAAAAAGGAGCCACATGCTATCTTTGGATCAGCCGCTGCAATGGAGGAACGCAATGGCTGCACTTGTCCGTTGTCAACATACACTATCCATTTTAGTATTTTGACCATAGACGACGGAACAGGTCTACGATCATCCGTACGAACTTCCATCCGCACGTTTTTGGGCACCCAACCTCTTAGTGATTACTAAATCCATACCGCCTAGCACAACACTGGCCTCCACATACAGTACAGTGCATCTCCTAGCACAACACTGGTCTCCACATACTGTACACTGTACACTGTACAGTGCACAGTACTGTACAGTACACCCCCTAGCACAACACTGGTCTCTACATACAGTATAGTACAGTACCGGAAGAGTCCTTGGACGCCATCATCTAACGTGCTACAGTCGTACCCGATCGTACCTTACAGTAATACTGTACACTGTACACTGTACAGGACCATGTGACCAGGTTATACCTGTTGAAGGTTCGTTTCTTACAGTAGTTTGAAGCGCGCCGCGTCAACCAAGTACCAAATCAACCATGGTACTGTACATTACTGTACGTTGACTGGCACCGGCGCCAACTGCTGTCAGGCGGTACGATACGTTCAACGACAAAAGTCGCCAGAGGTAGCTCTTACTTTGAGCATTTAAGCTGTCAAGAAATCACAAATTAGAATTATGGATTTACTCCATTGGCCAGGAGATTATGGACTGGCATCCATCGATGTCGATTGCCTACATGTTATGGTATGTTGTACAATGGTTTCCATTTCAATTGGAAAGATAACCATCAATTATGAATGAGATGACTAAAAATGGCATTGTTGTTTGCATGTTTGGAGCTGATAGCATTGTCATTTCTGCTTCGATAGTGCTAGAATCACCTTTAGTTGGAGAATCGTACTTAGTTGCAATAATATGTTTTCACGTAATACCCTCATTTTAGCTACAGTGATATCGAAAATAGAGGTTAGGTTGATATCTTCTTGTATGGTGTATGAGTTGGACATATTCGTATTTCACTTTGCTTCGCTATGAGTCAACACTGGTAGCAGATGGAGCTCCTAGGGATCGATCCCTACCAAATCAACCACCGTTTGCAGTAGAGTGATAACATTCCAATGATTTATTAGCCTTTAATTCAGCTTGCTAGCGTGATTTCTGTTAATGAAATGACCGATCTTGAAGAGTAATCTATTGCTGTAGCATGCGTAGGTTTTACAAGTCAGAATGAAACCCTGACCTTGCATTACACTATATTCATAGAAAATGTACAATATTATGGACAAGTTGTCAATGCCCAAATTTCCCCAATTTAAATATCATATTTTCCTATTGCAATGATGACTACAAAATTATAGAAAAAGAAATTTATTGAAGTTTTCCTTGATGTACAGTATACTAAGGGTAAACGCACTCATCTTTAGGCTTACTGCAAAATGGCCAATATCGACATCCAGTTCAAGAAATACTCAAATACATTCAAAACACCTAATGGTATACTCGTATATGTCAATGTACTAATTCGCATGAGATATATTCGTGTAGCTGTATTCAATACATTTGTATTGACTATCGTATGCTATACTATACGAGTAGGTAAACTCCCTCTCCTACGAGGAGAAAATGATGTCATCGATGGGAAAGAGAGGATCATAAAACACTTAAAACAGGTAGATGATTTGATGTATAATAATACTAATTAGATGGTAAATGATTTATTTTCGTCATCATTGACTGACAAAGTGCAAGGTGCAATATGTAGTGTATCGTTCATAATCTCCTACTACCAACTCACTAAAATTAATTGCCATGATATTTAGGAAAGAGATTTGGAAGAGGGTCTGGATGGTAAAGTCCGGGCGGATATTTTAGCCTTTACAACATTGGTAGAAACGAAATTAAAGCCAGCCGTGGTAGATAATTAAATTGAATTGCCGAAATTTATGCGTTTAAATAAATTCCTTTATTACTGATCCTTAATGACACGTTTCATTTCACTATGACGACAGTTATATCTAAGCTGGGTAGATAGTGAAAATTTTACAAAGGTATCAAGGAAATGGTACGCAAACGTTCTTCCTTTTCCATTAAATTATGTTGTTCCTGGTAAATTACATAGGCAAGCTAATAGTTACGTAGAGGCTTCATACAATTTAGATGAAAAGGCTATAGGTATTCAGGTTTGTGTACTAAAATGAATGTTTCTGCTGTACTTGCTACTATTCTATTCAGAATTGCTATATAACAAGGGCTGTATTATTTCTAGGTTCTCAATACAGCTAAATGTTGTATTGATTTGTTAGCTGATCGACTAGGCGAATTAAATTTTTTTTGTGGTAATCGGTAAGTTGACCAAATTAATTTTGATAATATCTGCCTCGGAGTTGAACAAATGATGTCAATGATATCCTGCTTTGAAGGTATAGCGAAATTGATACATGATTTTTAATTTATTATTTTGCTATGTTGCTTTTCAGGCCAACATCACTCGATGCGATAGTTTACGCATATCTCGCAATCATTTGTAAAATTCAGCTTCACAATAATATCCTAAAGCCTCATTTACAGCGTTATCCTAACCTTATCAATCTAGTCGATCGAATTCACAGAAATTATTTCCCTTCTAAAGAAGGTAATTGACGAATTTCGATGTTATGATTGCTATGCATACAGTACCTTAATTAAAGTATGATTTTTTTTAATCTTAACAATGCTATTAGAGCCATCCACGCCTTCTGTAAGTAGCAGCGATTTTAGACTAGTAGATAAACTATACTTTGCTGGAATGGCTATTGGTGCTACGTTAGCGTACACTGTTTTAAGTGGTTTCGTAACTATTGCTGCTGTTGATGAAGATGAAGATGAAGATGATATGGTTGATTTTGATGATGAGTGACATTTTGTTACGGCGCCCATAGATATATAACTATTACTGAATTGTATTACTTTGTGCCGGAATCTGTCGTAACGATAGTAATTTAAAGTAAGTGGATGTTATTATACGACTGAAGGGCTTTTCGTATGATGCTTGCATCGATGAGTTATTGTGGATGATGCTTTCCTAACTTACCAACAATTTAGAGATGCGATATTGAATACTTTACTAAGACGACTCTAGCAGCTACAGTAATTGGATCTATTTAATGGATTTTTACATGGAATAAACTTTTATTTTATTATCATTTATTAAATATATAATACTGTACGCCTACTTTCGATTGCCAAAAGCGCGGCTTGGTTCAGTCTAAAAGCCAATCTTGTACAGGTGTAACTCACTACAGTAAGATTGTTTATCGTTTCATATGTCATGAGCTGCCTATGAGACATAAAAAGGTGTCAATACATGTAGAATAGACTGTATTAACGATGGCTGTTACCTAGTGATTTAATTATATTGCAGTAAGCTCTCCTTTGTGATGCTTATTTTACTCGTATAAAAAATATTTTACTGCAGCAGGCCTTGGAAGGCATAATAAGAAAGATAATAAACGACAACCTTGGATTACTCCAAAGGTATCTCTTTAGAGGTTTAAGGCAAAATTTATGGCGAGAAACAGACCTCTACTATCCAAGTTCATCTGTTACGTACCAACGTCGATTCCTTGCATCTTTCAATAATTTAATGAGTTTCATGTCCAAATTTTAGATGTAATTTATTTTACAAATCCTGCAACTAGACTGTTACTGGCAGTGTATCAAGTTTACACACTCATAAGAAATTAGCTCAACCCATCTTTATCAGCTACATTGGCTATTAGATTGCTACAACGATAGGCTGAAGCCATGTTTCAACTTACTGTGCCAATATTCTAATGGCCAGATGATCAGATATGATACCTGTAAAGTGTACATTTATTGTATGTCTAAATGCCCTGACAATTCGAAAATCAATATACGAGTACGTAGTAAAATTCAAAATAGGATTTTAGCTAACATTGAATGAGCTCAACCGTTTGCAATCATGTTCAGTATCCATCGAATCGAGTTACTAAACGAAGGAATCTCCAGTCCAATCGAATGTGGAAACTGGGGACTGCTAACCCTAGCACTTAATCTATTCAATTAAGGAAAGGAGTCGCTGGATGAATTGCAGTAGCAGATTGTGTTTCGTCACCACTTCGCAACTTTACCACCCGGCACTACTCTTCTTTCGAGTAATCCCTGTTACCATTTAAGCTTTAACCGTGCTGTACGTGTACAGTACAGGTATTATTTTACCAACATTGACAGACAGATGGATCATCTTGAGCAACCAACAAGACTACTAAATTCTTCTCTCCATGCAAAACGATGCTTACTCATCGATACCAAATTATAGACTACTAGTAATTTCGAGTAGTCCATCCGTCGAGAAAATAAGAATGAGTGTCCATGGCCAAATTCTCATTCTTATTTTCTTCACTCCCTTTTAATAAAAGCGTTTTCATCTTCATTTTAAGAGGTGGGATAAAACCTAGTGGAGATCATTTTGGGGTGGGATGGGAGATTATTGCGCATGACCATTAGCCGAAAAATGAAAGGCGGACTACTTAATTATTAGAAGAAAAGCTAGTCATGGACTACAGTACTGTGGTCGCATGGACTCGTAGAGGAAAGAAGAAGAACTCTATCGGGCATAGACTACTAGAAGAGGTATTTTCCAATTCATAGTCCTAGCCTGCTCTGCACTCAACTACTCATTAGTCACCTACGTCCTATAGTACTGTACAGTCCGTTATTTCTGAGTAGTTTCTGAATCGCGTTAAAACCAAGTGTTTCAACACTGGTTAAAACCGAACCGGCACGGCCAGCTTGTCTGTCATTCACCTTGTCAACCAACACTTTGACTGATTAATTAGCTTACTGCACTAGTATCTCTCTTATTTTCTTTTAATAGTCCAGGCTATATCGAGCGCATTTTAGTCTAGCCTAGGTCTGATTGAAATCCTCTCTGGTGAATTAGAATACTAGTCGTAGAACTCCAATCTGGTCTTATACATTACCTTGAATCGTGTCCATTTTGGATAGTAGTAATTGGAAACCGGTACGGAACAGTTCTACGACCTTCAAAAAGCAAGGTCGTATTTCCATGCGTATCTTAGTAACTGGACTTTAAAGTCAAGCCTATCAATCCATGCGATATTGGATACTAGTCGATGCTGTTTTGCAACATTATTATTTAGAAATTCTAATTGATTGAAGTGAATCCACTATCATGGACAAGAACAGTAATAGTCGGTCTCCTGGACGTAAGGAAGTATCGGTCAGGGAGTCGTCGACTCTTACCTATATTTCGCAGTTAATCAAAGATACTGTAGCCGGTGCTGCTGCAGGTGCGGCGTGCGTGGTAGCTGGCCAACCGCTTGATACTGTCAAAGTCAAGATGCAAACTTTTTCCCATTTATATCGAGGTTCATTGCAGTGCTTTATGCAAACATTCAAAAGTGAAGGTTTAAGAGGCCTATATGCTGGTTCCTCGCCAGCATTTCTTACCAATGTTGCTGAAAATTCTGTCCTATTCTTGAGCTATGGTCAATGTTTGAGTGCTACGCAATACCTATTTCATAAAGATTCGATTGAAGACCTAAAGCCAGTCCATCGAGCGATTGCAGGAAGCATGGCTGCTGTTGTTGCTACTTTGGTCATATGTCCAACAGGTTGATTAGATGGTGTATGTGTAGTTTAGCTTGAATTTGTTATAAACTAAGATAAACACCAGTTATTGTAGAAAAGCAGCCATTCATACGGTGGTAATGTAGTACAACAATGAAATGAATATTATTATACCATACAACTTAATCCACTAAGTAAGCCATATTGAGGACAATTCGTTCCAGTAGTTCTTCATCGACGTGCAGTAACAGCTAACATTGACGCTTTGTCTTGATTGTATTATTCTTTTTGCAAATGATTACAGAATTGGTTAAATGTCGTCTCCAAGCACATGCACAACTCGTGGAAAAAATGTTAAGTGAAGGAGTTGCAAAGTCAAAAATTCCCAAACAGTAAATCTAATCTATTATTATTTGCTATTACTGCTCGGATGCAAGGTTACATTCTTCACAATTGTAGGATTGCTAAGGGCTCATTTATTCTTCAATCTAGAATGTCTTCACTAAAAGTCCTATCAAGTGTTTTACGAGAAGAAGGAATTCGTGGATTATATCGTGGCTATTCAAGTACACTAATACGAGATCCTGGTGGATATTTCTTTTTTTTCTTTGGTTATGAATTTACAAAGAAAGCTCTAACACCTAAAGATTCTGAACCTGGTTGTTATTCCCTTGATCAATTATAACATCAAATAGTTCTCAATGAATTGATGCGTAGATTGAAGCTAATACATTCAGTGATTCGTTGTTACTGTATTCGCCATATTGTTAATGTTATACGTAAATTCTACAGGTGTATTAACAACAATGTTTGCTGGCGGTATGGGAGGTGCTGCATTATGGACTGTAATATATCCTTTAGATTTGGTAAAATCGAGGCAACAGGTCAGATAATAATTAATTGAACGCCGTTAAAGTGACATTTTATTCGTTCTTAACTGTAAAACTTGAAAATGATTATGTACATATATTGATGCTAAGGTATTTGCTAAAGCTGAACAGCGTGGATTTGTTAGGATGCTTTCCGAAATATCACGGACTACAGGTACTATCTTCGCCTGTAAAACTGTCATATCGTAAACTGCTGCATACTCCGATAAGCACGTTTGAAACAACATAATGAAGGGCTGTTGTAGTAATAGTTTCTTATTACTTACTTGCATTAAACAGGATTTTTCTCACTATACCGCGGATTAGCACCAACCATAATTCGTTCCTTTCCGGCTAATGGAGCCTTGTTCTTGACATATGAATATACTAAAAAATTACTGGCTTAGCATAGAGTCTCTCTTATGAAATTAGGATATGACCTTAATTTTATTCATCGAATTTAAGAATCTTTTAAGCAATAGATTAGCATATATTATTTAATTTTATGCCAAGTTTTATTTATATTTATATTTTAATGTCAAAAAGATAAATACGTCCTTTGCTCTGAAAATACTTGAAGGGAAATACTACGTTTAACAAGCTAAATGCTTGACGCTATTGCGGATTTTCTAAATAGTCCATCGTGTTGTAGAAATGACGCAAATTAACTTTCATTTCATTTAATATTATGATAGTATTAAAGAAAAACGAATTGCCATATCGATTTTTTAATTGTAAATTTTATTTGATCATAAATATGGCAACGTTAAATTACTGGCACGTAAACCTCTGTGTGTATATTTAAAGCATTGATGCAAGCGGAACGTTTAAGATATGATTGAAAATACAACGTACGTGTCAACAACATCGTTTGACATTAATTATAAATTCTAGAACAGGTATTTGTTCCAAGGCCACGCTATGTAGTAAGATTTTTTATAGTATTTAAGGTTTTCAAAACAAATTGTTAATTCCGAATGGCATTGGAATATTATTATAAACCTGTATTCGTGCATTGCTAGTGTCCATTTATTACATAAGACTAGAGTATTTTTTTAAAAGTACAAATAGGCTTTAGAGAATAATAGTCATATAGTTAATGCTTTTCCTTCATACTACAACTTTATGACCACATAGAATTAATTATATAGAGTCTGGCAATTCAACATAAAATCGTACTAAATTTGGTTAACGATTTTTGTTAAGATGCAAACATTAATTGCTGATTTATGCGCTTTAAAAACTATTTCTAGATGGTACTGATCTCGACCAAGACCTATTGTAGTGGTATGCTAGGTTTAAATCGATATAACTAGTTCAAGTCGCTTACAAGGCAGTCTAGTTACTAAGGCATGAAATTTACTACAGGCCTAGAATTTCATTTGTTAAATAAATATTTGCAAGGAGCCATTATTTTCGTGAGAACATAAACGTTTACACCGTATGATAATTTAGTTGCTAAGCCACAAAATTTCTTTAAAAAATAATACACTTTCGTTAAATAAAGATCTTGATTTACAGAAACCAACTGGGTCAATTTATTATAGCAAACATATAATCTGCTTTGCCAAATAATGCGTGAAAATAATCACATGTGCTATTGCAACTATACACCAGAAATATAATATTTACGGTTCTATTATTGCTACACTGGAAAACCCGGTAATTATAAGGTTGAAATTATATCGGCTGTCAAGGAAATAGTGTGGGCTATTTGATCCTGTTCGATAGGAATGATCAAAGACCTCATCCGGCAGCTTTATACCTTGAACTGGAAGCCATAACTAGTATTAAAAGATGATGTTATAGACTATAAAGAATCTAGTTGATATTATAATCGTTCAAATCGCGATAATTAAAGTCATTCTCAAATATGATTCATTCAGTATAATCAAGAAAGCAATAAATCATAATGATACCACTGAAATAGTAACCGGCTCTATTACTGTTATTAAATCATGTAAAATAAGTATCACAAACAATAACGTTCAATAAGATACCCGGACGGAATTGAGACCAACAGTTCAGTAATTAAGCAGCATGTTACACAATTGCAGAATAATCACAACAACATCAGTTGCATTGTCTTCGCGTATCCCTATCATAAGTCTGCTTATTAGCTAGATAAATCATTGAAAGTTCTACAGTTGTATAATAGTAATACAATATTATATTTTCGTAAAAATAATAATCAAGTAATGTAGATATTTACTTTTTTGGCAATTTGTATGCTTGCCACTAAAATTAAAATCAGAATTTTTGGTTGTATTCTGATATTGCAAAGAAACTATGACGTCGATCAGTTTACGAGATTTTCAAGTTAATAGCCAATTTATCTTCTTAACTTTTGCAAATTAAATTTTCTATCAAATAAGCCTTTGGATTCATCTACTTTCTTCTCAGTTCTTAGCTGTAAATACTCATTAATGTAATTAACTCTACAATTATAGAAGCCAATCGTGCTGTCTGACATTATTTTCGGGAGCAAAGATACGTTTGTATACATTGCAGGTGCAATACGAAAACTTAAAATATCTAATAATTCGAATAGATAATAATTACACCTTAGCAAACCTATTGTTGCAACCGACTGAGTGATAATTGTACTAATTATAGCTAATTAGATAGTTGTCGTCTATGGTAGTTGATCCTAATTTATTGACAACTAGTATTGACACTACAATGATTGTTAATGTAATTGCAACAATAAAAAAATGCTACATTAGTTTTTTTAAGTGCGTATTTTATAATTTTTTTATCTTAATTTTAATTTACTATCGGATTCGGCATTTGAGATATTTAGCAAACATAAATATTTTAGCAGTATTGCTATCTAAAAGGCTAAGAATGATTTAGTAACATGCTAAGATAGACGTATGCGAATATGGTTGCCGCTAAATGATTTTAAATGTTTAATATAAACATACTGAACTAAAACTATAATTCATAGATAACCAAACTTTGATATTTGTCCTGTTTCAATATTTCATGAATAGACGATATTTTTCAGATTAAGTATAGTATATATATCTATTTTATTTAAATCCCTGATGGAATTTATATAATGTATGGTAGATAAATAATGATGTATTTAAATGTTTGGAATTCAGTTGTTACTTAATTTAAGAGCATGCACAGATTTAAAGTGAGCAAACGGATATTATTTTACTATAGCATACTATTAATCATCTTTCTAATAATATACTTGTATATGCATGCGCAAAAACTAAATTTGTAAAAAAAACTGATGTAACTCCCAAGCTTTAACAGTAGTGAAGCAATAACCTGAAAGACCATCGATATAAAGATTGGCAGTTTATTTAAAAAGTATATACCCGTTAAATACCTTCTAATACATCAAATTGTATTGATACATTCAAATAACAATATTTATTGTCAGTATAGTAATTTCTCTTATTTTTATCGCATCAATTTGTGGATTGATAGGCAGTAATTCTTCATTAGTACAACACCATTGCATGTATATTTAACTTCCTTGAGCGAAATCACATTAAGTTAATAATTTCCAAGGTAGTTTAATTTAATGAAATTTAGGTAAAATTCTATCATCAACCTCAATATGAAAAAGAACGCAGCGATCACTGTAACTTGCTGCAGTTAGAATAATTAGGTGGATACTACTCTTATAGGTTTAAAGCAATTGCAAAGTAATCGTAACCATTTTGGGCTGTGAGATCTAAAATGGCTATTAAAATAACCATAAATAATTGCATTATAAGCAATACAAGTATAGTTTAAAATGATAAAGCTATCGACTAGGATCATTCTATTTCGAATATCTTTAATTAAAACAAAGTCAAAATCAACTAGGATAAAAAAAACATAGTATGGTAAATTTGTTGCTATGAACAAGATCACAAAAGCAATAAATATCTTTACTACTTTTCTTTTCATTTTTAATCCATATTCATAATTAGAAAAGGTGTCTGTTCTGTTATACATTCTAGATTTATATTCTTGTGATTCTATTCCAACTGCGTTATTTGTAAATGCTGAATACCATAATTTCTTGACCATAATGCTATAGAGTATTGCCATGATAATAACCGGTATTAGAAATACCGACAATATGAAAGGGGCCCAAGGTATGATATTAGCAAAGGTGAAATGTAAATTATTGGAAGAAGTACCAGTAGTATTTGAATTTGTAGGCATTACAAGATGACATCGTTTAAAATCAGAAAATTTAATAACATTCACATACATTACGAATGGTATCGAAAGTAGACCAGAAATTAGCCAGCAACAAGGTAAAAAGAGATAAACCCTACGACAAGTCAGTTTCAGGCGCGGCTTTAAAGGATAAACGATGGAAACGTAACGATCAATACAGATCGTAGTTAGAGTAATTGAAATCACCATGATACTACATGCTGGCGCAAACCGATTT
Source organism: Trichoplax adhaerens (assembly GCF_000150275.1). Lineage (NCBI taxonomy): Eukaryota > Metazoa > Placozoa > Uniplacotomia > Trichoplacea > Trichoplacidae > Trichoplax > Trichoplax adhaerens. Next base: position 558,079 of record NW_002060947.1, read on the forward strand.
AATTTGCACGTAAAGTTGCTGAAAGGATAATGGTAGTATATTTCGGTGTAGTGAGTTAATTCATAGATTTTAATAGGCATCCTGACTATTCCTATTAGAATTCCTGCTACTGCAAGGTTGCATACTAACAAATTGATTGAATTTTTCAATCTCTTATTTGATGCAATAATCCATATTATAAGTAAATTACCAGGTATCGATATTACCATAACGATAATGTATAAGGTTACGATGACTATCGATGAAACCTCTAAAATTTGGTCTCTCTTATTATTTAATGTTGAGGATATTTCAGTTGTTGTAGTAGCAGTAAGGTTATAAGTGTAATCAATTTCTTCCATTGTAATACTTCGAAAGGCGTAAGTTTTCAATGTTATCAACGTAAATGCTAAGTTTAAATCGATTGCGACTTGCTATATCAATTCTTATACGTAGAAAGTTATGTCAGATATTTAAAATTTAACCAGTCGGAATAACAAGCAACCTATGGATAGCAGCCTAATAATTTATAACATTTGCAAGTAACTCGAAAATTATCTATCTTACATTAGCCTATTATATCAAATAATCCACAATTATTAGTAGTAATGACGGACAATGTCTAATTTAACCAGGTGTTTTCTAATTTCTTTTCTGTCTAGCTATGGGCTTAATCAAGCAATTTGCTTATTATGATGATATGAATTTGAAGAATAAATTAATTTTTACTGTCTCTTAGTTACGGCCGCTATAATTACGTTTTTGGACAACACAATTCCTGTTGCTAAAATATCGCAGAGTTAGAATTAGAGTTTGTTTATTCTTGATATAAAGGCAAGATTGTAGCTATCCAAATTTTGCATCAATTAAGTCCCATTATACATTGATTGATGATAATTACAAATAACTTACATTTGCGTCAGGCAGATTCTTTGTTGCTGATCCAAGAATCAACTCTTCATTTTAAATAGGATGCCTAAAGATTGCAATATGTTCGTTGTTAGATTACATCTTAAATACTCTATTATAAGCCAAATATCAGAGCGTAATTATTCATTTTTAGTTAATGAATGAAGTTGCTAATTAGGAATGGAAATTTATAATTGAGAAGAAACAGAATAAAAATGATTAATCAGTTTATTACATAAGGTGATAACCTTGGGACAGAAATATTTTAAACATGATCATGAACATATCTTAATAATTAACTCTCTAAACGAGCGATATTGCATATTGCCTGCAGGAAAAATAATTTAAATGAAGTACTGTAAAATTATAACGTTATATATTATTTAGAAAGATCAGTTTGATAGAATTTTGAGAAATTATTAACAGTATATTAAAGAAATTGCAACGATTAAGTAAATGTGGTTTATGGCTAAGAAAAAAAGTGCTAATTTTCAATAATATACTCAGAACCATCTTTATGTATTAATGTATAAACCCAGTTTAGTGCTTGATCTATTGATACTTGTAATGGCTATTACAATAAAAAGCAAACGTTGAATGCAACACATGGTAACCTAAAACTTAACTATGTCCTACAGTATAAAAGTATAAGATTACAATTTTACTGATATGCCTGATACTTGCAGTAAATAAGTTGACTCATTATTTTAATGATATACACTTGTAATTTGTAAAAGTCAAACTGCTACATCATAGACCATCACTAATCGGCAACATTTCTGCTAGTTCAATAAATTTTAGCCTCCCTCGTGAATGTCTTATAGCAAGTACCCTAACTAATAAATGTATTGCGATTATACATAATGCTTTGATATAAACACCGTGTAATCTAATCCTATTGTAGATTATACTGTATTTCAGGCTATTACTAACATTTCTCATGTTTACTTATAGTTACGAAGTAGATCTTACATTATCTGACTTAAATTTACTGATTACATTATCATCTTTGCAAACAACATAGGAAATTATATCTGATACTATTTTAAACAGTAACTAGTATTTTAATGTTCAGATTACATCATGTCGTAGTCCTGTATAAGCAATACAGTATATGGCCATACGGTCTACCCAAATAACTATTTATACCACATTTTATAGTGCAACAGTAGAGTAGTCATAAATAAAGTGCAACTACTCTTCAGTAGCCATATGAACGTATATACCATTCTGATTCAAACAGTGGCCAAATACTGTGATTTCTACACATTATTAACTTCTTATTATAGATGCTCTACCAAATGACCACATCAAGCTTTAGATGTATATTTCTAGTTAAAATATTTTTAGCCAGTAGATGTAGATAGTATAATTTCTGTAATCGTTTTATGAACATATATGTAATACTGTTTTAAATGGTAGCTAGTATTGATACTTTTAAACTACATCATAAAATAGTACTATACGCGTATAATTACAAGGATGTGAATGATTACGGTAAGCTCTACGTTAGTTCACTATTTATAATATCTTGTATAATGTAGTACTACACTGTAGCTATTTTAATGAAATTTAATGACAACAAAAGTTTTTCTAGATAAAATACCTATTTTCAGTAATATAATTTATAAGTTCATAGGAATGCTTGATCTTTAATTTCTAAGTAGATTTTAATGTATATATTTTAAGTAATTTAAAGTGATAGACTAGCGTTAAGTAAGGTCTTGTTTAAGGAATTTTTCATGAATTGTTATCTTCGGATTGAACGACTAGTTCCAACCTATTTTATTGTCGTGTAATTTTACGAATATAAAATCTATGTTGATTTAATAATAAAGTGTTAACTAATACAATCAAAACGTTATAATAATTTGTTGTGAGATCTTGAGTTAGTTTAGCTTTCACGTTACAAATTTGTAACAAAATGATTCCGCTTAAATCGAATAGTGGCTAATACTATGATTTACTAACCTGTAATAAGTAATAACATCGGCGATGTCCGACTACGCAGCGTCTTGGCCGGTTAAAAATACTGTTTTAAACAGTAGCTAATATTGCTACATTGTGCTACATCATGGAATCGTATATAGTCGCATAAGTAAGCATTATATAGCTACCTTGTCCCCTTAATTGTTTAGTTATGTTATCTAGTATACTCCAGTAGTAAAGAAGCTAGAAATAAAATGCTACTATTTTTCAACCAATATACGAAAAATTATATAATTCTGCGTTAACCAGCGTCTAATTCTGTGATTTTTTTTAAACCACATTAAGCGGTGCATGACTATGCAGTGCCTTAGCCGACTATTAAGTAACGCAGTAGCTATAGATGGAGTGTTGCTACTCAGTAACGCCATAGCTGATTATTTGTTTATACAGCTTTCTATGCTGCAGTAGTAGAGTAGCTCAAAATTGAGTGTTACTACTGCTATAGCCCATCCATGGCTTCGTACGAATTGCACCCATATTGCATAGAAACGTGGAAAAGACTGCGAAAGATCTCCTATGGCTTAGGCAAGATATTAGTTTAAAATGGAAGTAATACTGATACTTGAGAATCTACTAGTCCAAAGTCCTGCGCATCGCGTGGATGGTTATATGTAATACACCTTAATAATAAGGCATTAAATAGAGTGTTACTTATCTGCCTTATGAGCACTGAGCAGTGATGTTATCGCCTTTATATTAATTTTTTACTTTCTGTCAATGGGTGTGTTACGGCCATGATCGGTAATGCTATGCGCGCAATTTCTGAACTGCTGATATCGTTACTATATCCTAACGTCTTTACTAATTGCTATGGCATAGATTTTCGTAGTAACCCTTGCATTGGAATGAGTAAATATAGGCAACTGTAGCTAAGGTCCAATTTGATAGAAATTATAGCTACTGCAGCTGAAAACGTAAGACATGCCTTATATCATTACAAATTTATGATTAGAATTTATGCATACAATATAGCATAACTAGTCTCATAAAAACTGGAGATATGTGTTAATATTCTTTCAGTTACTTTTACAAGATATAAAGAGAATGATTATAGTTAACTTATATGCAGGGTGCCTCAGTAAGCAGCATCTACACGTCTCAGTACATCACGTATAATTGGCTTGGAGTGATGGATGATATTCATACTTAGATAGGGGTCTTGCACTGGCGGGAGCTATATTAAATATTAAATATTAAGCGTAAAGAATATCTACACGTCTCAGTACATCACGTATAATTGGCTTGGAGTGATGGATGATAATCATACTTAGATAGGGGTCTTGCACTGGCGGGAGCTATATTAAATATTAAATATTAAGCGTAAAGAATATTATAGGGATCGGTCAAGTAGGAATTTACTTTATTGACTAGAAGAGAGATTTAATGAACATGTATGTCAATAGGCCTTCAATAAATGTGTAAAAGGCCGACTTCTTTAGAAAGGAGGAGAGTCGATAGCATTCGAGCTAGCGGTTTGTTGTTACGTGATCTGGAGTTCTACTACAGTAATATTCAATAGTAAATTTTACTGTAAGTAATAAACTATTTTTAACCGCTACACTGAGGGATTAATTATTAGGTAACTTGATTTCGTAGGGCTAAAGGTAGTACATATTACACCATGGAATTGATTCCATTGCGTACTTGTAATAATTGCTACAATTTGAAAACAAAAGGCATTATAGCGACTAAATTAATAAGAAAAATGAGCATGTCATCAACGAGCTAATATTGACATTCATAGAGAGTAGCGACTATATATGACGGAATGTAAACAGTCATGAGTTGTTAGCAGTGAGATATACAAATAAAAAAATATTTTTATAACAGCTAGACCAACTTAATTGGTTGTTAATTTTTGTTCTGTCTGTAACTTTAAGTTGTCGTAGTAAATCTATACTCACGACTCTATATACGCATAATTTGATCTGTTAATTAGATCGCAAAGGTAAAGTCTGAAAGAATTTATTTGTATCATATATACTTACTAGCTCCCACTATGAAATTATTCTACAGTATGCATAGAAAAGGTATTTATTTGAATGGTCATAAAAGATCACATCTAATCATAATACAAATTACAGGTTTGATCGACATTAGAAAGCGCCCTCTACAAGTAATACTTTTTACAGTAATCTTCAGTAATCACTGGAGATGTGTGAGGTAATAGACTATTATTTCTTTGCATCATTAAAAATTTTAGTATCATTTACATGTTGTATCCTTGCTTATTATGTTATTTTAACGCGATTATAAAATTTGAAAGTCAGTCCTTATGCATGTTTTAATATCGCTTTATACCAATCTGGAGCTTCTAATAGTCCGTTGTTTGTTGTGTATCCATAATCGACAGTTAATTCTTCATTAGGCGCTACGTCGCTGATACTTCGGATGCACTTTATGTTTCCAAACCGCGGATGATAATACCTTTAGTAAAAATGGAAGAAGAACGATCGCATTATTATCATAAAGATTACTATATCATGTTATTAACTATTATTAATATCGTAACAAGCTTACAAGTCATATTTGCAATTTGGAGTAAACGAATGATTGGCTTTGTGCCCTAAACTAGCACAGTAATTATTCACATTTGCAGAATTTACTGGAACATCAATGACGGTCTCCATTTTGATACGGGCATGGAGCACATCCGAATTAATAGTAAAAAAATTAGTAAAACTATAGGCTGTAGTATAATCATATATGTATTAATCATATGTAATACCGTTTCATCTAAGGAAATAGTGTTGTCATTAAAAATCCAAGAGCGGTCATCAACCTCCATCAAAAAATGCATAATTCTCCTTTACCGTTCGAAATAAATCAACTTAAATAGTGATATGCATTCATACCTCTTGATGTGTTATCCGAATCCCATTGTAAAAAGACATTACTTGCTACATTAGGATTTTACTTTAATCAATATCATGATCACCAATTGGATACCAATAATGCACAATTAATGTACACTCTTTACTTACATCCTTTTCAGCGAAAATTTTACTAAACAAGCCTTCACCAGCCCCAGGTATTAGTGACTTTGCAACGTAGACTCTAAATGAAATTTAACCACTTTCTGTTATAATAATGCAACAAAATACAATGAGGTTATACCCCTATCGAACCTTTTCTGTTCATAAGGATCTGAAAGCAGCGGATTCACAGTAATAACATCGTCTGCAGATTCATCAAAAGAGTACTTTTCTTCTCCTAGAAACAAATTGAGGAAACCAAATTGAAAGCTCAAATTAACATAGCACATTTATGCCATTTTAATACCGGATTAGTCGATCGCATAATTATAATATGATATTCGGATCTCGCTACCTGTATCTAAGTTTTCAATAATTAACTTATTGTTACGCACACCCTGAAAAGATGCAGCCTTTGCACATACCATCCGACCTTCCTAATTGGCATCAATTCCCAAATTACGACATTTTTAAGAATATTTAGATCAACTAAAGAAGTTATACGATAAACAATCATATACCTCAAATGATCCGTAGAGGACAGTTTCTTGATCAGGGTACAAATAAGCAATTTCATCTCCTGTAAATTCACCATCGTCATCTACAAGTCCTACAATGCTACCGCCAAACTTTACAGTAACATTCATATAGGAATGCACGACAGTAAATTAGTAACACTGTACTTAAATCGTCTTTACTGCTGGTACTCATTTACCTCATCGAAATGCCAACATAAACCAAATTTAATATTATCTTGGTATTGGCCTTCAAACGTGATAAGTCCTGCGTAATCTTTATAAACGTAACACTTAGAATTGCATACGTATTAAAATTAAGTCAATGTGCATCAATAGAATGAAACAAAATATTAACTAAAAATTGTAACTTGATCACTGTATGCTCCTACCGTAATGCTTTGCAGGTCCATTCAATTCTCCAGACTTAAAACAGCCAACTAGAGCGGGTTTAAGACAGTGATAAATGAAAGAATGAACTAAGGTACTGTACTTAAATTTCGCATGCTACATGGAAGTCATTAATCCCAGTCTATTAATTGTACCAATGTAGGATCCATCGCTGAATGTATACCTTCCGATTCCTTCCAGATTATTGCTTACATAGTGACCTTCCAGCATGCTACATATGTAAAAGGTTTTGAACAGATCAAAAAATTATAGTTCAATATTCAGATAAGTAGCTTTAAAATAGAACGCTTGGCTCTTATGAAAATGTCAACTGTCAAGAAACTTTAAGATTGTCTTCTGTGAAGATAATTTGTTAAAGTTTACTGCAATCCCTGCGGCATGGCTATCTAAGAGGTATATATTAACCTTCCATCTTCGAAGTAGAAGCAACCTTTGCCTTCTTTATCACCTATACATATGCGTGGATATAAGTCATGAAGAACGTAATAATATCCAGTTACGTCACGTAAGAATGACAACATTTTATAGGAAATCTTTAATTTTCACAATTGTACATGAACGTAATCATTCAGCAATTATCACTATGCTTAGCACTAAATTGTAAAATAGTACGAGTATAACTACAACTACAACTACGATCAAGTGGTATTGGTTATTCCGTTGCTGATCGAAAAATCAATCACGCATTGATAGTTATATAATTGAAAAGATATCTACGTTTAAGTAAACAATAGTCGGCTTAAAGATCTACTGTACTAGATAGTAGATAGTGATACTGTACGATAGTACCTAAACTGATACAGCAGGACGTACACAAACTATTCAAGCAAAAGACGAAAGCAAAAATATGCAATATACAGTCCGCATGATTTTATTAGTCAAGGTTAACATTCTCAGGTTACCATTACAAAAGCGCCCTTCAAATCGATGTCCTGGTCCATACACCATTGTACCTCTACCATGTGGTTGAGCAGCTGAGTTAAGCATACCTAATATGGTTTAAAGATATCGTAGACTTTATTTCAGACAAGTAATTTTCGTATTAACCTATTAACATTGTTGGCGTTTAGTTTAATAACGTTACGCAATGAATGAATTTGTTCAGATTAGTGCACAGTTGAGAATTACATGAAGTTATGAACGTACAGGAACAATTACTACTGCTTCATAGATTTAGTAAAGTAGTAGTCTAGTATAACAATTAAAACGCATTTATCTGTTACGATTCTGTGATCTTTCATACTTAACATTGTGAGTTGTAACATTATCAATGTACAGTATTACCGAATTCAGGAGCAGATGTAAAATTATACCACAGCTTGTACTCTGCTGAGGGTTTTATACCATATAGTATTAAAATGTAATATGTATTGCGGGTAGTACTCGACTAGCAAAGCAGTTTTGGGGATAGCTAGGGATTTGCTTTGGTTGGTATGTAATTTTCCGCATTGTCATATTAATATTTAACACTATGGTGAAATGCTATATAGAACTGCATCCAGTAATATTCATTCTGTTAGTTGAATAATAATATTATTAATTTTACATTGTACATTATTTACTGTACCTGAATACTGATAGGGAACTACCTCGTCATTAGCACAAACAAGTTCGCATGAGGCCATATTTCTTCTTTGCAAATATCAATAATGCTAGAAATTTAGTAACAAATACAACACATAACATATATAAGATTAGGGTGTAAAGAGATTCACATACTGTTAGGGAAACAATAGGCAGAAAGAATCATGACGTTAGCGCACAAAATTACGTTAACAATTACTGCGGTTCAGTTCTATAGATACTTGCTATGGTACAGTATTGGTATTAATTTTGAAAGGTCCTGGTATGCATACAAGATATTTCGCAGGTTACAGTAGTACGGATTTTGAACGTTTTAACTGCCATTAGAAAGTCTCCAATGGCATCTTTAGATAATTTAATTTAATAACATAGGATGATGTACAGTATGTAAGCTGCTGTGCATAGCATATCATTTTAAATACATGTACATCTATATAATTAATTCATATACTCATATATATATATCTATATATGGTCATTCGAAAGATGCAACAAGGGCATGTACTGCATGTTGTGTACTACCAAATAAAGTGAGCAAGGAGGTCGGTGAATAACCGTTCTAGACAATTTGCAGCGTAGTTTAGGCAAAAAGGAGACGGAATAAATACTGCACAACACGATACTGCAAGCAAACTTTGAATAAACATTCACTATTATACCTGTGACGCTGTTGTCGTCTTTATTTCAATTCCAATACATCTCCGAAATTTTGAGCTCCCAGCAAAGCTTTGCAGGTTTGATTGAGCTAGGATTGCGATGTTGCAACGTTACAGGCTGAGACTCTGTACATCCGCACGTCCGCACCTCCAGTATTATGGCATCTATACGGCTGCGCAGTATAGCTATTCGCTTACTGTAATCCGAGGACATCCTATTTACGTTAGTACAGTGTTCAGTATTTCCCCTTTTCCAGCACACGTATGGTTTTGGTGAAGGGGTTAGAGAAAAGTATTTTGCACTTTACTCCATGTATCATTAAGCTTTTAACGTAATAAAAGCAAAGAAATTCTCTCTCATTTCCATTAAAGAAGAGACGATCACTGTTAATAAATAAAAAAAAATGATGTCTGCTAGTTTATACTGTACTGTATACTGTGTACAGTACTGTACTGTAAAGTATGATTTACTGTACATTTTACTGTACTGTATACTCAATGTACAGTACAGTACTGTACTGTACTGTACAGTACTGTACTGGATCAACTAATGATCTGCATTACAGTACTGTACTGTACTGTACTGTACTGTATACCGCCGATTAACACTACTGTCCTGTAAACCAGTACCGTACAGTGTACACTGTACCGTGTAGCACACTCATTGTTTAATAACAGCAACGATGACGTCATTGATGTTGAACAATTGAAGACGGACCGTTAAAGCTGTCAAGTGAAAGGCTGTAGTCCGACGCGCTGTGCGGTACCGTACTGTACACGTGTACAAATATCGTGCTGTACTGTGCACTGTAGTCAACGCTAGTCAAGGAACTGTACACTGTACAGTAAGAGGTCTTCATGGTCCAGTCTGGTCTAGTACACTAAGTACAGCACAGCAGCAGCGATTCATCAGAGCGGGCTGAACGACAAACGATCAACCAGAGAACTGAACTGAAACCGTTAACGAGATTGACGTAAGCCAAAGGCTATTGTTTGAAAGATAGCATCAGTCATCAAGTGGTCAACTGTTGCCAGTAGTTTGTCTTCAAAGAAAAGCTGTAGACTCGTTCGTCTTTGACTGCGTGTTGCAATTAACACATTTGAAACCTCCTGATCGCAATCGATAGAGTTCATTGGACAATCGACGGACTAGATCGAGTCGACATTGGTGAATATTAACAAGACGTGAGTGACCCAAGTTAGTCAGTCAATCCTCTTGATGTTGAAAGGCGTTTAGCATGTCATCGACAACCATTCAAGCTGAAGTAGCGTCGCATCCAGACGAGCCTGGCACGTCCGTGACAGAGAATGAAGGAGAAACCAATTCCGCCATGGAAGGCAATGATTTATCTCAAGGCAAGAGCTCGCAAGGGCAATTTTCTTCCATTGAGTTAAGTAATCCTCAACCAGCATCATCGCTACCGACAGTAACTGTACCGCGTGAAGTTCCATCACCAACCACAAGCAGTACAAGTTATTATCCACCGTCAACAGTAGCTCCTCCACAACAACAATTCCATCAAGTCCCAACAAGCACTGCACCAACTTATTCTAATCCCAATGTTCGACCAACTCATTATCCACCACAACAATTTCACTCTCCATCACAGCCATTTCAGTCTCCACTACAGCGCCCCTCAACTCCATCCACATCCAGTAATGTCTTACCCACTGCACCGGGTGGAGTTCAGATTGGTCGCAATGGCAATAATTTCAATTTTAAGCAATGGAGTACTACTACTTATCGTTATGCTAAGCAAATCATTAACGAACGAATTGGTCGAGGTACCAGAACATTTGATGCTCAATTGGAAGGACAAATACAAGGATTACGTGATACTCAATTTAAATATACATCGTTATTACGCTTAATCAAGCAATATATTATCCAGTTCAGAGCGGTCTTAATTACTCAAGCTAGTATGGGAGATACCTTTGCTGATTTAGCCATTCGATCGGTTGATCTTGAATCGGAATTTACATCCAACGCTAAAACTCAGGTACAACAACTAACTATTCACTTATTTGGATAGCATCGTACATACTTGAATGATCCTCTTTTGACTTGGTTACCATCTAATGACCATATTAGATGGGTTGTAATTATGGGATAGAAACGCAGAGAGAGAACATCGATTTATTGACAGTCGTGCTATTCCAATGCACTATTACAATCGTAGTTCATTTGTTCCTTTTAGCTGTGAATAGAGATGAGTAGTCTTGATCGCCTACATTGTTCTATTAATCCTCTTGACTCTTACACAGCCAGTCTTACTGTTAGTATCATCATGTCGCTGGCATTGACAATTTTTGCTTCCCTCTTTTATTATTATAGAAAGCGATCCTAGAGAATGGTGAAACGATGATGGCTGCCATGAACTTTGTAGTTTCCAGTTTAACGACACTATGTGATAAAACTATGGCAGATACATTGGAAACAGTTAAAGTGTACGAAAATGCTAGGATAGAATATGATGCTATTCGTAACGAAGTAGAAAGTTATCCTGAAACTAATCAGTCCCCTCGAGCTATAGCATTACGACATGAATTCGGCTCGGCAAAAGAAAAATTTGAAAAGTTAAGAAATGATGTTAGCGTAAAACTTAAATTTTTAGAAGAAAACAAGGTAAATACACTGTTCTATTTTCAATGAAAATCAGCCAGTAAGTTAATTTTAGTGCATCCACTAACTGATCTATTTTACTCCATTCATTCTATGAATAATGTTAGGCCAAAGTTATGCATAAGCAACTAGTTTTATTTCATGACGCATTTTGTGCCTACTTCAGTGGAAATCAAGAAGCTTTACAGACTATTGTTCGTGATTTTCATTTGAAACTCACTACGCAAAAAAGCACGAAGAAGCCGTCATTTTTAGAAAGTAGTTAGGTAAGACTTTCTGCTTAATGACTGATGTACCTATTTTACCAAGAAAGCTATATTTCTAACTGATGTATATCGTACAGTAAATGCTAACCATGATAACCTTTGTCGTTAAATGGTGGTGTAGAATTTACCAATTGCTGCAGTACACTAATTTATAGTTGATATTGATGTAGATAAGGATGATGCTACTGTTATTGTACGTCTAATAGATATTTTATTATAATCATAATTTAGGATCTCTTCAATACGTATTAAAATGGATAGTAGTGAATAATAATTCTATCTTATTGATGTAAACGTCCAAGGAATGTTTCTATGTCCACCGCTGTCGACCACGTGTCACTACAGAATGCTTTTTAACCTAGTATCGAACGTGATGGAATAGTAATTTTGGACGATATTCAACTAGCGATGAGTTAAATACATACGCGTATATGCTAACTCAACTTAACAATGCATCTTCTAAATTGGTGAACTATATTAACCTGCTTAACGATATTATAACATGTCCCGGATATGAAAAAAGGAAGTTATTGTTCAATCTTTCTTCGACGATCCTTTATTTCTTGCTGATATCATAAATAATGATATAGATGCACTTGCTCTTTGTATGATTAAAATTTTAAATTTAAATTATGCTGTCTTTAATAGTACCCATATTAAGGAATGGTACATTAAAGAATTACATATCATTCAGATCCAGTCTCTAATTGAAGTACGGAAAATGTATACTTTATGGTTCGTTCCAATTTGAATTATATTCCTGATATGGCTATTTTGTTTGTTAGCTACGTGGATTGATCTATAGTATGCTAATGGCATATTAATCTTGAACTTGTACAACAATCAATCTAAATGATATTGGCTAATTTGCCTTGAAAAAATGTAATAAATACTATGTTGGTCGTATGGTAATATTTCTGTAGATCTATCATACGCAACCGATATATGATACTCCAACGAAAAGACTAATATTAATTTGTGTGGCCAGCCTCAAAGATTATTTTTAAGTACACTGAATATCAATATCGCATGATTTATTGCTATAATCGCTTATACGAAGAGAATTTCTTGCGATTTAGTATTGTATCGTTTGCAGATACAAAAGTTTGTAGACTTGGCTAAATCTGAAAATCTCTCTGCTTTCGATGAAAGCCCTACAATTAGAGCACTACTTTTTCTCCTTTGAACTATGAAGAGCATCACTTTCATCATCTACAAGCTAATAATATAATTAGCTCTTTAATTGAAAGGTGGGTGATACAGTACGACTCAAATTCTTGCTCTTATGCATCTCTTGATAATGTTAGGATCACCGTTAGGGTTAGGGATAGTTCATGGTTGATTGTCGCAGGGATTTCTACAACAAAATGGTCTACCTAGGGCGATTGAAACAATTCGTAGCATAAAGATAACAGCGATAATGAATTAATTTGCTGTATGTACATTGTACTGTACATTTATTTCTCTTGTCGGTAAAGCGTTTACACTAAATTACTATATTCCATATAATCTCTTGAATATTGCTTTGCTATCAAAGACGACTAACGTTCACATACTGCCTAATTATTGACACCAGTAGTTAACATGGATCCACCGTAGTATACAAGGAGTTGAATTTATCTCACTCAGACATCAAATAAATTGATTTTCCAAACCTCATACATTACGACATTGATAATTTAGACCTTACTGAGAATACTTTGGGGCTTTGCCTATAAATCTTTTTATGCGGTAATTTTGAATAGCGCGTGCTCTTATAAGTACATAGATTGGATTTGTAAAAGTCAATTTCTACCAATTGAATAATTATGCCGGATATGCCCATAACTGCACACATTGTACAAGTAGATACATTCTAGAATTTCTATTATAATCGCTCGAGGATTAGTCACCCTTTTCCTGTTGCCATTTATTTTTAATCTGTTGCATGTGTATTGCACCTTGTGTGAAGGACAGAGCGGTCATGGAAGTTTTCCGTAATTCCTCAAAATTAGACTGCCATTGTAACATCGCGCCGCGAAGTACGCTAGGAAAATTGGTGTCCAGCATTTCAATTATGCGTATAACTGCAAACTAATCATGCACAGCAACAAGAACTTCTACGCCGTACCACATCAATGAAGTCATGATTTTGCAATTAGTTCAAGCATTTTAATAATATTTATTGCAGATTGTCAGAAGAGCTGATTAATTTTGTATATAGAGTAGAATAGTACTGGCTCAATCAACAACAGCGACCACTACGTATAATGGCAGCAATGATTAATTATATATATATACCATATACACGCAACACGCGTATATCTTAGTAGTATTCATGATATGGCAAGGCAAGTACAGTATTTGATGGCAGGATATGGTGCTCCATACAGAGTAGTAGCATGAAAATTCAGCCATTACACGTCGAGGTATAAAAATTGTTGATCATGTTTACTGCAGATATCCTATATCTACATCGGAATGCCTGAATTTTGGAGCATAGTTTTAACGTTAATACAAATTATACCCATTTGATACTGACATTCTGCGATGCTCACCATTCGATATTCATATGCTGCTTCCAGGACGGCAATAAAGCCATCCAGTAGTGTCAAGCTAATACGTATATTACTATTGCATTCATTTCATTTTAAGGTCGAATTAAACTTCAAAATAACGGAATTTTATTGATGAGTTGGATACGCCTCGATTGGATCGGTATTTGTACAGTACCTACTTCGAATTGGCACACCGTATTTGTATCATTGCGATGGCCGAAATTGAATCTATGGAATGGCTATGCCTTAGCGAATTTCTAGATAAAATGGAGCGAATTGAAAATACTCGCAAGTTCATCAATTTGTGCAGTTATTGCATAACTCGCATCCAACAGGCTTCTTAATTTTTGTCTTGATTTTGTTGAAATCCAATCAGTAGAGTAGAAGTGATATCCATTACAAGACAACGCGTACTGACAGAGCTAATGCCAAAGGTAATTTAAAGAATAATTCGTCGAGTATAGCCAGTTCCATTGATCAATCGCTAATTAATAGGCGACGATCTCTTGCTAATATCACTAAGGCGATTTACAACAAAGTTGCTGGTATCAATAAAACGTTCGACACAGTTGACGATACAAGACTCTGAGCGTGAGTCAAGCTTTGCAGCAGGTCGGTCGATGCATTTCTCCCAGCAGACATCGGTTAAATTATGGACTAAGGCTTGGAAACGTGCTTTTTGAGTTTCCATTTCAATTATTCGTTGGAGTTGAGGATCGCCGACCTGGTTAGCACCAGCACTAGCAAAGTCTTCCATGATTGGTAGCGTGCTTTTCCGATGGCAAATGTCCTTGAAGTGCTCGCTGATACTAACGCTCAAGTACAGTGTTGCACCATCCCAATCGAGTAGATGATGTTGCTCGCCACAGAGCCAGGTAAAGCTTTTCTATAACCTTGTCCGTGTCCTTGACAAGCCAGTATAATCACGGTGGCAATGCTACGGTATTAACCTAAGTTCAGGTCATCGTCCTATGCAACGTCTAACCTCATGCTTCAACTATGGCCTTCACCCGTTCACGGTTGACTCGTTTTTTCAGAACTGTACAGTATGTAATGTACAGTACTGTACTGTAGCATGGACCACTAGAAATACTGTAGTGTACACTGTACTGTACAGTACTGTACAGTGTACACCTGGAGTGGACACTCTCCTCAGATGGACGGACTTTTCGTAGCAGATGAGGCCCAAAATGTCGAAAAATAGTTATTCAGTATGGATCTTCCGTGTCTGTTCTCTAAATCACTCGTATTCATTTGAATAGCCTTGATGATCTAAAGTTACTATTTCCAAGTAGAGCTTAGTCACAGGCAATGGAATACAATGTAATATTACTTAATTTAGAAAAAAAACCAGTCAATTCAGAATCGACTGTACTGTATTGCACACGAATTGCATAGTACTGTATACTAAAGTACTGTCTATCATAAGGAAGTGTTTGACACAATTTGTTGACCAAAATTGGCCAGGCATCTGTCCATCCAAAGGTGTTTTGAATGCGTATGCAGTCTTGAATCAAGCTATCTTCACAGTACTGTAGTCCTTGACTGTACTGTACACTGTACAGTACTGTATTTATCCATACTAATACTGTACACTGTACAGTACAGTACCATACCATCGACTACTAGATACTGTACACTGTACAGTACTGTACTGTACACAGTGTACACTGTACAGTACACTGTGCAGTATGCAAACTACTGTAATTGCACAGTACAGTACAGTACTGTACTTACAGTACACTGTACTACAGTATACTAAAATACTAATGTACAGTACAGTACTGTCTATGATAAGGAAGTGTTTGACATAATTTGTTGACCCAAATTGGCCAGGCGTCTGTCCATCCAAAGGCGTCTTGAATCAAGCTATCTTCACAGTAGTCCTTGACTGTACTGTACTGTACAGTACTGTACACTGTACACTGTACAGTACAGTACTGTACAGTACAGTACCATCGACTACTAGATACTGTACTGTACAGTACAGTGTGTCAATTCAGAATCGACTGGACAGTTACAGTTACTCCTGTTCACGGTTATCATAACTTATAAGGAAGCGTTTGACACAATTTGTTGACCGAAATTGGCCGGATGTCTGTCCGCCCAAAGGCGTCTTGAATCAAGCTATCTTCACAGTAGTCCTTGCCTGTACAGTACAGTATTTATCCACACTAATACAGTACTGTACATAGTACAGTAGAGGATCTCATAAGGGTAATTACTGTAGCAGTCCATGACATGACCTGAGTGATTCAGTACTGAGTATACAGGTGTGTGGTGTCCAGTACAGTACAGTGCAGTGGAGCAAATTAATTATTAATTAGTCACACAGTCCAGTAGCTGGCCGATCGATCAAGTCCAATCAGAAAGTTCTAAATCTGTGCATATTATTCATTGAATTGATATACCGATCGCTTAATCAGCCTTATAATTACTTCAATATATCAAGGACTACCGTTTTATTCTCTTCTAGTAGTCCTTCACTACATCCAATATTCTATCCTGGGTGTTGATTGACCCAAATTGGATCATTCCATTCCCTTGAAGTGGTAGACTGACGTGATCGGCTAGCGCGTAGCATAAATTGAATGAAGAAAGAAGCCCTTGCGAAAGGACAAACAACTTTGCATACTGATACATGAGCCTATGACGAGGCGGTTTATCCATGTTGGCTATCTAATCAAGGAGGATGGAGTTGTATCTATGATCAAGTCTATTTGGTTGAGTAATTAATTGACTACTATACCACTGAGAAAGCTTACATCGAAGCAATAAATAGACAGTAAGTGGTACTATCAAATAGCTGGTTTACAATTCAGTACGCAAAGAAAGATCAACGCAAGATGGGAAGTAGGAAAGATCTCCATGGACGACTGGATTACTATAATCAGTTGATACAGGCCACAATATTGACTCATCAGGTAATTTTAGATTATGGACACAACTATCTTGAATCAGATATAAAGTTGTATTGGTTGATGATGCATTATCATGTACGATAGTTTTATACGCGCTGTAAGTAGATGATAAGCCAGATGTCAAGCACGTAAATATCATTTCAGCATTCAGCAATTCATCAAATGATGTATTCGGTCATGAAGTTCCCATGAATTCACTTAGCATGTACACTTGCCAACTTGAATGTCCAGTGGGTTGCACTGATTTATGGCCTATGGGTATAATATCCCAATTCAATAATTTAATTGCCTACTTTATGCACAGTACACGTTTAGTCTATTTTTATTGACTTCCTCCTGACTGCAGAGGAATTGGCTGGCATTGCATACAGGAAATCATAAAACATTCATAGATATTGTACAATTTCTACAGCATCTCTTTATTTGTATAAATAAGAATAACATGGTATTGATTGCTCTAATGATGGTACTTATTCTTATCAAATGCTTGCCAATAGAATCCAGTAACGGGCCTAATTGCCCAAAGAGGCAATCATGCATGGGTTCGTGATAACGTCTATGGTATTCTAGCAGTCTGGGGTTTAGCCTTAGCATACAGAAAATTTGCTGACACAGATGAACAACGTGCAATGTCGTATGAACTAGAGCAGGTAAGTGACACTTATAATCTTCATCAGTATATTTAAAAGAATTTACCATTGAAATTGTTATTTTTACATGTTTTTCTATTCTCAGAGAGTGGTCAAGTTAATGCGCGGTACTCTGATGTGTATGATGAGACAGGTATTATAGCTAATTATTGCCTTTATACACTATTTCGTCTATAAAATTGTTACGTAGTTGTTACTGGATACTTCCCATTAAATATACCATTGAAATATACGGTATAATGTATAGGTGAACGTATAGAATAAACGACTAGATGGTGAACGTATAGGCTGACCGGTGATTTTACACGATTACCGGTTTCTTACACTAACCGTAACATATATACTTTATATATATAAATACATGTTAATGCCTAGACTGTTGAGTATGTTGTTATTGTTTGTTCATTCTAACCATTTCAATTCTTATTTATAATATCAGACGGCATTTTTGTTCCCTTATTGGTATCATAGACACTTTAAATTAAAGCGAAATATTTGATTTGGTAATTACAGATCGACAAAGTAGAAAAGTTTAAGAAAACCCAATGTGTCGATGATGCACTTCACGCCAAGTATAATGCGGGTAATCTATGCATTCTAATATTTTTTATGAAATACTCATGTTTTGCTTTCGATTTATGAAAACATTATGATGATTTAATATCTAAGCAGTAAATGTTATCCACTTTATACTTAATAAACATGATGTGCAGAAAATGGTAGCGTAGCAGCTGGTGATAAAAAATGGGGCCATTTGCAAGTCGATGCTACATCATTGTTTGTTTTAATGCTGGCGCAAATGACTGCATCAGGTATTAGTGCTATGCATAACATTGATATCTTAAAATGAAACCGAATTCATAACGTAGACAATAGTTTGCAGGTAGCTGTTTTTAATTGAACAATTTATTGTTGAAAAATACCATTTAAAAAAGCATTTAATACATAAAAAAGTGGCTCTTCTGTTATAAAATAATGACATAAAACTTAATATTAGTTTAGCTAGCTTGGAAATTCTTCGTATGATGTAAATCTTGATTATCATCACAATATCCATTACGAATTTTAAATACTTGGCTATTATTCTAGGATTGAAAATTATTTTCACGACTGATGAAGTAGACTTTGTACAGAATTTGGTCTTTTACATTGGTAGTGCTTATCGAATTCGTGTAAGTCTACTATAGGTGTTATGCCTTTTTATGCTGAATATCAATATTTGTCATCTTTTATAACATATTATGAAGAAATGATTGTAATACATACTTTTAGTCATGTTCTATAATACTTATAGCAGCCTTGCATTGGTATTTAAATAAATAGGATTATGGAATTTGGGAGAGAGGTGATAAAACCAATCATGGATTGCCCGAATTGAATGCAAGTTCAATCGGAATAGCAAAGGTATAAAATAGGAAAGTGATTATAGTCACTATCCCTTTAATTTATCACCGCTAGCAATGTATCAATCAGAATTTCACTTTGAAGTTACTCTGGATACTGTTTATAGGCTGCATTAGAAGCCATTAGTTCGTTAGACTTGTTTGGATCTCATGGCGGCCCGGCATCAGTAATTCATGTTATGCCTGATCAAATCAAACAGTGTGAGGTAAACCTGTCTTACTATAATATTGTACATAATGGTACAAATTAATGTCAAGCTCCTTTACTTCAGTATAATTCCAATTTAATCAAGTTGATAAAGTTTCTACTGTGCATACACGTATACTATAATATTGCTTATCGATATAATCTATTAGGTGGTTCTACAATCTATGCTTCCTAGAGAATCGAGCTCTAAGGTACTGAAAGAGGGCTTTTTGATATATAGGCCTAATATATCAAAAATCACTCTAAATTTCTGGAGGATTTTTTGTTGATTCCCAAGAATTTATTAGGAATTAACTACCACATTTGAGTGTGTAATAGATATGTACCCATTATATGATCGTATAGGAAATTGGTGCAGCAACTTTATCTGTTATAAGTTTCCCCGCATTTGCTATAGCTGACGATGAACTTGTTCGAATTACAAGAAACGAAATTATTACCAAATTACAGGTATTACTTTATATGCTAACAAGCGATGAGTATCGTCTCAGTAAATCGTTCACATAGAGCTCTGCATATGTATACTTTTTTGCTAAGTATACACAATAAATTAAAATACAGGGGCGATATGGGTGTCGGAGATTTTTAAGGGACGGGTACATGACCGTTAGAGAGGTATGATAATTCAGTATCTAGATTTGATAATATTAATTGTTGATATAGAGTAACAACAGTCCTATTATATATCACTTAGGATCACAGTAGGCTGCATTACGAACCTGCTGAATTGAAAGCTTTTGAAAATATTGAATGCGAATGGCCGCTATTTTTCGCTTACCTTATAATAGATGGAGTATTTCGAGATGACATTGGACAGGTATGATGATTATTAGGCTAGTATTGAATGTAAAGTAGTCAATGCATAAGGGTCACAGCGAAGTGCAATATAAATGCATGCTAAATATAAATAAAGGGTTGCAAGTTAATCTTAGAATGCTGCAGCAAATTAAATCACTCACTAAAGTTTAAGAAAACTCAATAATAGGGATATAACAAGTTTTTTTATATTTCTTAGGTGGACTGTTATAATGGATTATTAGCTGATATTCTTGTTTTTGATGATTATGGTAATAAGCTGATGCCAGAGCTATATTATGTGGAAGCAGATAAGGTTTTCAGTTGCAGTTGTTTTTACCATTATTTCGCACTTTTAAAATCTTACTGACCTAATGCTAGATAATATTATAATTTAATAGGTGGAAATGGAATATCAGAATCCGCATAGTCAAACACGTGTGCCTGGTCCCCATGTTCCGCATATCTGGGGTCAATCATTGTATATATTATCATGCTTGCTGTGTGAGGTGAAGTATTACTAGCTAATGATGAGGTCGTATTTATTATAATTACTATTCGATGAACAGTAAAATTTAGATATGTCATACTTACGTCATTTAAACATAAAAGGAACTAATTACTCCTGGAGAAATTGACCCATTGAATAGGAGACACGTAGTTTTGCCAAATCCAGAACTTGTTGTTCAAGGTTTTTCCTAAATATTTGATTTAATATAAAACTTACGTATTGAAGTAATATTGTCCTAAGGTGATGAAAATAAGTATCTATTTTACTTACTTCATTGCATGAAAGTTGCTTTACTGGCTGAAGATGATAATGTCAGGCAGGAGCTAAATAATGAAGGAATTATAGCGGACACCCCGTCAAGTCTAAAGCAAATTGAAGTATTCCCACCAAGAATGTTGGCTTTAGCCTATCAACATTTAGGTTTATTGATGTAGTCTTTAAGCATGTAAAAACAATGATGAATGCAATGCATTACAAAATAGTTAAGGTCTTATTTTATTATCTGAAATGCTGTAGGAAGGAACGGTAAATTAGGTCTATCAGGGAGGTGAGCGATATAATGCATCAAATACTTATTAGTTATTGGTTGGTTTATGTAATCATTATGAATAATAAAGTGTACGGCAACTACGTCTAGCGAGAAAAAATTTATAGATTTCGTAACTACTCAATAGGCCTCTCCAACTCACAGGATTAATATCTACCAGCTCGTTTTATAGAATTTTTGATTCAGTGGTAGCATTTACACCACAGGTAACTGATCATAAATGCTAGCAAGAGCATACAATTCTAAGCTACAAAATATGTGTTACATACGTTTACTCTGTTAAAACAGTGTACGGATAATTTTTATAGTCAAAATTAATCATAAAGTTCTAGCTTTTAGGATTACTGTAGATGGCGGTAAATGGTATAATTTTGCCTAAATATTGTGTTTTATTTGACAGTTTCTCGATTATAAGCAATTTTACTTGTGTTTGGACAATGAACTGCTTGTTAACGATATCGAAACCGATATCGGATCATTACAAGCTCACTGGCGTCTAACGGGAAGACCTACTATTACCCTACCAATTACCGCCACTATGCTAAGTGCGTTACGGATTAAAGTTGCTGATGAATTAATACGGATTATATATTAATGTACTGTACTTACCGTCGAAAACTAGGCGTAGAGCCTGGATCAGATCGACCATGGATCATAAAACTAATCACTAAAATGCAATTAGGATATATTAATGGCGTAAGGTAAAGCGCTTAAACGAAGTATGGATACTTTTCGATAGTTCGGAAATGAAATGCTTTAGTAATATATTTGTATTACTGTTACTCGGTTGACATTAAAGGGTTCGACTAGGTAAATTAAACGATTTCTTGAGCACATCCTGCGTAAAATCATTGGATTTTTTAGAGACACACTTTTCAGGTAAGTTATACCTGCAATTTAACTAGTAAAACCGCTGCCTATCGGAAGTAAGCAAATCAAATTTAACCTATTTTTATCGTATGTATTGTAGACTCTCCACAAGGTGTACCCCACAAGAATCCTAGCAGATTCTTCCAGATTTTAAGCTCACTCTCTCCGGACAGTGAAATTGTAAGTTGATGTATTAAATATTATTAATATCAAATCTGTGAAATATGGGATGTAACGAGTTTCTTCAAAAGGATGCCAGCTTGGATACTTTCGCACCACCAAAGGTTCTCGGATCAGGAGCTACCACGCCGGAGCGTAATTTATCCATTCCAACTATTATTCGTTCAACTTATTCAAGTAATACCTCGGTATAAATAAATATTAAATATTGCACATTTTCTAATAATTTTGCTATAAAAATTGGTAGGCGAAAAGTTATTAGGTGACAAGGATCAGCGCTTGGTTGATGTTATTGGACAGGGTTTACAGAAGCGCCACCGTCCATGGTCTCTTTTAGCAAAGGCTACACCTAGTTTACCGCAAGATTTGGATGCCGATGTTAGTGATTTACTTCTAAAGTTGGAGAATGAAATTTCACTTCAGGAACTTGCAATAACGCTAAATTCTTTACTTGACAAACGGTACTGGTTCCGGTGTACAGTATTTGCACATCGTGTTCTATATTTTTAGAGATTCCGCACTGAACCTAATCCATCATTTTATTTATTATCTACAGTGGTGCAAATTTTGTTGTAGATTTACCTAGCCGTCTTGTAACGACTGTTGGAGATTTGATTGATGATTTATACAAACAGGTAAAGCAATATAGCGGTACATTTAGTTAGAACATATCCTAGCTGATAGTCTACCTAACGTAGAATTTAACCATTTTGTATTAAAAAGTAACAAACTAATTATAATCAGGTATGTGATTTGAAATTGTGGTCTTTGGTAAGACATGCTGCCGGCTTGTTGAATAAAAGAGTAGAAAATTTAGCAGAGGTTATTGGAATTGCGTTACTTTGCTACTTGTTGCGTAAAAGGCTTCCCAGTCAATTCGATACTAATAGTGATGTTGATTTACAGTCGGTAACAGATATTATTGTACACCAAAAGTTGCTCACTGTTGGATATCCGCCGGCGATACGTGAAGAAACAATCACTGGGTGAGTCGCTAATCTTTAGTAAAGTACTTATCCGAGATTATTATGAGTATTCTGTTGTATATAAAGTTAAAAACGTTAGGGATACGAACGAATATCTTAAAATTATTTACTTACTTTTATAATTTTTAATTAATAGGCCTTTACCGCCGGATGAATTGCAAAAAATTATTTTAACTGCTTGTGGTGATGATATTAGAGCTAGTGTAATAACCCAGGTGATTCTGTAGGAAACTGTTTAACCCCTTGGTTAGAAGTGAGAATAGTCTCTTGCAGTTCCAATTGCTTATTCTTGCTTACATAATGCAAATTCAAATGCATAATATTAGAGCTAGCGTAAAAACCCAAGTGATTTTATAGGAAACTGTTTAACCCCTCCGTTAATAGTGAGAATAGTCTCTTACAGTTCCAATTACTAATTGTGGTTTACAGAAAGAATTTTAAATATGATAGTCTTCAAGAAAACTTACCCTAATTAATTAAATAGGAGTTCCTTATTTACTTGGCCATGTTTATGAGAACGGAACCCCAATTATTTAAGGAAATGCTCCGAATTCGAGTAGGTTTAATTATGGAAGTTATGGCAACTGAAGTAGCGAATTCATTAGAGTGTACAGGTGTGTTCATTGTCATTATTACTTTCCTTTATCATAAACTTTAGGCATAATTGGAGCATTGCTTGATATCATTTTTCGCTGTATTAGGTGATGAAGCATCAGAATATTTCGTTAATATGAGCCCGTTTGAAATGAAGCATTTGCTTCACCAAATTCTTAGTGGTAGGGAATTTGCGGTAGCAGGAGGTAAATAAAATTTCGTAATGCTGCTTTACATGTTATTAAAATTTATGAATATCAAATATACATCACTTTTTCATCTTCTTTCTTGACTAGTTACCGAAGAAGAAAACGTTCATTCCATTTCCAGGAAACAGTCGATTCGCAATAAATCAATTTCTATCCTACCCCTAGACCAAACAGCATCACTTCACCCCGATTCTAGATACACTTCTAGCTTTAAGGTATAACTTAATTTTGGTATTAAATTAAATTATAATCTGCAAGAAATCATTATATTATAACTTTATTTGTAATGGTTCTGATAACGGTGCAGGCGGCCAGCAAGCGTAAAATTTCGGACGTTCCACACCGCCTCCTGACGACTAACAGTACAGACAGTGATAATCCCAGCGACTTTGATAGACCTGGTCAATGGATGCGGAGAAGACGTATAGATGGCGCTTTAAATAGAGTGCCAGAAAATTTCTATCAATACGTGTGGCGAGTTTTAGAAAAGGTAATTATAAATGGCCTTCTTCGTATAGCCTAGTTGAATAATATTAATCAAATATAGCGAATAAGAGTTACTGATGAATTTGCAGTGTCATGGTATCTCTATTGGCGGATATGTATTGCCACAATATCCCATTATTCAAGAGGTTAGAGAAACATCATTAGTATTATTACACCATCGTAACTGGGATGTAACAATTCTATTCTCTGCCTGATTATTATTACTAGATGACTCCCAATGAATTGAAATTCGCGATATGCGTCGAGACCGCATTAAATCGAATACCCCATCCAGAATATCGACAACTAGTTGTTGAAGCGCTTATGGTTTTGGGAAAGGTAGTTGAAATAGAGCCGATCCAAACATTAGGTGGTATTATTGATATGAATTATATTGTTCATCAAGCAAACGAACTATTTTTGGAAGATCAGGTAAATGAATAATCCTTTCGATTTGTCAAGAGATTTAATTGCTTACATAAGACAACGATTTCTGCGATTTCATTACGAATTTTAGACTCGCGTCGATAATATCGATTATCCAGTGCAAGAATTAGAAGGCGCAGAAAACATCTGTTGTGATTTTTACGATAGTGCTCCTGCTGGTCGTTTTGGTACTATTACTTATTTATCTAAAGTCATTCTTAAGCGGTTGGATTGTCATAATACCACTGATTGTATTATAAGCTAACTAGTAATATAGATCACTCTACAACAAATATCATGAATACATTTCTTAAAATTATATAAGCAAATGTAAACTCATAAATGAAATTTTTAGTTGCACGATTTTTAATTATGTCGTCTTCCATTTGATAACATAATCGGCGAATAGATCATTATTTTATGCAGCTTTTATTTGTATGTTTGCATTATACCGTACTTCTGTCTTAAAGAAATAAGTTAACTTGGCGAATTAAACACTTCTGCCATAATGTAATGAAAAATAACTGTTCATTTTAATTGTATTCTAACTGCTAACTAGTACCATACGGTTGATTATTTGCCGTAATTTAGATAGTTAGTAATTGTATTATAGTTGACATTTATGAATGAGGTCAATGAAATGTTATATTATTGCACTAACACAAGAATGGTGTGTATCAGCAGCTTTATTTCTTTCAGCATTTGACACTGACGGAATTATAACGAAAGCGTTACAGGTGTACTTTATATAAGCAATAATTTGATGCAATGCTAATAATATTCTTCATAGAAATGAGCCGGCATAAATTCTACATAAACTGATAATTAGGAGTGCATTTACATTTGTATTGGATTGGATAGTTGAGGGTCTAAGAAGTAAAAATTAGTTTTTTACCGACTATTGGCAAGGAATTTGCAAGGATGAATTTTACTAGATTAATTAATGAAATTAATGAAACTATTATAAACAAGCAACTATACTAAATATGGATGTGAGTTAATTATTTGCGTGAAGTGTAATTAGTTGGTAAAGAAATCAATCAATGAGTCCAAGTTGTAGTGATTTAGTAATTCTAACAGTGCAGGCACTTTGTTTTTTACACTTTGGCCCTAATACAAATAAGCAAAATAAGATAGAAGCATATTATAACATTATTTGACATTTAATGTACGTAGTATAGATGCAACTGTAGTAGATTTCTATTCATTAATCCTTCGCTGTGGAATCTATCATTTTTTATCTATCTTTTTACCTTAAATTTGTATGTATCCAGGTATAAATCAGTAATCATACCTGCACATGGAATGCAAATAGATTATCAGTATACATCTGTACAATAAATTAAGATTAATATTGTTTTTGGTAATTTTGACTAATAAGACCAATGTAGTTGAATAACTCGAGTTTATATCGAATTTTGCTGCGACTCAAGCTAAAGCTAAATTCAGAACGCGTTACTTCTTTAATTGCAATGCAGTGAGTTCAAATAGTAAAATACTAACCAGATAAACGTTCTAATCGTGATGGTTGCTTCTTAAATTCCTCTCGTAGCTGTTCAGCATTTGCTGAGATAAAAGGAAATTCGTAAAGTACTTTTTAGATTAGTAAATACGTTTCACCTGCTTACATGATAGATTTGTGCTCTTTATTGGCGAAGTGCTGCATGTAGATACGACTTACCTAGAATTTCTCTATAACTTTCTGATAGACACGTCGTACCACCTTCACTAACTTCCAATTCCTGTATAATAAAATTTTACAATAAATTCGACGTAATCGCGTAAAATTTATGAAAAAATATAGATATCATAGCTATATTTAATTATACTTGAGGACTAGTTTTTCTAATTAAGCTGATGTGTACGATATTTATCATTGTTGACCTATGCAAATTTCGAAGCAGAGTAAAATTGACTAACCTTCAGAGCGTCGATTATTTGTACTCTCTTAGCTAAACTTAATTGCTGTTCCATCTTTGGGTGTATAATATTTAATGCATGGGCAATAGAATCGTCATTTATATCTAAATGTTATACATAAGTGAGGTTTTTCAACTTTAGTCTTTCTATTTAATGAAATGGTCGTTGAATACTCTATTTCATTGGCTATGTTTATGCTTATGGTTAATTAATACCGTGAGAAATATTTAAATTGATCTTTTTTTTGGTTGCTTCCTTGGTCATTACATCTTTCAAAATTGCTATTGTAGATAAGTTATCCGATCGAAAGATGCCCTCTCCCTTCCTATGAGACCAATCAGACAAATATTTTAACACATATTTCAGATGAAACGAAAAGAGTTGGAAAGAATTTATTATGATCCAACGACTCAGTTCTTGCAGTAGCATATAAACTTAATATAACGGCTAGATCATAAAATTACTTGTATCGACATTCTAGTTGAGTATCTAAGAAAGTGGAGCGGAAAGCCATATTGACGGAATCACCAGAAGCTCTATTTAGAAAACAAATATGGAATTAGTGTTTACCAACGCAGAATTTTATTTTCGCTAGTTATTT
Organism: Trichoplax adhaerens; assembly: GCF_000150275.1. NCBI lineage: Eukaryota > Metazoa > Placozoa > Uniplacotomia > Trichoplacea > Trichoplacidae > Trichoplax > Trichoplax adhaerens. The sequence goes on from NW_002060947.1 coordinate 585,830, forward strand.
TTAATATAAATTGTAAATCATTATAATACATTTATCTTATGAATTAAATGCCATGCAAATAGGTATTCTATTACCTTTCGGGCATATCCGGCAGACAAAAGTTAATCCATGAATGAATTTCTGCTAAGCTAAATTGGCCGGAAAGCTGTAGCACATTAAAAGGCCTAGTAATATTGATTCAAAGATCAAATCAAAACAACATAAGACAACATTTCGACTCAATTTAATTGATAACATATATTTATAGCTACATATAACGTTTTATGTGACATTTCAATTTAGAAATCGAATCTAATCTCAGCTAAGCTTATCTAATGCAATCATAACGGCAACGATCAGAATCAATAACTTATGAAAAAGAGATTTTAAAATTGCACTTTAGAAAATCGCATATTAATTAAGACGTTCTGTTTCAATACTAGGACAATCTTTAATGCGATATTTTTAATAAAGCTAAAGAATTGCAAAATCTCATTCATATTTTTAGGAATTATTACATTTCTTTTACCTTGATTCATCTAAGGCACTAATTCTTTGATGAAGGGAGAGCGGCTTAACGTCATATTGTCTGACTTGGCACGATTTTGGTTGGCATCGAGGTGTAATATAAGCCTGCAAGGTTCCATACTGTCCTTCGATGGATCGAATCTGTCATTATAACGATTGAGATGGAAAATATAAAAGAAAAGTAGTAACTTTGATCTTCTTAGCTCTTACTTTTCAGGTGTTGTCTTGCAATAAAGTAGTTTCTTCTCTTACCTTTAACTCCAATCTTGTAGTATTAGCCTGGCATCGGTATGTTGCTAGGAGATGATTACCATTCTATTAAATAGAGATCGATCATATGCAAGTTAAGAAAATAATAGGCTTTCTATTTAAATCCATCTATCTTAAGTCTTAATTGAATCAATCAGAGATGAAATACAGTTATGCTAAGGAATTTAATCTTAAGTTAACTAAGCCTTCCTCGTTCAAATTATAGCACGATAGTCAGGTTTATTTTTAAGATATTTGAAATAGAATTTTACGTGAATAAGTCAGCATTATTTTACTATTTACATTGATTCACTGCTTTACTATCTACATGGATTTACTACTTCACTATTTACATCGCTTTGTCGGTTTTACTACTTATATCAACTCATTATTGCAAATGTATAGTGTACTATACTAGTGCCCCAAATTGGGAAAGTATGTGAATTCGCATAGAAAATACATTTTTAATGTCCCTTCACAGCTTAGTATTTTGTAGTGAATAATAAACCTGTATTAATAGTTTTTTTATATAATACTCTTCTACTTTAATTTCCAATATGATAATAAAGCTTCTATCCTAAGGTACTTACAAGTAATCGTTTGTAATTAGTTGCTTCCTATAGTAAATACTATTACTATTACTATTGAGATGCTGCCAAAATATATTCTAGCGATACATTGGGTTAATCAAATACAATTGTAGTTGGAATCTTATCTCTGTCTAATCATTTGCAATAGCAGAAATGTTTTAGCATAATTTTGAGTTGTAGTGTACTATTTTTGCAACTTATGTTATACCCTTCCAGGATGCTACTGTCAGAATTGCAGGCTAAAATATGAAAAGTGGCTAATTGCAGTTAGGTAGAACATTTCTATCTTGTAGCTTACATTTTGCTGATAAAAAATTAGGAGTAGACACTAAAATCAGCTGAACTCCAACATGTTACTTAATATTGCAGAGTAATGCACAAGCTAGTTGCAGTTTGGTACGACCAAATGTATAACACTGGAAGTATTATAGCAATATTACTTATTATTTTACCTTAATATCGATATTATATATCAACATTTATACAATTTTAAGTTGTAGCATACTATTTTGCTATTTTAAGCTACGCCTTTCCCGAATACTACTGTTAGTGTCTATCACTGTCATGAAAATGACTTAAGCATAGATGCATAGTTTACGATAATATTTTATTTTGAACTCCCTAAAAAATATAAAGCACTACTTTAGGAATTGTTGTTGTTTATGATAAAGTAAATCCCTATAATATATGATGGAATAATGAATGTATTCAGTTGGTATTTGAAATATAGAAATTTGATAGGGCTAGTAGTTGAAAAAACTTTCGTATGAAATTGTTTATTACTTCAAGTGTACGTATATGATAATTTAATCGTAATAGCATTATTGTTATTAAAAATTTGCTGCTAGTGCAGCAAATATGTGTACTGCTACTGATAGAGTATGTAAGTGGGATAGTAATCAACGAAAAGAAGAAAAAGAAAGTTACGTTAAACTTTGTTGTGCCTTAGTGTGTGCACTTCGCAAAGATTCCAGTTACTGTACCGTAGGCTGGGGAAGTAGTCTTACGGATTAAAGTAAAATTCACCAGAAGTACTGAGTAGTTTCTTGCGTCGCAAGAATAGTTATGGCAGTGCCATAGCTTAAAAATTCAAAATGACTAAAGGGGATTAGATATAATCTTTTATCCTTTACCTTACATTTTGCTAGCACAAGTTACAACGAAAATTAGGAGTAAACACTAAAATCAACTAAACTCTCGTATGTTCAATATTGTAGAGTAATACATAAGCCAGTTGTAGTTTGATATGATTAAATGGATAATAGTAGTCTTGATTGGAAATACTATATTAATATTGTTTAGTATTTTTACCTCAATATCAACGTCACTAAAGCTCACGACAGCCGAATTTTTATCCAAATCTAGTAGATCAACTGGAACATCACTCTGTTATTAATAAAAATTAGAAAAAAGTCATATTTAGGATAATGCATAGCAAAATGTTATAGGATATTATTCTTAACTAGTTCTTATTTAAAAGCTTCGTAAGCAATTACGATATGATCAGTAGCAGTTTATACAGAATTTAAATTATGTCCGGATTATACCAGCAAGTAAATTTAATAAAGACCTGCAGCAAAACATTATCGATCGGCATTTGGACCTCTAGTGTTAAGTGGTAACTTGCATCATCGCCATTTAGGACAAACTTGTCGTTAATGGAAAACTAAATTGAATATAAAAGTGAATTGAAATCAGCATTTAAAGTATTAGCTTTTCGTACATGGAGATCAGGGGCCACAAATAAATTGAAAGCTATGCATACTTTATGCATAATTGTTAAAAGATAAGATACAAACCTGAGGAACTGCAGAAACACGATTGTCGGTACTAGCCATGTATTGATAATTCTCTCGCTCTCTAGCAATTCTTACCTGTAACTCTTCAATCTCAGATCTAAAAATTTCAGAGTATTACGGAAATGTGGCTTATTTGATAATAAAATGGATAGCTATCAATACCATTAATGTAGTAGTAATCAACATCAAACTATCTCATCATGCTGTAATGTCGGTTTACTTTAATAAATCAACTTTCATTTGGTTTTCTTCTGACGTGGCCGATTTCATGTAATCTCCGTTGGCTCCTTGATGATTTTGAGCTACAGAAATTCCTGTTATCCAGCCAGCATAGGTCGATACAACTGCTTCATTAACGTTAACATTGGCTACCCGTCCGCCAGCCACCGATGTTATACTTTCTGAAAATGTCTACAGTTACCACAAGATATAAAGTTAGTCGTATTTATTTCTATAGCAAGATCTGAGGTAATCTTTTGACTTGAAAGCGATCAAGAGCTAGAGTTTTATTCTTATTTGCCAAAGTAGCGAAATCTTTCGCAACTATTATAATTTTCTTTACATGGCTTGTAGAAACATTCAACTTACACTTTTACACTTGATTTCAGGATCACCAGTCTCATCATAGCCGTAAATCTGTAATAAGCCATCGTCTCTACCCACTAGAATTTCATTTTTACCATCATCAAATAAATCATAAGATTCCATACATAGGACGCCTATTGTTGGAATGGTTATTCATAGTTATTTGCTTCAATAGTAATAGTGAAATTTACCCTGACTATTTCTAAAAGAAATAACCATTTAATACAGTATATGCCCTACCGCCAAGGTTATCATCATTAGGTAATTCCCAACGATGTAGAGGTTCCGTCCTAATTATAGGATTTATTTTAAAATTCATTGTCGCCATTCGTGCGTAAAGGATCAATAAGAAAATTCTTAAATAGATTCGCAACTTAATGTATTAAAGTATAAATAACTTACGGTCCGATATGGACAACACCAAATAGCCCATCAGATGTACCATATAGGATTTCACCTTTGGGATCCATTAAGCATGTGCATGTCGGTGATCCACTAATGTCAACTTGATATCTTAAATCTGAATCCTAGATTGGGTTTTGACGTAGCAAAAATGAATTAATTTAAAATTGATATTCTTGCGTATTACAGTATACATAATATCTTAAATCTAATTCCTAAATTGGATTTTTCCGGTAGCAAAATTAATCAAAAATTTTTTATTTCTTAATGTATGGAAGACTCACTCTAATCACTCTCAAGACTCTATCTTGGCATGCTAAAATGGGGATAACGTCATCTATCCTAGAATAGATGTGAAAGAAGTTATAATTAGGCATGAGGTAAGAGACTAAATTTTGGAGAATATAAATTACTTTGTTATAGTAATAAAATGCCAAATCGACTTACTGTTCCGATGGGACACAGATAGTATCGTTAATTCTATCGGTAGATAAATAGTAATTAAAATCTTTACAATCACGATAGTGATTATAAATGTAGTTGCCACAGAGGAATAAATCACTACCATAAACTGCCCTGCAATAAAAATATGAGCTTGCATTAATTTAAATATTTAATTAATTGCGTAGTAAGCCCATCAGTTCACGGCTATATAACCTGCAATATAGTACGGAAAACAATAACTGTAGGTAATATGACTAAAATAACAGTTAAATTATTCTGTACGGCTAATTTACAATTAAGAAATCATAACGCGCATTTTGATTAAACAAAGTACTAGCTTTGAATAGGATCATCTTAATCCTGTATAGCAGAAAAAATTTAACACTATCATTCTGGCGGGTTAGTTATGCATTCATGAATTAGACAGGCAAATTTTTGAGAAAGTGAATAAATTACTGTTTACGACTGATATTGAAATAAATTGAAATATCTCTAACAAGAGCTAACAACATAGTAAGAACTGTATCTAAATACTTCAGCTAATTCATTCCTAAAGTTATCATACTATCCCTACTGATTAATTTCTTGATTCTGAAAAGAATCAAGTTTGGTAGTTCGTCACAAAGAGGATAGCGATCTAATTAATACTAATTCTGTTTTTTTATTAAAAAGTTAGAATCTACTGATACCTTGAATCATAAATATCATATGAACTTTAACGCTGTATTTCACCGAATTTATTCTATTTTAAATGTGCAATGCCCGACTAGTAGGTAGCTGATAATCATAACAATACCCTAGAAATACTATCTCAATCTCCTCAAATTTGATCATTATCAAGCTTTAATATAGCGCACACTTGATAAGCAAATATAATAGCGCATTCATGAGCTAATAAAACAGAAATGATCAACTTACATGGTTTGGATACTTTCGGTTAAGTTTGTGTCAAAGTTGAGAAATTGCTTGCCTTTTTTATTATAACCCCGTATTTCAGGCCCACATGATACAAAAATTCGATCTTGTACATTACCTAAAGGCCCACCAAGTTCTAACCGAGTAATTTTTGGTCCAGGTAAAGTTTTAAAAACAATCTATCGGCGTATTTATGGTATGAAATGGAATATTTTTTATCGGATTGCATTAAATTATGTTGAGAACTATTTCATCTTGAAAATAATAAGAATATCTTAGCTTATCATTAAAACTTACAGATGCATCGCCACGTTTCATTTGAAAACAAGTTACTGCTCCTTCATGATCCGCTACTACCACCTAACCAAATACATAAAATTTTGGAACTGCGTCAATTTTGAACCAATATGAAATAAACTGACACACAGTTTAGTTTAGAGATTATTTTCACTCTCTATTCGATCTCCTATCATTCAAGAACTGATGATGATCAGGCTAACGGTGGTCTACTGCATGGTAACGTTTTAGTTAAGGTACGTATGTTGTATTCTCTAATTTAACATATTCATTAACAGTCTTATAATCTATTAAAGTGTCGAAGATTTAAAATTCATAGGATTACTCCAAAGGTTCTTCTCTAATTTAAATTTACCTTTTGGCCATGTTTCTCTTTAGCCATAGGTAAAATTTTGGTTGTTTTGGGCGATGTAACACCAACCTAAAAGTAAAAGATTATCTATTTGAGAGATGGACATCATTTCTTTGTAGATTGAAGGGCTCCAATATAATCAATTCGTATTGCATGATTAAATTACTTGGAAACTATTTCACCGAAACGAATTATTTGACAACACGAATGTAAATTTTTTGAATTAATTAAAAGCTTGATGTCAAGAATATACCCCATATACGAATCATTATTTATTAAGTAGCCGTTAGCACCTTATCTGTGCAATCACGTCAAGAACAAATTGTAATAATTTTACCCATATTTCTGCTCTCATTTCATGACATTCGAAAAAAATCAGTTAAATATTAGTGTACAAATAATCTAAAAGCTGTCATTGTTGCCTATATACGAATCATTATTTCTCAAGTAGCCACTGTAAACCTATCCGTACAAAAATATCAAGGCCAAATTGTGACGATTTTACACGTATTTCTGCTCTTATTTGATATTATTCTAAAAATCAGTTAAATACTAGTTTTAAAATAATTAAAAATACTGTAAATGTTAATAGCATTAAGCTCTTTAACTAAAAGTGGATGTTTAAACACATGCAAGGGAAAATTACGCAGTTTTACATTAAATAGTTGCTTTACGATATTGTGATGAATAAAAATCTTCATTTAGTACGATGTTAATATCTACATGTATAATTTGGTGAAAGTCTTAATAGATATTCTAATGAGGGAATTCATCGACAGTATTGGATTGATATTCTTATTACAGATCGAGTTGGAATGCGATTGTGCATACCTATGCGATACGGGGAGTAATAATTTATAGCCAGTTGATTACTACGGATACCGAACACAAATTTTAGTAAACCTATTGCTTTAATCCTCATATATATCGTGCTAAATCTATGCGCCGTTCTAATAATGCACAGTAGATAAATATTTGGACAATTTACTTTTAATATTTGGCTCGATCGGGTACATGACCACTGATTGATAAAACAGTATCTGATGTTTAAAATTAACCAAGAATAGACATCCTGATATTAGACCAAAGACGTAAGTACACTATGAATGTTGCTTACGATTCTGAACTTAAAACAGATCATTATCTACATAATAGTAAAAGAATTAAATTTTCAGTAAGAAGACATTTAACTTGAACTCATTTAACGCAAGTGAACCAATAAGTAATATGTTAAGGTAAAAGTAGTGAAATTGATGACAGTGCTATATTCTAATCTTCTAAACGATAGCAAGAAATGATACAAAATAATTATTAGATACGATAAATGCGGAGATTTTAAATTTCTGCTCCAAGCAGAAATTATAGCCACTTACTTGAATATATTCAGAGCGAGTTAGTTCAATCTCCATTATAATTGTACTACACTTAGTTCCAGGATAAATTCAATATTACTTAATCCCAGTCTTCAACCTTCAATTTCTGGATTTATCTCTACAGAGAATAAAGCATTTAATCGGATATAGACATCAAGAAATTGATAAAGAGCACCTTTCCCAAACAGTAGATGCAATCACAATACTAGTTAGTCGTTTCATATATTTAATGCCGCTTCAATATCATTTATAGGAGGCGAATTAATCAACGTCGAGTAACTGACTAAAATCTACATTTATATCACTCGAGTTCTTACGTTAATTCAGTCAAATTTGTGATCCAATGGCTTTCAATGACAACTGAAACCAAGGCTAGGGATAAATTTAAGAGAAGATAATGGCTCTAATAAATGAAATTCGACAGCTAAATAGTGTATAGAATATATGGTGTCGTAGCCTGATTTAGCTCAGTAAAGAAACTGAGACAGAATAATTTTACAGCTTTAATAATCTTCGAAATAGGTGTAATTTCGAACGTATTTTGAAATTTGTGGTACTTGTTTAATCAGGACAGTACTGTATCACTTCTAGCTAACTACGTTAACAGTAATAGAAGCACTATATAAAACTTTGTACTTAAACTGATGGCTAAGACTATATCAATAGAACCAGCAATAAAGCAGTCTGTATAAGTTGCTTAAAATAATGCACATTAGGAGCAATAGTCATGAAAAACGTTAGCTAGTCTCTATACAGTGTCTCAATCCTCTCCAATAGCATATCATTTACTATATCAAATGATTACCGTAAACAATAAGTTGATTTATTAGCTACCGTAGTAGTGCACTTAGAGGAGTAAATAACGCTATTAATTCCATATCCAGTTAGCCTTCTATTCTAGTTCATAACTTTGTCCTATGCAGTCCATTACAATATATACCCTATATTATGCAGTATACTTTACTATAGTGCCAAGTGTTTGAAGACTCTTCAAAGCATCAAGACTACTGCACGATTTCAAAAGAGGAAGAAAAGTAGTTGCTAGGTAACGACCAATCACGTGGCCTTTAATCTCTCCAGCAAAATGAAATACATATGTATATGTATTAAATCATTCCGATTTCTTACCTTTCCTCATGACAGAATTGCAAATTGCGATGTTATAATGTTAGGGTTAGGGTTAGGGTTAGGGTTAGGGTTAGGGTTAGGGTTAGGCTTGCAGATCTACAGCTATATTTGGTAAACTATGTCTGTACTAGATGCTCTCACCAAAATTTATCGGTAATTTTTGATACGATCATCCTCGATCAGGAAGGCAAGATGCTATAAAATTAATAAGTATCTGTAAAGCTAGGTAAAAGTGATGTAAAATCTAAAACTAGAACACTGAATCTGAGACACGGTAGATTCAAGTCTGTAGCAGTACATTAATCCCTGAGGTGAAGTAGGTGTTATATATCTGTAATAAATGTCGTAAACTTGAAAAGAAAGTAAAATTATCAATGGTAGTAATGAAATATTTGCGTAAAACTATAACCTTTAAGTAGCAATGAATTAAGCTATACCGTATTTACGGAATGGCCACCCATGCAGGGAATAGACTGTATCATGACTACTATTTACGACTAGTAAATTTTATATTACTTAAACGGAGACTATTGTAAGCTCATAAGATCGAAGTTGATATAAATCTAATAGTTTAATTCGTGCAAATAAATAAAACTGCTTATACGTGCACAGCATGCTAGTTACTCAAGTAGAATTAGATTATAATTACATAAATCGGAAAGACGTATTTTGATACAAATTGCTATAGTATGCTAGATTATACCTTTGTAATACAAGTTCAATTTTGGTATTCCTAAGTAAATAATATAGTAATATATTGCCTTACTACTTAAACAGCAAAATTCGATTTATAAAGTTACCACTAATGCAACTTTATTATCATTACAGAAAAGCAAGTTTTATCATTTATGATAATTAAAATTTCGTTGCATATTGATGTGCTATCATGTTAGAGAAACCCTTGTATATTTATCTCTTAGGTTACTAGTATAGATTTATTTGTTCGAAATGAGCCAGAAATTATAAAAATCGCAATAATACTCCATATTCATTTTAAACAGTATTGCAAATATGTGAAATGCGATATTATTCTTATGCGTTTTTAAAATAATGTGAACATTTTAACGATCGATTTACGTCTCAATACATGTGAACATGGTGATTCTTACGTGTTAGTGAAACCTGTAACACTGTAACACATTTACTTCAGCTAGAATTATGTTCCTTGTTCATTTAAAGCTTAGCTTGAGCACTTTTGCTATCGATTAATATTTTAATACGCAACAACCGAGTGGTTCAATAGATCTAATAGAATAACAGTACAGTTAGACTTCTTAGTATTGATTAGATAAACCCAATTGATTCCTCAGTTTAATTCCTGTACTTGTGGGTATAATTGTACGTGTAGCTGGTGTTATAAAATCTGATAAGTAAAAGCATAAATAAGTTTACTTCAAAATTATTTACGAATCGAAACATTATTTTTTAAAGGGTATAAACGACCTAGACTTCAACTTACCGTAATCAACATTAACGATGCCGATAAATGCATCATCTATTGCGATAACTGATGTGCAGGGATTCCCGATTATTTATATCTCAGTGTCTTAATATCAACATCTCCGTAAATTTACTACAACGCGTACTGCAATAATCTTTTAAAAATAGACACTTATACAATTTTGCAATCTCATATACAATTCATCTATTTTCGTATAATCTAGCAATCTTACTCTATCTTTCCTAAGCTATGCAGATGTTGGTATGTTGCCATCAAACTATGCCAAGATACTTGCATCCTGCTAGATGAGTCGAAAATATTCATCGAATTAGCACCGATGCCAAGGAAACACATTTACGTATCAGATAACTATATACGCCTATAACATATTGTTACGTAGTAGAGCGGTTTAATGAGTAACATTAATAGTCAACATTTCATTCCATGCTGTTGCACACAAATCAGTTAATCCTGTACGTGGTATCATATGATGGGAATGTAGAAGTTTTACCCTATCGCTTCAAAGCTATACATAACGTAGGTATGCTACGATCAAATGATGTAAAGATTCTTGTATCTTAGTAGATAAATTTAAAATATTTCGGAAGCAAATTTACGTATCAAGCGGCTAGATATGCCAGTAACATAACATATTGTTGTTTAGTAGAGCAGCTTAATTATTAATATTACTCAGCATTTCACTGTAGGCTCCGGCATACGAATCAGCTAGTTATGCACTTGATATTATACAATGAGAACATGAAAGCCTTACTCAATCGTTCTTGAGCTATATTCATGCTAGTATTCATGCTAGATGAGTCGAAAACATAGAGGATATGCGTTTACGTATTAGGCAGCTAGATACGCTAGTAGCATGTTGTTGCATAGTAGAGTAGTTCAATAAGCAATATTAATAGTCTATCTGTTCTCTAGTAGAATTTATTGATCCGATTATGCGCAATTAATTTATCTAGCCTAAAGTTATTGGCAGGATCATCCGTTGCACCACCCTAGATGAATAAATTAGTTTGTCTAGGTTGTATTGTTGTATAGAATCAATTCATTATTACCAATTAATTATCATATTGATGTTATTCCAGTAAGATAGGGGTGTTGATTAATGGAATCAAATAGCCAAAATCAGTATTTGTTTATGCTGTATAAGAATTAAAGACTTACTGTATACGCGTAAAGTTGAACTCATTGGGACTGAAACGTATATTTTAGTGCCAACTGTTTCAGAGTTGGCTGTTGACGATCCTTCTAAGATAAAGTACTTATTCGGCTGATTCGGTTAGCCCTGTCAATTACATCTACTCTAAACTACTTATAGCTAACTTATCCAGCATAATTGTAAACGGACCATTCTGCTGAAGCAAGCCTATTCGCCTTTGAAATAGGTAGGTGATGTAATTTTAAAAGAATAGTTGAAGAAATCGTTGTCAATGATTAACATAAGGAGAACAAATGTATTCAATTTTCGTGTGAGTCGAATACGCCAATTATCTCTACATCCATTTCGATTCAATTTTATAACATATGTAGTTTGCAAATTCCGCTAATAATATATATTTAAGCTTAATAGACATAATATTTTAACTGATGAGGTCACCGCAACTGTTGATCGTAATATTAACGATCAAGAACATGCAATACTGGAAGGGTGGAGAATAGACAGACCAACACAAATCTACTAAACTAGTTGTAACAAAACCAGCTCTGCTACCTCCACTCAACGTTGAAATCGTACGAAGAATTTATCGTAACAGTTAATATTGTTGATTCTCTATTGAAACGTTACATTACGCCAAAGTATAACAAGCTCTAGTGGATAGGTAAAATTTCTTACAACAACAGCAGCAGCAGATATTGGAAATACTGGACTAAGAACGAGATTGGCAGAAATTGCGTACCGATAGCTTTTCAAATTCGATAACAAACTTGTTTATGACATCAAGATTCTGAACAAGATTCTTAGATGTACATTTGCTTGAGCTGACAGAACTTAGTATGTGAATAAAATCATATGATTAATATTACCTTTCTTGAAGCCGTAATCAACATACCTTAATCAAAAAGCATCACTTATATCTACCTATTATTGTTAACTATCTTAGATTTGGTATTTATTTTGAGCTATACACATATCTAATGTACTTTTGTATAACATGTTGACAATAATAACTTATCTTACAGCTTCACTATATCAAGACATCAGATGCAAACCTATACATACACTATAAAATCAATACTTCATCTATATCAAAAGTAGTATTTTTACTATTCTACCTGTTGAAACTAATAACTTTGCCTTAACCAATAAGGCTGTTACCGTATTAGTACTATCGATTTATTTTACTATCTGTTTATAGTACACTAAATCGTTGAAATATTCCTGTCTAAAGATTTTTTATTACATCTTAGTCCTATTGAATAGTTGAACATTTCTTTGCCCAGATAACGATAGATAAGATAACCACTTTAACTTGCATATTTAACAATAATTCGATGTGCAGTAACCTTTTATGTGGTACAACAGGTACGAATATTAGGAGAAGAAGAATGATAGCTGTAGAATTTTATTATAGGCTTTCATTTGCTCAAGCCCTATAACAACCGCATTTTATTATAGTCGATCATGGCGAGTAACTTAAATCAAGCAATTTATTCTAACCAATGTAGCTTCATGTGATATCGTCTTGCTTAGATTCGATGAAAGTGAACGATTACCAAGATTGAGAGAAAATTGAAGTGACACTAATAGGACAATAATATGTCGGCGACCATTCTATTCATTAAAGCAACTAGTACTCCAAAGGAATAATATAATCGAATGATCTTTAATAATAGCTATTCTTTATCTATGTACATCACATAAAGATCCTTACGATATTTAGGGACTGTCATTGAATAGAAATGGTTTATAAATCTGTCTGAAATTGGAATATATGTATATCACTGACAAGTATTTATGAAACAACATGCAATCTTCGCGAGAGTTTTATGATGTAATCATCAACTAATAACAATTTGATTGAAGCTTGAACAAATATCAAATCGGTTAGTTAAGTAACCAACCACCGTTATCGTCTAAATAGGAGGTTAAACCAATTATATATGAATTGATAGCATATAATTCTATTCAAATACAAATCCGTAATATTAGTGTTAGTTAGATGCTTTACAATTTTTCAAATTTAACCCTGATCCACTCATAGACTGAAATTGAGATTAAAGGCAATACAATAACAAAGCTATTTTACCGAAATTATCAAATTATCGATATGAAATTTATTTAAGCTGTATATAGCTTCGCAAAAATGCATAAAGTGCAAGTGATTTTATCTCATTCTATCTATAACCTAAATGATAGGTTTTACTGGAATAAAATGTCATTAAATAAAAACTGTATATGTTTAACAAATGATATATTGTAATGCCCCTTAAGTAAGCGCGAAGTAATCTAGTCTTCAATAAAATGCATTTGTCTGCGATAAACACTTTAGATAGTTATATTCATAGTATTTGCACATAAATTGGATTGATTATCTAGAATAAAATGGAACAGCTACACCATTTATGCCTTCTATTAGCCTTGTACTCAGAATGAAGATACAAAGCTACAGAAATTTAATCACTAGAGACAATCCTTTTCTACGATTGTACCTATACTATCGGCCATTTGAACTGATATCACTATGGTACACTGTCTTGAAATAAAACCATCAGAGACATGGTATTACCTTCCTGAATTGTGTTTTGGCCAATTTGCTCCAATATATAGTACAGTATATTGCGTACATAGATAACTCTAACTCTTACTAACGCGTAAAATTCAATGATAGCCACACCTTTACTTTGCTGTCCCTAAGCAACAAAACTACTATCAGCGAATGGCTAGCATGTAGCGCTAATGCCATCTAGCCAATTGAATTAGATGTTAATCTGATTGGTTACATGTACAAACTTACAATACATAGCAAATTAAATAGCATAATTTAATTGTGTCGGTGTTATTCTTATTGCTTATTTCCACACGTTCAACTGATTATGCTTGACGAGCAATTTGTCAGACCAGTTAACATTTGCTAATTATTTAGACTAGTAATACGACTAAATTAAACATTTACAGTCATGCAGACTATAAGAAGCATGCAATATATGGCAAGAAATGCCTTAATAAGGACAAAACCCGGATTAAATTCCAATCAATATTCTTCTTTTAATAGGAAAGTGAGATTATTTCAATACTGTGCACAGCGACAACCCTTCGTACTCAGTATGGCCGACAGATCACTTAGTTCATCAAGTCTTACGCGAGATCGTCCGCCACTTTTGTCTAAATTTCAATTACAAGAAATTTTAAAGGAAATGGTTGGCAAAGATGTCCACGTTAAGGAATTTAGAGAACTTCCTAGTTATCAAGATAGAAATTACTACTTTCGCTTGGATTTAGATAAAACAGGGAGCCATATTGAAAGTCCAATTTTGCCATCTTCTGATTATCAAGATGAAATTAAGACAATCAATCCACAATATGTACTTAAGATCTTGAGATCCGGAGAAAGCAAGAAATTAGCTTTGGGTAGGCTCGATGCTTTACTGTACCTTGGTAAAACTGGCTTTGAATGTTCAAGAGTAATACCATTGCGTAATCAAGAATTCTATAAGATGGTGGCACCCCCTAAACAAGACGGAAACAACCAAGAAATCCAACACGAAACGACAGAATATATCGCCTATATCCTTTCTTATATCGATGGCAGCATGATTTCAACTATAAAGCCCACTTACGATTTATTCTATCGAGTTGGAAAATTAGTTGGAAAAATAGATTCAAACTGGCAGGTTAGATAACGCGTAATGTCGTGATAGTGTAGCATCTCTATCAAGTTATTGCCCATTCTTTGTTTTATAACTGAAACAGATTACTTTTATCTTTATTTATGTATGGTTATACGAGCCATGCAAGTCTAAAAACGGATTATTGCTCATTATAAGCTTAAAGCTATCAATCTAACAAATATCAATAAATTCATTTTGTAGGGTTATCACGCTGAAGTGTTGAAAGGCAACAACAGCATCTGGTCATTACGAAATTTTCATGAATTACGGTCATGCATTAAATACTGCAAAGAAGAAGACTGGAGTTTCTTGGAAACAACATTCCATACTATATCCAAATACTTTAAGGAAAATGTAAAGAATTTACGTCAGTCCACAATCCATAGCGATATAAATCAATCCAATATTCTCGTTCAGCATAACCAGGAAAAAAATGATTATGATATTACCGCTATTATTGATTATGGTGATATTGATTATGATTGCTTAATCTTCGAACTAGGAATTACTATTGCCTATTTATTACTAGTTACGGAAGGGAATCCAGTCAAACCAGCAGCCTACTTAATTGCAGGCTATCATTCAGTCTTACCAATAAATGAAACAGAATATAAAGGGCTGCACACTATCATTGCGGCTAGGTATTTTCAATCGATCGTTCTAGCTAATCGTCAACGAGCTCAAGATCCTGATAATGACTACATCATGAGTAAATATAACAGAAAATGGGAATTACTCCGCTTTTTTACATCAACTTCACAGGAAGAGATTTATAAAATATGGGATCAAATTTCTTGGAATTACAACCAAAAGCCCTAACACTTTACTAATTCTAAATGTAGAAATCATTTGCAGCTATTTTCATTTCGAATTAGTAGAGTAATAACAAATCGACCATATACTATATATAATTTCTTGATTTTGCTCTATGAAATTGATCGATTTATTACTCCTTTACTGGAGATATGACAAAATTGAGTTTAATACGGGTACCCGAAATTGTACTCTGATTTTATATAATTATCAACTTATTTTATTTTTGATCTAATCCAGTGGAACTGCGGCAATTAGTACATTAAGTATACCAAATAGTAATCGATTAGTCCCTTCAAGTACTCAAAAAAAGATGATCCTTCCTGAAATGTAATAAAAACTACCGACAAATAGTTACAAAGTAAAAATTCTTCATCTTGTAATAAGATGATAGAGCTGAATTATATATTAAATCGATGTAATCATTTAAGGCTTTCGAAAGCGATTAAGAATATTAATAGTTGCAATTTCCTACTTGCAATTACGTTGTACATTGGCGTAAATTTCCTATTTATCACAGCTATAGTGAGATAATACGGTATTGGAAGGTTTAAAACTTTATGCTATTCACTTTTTATATTTACTAGCATTGCAGTCTAATACAGAGTAATGTCAAAATAAAGCTTACTGAATACAGAAATATCTATGACAATAACTAATGCCGTGATCTTTGTTCTCTAAATGGTACACAGATAGTTGGCCCCATGATCATACTTTAAGTTTTACTTATTAAGAATAGTACGTCAGTACTAAATTTAATGTCATCGCACTGGAAAATTTGCTATTAATAAAATTAGTGCCAGCATAGACTAATATGGAGTAAAAATCTGCATAAATGAAGACCAATAAAGTAATGAACATTTCTTTAAATAGAATGTAGTGAAATAGTCTAAATGCGCTCTTGCAATTAGAAAATTAATATGAGTGATGATGGAATTTGTATAGATTGATATTGAGTAAAATTCTGCATGAATGAAAACCATCATAGTAATGAATACTTCTGCAAATAGAACGTAGAGGAATAGTTTAAAAATCCGTTTTGTAATCACTGTAGAACATCTACATAAAAGTGGTAATGGATATCATATAGACTGATATTGAATACAAATTTGTATGAATTAATACTAACATAGCCATAATTATTTCTCTAAATATTACGAAGTAGAATAGTCTACTGTAACGTAGTTCTATGTACACTAAGTTACCATACGTTAGTTCAATTCTGTAGTTTAGTACAGTCAATAAATTCGTCCGGAGTATAAGAAAATAGCTTTATTTCAAACAAATATTTGACTATAGTCTAACTGCAATCGTCCAATTAGGGAACTAGAAATATGAAGACTAAAAACCTATCTAAACGCTTATTCCCCATCTATCCTATCAAAAGATTCCTTTCAGCTCCTTGTTTGTAAGTAAGTCTGTGTCTACTAGCTTTACTATAGCATTAAAAATTGTATCTTTTTCCAGTCGTACGTGTGAGATCTACTAATTGAGCTTAGTAGCAATATTCAAATAGTAGTCACTCCTTGAGTTTATCGCTAATTTTAATCGTGTTATTTAGACCTATGTAGCACACAATCCGGGAACAACCCGTGATCATCAGGATTTCCTCTATCGTATTATAAATATTTACGGACACTTTTCTACATCTACGTATCTTTTTTGCAATTAGAACATCAGCATGAAAGCGATGAAATGGATATCATCATTAGAAATATAGTACTAGGCAGTTAGCACAAGTAGTATGGTAATAACTCATTAGTTCATCAACAAATGTATTGAGCGAGGTAAAAAATTAGGTGTGATATGAATAACATTGAATAAAATGCTGCTAATAAAAATAATCTTACTATGTAGATAATTCCTTCTTCCGTCTTTAACTTCTTCTAATGCGCTGCTTCTGATACTTCGCAGACCTTTTTGATGAGTACGGTATATAAAAGGGTTGTTTCATATGTAGGCAGTATGAAGCAATAAATTTATTAACGAAAGGGTTAATACTATGCAAATTAAATTCATTACTTATCCTTTTATTTTATTAGTACTCTAAAATTTCTTATCCTACATGAAATTTACCTAAGTTTACTCCTTATATTTTATTTTGTATTCGCAAGCAGCCAAACAAATTAATTTAATAGGCATATTATCCTTATTTTAATGTAAATACAGGTCTTGTCTTTGCATTGACCTTATGTAAATAGATTGAAATCAATCATGTACTTTAGCGTAGCTGATAAAACTTTGCCTGAAAAATATGCAAAGATATTGCAACTTTACAAACTTATTCAGAATGCTGCGTTGGATATTGATCGATATGGCAAAAATTAGATCCTGAAGTATAGTATTCATGCTATCCTTAGACAATTTTCATAAGCTGAATAGGATCACTGTACTACTAGACATTCGGATAGACAATATTAGGTATTATTTGCAGTCCTTTCACAACAGACGAGATGTTTTATTTTATTGAGGGGTTCCGAAAGACTGTAAATAGCATGTACGGTTAAGATAGCTGCCAGGCAGATAACTATTTCATAGCCATTGCAGCACCAAATTAGCTTCAAAATAAAATTTTAATTTAGAACTGATCCTGCGACTTAACGGGTAAGATCTGATTGAGCTACCACTAAATCATTCTGTAATTGATTGCATCCAAAAGATGAATTTTACAGTAATAATTTAGATTATCTTTGGTAGTTGTTGAATGAACTTATGCAATAAAGTGAAGTTTATAAGAAACTGTAGCTCTTATTTTATTATTTTGACGATACTTTATCACATACTTTATAGTCCTATATTATAACAAATCCAATCGGATTACGAAAAGTAATTTGATAGAATTAAAATAAGTCGTCATTGTTTTGGCTTTTGCCCAGAAATATGAGTTTGCATATTACCATGGCTATTTTCTATAGCTACGTGCATTTCAATATAATCGTTGACAGCGCCATTCTATTACTGTTACATCTACGCGATCTTTCATCAATTATCATATACTGGTAATAAATCAGTACACTGCAGAAAGGTCTTACAATGCTTTTATTTGTTCTCTATAGGACAATTATTTAATTCATCTTCGTTTTTTTTCAATTTAGCAGGGCGATCGGATAGCTATAGTCCTACTGTCCTAATTATCGTAGATTTTTTTATCAATTACAAAATACTAGTGGTAATGGTCGAAAGTTAATTTATTTAATGGAGTATTTCTTCCAATTAGCAGTGCTAGAAAGTGCCTATTCATTTGTTACACTCTTTTACATCATATAAGCGTTTTGGCAGCAATTGCGAAGCATTAAGCTTTAACCGATTTAAGTTATGTAATTTTTTGAAATTAGTTGTAAATACACCTTTATACTTAGTATTAGTCGAAAATAAATAGAATAACACTCTCGGGTAGGGTACTATATCTAACATTTAGGCATTCATTTCTCCTCTATCGCTACTGAAAATAATAGTTTATAGAGAACGGTGTGGTGATTACTGTACATAAATTGAAAATATCCATTAACGGAATTTTGTATGTTAGATGATGATGGTTATCGAAGGGGTAGGCGATTATAGAGCAGTTAGTGTAGACTTTAAAATATTTTGGATTAGTGCGTATTAAATTAAAGAAATATGTGTGTCAAGGCAATTAGTAGATTTCAATATTTGAGTTTACCACAAGTTAAGGTTCTAAGTACTCTTTCGATTAGTCAGTTAAGAGGCGTTTAGTTGTAGAATTATTGAAAGTAAAGTCGCTAACTATCTGTCACAACCGAGATTGCAAGACAAAAATTAAGGGGCTTCTTGCCTCTAAAGTAGTCTTAACTATCTAAGTACCTAACTCTAAGCACTCTTTAATCTGCCAAACCTAGATTCGAGTCTTAGACGATAGAATACTCACGCTAAGAATCAAAACTTTATTCTAAAAGCTATTTATTAAAATATCCAATTGAACTCACAACTTACAATCTGCTGCTAACCATTGATAACTGTCTGTTATCAACTAACTTATCAACTCCCTCAATTAAGAACTTTGAGGCTTTTATATAGCCTCACAAACTTCGTTGGTGCAATACAATAATAAATTTATAGCCAAGTCTACATGCTAAGTAAAGCAAGAATCACAACACACTTTCTATGACATTTTATATTAGTTAATTAATGGCTAGATTTTAACATATGATTCATTACTCAACGAAATTATATCATGGATGACGCAATAATTAATTAATTGCCATACTATCAATCGAATTTGTTTTAAGTGAATGTTTATTGCAACGCTATATTAACGAGCTCTGTACTTGGTAGAGAGTAAATTCATTTCCACACCCAATAGGGCACATTAAGTAAGAGAAAACTATTTCAATCATTCAAAAGTTATCGAGAAAAAATCTTAAATCACATTCAATCGAGTACTTAAAGTGAGGGAAGACTATTTCAATCGTTCCTTGGTTTATAAAATCATACTTTAAACGTAATTAGTCAATTGGAGCCAAAAATCGAAGATAGGCTTTTCAATCATCAATTAAAGAAAAATAGAGTATTATGATCGTAATTAGTTATTCAATCGCTCGCGTTTAAACGTGCTGTAGTCGGACTTTTGATATAAATTTATAAGACAAGTCATAAGAATGGATTAGGTATGGGAGGAAATGTCTACTTCATGTCGATTAGTTGTTAAAACATCTACCTCATTTATTGACTAATTATGTACTTCGAGATTAAGCTTTTCGAAGTATGACAGCTGGTACACACATTAAACACTATCGTATAGTATACTACCACCAAAAATTAAAAAAATTATATTTCTTTGCGATAACGTTTTACCACTTTGAACCGCAGAACAGACCTATAAATCTTGATATGATTCGTACCTTAAATATACTTTTGATACAATAGCAACGACTTTCTCCTGATCCAAAAGTGTTGTCAATCTTAATAAAAAACTTCATGAATTCATAATAAATGTTATTTTGAGCAATTCCGATTGACTTAGTCACGTAAAACCATATTATAGAGACGTTACCTTATGGCAAATAACGACGATAACAATTGATGTTTAAATACCCGTAGCTGGAGCCGTATTGCTTACTGTATCAGCAATTCACATTTTGGTAGCAGAAGTTATATATTTATGCTGAGTTGCAATAAGAGTACTACTGTTATTACATCCTTAATACGAAGAAAATCTTTCCTGTCTGTATTTCTGTAGTGTCAATTCAGAAATGTTTTGCTACTATTGATATTGTTAAATTCTAAACTCTAAATTACCATCTCGCCTCATTATTAACGCTAGCATTATTTCTTTTACTAGCTCAAAATATTGTCGTCGAAGTTCCTGATATTAATAGAAATAAAAACTCAAATCATTTGGCAATACTTATGGAGGAAAATATCTGTCGGAAGCTTTTTCCAATTCAGCATCGCCCACCTGCTTTATCTAAAGTAGCTCTACAAGGAGTTCTAAAAGATCTGCTTGGTACCGACATTGGCATTAGCAGTGTCTATGAATTCTGCAGTTTTTGTGATAGAAATTATCATATCCACATCGACCACGACAAATTTAAACATTACCTAGAGAGCAAAGACTTGCAACTACAAGATGATCAATTTAAACAAAATCAACAAAAACCATCTTTCGTCTTAAAAATTTTAAATCCTTGCTACCTTGAATACTACGAATTAACACTTGCTCGACTCAAATTGCTACAATACTTGCATAATTGTGGGATACGGTGTCCTAAGATATTACCGTTACATAATGGCAACATCATGAAAATAGTCCGACTTTCGGATGAAAAAGTTAAGAATCAGGCAGAAAGCATGGAACTCATTGCTTACATACTAATTTTTATTGAAGGCCAAACTATAGCCAAAATTCATTCGAACTTCGATTTATGTTATAGACTGGGAAGATTTGCAGCAGAAATTGATATTAAATTGCAGGTAAGAGTTTAAAGCTAGTGTAGCCATGTTTATCAAAGTAGCAGCCGTTTCGAATTGTAAACATAGGGAATACTGTTCTGTAATGTAAATACGCACTCTTCATTGTGATACTAATTACAGATGGTAGTAAAAAAAGCAGGATCAAGTCCAAAGTAGGCTCTGCAATTCTAATAGATTATGGGCACGTCATAGTGTTTTGATAATTTATACAGTTATTACAAACCTAAATTTATAACTTGAGAAAAATAAAGCTACTACAGAAAACAAACACTCCGAAATTACTGTCAGATTTGTCCTCCTAATATTTGCCTACAGTACAACTCAAAGTACTAAAAAACTTCCATCGTCCATTACTAGACGAAAGTGAACCCCAACTTTATTGAAAATTGCTCAATTCAAAGTAAATCTACCTAATTCTTTGTTATCAGTACATAGATAATATTATAAAAATATGCACTTATCTACTAAAAGCATGTAAAATATTACAGATAAATTAATATTAACACATTCCTAGATAAGTAACCTTAAGGAAACGATGCTATGACAGCTGCGAATATATTACTCCATAACGATAGCACTTAGCTAAATCCTTTATTTTTAATATTTTCTATCGTCTAAATGAAATGCAACATTCGTTTTATTTTTTAAGGCTTATTCTGATGAAACTATAAAGCAAGCCAACAATATTTGGTCTTTGCAAAATTTTCCAGCATGTAAATATTATTTAAAATATTGTTCAGACGAAAAAAGAGGCTTTTTGGAAAATATTTTCAATCAAATATGTAGAACCTACTTTAATAAACATGTCAAGAACCTACGAACCGCCATAATTCATGCTGATTTCAATCATGGGAATATCATTGTTAAATATAATAACGAAACTAATAACTACGATATCAACGGAATAATCGATTTTGGTTTAGTGAATTATAGTTGCGTGGTCTTCGAATTAGCCGTTTTGATGGCTTACACTTTATTGACTGTGCCGCATGATCGTATCAGAGCACTTGGTCATTTAATTTCAGGCTTTCATTCAGTATTTCCACTTACTGAAGTAGAATATAAAAGCATCTACACACTCATTATACTTCGATTAGTGCAAACATCAATTTTAACAAAATACAGTTCCAATCTACAACCAGACAACGAATTTACTATGGATAGCTATGAAGAAAAGTTGGAAATTCTAAAATTTTTGTTATCAATACCTGAAAGAGATGTATATGCTGTATGGGATAAAATTGTTGGATTTTCAGTTGGAGAAGACGTTTATAATTATCTAGAAAGCGAAAATATTCAAATTTGACTAATGTAATCAAATTTTATATTCTTTATTCACATATTCGCATGAAAGGAGGTTACGAAATGATTTAATAGGGTTTTTTTCTATAGTATAGTAATTGATAGCTAAGTAACTATGGTTTAATCGGGTTTGTATTTTATTTAAGATATATTTATGGTCCTTTCTAATTAAGACTATTTCGGAATATATATATATGGTAATACTTGATTTGGAAATATCATTGTAGTCAGCAATTTAACAATGTTTGATGATTGTATTTACAGTATATATAGCAGCAGTAACTATAATGTCATTGTGTATTACGCTCTCTAAAACTATACACAGATACTCTTTATAAATTCATTTTATTCTATACCTCATAACAGAAAATTCTTTAATAGCTTTCTGAAAAATGAATAGATTATAATAAAATATAAAAATAATTTAAAATAGCCTCACGGTTAGAATATCACCAAAATTGATCTGGGTCTCTGAAGGAATGCTATTAATTGGTATCAAATCTATCTATCGTTTAAAATTTTTTTCTATAATTTCAGTCATGAACTGTTATTGACAAAAAAATAGTATAATTGAATAATAATTTAACTTGGAAATGCATACTTAGACGATTTCTGTAACCTTATTCAATCAGTATTGAATTCTGTTCCTATGCCTCCGCGCTCATGATCTACAATTACTTTCTACCATTTTCATTATTAATTCATCTGATTTATCAATTAATTTGTCAATCAATTATCTCATTTCTTTCGCTATATTGTAGTAATCCAAAACTTTATAGCAGGTTTGTAGTGATTATAAGGTATCCACTTAACATTGTTTTTGATATAGTAGCTTACTGTCACTACTAGAAGAAGAATACTCATTTCACCCGTAACAAAAAGCTTGAGAATATTGCTTTACTCGTATTGCTTGGCCACCAAACTTCCATAAAGTTCAATCCTGTTCTAAAGTAATAATGGATAGTCAATGTTTTTGTCGGATGTTTACAATTTACTATATGTTAAATGCCAAAATTATACCTCGACTAATGTTATCTTATAGTTATATACTACTGTATTCTGCTGATACAACAATGATTCCAATCAGTGCAATATAGCAGGAATTATTGATGTTAGCCTAGTTCATTATGACTGCATAATCTTTGAATTAGAGGTATCATGATGGCCTATACGAGTATGATGCTAAGCCATTACGTAGAGTCCTTGCAGGCTACTGGACACTTGATTGCTGGTTTCCATGAATTTTTCCAATTGCAGAAGAATAATATGGATTATGTAAAATTTCCACTGCCAGGCTGCTACAATCAATCATTATGACCGACTATACGCATGTAGTGTGTTAAAATTGACAAATCCTTATGTTTGAATGGCTATCAGGATAAATACAGAATATTTCATTTATTAAATATGACACCGGAAAAGGAGGTTTAAAGTGTTTAGGAAAAGTTTGTTTGGATTTCAAAATTAACAATGCGCGTAATAAAAGCTAGCAAATTCGAAAATAAATCTATAATACTTTGCAACTATTCGATTTCTGACATTAAAATTAAAATACAGCGGAAAAATTAAATTATTGATTTACACCGAATCGCATGAGATATCTCGATTTGAAGACAGCAGGCTGCAAGAACTAGCTCCTAGTAATACGTATCTAACTGCAAATTGCATGTTACTTGGATAAAAGGCCAATTCAGTGATTCATGACTAGATGGAACGACACTGTATATTTGATAGGCTGCACAAAGTTAATACTAGATTAGTTTAAGATATGCGTATAGTGTATTAACTTTTTCACCTTTATGCATGTACTTTCTATTAATGTCTTGAAGTGTAGCGAAGATATGATCATTTGAACTCTGTTCTAGGATTTAGTATAATTTATTATTTCAGATATCCTTACACAAACATTTTTATGTTAACATTGATGAATATATTGAATATTTATATCCGAGTATTTCTTCTTATGGTACTTTTTTTTGTATTACATGATGCTAGCATCCTATCTTATCATTAGCTATTTCAGTAGTGATATTCACTATCTCTGTTAGTCATCTTAACTTCTACAGCCAAGGATTAGAAAAATTTTTTCAAATATCTTGTGATATCGTAAAAAACGAGTAGATTTGATCTGTTCTAAAACATTTTAACATCCTATATATAATCTACGCGTTTCATATGCAATAAAACTCTTTGCATGATAAACATAACTGAATGTTAGGTTCCTATAAACGTAGTGTTACCTAGTAATGATATCATTGCTACTGCACTATCTTTCAAGTTAAAGCTTTCATGCAATTAATATGCTCTCTTACAGTTTCTGTTTTATAGATTTGAGCGGAAATTCGGTTTTAGGCAACTGCTTAAGATAATCCAATTAGCTAAAATGTGAAGGCAGCAATTGTACAGAATTGAATCGAAATTTATTTATACTGCTCACTATCGCTAGGTACGCCCTACTGCTCAAGGTTTTTAGCTCTAAGTCCTTCATTATCATAAATTTCAATACTAGTATTAATTTCATGCTATGGAAACTGGAATACATTACTGCAATTGTATTGAATTCTATTGTGCTTCCCATAGAGACAAAGCAATCATTAATTATTACATCAGCCATTAAGAATTGCATGTTGTATAGATCCTGGACATCAGCTCTATTCTTTACGGCCAATAATCCGTCTGGAGAGATTTTAAAACGACGGTGCTTGTTGCACAATCTTGAAGCTTGGATACCGTTAGTTTCATGTGTTGAAGTTATACAAGATTACTTAACCATGCATACGGTTAATAATTCTATTCTAATGTTCTCACGAGTGAATTCGTTCCTCAAATGTAGCAACTATGATCGTGTAGCGTGCAAAGTCAAGGATTTCAAGTGTTTTCACTCCTCAGTATACCAAAAAATCCCCTTTACAGCCTTACCTTTGGAGAATAAGTGGCATCAGAAACGCCACTCTTTTAAGACACGTCCGCCAAATTTACCTAAAGATCAAGTCAAGGAAATTCTAACAAATCTTATAGGAGCTAATAACATTAATATTAACAATCTGAAGGAACTACCAAGCTACGCTGATCGAAATTACTACTTTCAACTAGATTATCCTATAATAAGCCGCCATTTTGGAAACTATCAAGATAGTTCCGTGCATACTTATAGTAAAATGGCCAAAGAAAACCAGTCTTACGTTTTGAAGATATTAAGTTGTCCTGATCAAGAATCTTATGATTTACACCATGCTCGACTTTGCGCTATGAAGCATCTTTACAACACTGGAATTAATTGTCCTAGTCCAATAAATCTAGCAAATCAAAAGTGGATAAAAACGGTCAAACTACCTCAACAGAAATTAAATGCTGGTAATCAAAGTATGGATAATTTCGAAGAACACATTGCTTACCTTTTAACCTATGTTGATGGTCAGACTGTAGCAACAATTCAGCCGAACGAAGACCTATTATACCAAATAGGAGGGTATGCAGGATTGCTCGATAAAAATTTGCAGGTAAAAAAATTCTGCTCAGATCATGAACTGCTATCAGTGTCTACTGTGCATATCGATGATTTCTTATTTTCTACATGAATAGTCCAATTTCGTTATGTAGTAATCTATACAGCTAATTGCTGGTAATTACAAGCACTCTTTTTAATTTAGAATTTTTCGGATGACCGGCTAAAAGTAAATCGAAGTATTTGGTCAATTCACAACTTTTTGGAATTAAAACCCTATATCCAATATTGCCGAGAAGATAAAAGAGACTTTATGGAGCGAATTTATGATCGCTGCGCTAGCTATTTCCAAGTAAACATGAATAACCTACGTATCAATGTTATTCATAATGATCTTAACATTGATAATATTATCATTAAGCAAAATAATGGAGTAACTGGTTACAAAGTAGCAGGGATTATCGATTTCGGAGAAGTTGATTATGCTTTTACAATAAGCGAATTGGCTATCATGGTTTATTATGCAATGTGGATAATTAATCAAGATCCACTTACAGCAGCTGGTCACTTAATTGCTGGTTTCAACTCTGTATTTCCTTTAACAGATATCGAATACAAGGGATTGTATACCATGATCTTAGCTAGACTATTTCAATCCATAACTTTAGTAGATTATCATATTTCTTGCTTTCCAGAAAATGAATACCTAAAAGGGCACTATGACAAGAAATTAAAGATTTATGATTTATTATCATGTGCCTCAGAGCGAAAAGTTTACAAAATATGGGATGAAATAATGAAAATTCGCAAGAACTAGCCTATTCCATCCTTACTCGATGTATCAATCAATATCAGTTGTAATATCAGCTACTGTCAACAATTTTATAAATTATACTATATACTAATTTATGATCATGTGCTGAGTCAAGAAATTAAAGGTTTATCATTCATTTTCATCAAGCTTGTAAAATAGTCATCAAAATTATAGTGGTACCGTTCAGACGCGAATATTGATCTATTCTGACGAGATTTGTAATTAAAATTTCCATTGCAAGGACGACATCAAGGGGAAACTTTACAGTCTTTGCTGCAAAAATGCGAATAAGAGAGTTTACTACTGCGTGCTTGATAAATAATTGAATAACTTGTAAATTAATTACCCTCTGCTCTGGAATCAACTCCTAACCAATTACCCAACAAAGTTGTAAAATTGATGACAGTGATGTTAGCTTGTTCGAAATCAGGCTTCACCTAATTGCCACGTATAAAGATAGTCATTTTTGATTCAAAAGTTTGCAATTTTTATAAAAGATACGCAAAATGCCTCAATTTGATGACGTCCATTATAGCCGGAAGTTAAATCAATACTCAATTTAATCAAGATATGGGCTGAAGTATAAATTTTTAGAGAACAAATTTCTAGGATAATATTACAACCAGAATCGTTCAAGAAATGATGGAATCGCAAGGAAATTATTATGTACAATTCAGATGCAAATTCAACTTTCACCTTTTGTATGTCTGCTTGCACTCGTATATGGTAGCATCCAACTAACTCAAAATAGGAAGGGAATTGCGTATAAAGATATCAGGATAGCAATTAAAATGAAGAAAATTTACTGGCTTTCGGTTTTTCATCCTCGCCAAACATAACTATTGAATATTATAAGCGAAAATCAAGGACATAAGGTCTGATTGAAATACTTCATAAAAAATAGTTGATTCTACAACTGAATAAAGCCTATTTCATCATTTTTGTCATAAACTTTTGAGTCATTCTCTCACTGAATTAGATGAAGTTGGGATTAGAAAGAACGCCCATATCCTTTATTTAACAATCAAGTACCCTGTCGATTAAGAATCAAACTACTGTATAGTTAACAAAGTCTATCTTATCTAGCTTCTGCCTTGTGGTACCGCACTATGGAGACCATTAAAGAAGGACCAGTGATAAGTTAGCCTTTTATCGCAGTATATCCGCAGAAAAGAACTATCATATGAATCTAAGAGTTAAATCTACCGACAGTATAATAACCTGAACGATCTACTGAAAACTACTACTATCTTTCTAAATACACCATCATTCATAAGCTTTACCGAGCTGTTAGTGATGCAAATCTAACGACCTTATCAGCCGACCATCTTCGAAATCGCAAAATCGCTTCAACAATAAAGCCTTCACAACAATAATTGTTAAGAAATTGATATAAATTGTTCACATCATGGTGTGATACTAAGTGAAATATTAAAAATGTTAACATCTATCATTAAGAAATAGTGGCTATCAAGTGTCTATTTGCTATTTCTTATTCCACTTTAATTAAATAAGAATGGTACGTTTCTAAAACTTTCATCTATCTATTAATCTTTGAAACATATGTTATGGTTAGTCAATTTATATCATAAGCCAAAGCTGGAAATTCAATTATTAACATTACTCCATCGCTTGCCCTGGCAAATAATTCTTGTTTCAAACGAACATTGGGTAGTTCTTTTGTCTCTATTTATATAGAGAGCTTACTAAATAAAGCCAATCTCATCAATTTTGTCAAAAACACCTAAATCTTTCTTTTACGAAATAGATAAAATTGGAATAAAATTGACCGCTTGTATTCTTTATTTAACAATCAAGTACCACCACTATTAGGAATGAAACTGAAGTTAACAATATCAATCTCACCTAGCGGCTACATTTAGGTACATCACCATGGAGGCAACTAAGGGAGGACTAGTGATGAGTTATCCTCTTATCGCAGTAAACGCGTATCCACCGAAAGAACTCGCATGTGAATTTAAGAGTTGAATTAACCTACAAGCTACTGAAAACTACACTATTTCCTGACTTAACTAACATTTATTAACTTTACCGAGCTGCTGGCGGTCAAAATCTTACAATTTCATC
This sequence comes from Trichoplax adhaerens, assembly GCF_000150275.1. Taxonomy (NCBI): domain Eukaryota; kingdom Metazoa; phylum Placozoa; class Uniplacotomia; order Trichoplacea; family Trichoplacidae; genus Trichoplax; species Trichoplax adhaerens. Next base: position 615,150 of record NW_002060947.1, read on the forward strand.
AACCTATCATCGTCTAAAGCCGCTCCAGTAAATAAGTCTTCATAGTAATAACTATTCAGAAACTAGTATAAATTGTCACATCGTAGATTTAATGCTAAGTGAAATATTAAAAGGTCAACAGCTACCATTGAGAAATGATTGCTGTAGAGTATCTATTTGCCATTTTTTATTCCATTTTAATTGAAATATAAATAGTTCGCTTCTAAAATTTTCATATGTCTATAAAGCTTTTTCGAAATAAATATTATGGATAATCAAGTTATATTACCAGTCGAATCTGAGAATTATTTGCTACTGCATCATCGTTTGTCCTAGCAAATGATTCCTGATTCAAAAGTCCATTTGGTAATTTTTTTGTCTACATTTAAATTTAGAGCTTTTACTTGAGGTCTCTTCATTTTTTATTCGAATCAAATCGTGAAATGCTACGCATATTCAAGTAGAGGAAATGTAGTAAAAGCTATAAATTTGATAAAAGTGTTACAAACTATTATAATAAACTTATAGTAAACAGTCTATTAATTACCGCAATTCATATTTGAGTATAAGATTTATTGGTTAATCTCAATTTATCCCTGTTTTAAAGCTGCATAAATGTTAATTGAAAGTTATTTCGTAGAAGCAATGCATTAAACTACAATAAAATAATAGTGAGATTACTGGTAATGCTCTACTGTAAAAAGCGGAAAATTAGATCCAACAGTGATACTCAATGCTCCTATTTCGACCAGCGGACTATAAATGTATTATGAAATTCTTGCATAGACTAGAGTATCAAAGTATTCAATTATTATTAAAATTTTACTTAGGAAAGGAAACTATATGTTTAAAATTGTGCATTATTATGTAAATAGCTATTAAATCCGTATACTAGAAATACTATAAGCTTGGATTTGTATGCTTTGAACCGAAAATAAATTAGCTACTTTCAGTTTATCGTTTTTTAATTTATTTGGAGCCAATACTTTGACAAATTCTATGCAACCGTACTTGTAACGAATTTAAATTGTGGTTGGTGTAATGCAATAGTCAATTCAGTTGCATCTTGCAGGCAATAACTTCCATTAGTCTCCTTTGCCGCAAGATAATTATTGTCTGTCAGTTTAAAAATTGTAGAAATGCCATGACATATTATTTAATCATAACAAATCGCCGGTTGCTAGGGTTATTCTAGATTTATGAAAGATTTACCGTAGTACCGTAACTAATGAAATCTTAGCACGAATAGAATTGAAGTTAGGCTGTAATTTATTATTATGATTTATGAATATAATGTAATATTCCATATGATATACTTTATCTTTTTCACTTAGAAAAGTAATTCATTCAATAATCACCATTAAAATCCTTATATTGAGTTTGAAGACCTGATAGTGTAACAAATATCGATATTTGTAATATCAATATTTTCCAGTGACTATGATCAATTTCGGTGTTATCATGATTTTTACTAATACTGAGATGCCTATAATCCTTATTGCCACATCGATAGCTTTACAAGCTTGAATAGAGCATTTCAAATTAATATGATCATTGATCAAACTGTAATTCGTTACATTTATCATGAAATTTTCCATAGTCTAACGATCATTTTCATGATTGCAAATTATTCAATCTTTCAATTAATGCCAAAGTCTCCGTTATACTATTACTATTGAACTGTAACTTTAGCAACCTGTGTAAAGTACCTCGATAATATTTTGTACTATCAACGGTTATTGCTCATGATCTTGATTAAATTTTTGTAAGCTTGATGATTTTTGTTTATATTCTTAGATAGTTCAAATGAATTTAGTTCACTGTCAATTCGGTAACTTGAATAAAGTATTTCGTATTTATAGTAAGGATAGTGATAATTTCTTTGTAGTTGTAAAAATTTACTTGAAAATTAAAGGAAATAGCACATTTAATTCAATTATTTTATTCATGAAAAGCAACATCAAAGGCAGGACGAGAAAATTCTATGAGAATTAATTTTAAAATTATTTTCGTAAACATCATTTACCTTGAGGCATTAGCACAAATCTGTGACTATTTCTAACCTGATTGTCAATATAAAAATCAACTTAAAAATATCATTTTAGTTTTTCTGTATTGTGTCTGTCATGTATAGAAGGAGCGAGTGACCGAAATTTACGTGATCTTATTTTTCATTTAATTAAATAACACAAAATAAGACTCATTATATAATTCTAGCTCTAATTTGCATTCACATATAAGGACTAAAGTTAATTCAGTTACATTCTAGCCGGTGTTAAAAGTTGTGAATTGAATTAGAGCTAACTCATCCATATTTTTCAATTAAGTGAACTACTGCGTTGAATTGCACACTTGCTATTGTTCTTTTTGTCTACTTATTTTTTATTGTTGATATCTACAACAAATGCAGCACATAATATCAGACTGCATAACAAATTTATAATTATATTGTAATAGTTGCCCCTTCGCTATAAAAACAATCAAGTTACAATAGTTTGCTATACCTGAATTCAGCTAATGTAGAACTATTGTTAAGCATAAAATTTCATTATTCCATCATAACAATTTGTCCGCCTATACTATAACCATGATTAAGTAATAAAAAATTGAACAACTCAAATACGTACTTTACTTCAAAGAACGATAGAAATGTTCTTAAATCCGATGATTGTTACATTACAATAAGAAATATGGGTGAAAGTACTGTAATGCTAAAGCTTTTGTCATAATACTTATGGTAGTTTCCCAGGATGTTATATCTTTATAATACATGTCTGCATAAGACTAGCAGTGTCAGGACGCTATTACCAACTTGCAATGGTCTCATACTGTAAGTTGACAAAATCCATACCTATTATTACCGCTATCATCAAGGGATTACTAGTATATGGTAATCAATTAAGTCATCACTGACTTTGGTATACTGTACTTTCATAAGAACTTTTAAGCATCACTTTCATTAAGTTCCATTTACAACTTCAACGATGCCGTATTTAATAACCTACTTAGCCAGTTAGAAAGAAATATAGAATTGTCTGATTTGTCTATGTAATTAATTTTCAATTGTTGCAAAGCTGCATTCCAGGCCGTCGCTACACATTGAAGCTTTAGAAAGCCACTACTTGCTAATTCATTGAAAACAATTTATGCAACAAGTTGCCATGGCATCCTTGAATTTTATTCATAGCTATTTAGACGATTTTAAGTTTAAACAGTAATTAATTTCTAAATTAATACGCGTAGGATTTACAAGTTTATCTGATTTCATATATCATTTGTACTTTTATTAGATCTTATTCGAAATTGAAAGTCGATTGTAACCTGATTGACCAACTTTCACGTTACTGTATTTCACGGACCTTAAAAAATGAAGTACGTGTAAAATGCTTCTAAATCAATAAACATTAATGTCAGTTTGAGACCAGACAATAATACATTCTTTCCCTGGGGGCTCTGAATTTTTGAATGTATTTAATGAATAATCCTAGAACAGTAAAGTCCTCTAATAACAATGGATTCAAATTACTAATGTACAGCGTGCGGAAATAGTGCCGCAATTGAACAATAGTAAAAACATTGTTACTTCTTTAAGGACGACGCCCGACATGTCCATATTGATTTACTGTAATAGTATTCACTTTTATGAGAAAGTAATCATATTTGATTCAATTCTTCTTTGTAGATATTGTAATACAGATGATAATTAAGACAGTTTCCCTATTATTTGTCAATGTGTATATAAGCAGGTATCTTTTAGCTTTCGCCTCATTTTTTTTCGATCCCACGGTAACTGTAAGGTAAGATGAACGCTAAGATACGGATAAATTGTTTGTGAAAAATATTTTCAAGAAACTGAAAATATTTCTAATGTAAAAGTATAATCTATGTCTCGTCATCAAGGCTCTTGTATAACTAATATCCTTTTAGTACAAATAGGTAAATAAAATTAATATAATTTAAATCTTATAAACGCCACTTATAGGACTGAAAAATGAATTTCAAATTGGTTGTCATCGCCGCTCTATTGTTTGTAGCCTGTGTTGCTGCCGCCGACACAGCTAAGAAAGCTGAAACCCCTGTCAAACAGGAAGCTAAAACTCCAGAAAAGGAGGAACCAGCAGAGAAGGAAGAACAAGAACAAGAAGAAGAAGAGGAATCTCCAGTTGAAGAACGTGAAGAAGATGACGAGGATGAAAACGCACTTCAAGAAAAAGAAAATGATGATGGTGAAGTAAAGGAAGAAGAATCCTCCGATAAGAGCGTAAGCAATAATCGCTAGCATCATTAAACAGTTATTAAAATTTCATGTAGAAAACTTTCGAGCTTCTCTATCACAAGTTTTGCATTGATAATTTGCTCAATGAAGTAATTAATTACATTGAATAACATTTCAATTTTATTTTATAGCTCTGGAGCCGCCGTCGCCGTCGTCGTCGCTTCTATATCCGCCGTCGTCGTTATATCCGTCGTCGTATCTTTCTCTACAGGCGTCGCTGCACCTGCTATTATAGACGTCGATTCTTATACAGACGTAGAGTCTTATTAAGGCGTAGAGTCTTCTTATTAAGGCGTAGATTCCTCTACAGACGTCGCCGCTTTGGCAAGAAGTAAAAAGTTTCACGATAAGGATTTCGAAAAATTCAACAGCATTCAGTGAAGATGATGCCGTTAAAACTTGATTAATGAGATATTTTTTAGCTGTCTTTGAAAGTACCTTGTAGTATTTCATTGTTAGAAATCAATTTAGGCTCAAAAGGGTAGCACTACTACTTAATTTCAGTTCGATTTTATATATTGTAAAATCTGTAGATCCCTTTATATGCTTGCAATTTAAGCATCAATAAAGAGACATTAGATTTGCATTACATGAACTTGTGTATTATATCTGCCTAAGAAAAGCTACAAGATATAATTCTGAATTTTAGCATGTTACCGTGCTTGCTTTGTCAGCATTCGATAAATGCTACAGGAATAAACTAGTCAATACTATCAGTATCTACACACACAACTGATCCAAAGCCGACCGAGAGTTATACTGTACGTTAATATTAACGTTATCAAGCTAGGCTTGTGAACGTGATTTTCGTACAATTAAACTGACAAAATAGCATTAAAATAACAATCCATGTTACCAATTGATCGAATATAGTAAGACTCAATATGCTGTATTCATTGCTTAGTAATACTCGGCAAGTACTCTCCGCCAGTTAGTTTCCAGTAAGTGCGACTAATCTATCGTAGAGAGTATCTACTTCTCAATTATTTAAACGTGTTATACACCGTTAGACTAATCGAAGATTATTATTCGAAATTGTAATGGCAACAGAATCTCTTACTATTTCGTTGCTGTAGCTTTTACTAGCACATAATCAAGTTATTGCCGAGATTATTGATATCTGGTTTGACTACGCGCAAAGTTCGCTACTATAATGGTAACTATATGCAATTTGCTGTTGATCAAATCGCTAAGGGCACCTTTCAGTAGCTGTTTTTATCATAAACTCTAACTTAATAAACTCATGCTAGTTAACTTACTCATCTGCCATGTTAAATGGTATAGAAATGGATCTTTATGCAATTTTCAATATTAATTCCGAGGTTATTATAAATAGCAGTTTTTGGACTACCGGTATATTGTTTTATCGATTCAGCCATAGAAACAGTTAATTGGTACTGATAGAAAATCCATTTTCAGCAGAAAGACAAGCATGCTTATACTAGTACGAAATTGTTTTATTTTACGTCAATATTACCGCCTACGTAGTTATTTAAAAAAAATTGTTACATCATTTGCAAATAATTGAAACTCTAGAAACTCTAGCTTAATGATATAAAAGTTTCAGAAGATGTATGATTTACCTATACCTAACTTAGATTGCCATCTAAATATGATTGCAATATCACTTACCATCTTAGCTAAACTGAAGACTTATCAGAATATAGTACGCCTACTGCCTAGAATCAACGTAATTTAATCGCTCCTCTTTATTTGTACCTACAGTTTTCTTAGGCGCCCCATTGGTTAGACTTGCAAGAATTTAATCTTAAAAAGGATCGGTCATAAAATACGATTGCAAAACACTATTTTTCTACTATCTAGCTTAAAAAAAATTGCTTATGAATTTTGAGAAAAAAGTTCAAGTATAAAATTATATTTACATTTCCAGAAAAGATAATTAAGAAATGAAGATTAGTTACGTATAAAAAAGTTAACTGAATCAACTTAATCATCAATAACTAATTGAGAATACTAGCAAGTTTTTTATTATTATCTGATGTAGGTATATTGACAAATGCTGTCTCTTCGTCACCTAATGACTCTAATGTCTGCGTATATTGTATACGGCACATGCTATCGTTACTAAATAGTTAATTAATAAAAGTGTGTGCATAACGTACTAAAGGAATGCAATTTACCATTGAAAGGTTGCTATATGACATACTGATAGTATAGTAACTCAATAATTGTACTTTACCGTTAATTACTGTACTAATTACTGAAGAATATACTAATAGTAGCAGCATCGATGATTAATTGGCTGGAAAGTCATCAAAACAAAAACTAAAGCTAAGTTCACTTTCTCTCCACTCGTTAATGTAAATGTTGTAGGCTCACACTCACATTCTCATAACGGAATAGCTATTTGAATGATTTGTGAAAGTTAGGCTACAGAAAATGTGAAACCAAAAGCAGTAAATATATTTAATAGCTTTTAGATACTATTCTTTCAATTACTGAAATTGCAAATACTGGTATCCTATAAAATATTTTATGATACGTTATATAAGAGATTTACAGCTCAAATTAATTATATTGGTAAAATTGGTGACATGAAATAGAATTTTTACATCCTTTTAAAGGCGACAACATGAGAATTAAAACAAAGAATAATCATTTAGAAATCTTTGGAATGAAATGTAAAATCAATGTCTAGAATATCCTTCAAGTGCATTAGTAAACATGGTTTTTTTAAATGTTTGTTTCTAACATGCGATCAATATTCATTTAGGATAATTAAATCATAAATAAATAGTTTAATTCGATGCTTAGACTGTTTTAACATTAATGATAATTCTTATTTCGAGAATACCTTTCAACCTGGTAAGTAATATCTAGGATAACAATAACATTAAAAATCCAAATTATTATTTATAACAAACTTGCTGAACGTATCGCCTCAGATTATTGCTACTTCTAGCTCGGTAAGGTTACTCTGATCAGCACCAGATATTATTTTGTGGATTCTATACTGTTCCTAAAGGCAGAAGTTTTGAGAATTATAATGTCGGAGTGCGACTATTATTGTAGCATCGTTGTTCAACGTACGAAAGCATTCTAATGTCATGATGGATGAACACATATCTATTTTTAATTTACTAGGAGAATAATAGTAGATTATAAGTGTGTTTGTAATTTTAAACCTAATTTAATACTTATTAATTGAAACATCCTACTTATTTAAGTATTTGAGATTTTAATACTTATTAAATGGACACTCGAGATTCTGCATACTAAATTACCGATCATACTTGCATCTTCTTGGCAACTTTAAACGCTATTATGCACGCAGAGTGTGCATAATACATGATATCGCTTGAATAACAAGGTACGAGTGCCGTATATTAGCATAGATGTAGTATCTATTAAATAGTTTGTTTGAGCTCAGGATTACTGGCATTTATTTAGATGCTGACCTGCTGCACTATTGATTAAGATTAGCGTTACTTTGTAATTGTATATCAAGTTAAAAGTTTACGATGATAGTTGTTACACAAATGACTGATATTTCATACTTACAATTCCGAGAGTTGGATTAATGCAGTGTTATTAAGGTATTATCGATAAATGATAAGTTGCTAATAATAATTATAAAGGTCGAATACATTGGAAATATCTTTTTATTTTTAATATTACTTGATAAAGTATAATTATTTAGTTACTGATAGCAGCTAATTCCACATTGTAACATATTCGTGTAAGAAGCAGCAAAACTCGGTTCATAGTGAATTTGTATATCCTTACAGCAGTACGTCGCTCAATTATATTTTTGTGCTTACGCTACATTATTGACTGTAAACAACAACGATTTACAGTCATGTATCGCTCAGTAATTTTGTACGCTAAACTGTAGTAGTGTACCCGTCCAACTACAAAATCCAGTCTATTCGCGAAACACCCAGTTGGTATAGTATTATATATAGCTATATATGTGGTAAATTTACGAGTTTAAATAAATTTTATTAGTCCTTGGAGAAGTGACGCAAAAGAAGTTATTAGGATAATTATAACCAATTTTTCAACTGAAAAGATATTTAGATAATTTTTATTACGCTATTCGTTTATTCGTCTATAATTGGTACTGTAGTCTAAGGCAATTATTATACCGTATAGGTTTAAAAAGCAACTCCGATAGATGAATCTACTTTGACTATTATTGAACCGGATAATAACGCCTTGTTACGGAATAGCTTTGCATAGCTGTCGTAGCATAATTTTAATAAGTTAACTTATGTAATAACGTATTGATATTAATTTATCCATGGTGTCTTGTAGATTTAGTAGATGGTTGTATACTTTATTGTAATATCCATGACTGAAAATTTCCTATAAATTGGTTGACTTATTAATTAAGTTTGGGTTTAATTTTTATCTAAGAGAGACTAGTGCTTGCTGTAGCTACGGATGATGGTAGGATCGTCAATACTTAGATTCGTACTGTAGGTAGATGTCAGGGTGGATAAACCTGACAGTAAGCAAGTAAACTCATAGTGTTATATTTCTAGTTGTAGTTTTAATTCTCTTAATATAAATTTCGGTTTGTAACACGCCTGAAATTGCATTGATACAAGATTTAATTACCACTTATATTAAGATTTACTAAAAGTACAGTATAAATTAAATCAGTAAAAGTTCTTCGGCAAATTCTAAAAAGTCTTAGTTATATAATAAAAGATCGGTGAAATTTTTCCTTTAAACCCCCATCGCTTAATAACGTCCGTCTATCCAAAAAGTTATCTTGAAATGTAGACCGAGTTTAGTATAATACTAAGACGATAGTAGCATAGAATAAATGGTTATTATTATTAACGATATTAATTAAGCTTCCGTATCTCAATAGAACAAAAAATATCTTTGAAAGTACAGTAGATTATCTAAATATAATGAAGCGGTAGTCATTAAAACAATAGCAGTTGCTGCTATTATAGCTTGCTAAACTTTTAGTTTAGCTAATTTATTATTCCAGCAATTATTCTAAATAAACATGATTGCTCGCTTTGTAATAATTTATTCACCTACCGAGTAATTTTAGCATATTTTTCATTAAAAAGTAATCGAATGACGTTCATAGCTAAATCATTATCCGCATAATTGTATGGTGATGGCATTCATAAGTCACGCCATTTACTTTTATTTTAATGATAATTACTTGAGTGGAATACTAGCGTTTGACATCTAAAATTGTAGCCAATATTATCAGGACCGACGTCAAAGTGATTCCACTAAATGACGGCTTTCTAACAGTTTATTTATGAAGCAGTATTATTGACTAGACGATAATTTATGTGTTAATGATCAAATGGCAAAGTACTGGTGGTAGTTGAGAAGTTCATTACAGTACTGACATTGCCCACCTGTAGATTCGAGATTTACGTATAATTTTAAAAAAGTTATCAGTTTTAAGTTTGATCTTGTTTTCTTAATGTATTATTTTGATTTAGTAGACGTTGTAATAAATTTTATCCATTCTTGTATTTTAATAACAGTAGTGTAACGGGTACAGAAATAATATATTATGTTCATATGATCAACAGCGGTTTCATGCTAAGTCTGTACGGTACCTTTTGATAATTGAATTGTCGCAATGTATTACAGCAACACTGAATTTGAAAAGGTCTTATAAAAGTCAGTTTGAATGGCTAGAAGAGCTAAGAGCAAATAGAGATATTCGTTAACAAAATGTCCTTTAACTGTTATATTATTAGCATTACGTCGCAATGCTAATTATAAATGCTGCCTCCAATGGCAGATTTGCGTTATTGATTCTTATATAATGATATATATATTAGCGTAAAAATGGCAGTATACTGACAATAGGCGTTATAGATAAACGCAGTAATACAATTCATTTATGCAACAAGTTGCTGTAGTATATTCTATTATAACTATTAACAGTTAACTGTTATAAATTAAAACTTACAGGCTATTATTACATTGTCATACTACTATACATAGGCTTACAATGAAATTTTAACGGAACTCATAAATTTTTGTAGCGATGATTGATTTAAATTAACTATTACTGGCTGAAATATAAGATGTTAAATATCCAATTGCTACGACGAAAGAACTAATCGTCCATCTATACCTTATTCATAAACCGGCGAATTATCAATATGTATTTAACAATAAGTTTATTTTTTCCCTGCGGGCTTTGAAATTTAAATATTATATTGAATGAATTACTTCATTGCGTTATATTCAAGCAAAAGAAGAGGATTTTAATTGATAGTACTAATTGCCTGCAAGTGATTATCATAATTTAGACGAACCGTAGGGATTCTTATTAATTCGAATGACGCATCTGAGTTATTCAATTTCAATTATTAGCATCTATATTTACCAGATAAATGATCTTCCTTATTTATTCCTTTATTGTTTTGCAGAGTCTTTGTGATAAAGTTACTAGCTAAAATATTGTCGTCATTAGCCGTGGAAAGGTATAAAAGTCACACATCTTCTGATTATCATCATATCCCGTTGTTGGAGCAATAATTGTAAGGTAAGGTGAATTTCGTATACATTAATGTATCGAGTGATAAAAATTGATCGAATACATATCTAAAACGTTTTGTTGAATGTTGCTATATTTTATAATCTTATTTATTATCGATGTCGATATAATACATGTAGATATTAAATTGATTGGTTATCGTATTTTAAATAACCTTAGGACTCATAAAATGAATTTCAAATTGGTATTGATCGCTGCCCTTTTATTCGTGGCCTGTGCTATTGCAGCCAACACACCCAACAAAGCTGCTGAAGTACCGGCAGAAAAAGAGGTAGCTCCTCAAGAAGACAATGATGAAGCTCGTGAAGACAATGATGAAGAATTTCCGATAGAAGAAGTACGTGAAGATGACGAAGAGGAATCAGCTTTACGAGAGGATGAGCCTGAAATGAAGGAAGGCGTTGCACCTACTGTCGAAGAGAAAGCAGTAAGACATTTACTTAGATATCTAAAAATAGCGGTTATGATTACATGAATAGATTATTTCTTAGGTCTATTTAATGTTACAGGTTCGAAGTATCAATTCTCTAAACGGAGTAAACAAATCCCGTATTTATTTAAACTTTAATTATAAATTTTTTAATTTGCTAGTGGTGGCGTCGTCGTCGTCGTCGTCGTCGTGTTGTCGCTCGTCGCCGTTCCACCGTCCACTGCCGCTGCTACGGTAAGAAAAACTTCAAGATTGCCACAAAGACAGAAGAACAACCCACTACCGAAGAAGAAGAGGCTACTTCCGAAGAAAAATCGGTAAGTATTTTAGGGATAGACTCCCTACAAAGTAGCAATTGCGGCGTTTATGCATAGAACTTATTGTAGCTTTTCTCAACCGTACTTTATGATTTGTTAGATACAGTGAACTAAATTAATTATCGATCATGATGCATTCACTTTTATTTGACAGTGGGGAAGTCGTCGTCGTCGTCGTCGTCGTGTTGTTATTAGACGCCGTCGTGGTTGCTACTGCTATACTGTCTACCATGGCAAAAAGTAAAAAAGTCCCATATTACATTTTCTGATAAATTTGATGCCAAAATATATCATGTATGGGGTGATAGAAAGTTTTTTACATTTACAATGTACTTACAATTTACATCTAAAGAATGACATGATATATTTATAATTGGAAATTGTACTACTCGATAAGAATTACTCTTAGTATAGCTGTACCAAGTAAGCTAAACGTTTAGTTTTAATATCTGCATAATTGATAGAAACTTTCACGATTAAAATTTGAATAAAAATCATAGAGAATCGTAGATTTGCATTTCAAAAAGTATCCAACCATTATTGCGTACTAACATTTCGAGATTGAGTGGTATCTGTAATAGCAGTTTAAAATCTATACTGTACATTACAGACAAAGGAGTGAGGAAGTACGTGGTCTTAAAAATTTTGATTTCCAGTAAGTTAGTTACGGTCATTATTACTCTATGGGTGTTAATGTAAAGGCTATAGCGTTGGCTTAAGTCATAACTGAAGAAGATTCGTATCTGTATACTTTATCGAGCGCCGCCTTTTTAATTTTAGCACTATTGCATTCAATGATAATCGAACTATTCTAGTTAAGATTGTTTTATTGATTAATTACTGTCTCTGATGTAAGATTTTTCACATTATAAGTAATATACGGTACAGCTAACGGTACGAGCATGGGTAGTGCATAAAAATTGGACTTCATCGAAATAATTTACTGGTCATTTCTGCGATACTGTTCTTTTCTGCTTATCATTAGTATTTAGTCTATAGGAAGTTAGAGTTTAACTTTTATTGCATTCATACATGCTATATAAGTACTGCCGAGCTAATATAAAGTACTGCTTCTGTCTGGGTTTTATTCCGATTAATGTTAAACTGATTTAATGAAAGTCGTAATACTTAATCATATTTAGGCTACAATAGGACGATGACGTTAAGCAATCAATATCTATTCTATAATATGTAGCAGATAGCTGCCATCATTGTCAATTCCATATCTAGTAGTAATCACACTTTTCCCTAGAGAATTTAAATACTGGAGCGTTTAATGGCTACTTCACAGTATTAAAGATCTTACAAACAAAGCATTTGAAACTTTTGATTCGCAGTAGATTATTCTTATACCATGAATGTTAACTGAAAACATCTTTAATTTATATCTTACCTCTAGATTATTGTTTTGAGTGTTGTAGGTATAAATTTGTGGGAGAGTAGCCATAACCTTGCTGATCTTAACTTGTTGCTGATAATAATAAATCAAATTTTTGTTAGACTTTATTATGCCGTTCCATCTATGATACTTCATTATCTCTCATTAACAAATTTTATACTATACATATGTAATTAGCTCCAGGGCGTCGTAATTTCATTTCATTTTATTCATTATTGCTAGTTAAGGTTATAGTACAGCTGTGTTACATCCTGAAAGCCTTCAACCCTATTTTCTTACTAAGATAGTACAGAATGCATGTTGTTTTGCAATATATTTGAGGAAGTGGATTTACTGAGTTTCTTACTATAGACGATACGTCGATGATAGAAAAAATGACTCTCTAAAAGCGATTTCGAACTCTATCTTGTTGCTTATTGTTGTTACAGTCAACACAGGTATTAACGTTGTTAAAGCCGGAGTGCCGGCTTAGGAAAAATCAGTAAATTGGGAAAATGATGTCGCACGATAATTGGAAGACAACAAAGCTCTAGCAGAAAGAGCGTGAAGCAGATGGAATTAGGCATTTCCCGACTAAATTTTGACCCTTCCCCAAAAATCCCTCGTTTCCCAGTTCTAATTTTGAACAAATTTAACTACTTACTACCGCTTTTAAAAAAAACTACGAGACAGGAAGCGAGCTTACAATGTTAAAAGCCAACAAATAGCCCCAAATTTAGAACCCACGGCATATGATCGTAAATATAAAGTAAACTCTGCGTATATATTAGATTGATAAATGAAAAAAAAAGATTAGTAAGTTAAGAAAGGTGATGATAACGCAATGGGTTAAGCGATATAAGTAACATGAACTTGGTAGTTATCGCATCGCCAACTTAATTTTTTGTGACTTTATTTCAATGCGGTAATTGAAGTATAAATAGCTTCCGTTATGTTCTCTAGTGTGACACTAGGTCAATCACGCAATAATTGCTAGATATTACCAGTCTATCATACATAACAGCTTCATTGATCTTTATAGGTAGCGTAAAATTCAATCAACGAAATATTGTATTATTTCGAATCTGGTAGTAGTTATCAAGCCATCGAAGGGTTATTCTTCCTAGATGTCGTTGTATCTACTTAACTCCGCTCTCTGTAAAGAGTTCAAGTACATCAAACCTTTAACTTAATTCGCGCAGGCAACAAAATAGAAAATCGCTGTTATTACTTCGATTTCATACAGTCACATACAAGCCTATACTGTACAATGTATATCGCCTTTTTATGCAATAAACTATGCTACGTGGGTTACAGTATCCCTGCTAATATTCCCATGAATGATGTTGATTGCTTGATATTTCTGCTGACTGCTACATTATTCATGTTAAGATCAATGTTTTGTTTCTTTTTGGCTAATACGCGTATATAAATCATCGCATGTAATTGCCATACAAGTTACTTCTACATTTACGAAATAATAACGAATCTATTTTTTCTGAATGAATTCATGAAGGTTGTTGCCGGCGTTGCTTTATACAAAACATGCGTAGATATATAAAAAGATCGCAGGTTATTAGCTGCAACTCATCGGGAGAAGATGGATATGTAATTCATTTTAACGATGACTAATGGAATGTAAATATGGTGTAAGAGAGTAATCATGATAATTCAAGAATTATTGAGTATCAATGTCATTTCGTATACAGTAACTTGATGGTGGTGATCGTTGCTGGATTTTCCCAGCGTATCCTGTACTGTATACCAGAGTTCCGCAAAAAGGAAAATTTTGATGCTTGACAGTTTTCGTGTGGGTTGTCTGTAGCGTGATCCTTTTACAAAACTCTGCAGATAACTGAAACGAGACTAACAATACTTAATATTGAGGAAATATCCGTTAATTCAAAATGGCCCGTCTGCATACTACCACAACGAAGTGTTTAGCACAATGTTTTGAGGAGATGAAGCTGGAAATGTCTGTCCGTCCACGAATGATGAGTCCAGGACTTAGACCTGACGGACAGACGACGTCAAGTCTGGTCCAGGTTTTCTTCTAGTAAGGTCAAGTACTGCATAGTGTACAGTGTACAGTACAGTATTCTACAGTACGTACTGTATACCGTACTGTACTGTACACTGTAGCGTTATGGATGACTTGAAAAAAGTACGTGGAAACTCCTTTGGACGGACAGACATTGGATCTGACAGTATTTGGTCAATAAATTGTATGACATCTCCAACACTTCATTATGATAGCACTTTAGTATTGCAGACAGTCGATTCTGTATTGAGTGGTTTTTTTCTAAATCAAGTCATATTACATCGCATTCCATTACCTGTTACTAAGCTCTGCTTAGAAGCTGTCAATTTTAGATTATAAATGATATTCAAATGAATACGAGTGATTTCGAAAACAGACACGGAAGATCTATACTGAGTCACTTTTTTTCCACACTTTCGGTCTTATCGGGTATGAAAAGTCCGTCCATCCGAGGAGAGATTCCAGTCTAGTAGTTCACGGTATAGTCAGGAACTATTAAGATTAGGGTACAGTATAGTACTGTACTGTAGAATGACCAGAAAAATGGTAAAACCCACTCATTATTTTGCACTGAACAGCCGCTATTAATTTTAATTAATAACAACATCGACAATCTTATAGGACTGTCTCCAAGTGGAACTTAGTAACAGATAATGAGATTGAGCGTAATATTACTTAATTTAGAAAAGAATCATCAGTCTATGTAAAATCCACCATCAACATACTAAAGTACTGTCATAACAAAGTGTTCGACGCAATATTTTGGACGAGATGAGGCCAAAAATGTCTGTCCATCCAAGAGTGATCAGTACAGTATAGGCTAGTGTTATGCAAAATAATAACACAGTGTTGTTAATTTAGCTTGCTGAATTGATCGCTTGTTTTAGCTCTCAATTGAAGGCCAAGAATTCGATTGCTATCATTCACTGTCGCTTGCCGCTAGCTTTTATTCGAGATAGAAAGGATGCATTTAGATTCAGGTTCAGATTCAGGTACAGATTCAGGAAGTGATTCAAGCTCAGATTCAAGTACAAACTTCACTGCAGATTCAAGCCATGATTCAAGCTCTGATTCTGATTCTGATTCTCAACGACCGCCGCCTCTTTCAAATACAAAGATCAAATCCATGCTAGAAATAATGGTTGGAGTTCAGCCTCAAGTTATCATCGATATTAAAGAGTTACAAAGCTTTGTTGACAGAAATTATTTAATTAAGATAAATTATAGTGGTATGTTAGAGTCTGCCTTTGCAGCTGATAATACTTCAGCAGACGAAGAATCAAGTACGATAGTGCAGGATAATGCCAGTCAACGTTATGTCTTGAAAATTTTAAATAGTAGTGATAGCCGAAATATCAATACAGCACTCGCTAGATTACACGCCATGAAATATTTGTATTCTCTTGGTATTAAGTGTTGCAATCCAATGACATTATTAGACGGTGAGCTGACGCTCAAATTACACCTACCAGTGCAGGAAGTGGATGATGCTGATGATAGAGAAACTACTAGAGAGTATATTGCTTACTTAATGAATTATGTAGAAGGTGAAATACTGTCCAAAGTTGAGCCAAACCTTGATATATTTTGCAAAGTTGGAAAATATGCGGCTGTCCTAGATGGGCATTTGCAGGTGAACTATTACTAGTTGATTTGAATAGCTTGAAATAATTAAGTTACCAAGAAGCAAATTTGAAATTGTAAATAAAACTCGTACGGTACTGTATATGTATTAGATATTTTTCCTGTAGAACGGTACTTGTTCACAGAAACTGCTGATGCACTCATTTTGTGCAGCTTTTCTGTGACTTAATTGACGTTGGATTGCAGCTAATTGAAAATGATTTGATTTTGCAGTCTTTTTCAGACGATCATTTAAAGAATTACCACGGTATGTGGTCGCTTAAGAGTTTCCTAAAGCTAGATAAATATCTGCGTTATTGTCCAAGGAGTAAAAGAAGATTTTTGAAGTGCATTTACCATTATTGTTACAAATTTTTCAAAACAGAGGTTCCAAACCTACGAACAGCAGTCATTCACAATGATCTAAACGATGATAATCTTTTGATAAAATTAAATACGCATACAAATTCATATGATATTGCTGGAGTCATCGATTTCGGCGATGTTGACCACACGACATTAATTTTTGAATTAGCAATTTTAATCATTCACATGATGGTTACATGTAATGATAATCCTATCGAATTGGCTGGACATATTATCTCAAGTTATCATTCAGTGTTACCGTTGACTAAAGTAGAATATAATGGATTATACATGGTGGCGCTGGCTAGATTAGTTCAAGTAATTGTGCTATCAGAGTACGAGCATAAACATAGCCCCGATAACGACTATGTCATGTATCAATATGA
Source organism: Trichoplax adhaerens (assembly GCF_000150275.1). Taxonomy (NCBI): domain Eukaryota; kingdom Metazoa; phylum Placozoa; class Uniplacotomia; order Trichoplacea; family Trichoplacidae; genus Trichoplax; species Trichoplax adhaerens. Next base: position 632,463 of record NW_002060947.1, read on the forward strand.
TGCGTTTTGGTCACTACTAAGGTTACTATGGTCTACTTCAGAAGAATCTGTATACCAGACTTGGAACAAAATCATCAATTGCAATTTTGATGTCTAGGTGTGATATATTCGCCTATTGTTTATTTAGGATCTATAATTCTGGATTTATTAGTTTGTGAGATAGGCTTACGAATGTCATAGATAATTCGACAGTCAATTTTTTACATATGGTACCTTGACAAATGTTGATTATACATAGTAATAACACGCGTACATTCATCTGTCTATAATGGCTGAAAGTTTTATCCTCGATATTAGAATATAATCTTGATACTTTTTAATAAGGCATGATAAATGTTAAAGAATTTATGATTTTAGGCAGATTAACTTTTGGTAAGAACTATTTTAAAGTAGATGATTCTATTATTTGAAGATTTAATGGCATAGATCTTAATACTACTAACTCATTTTGAGAAAACACTACTAGACAATAAGCCTAGCCTATTCTGTTGATAGCAGATTCTCGGTATAGCTTATAAATCGTGCAAGATACTCATTGAACGGTTTAGATATATAAGATATAATTCCAACTTTAGATTCAATTTTGAGATAGGCAATGGAGATATATTAAGCTGGTTGATAACATATCATATTCATATTTTTCTTATTCGAAACAATTTTTTTTCTGCAAATGAAATGTGCTTAATAAATGTGAACCGACTGATTATATATTAATAAATGACTCAAGTACAAGCCAACGGATATAAGTGTTTGAATCTATTTAACTTTCAGTTAATTCACGTTATAATGTGCACTATAATGAATGGTTTGCGTACGCTATCGATATATAAGTGTCTTTTCCTTATACGAATATACTGTATGTGATTGGATATGCATCTATTACTTGTAGAGATTTGTAAACGAGAATGTGCTGTGCCTAACATTAATAACATGTGTAAACGCTGCTATAGTATGATGCAGGTTCTGTATGCGTAGTGCTTACTAATGTGGTACTCAATCCTCCTCCTTGATAGACTTTATATGGTAATTCAGTAATAATGAAAATAGAAATATACACTGCATCATTACATGTTAGACTAGCATAAATACCCTATTTACTTATTAATACACCCTTTACTGCAGTCAGTGATACACTGGTAAATACTGACTATCGTTTTAATGCGAATCAGGCAATTTTAATCTATGCTGATATTGAAGTAGAATATGTTGAATAAAGTTTCCAGAACTTTAGCTAGAGTTGCTTATTTTTTCGGCGGAACCTGTGCTATTAGTCTTAGTTGCTGCACTTTTATTATAAATATGAATGACTTTCTGGTACTAAACGCTATGTAATGGTAAAATGATAGAGAAACAATATTCTTGGTGGCATAGTTTTGTTTTCGCCATTTCTAGCCATTTTAATACAATTTTACATATGTGGCATAAACTTGTAATATAAAATTCCTTCTAGATCATTTTAGGTACCATAATAATGAAAGGGGTCTTCTTACGGTATGCAATACTTCAGTTTTAAATAAGAAAACGCGTTACTTTGTCGATATAACAAGTTCTAAACTTTCATCGCTGTAATAGAGCGGGGGTTATTACTATGTGTATGATAATTTAATAGGATTAAGCTATATTTACGCAGAATCTTCTAACAGTATCGTTTACGGAAATATGTGTATATGCAATGGACGTACTCTCGTTGTGCAGGTGTATTTTGATGACTGTAACATATAGCAACAATGCTGCCATTGTGATGTACAGACATTATTATGTCTGGATCAGTACAAATGTGATTGAAAAACTTTGCAGATAACTGAATAAAATCGTCGTCGATCTTTGATACTATTATGGTCCACTGCAAGAAGAGCGCTGAACTATGATTAGTACTGGAGACTCCATAGCAACTTGGATTTAGCATGAAACTTTCAATAAATGAATCAATGTTAATTTTTGAAGGCGATATACTGGCTTTTAGCATAGTAGCTACGTAGAGCTTTGTACTTTATACTAATTTACGTGTATCTGCAAGTTCAGTAAATAATTGTTGCGGGCTTAAATTAACTACAAATCTAATATCAAACTTGCCCTCTTCAGCATTTGCCTTAAAAGTTGACGGTGAGCGATTACCACGAGGCCACCGACAGCGTATATTTCTGAATAGACTAAAGCCAAAATTCCAAGTTTTACTTAATTTTAATCAATTTATAGTTTGGCTGGGCAAATTCGAATTATAATTACTTAGATGAGACTATGACATCATTCTGTTGCTTATATAAATGTGTACAAAATGACTCAATTAGTTATTATACTGTATATCGTACTTTCGTAAATTTTTAGTTAAACTATCAAAACAAAAAGTATATTGCAGCTACCTCACAAGCAATTCTGTAGCAAGTACAGGCTTGTTTTCCTGCTGCAGTATAGCTATTATTAATGTAATTTAGTGGCTGATTCTGCTATAAAGTCTTAGTAATGCTCCATGTATAGCAGTCAATTCTTGAATTATATCATCGTTAAATAAATTATAAGACAACACAATAAGCATTGTTATTGTTGATCTCATTAGAACCAATTAAAAAAGGAATGTAAACTCTGTTACTATTTTGTAACTAGTATCATTCTGATGTACTCTATAGTGCCATGAATTACTCAGAATCTATACAGATTTCTAGTAATTTCTAGTAGCTTATGAAGTACAGCACAATATTGACTTCTACATATAATTTTACACTAGAATACAAGAATACATTTATATAAATTCTTAATATTAATTTTTGCACCGTATTTATTGTTTGGCACAAGTTGTAAGTTTAATACATTGTAACTATTGCCCCCAGTTTTTTTAATTTTAAATAACAATTAGCATCATATGGGATGAATGCGCGCGAATATGCTACGTGAATGAGTTACAAGTAAGTTATTATTAGCGTATGCAAGGCTGTTTCAATTCGAGAGACTGCATTGTTTAAATATTACAGTTATGTAGTTGAGATAAACGTTGCTAATATCGTGTGGAAATTCTAGCGTAAGCCCAAGATTTATTTCCTAAGTAACAATTTAATTTACGCAAGATTTGGGAGTTGAGAAATAATCAGATCAAATTACAACAAAGTGCTTTAGCTTATCAGCTATTATTTCGACTTATTATGCCAAGTTAGATCATTCTATCGTTGCTATATTTTTACGTCACTACAAACTATCCAAAATTTAGCTCTGATATCGTATTATTATTGTATTGACTCATAGATATTAAAATAAATGATACAATTTTATTATCGGCGTATTTCTAGCGGTGAGAAATAATCTTCGTTTGATTTATGCCTATTCTATTTTTAAAATTATTTATTATGTATGTAATTTTCTGAATGTATTTATGTGAAACAGAGGTGATTAGCCAAAATTGATCTTATTGGAATACATTTGTTTTGTTACTTAACTCAGAAAAGTTCATTTGTCGAGAAATTACGTTGTAATTTAATAATATTTCAAGCTCCGTATATTTTAGTCTTTGGTGATAAACTAAGAGATTGATTGCTATGGAAATATGTGCCTATACTGATATATATCGTGCGAATATTTTGGCAATACGACGCGTCTACGAGTCTATGTATGCGAAAAATATAATAAACAGCTATAGAGTTAGGAGCTTATTTATGAAATTTCTTGATCTACATTAGTTATGACCTGAGTAGAAATGCACATTTAGGATATTGTGAAATTAGTAGAAAATTACCTACCATTAATAATATAACATTGACATGGAAATTAACAATTCATGCTATCAGGATTAATCCATGGATTGTTCTTTTCTACTTTGTAACTTAACAACTGTTATTGTCATTATTTTTGATCCATTTTGTCAATAAATATCTAGGTGTAGTAAATTCATTATTAAAAACCGACTCCCATTTTTTTATTCGGTATCCAATCATCATTTTATATGCAATTTATAATAATTGAATTTTGGGATCATTTTAATATTTCAATAGTATCGCTTGAAAAATACTATAAAGGACAATGAATGACCTTTTATTATGGGATAACATTTATCAATTCTATCTAACAATTAATCCTAACATTAATAAGTCATTGGTAGCTACTGTTTATTATTATAATTTATTACATTTAAGTTGATCAATATTTTAAGCATAAATTTCATTGTATAAGAATAAATTGAGGTGCTAGGTTGCAGATGTTATTTTAAGCCTGCTATAAGTAGGATCGTTGTAGGCGTAATCGCTTATTGGCGTTAAATTTATAATAGAAACACTTTGAAACTAGAGTCAAACTGAAAGCAGCTTTTCTTATTTATAATATTGCCAATTAGGGTAGCGTTATTATAAAGAAAGGAGTTTACGCTATTTAGCATATAGTCTTGATGGAAGGACTGCGTAATCTTTACAGGACAATTTTTCATAACATGAAGAAAAATTTGTATTATGTGATACTTTTTTATTATTTTATACTTGTAATATTAACTGCAAGATGCGACTGCAGCTTTATTCATCAAAAAAGATCAGAAGTATCGAACTTTCACTTGGACAAGCTGATCGGGAGAGAAACTGGTAAGTGGCTGTGTCAAATTCATGACGAAGAATTCGATTTCATATCAGTTAGTTAGCGGTACTGTAAAATTTTTTAATGAAGTTCGCCAAATATGGTGTAGCTCTAAACTTAGTCTTACTTAATTTGTTAGCCCACTAATGTAATAGAGGCGGGAATAGATATTGATAAATTTTTCCTGCATAAAATAGTTTGATTTTTCGCTAGTTATTTCTTTACAACTACAACCTTCAACCAATATTATTTATACTATGTAACTTACAAGACTCCGGAAATATAATTTGTTTTAAATGTCACGTCGACATTTTGGCTGTGAGCATATTCTAAATTGTCTATCAATTATCGTTATTCATCTGGATAGACATTAACAATCAGTTCTACTAATAATGACTTCTATAAATGTTGACTGTAAATTGTTTATTATGTACCGTAACTTTCGATGGGATGTATCAACTTTCTTACTTGTCGTGAAATAGTTTTAGCTATTTAAAGTCTGTTTGATTAATGATCAACTTCGATTGTGCCTGTCGTAGGTGCATTAAATTTCCGAAATTTTGATTCATGCCAAAGGCTATTAGATGATATGCAAAACTTGGTGACTTTATCCAAGCAAATATATCATCACGACCGCTCATTAAATGCATTGCTTGATACTAATTTGCTGTTACCATGGTAAGAAATTAGTCATTCGCTTTCTACTTAATCCTGTTTTCCACTCTATTTTTCCTCCTATTTCTGAACATAAAGATTATGGAACTATTATTCTATATTTTATATTTGATGGAAATAATCTGGTTTAGTAGCAGTAAAGAAATTATACATAGTCAATGAAAACCTAATTGTAGAATTGCTTTACCAAAACCAGAACTTACTGTTATTTTGATATTATTAAAGGCTTGGAGTTTGTCGATTATTTGATACTCACTTTGAAATAGTTTAATCTATATAGTACTTGCATAACGTCATAGATGGCATATTCTACCTTTAAAAAAGTTGTAAAATTCTTGCTAGTTTTTGACAGAACAAAAAGATTCACTCAATTGCAAGTAGAAATAGAATTTAGGAAACTAAGTTCCTGTAGTATCTTACTGGGCTAATTTTATAGGGTCTATCTCAATCATTTAAGATGGGAGTTACAAAATTTCTTAAATTTATTTATAAGCATTATTACTTTAAACCCAAACATTAGCGCCAGTTAGCCTTATATTCGAATGATGGCTCATTCGATGACCATGACCATTATCCAAAAGATTAAGTAAATGCATATAATCTTTTCAACTGAAAGAAATTACTCAAAAAATATCATTCTATTGCAAAAGCCGTACCCTAAACTATTAATACATGGTCAGTTAAGTGGCAGAAATAAAGTTTAACATCATAGTATTTGGTAATAAATTTGCAACTGCTTATAGCAAAATGCGGTATCGTCTTCAGATACTGCGATTAGTGTTTTACTCTATGATACCATTTAGAAGTGAAAGTTGGGTGACCTCTACCACTCTCTTTCTTATAAAAGAAAGCAATTAAATATAGAATTAGGTTGCAATATCTTCTGTGGTATACTTTGGTTTATAAATAGTTCAAGGTATTACATAGACTTAGCTTGAATACAGTTTAAAAGTTGTCTTTCCAAGCATTCCTGTTATATATCTATTGAATTAATGATAATGCATTCGCGTTGATTACTTCAGCGTCTTATAACATAAATTTGAGCATATAATTTTAATTGATATCAAATGAAAAAACAATTCTTTTAGTAATAAACAAACTGAAATTATTGTATAAACATCTAAGACTGGATAAAGATATTAAGATTATACGGTTAATGAGATTGCTACATTTTTATCTAATTATTTAGCTCTCAGGAATCAGAAACAGATGTAAAGATTCAGAATCCCACAGTTACCGCTAGAATAATAACCTACTTAGACGTTCTATCAAATAAGAATTCTGCTTTACCATTGGATTCAAGTTAGTAGAAATTATATCAATTGTAGAATGTAATTAAATATTGTTATTATTATTCTTATGAAATAGTTCTTGAAATTAGAGAGTTTCTTGCTCCTATTTATACAACTATGCCTAATTTTTGTTTAGTTATTTAAGTATGATCGTGTCTTTTGTACATTCTTATGATATATAGGTGTATGGAAATGCTTAAGTAAATGTTTCAAGGTACTGTTTTATTTATTTAATCTTGTATTACAATAAAACTTAGTCAGAAATGCTTACCTTTGTTATAAACTAATATTTATATTCTTTTCTATTGATTCTATGCTACTTATGGATAATAATCTCGATACAGTGGAAAATAATTCTGTTGGGGTTGACTAAACTAAGACGTCATGACGAAAAACCGGCCTCTAGTGAAAATATTTATGATCAGTGTTGTCAGATAATTGATTCATTACAGTATAATTATTTTCAGTACCTCTATCAACAACGTAAAAATTTTGATGGCAGCGTGAATCTATTTCAGGAAGAATCGCATAGCTACATACATCGCATGGCCGATAGAAAATTATTTAATAAATTCGCTAGGAGTCTCGTTCCATTTCGCGACCCAATATGTGCAAGTAATTCTGTGTCCATATCAAGTTCGACTATGATTAGCCAGCCTATGGCAACAACTGCACAAGATATTTTCAATCAAGTTAGAGCTTCCACATTAAATGTAGCAACAGCAAAGCATCGATATACGACTGAGACTTTATATTTATCCAAATTGCATGCAAAACGAGATATAAGAACTACACATAGGAATATAGATGAACTATACTCAGACCAGCATGATTCTAAAATCGTTCACGCTCTCCCATCAACAACACATCAGTTAGAAAAGGTAAACGTTGAATTAATATCTGCTAATAGGCTTCAGAAATCGAATCCTCTTAATCAACAGCAGATAGAAAAATCGCAGCCTATATTTAAGGTTATTTACGATGAACAAGAAGCAAATATCAATTCTTCCGAAGCTTTTACAAGTACATTCTGGGATTTCCGATCTACAATTATGGATATGAGTGATTATGACATTCCTATGGAAATGATAGAGATAGCTACTAAATTCGAATTGATATCTGATCATTATAATACTTATTCTATTTCCAATAGTCTAGATTATTCAAGTGTTAGACGCACAACAGAGACCATAGTAGATCGCACTTCGGTATTGCAAACGACATTATTATCAGAATATTATTTTACCGGGGAAAGCTCTACTAGTGTCTTGAAAACGTCAGTTTTATCTACGAATCCTGTGATAATGTCTACCGCAGAAGTTGTTACGACATTGTTTTCAGATGCTATAACAGTTTCGCAATTATCACTGACTCCTGCTATTTCCTCAAGCTCGACTTTATCTATTACATCATCACAATCTACACCATCAATGGATACATCTTTGCAATATCCTCAGTTTATAATATCTTTTGGTCATGATTGTGGTTCCGTTTATCAGACTATATTTAAATTTGCTATCAGCGTTAAACAAGCTCTGTCTAAACTTCTGCAAGTGCCGATATTATCACTGACTGTACAGGAAGCTAGGTGCAATCCTTTTGAAGTTATAATAACCGGCAGTGTCTATAATTACGGCCAGGTTATAGATATGAGCAATAAGTTAAATTATGAAATTCAACATCATGGCTTAATAGTATTATACAATCAAGCTAATTATACAGCATTGAATGCTAGTGTTACTTGGTATTCGTCAGTATTTACTCCCAATATACCCGAAACTACTAGTCCACCAACAACCAACCTTGTACCTTTGGCTATTACACTGGGTTCTCTGGGTGTTATTTGCCTCGTAGGAGTTATTGTATTTTGTCTACGTGTTAATATTAAGCTAAGTACTATATGTCGATGCTTAAACTTAAGTCATCGGAGAAAAAATGCATCGCCTTTTGGTGGAGAAAGTGATAATCCGTTACAAAATTTTACTTCTATTGTTTCATCTAGCCGTATCAACAAAAATTTTGAGGAAATGGATGAAATATCAGAAATAGAACCTTTACATAGCAATGTTAATATTCCAAAAACGATCATCACTTCACCTAGTCTACATGTCTTCGTTGATCCTATATTAGAGGATTCAGCTGAAGAAGAGGCAGGAGCAAATATAACTAGGATGTGAAACAACAATAAGTGTTCTTATAATTTTTACGATTCATCTTGTAAATAAATTGTTACGATATCCCTGGCAAAACCACTTTTGAAATAGCCTGTAAATTCGTAGAATAAGTGTTATAGTTTTCAGAGCAATTCTACTGGATTCAATGGATGTGAAAATTCTTAGAAGTATTTGAATGATATTTCTGTTTTTTTATGAAATGATTGATTTTACGTCTTGTAATCAATATAACAAAGAAATTAACACAGTAAATTGTGGTCCTACATCAGTATTTGCTACAAGTTAAGTAACAAAGAAACTTATTGCATACATCATGAAGTCTGCGCTACTAGTGTGCAAAAAATTTAAATGTACTAAAATTTAGGAGCGAAAGAATAATTTACGGCGCAGATTCTAAACTATAAATTTCAGATTAAATTTTGAAATATGATTTTTATAATTTTATATCGATTTGAGATATACAGTATAGCGGCAGCATAAATAATCAATAAGTTAAAGAACTGTGTCTACATTTTAAAGGTAGCAATTTTACAGTAGTGCTATACCATATGCATTTTCAGAATTAATTTAAACAAATAGCATTTTTGAACTATATTAATCAACGTGACAGCTGGTTTTACCTATCAACTTAGAGAAATGAACAACGTCATGAAAACTACGAGAAGTAGTGATATACATTGAAGCAGGAAATATTTCCATATAATCTCCGAATTTACTACCGAGTCATTGACTAAAAATACAATTTTCAAACGTTTGTTTATATATAGCGTTAGGAAAATTATGATTTACAGTTTCTGTTCTGGATTAAAGTCACTGCTAGTATTTCAGTAAAGATAAAAGAATTACAACAGATGTGAATGATTTCTTTAACGTACACAGTGATGCAAGCTCATCGCTACTTTCTTTTGAGTTTAATGTTGCGCTCAATAAAGTAGTTACAAAGCAGAAGTTCAAGGCTAATATACTCAATCTAGTTTCTGATTTTAAAGCATACTGTACAGACCCCAGTTCCCTGCCAATGTTAGCATCATACTTTTCTTGGATTTTATCATTAACGCATATAGATACAGTGTGTAATTCTGAAGTCTATTATCCAGTGCCAGTCTGGAATGTTGTAAAATTGTGCAATAGATTATACTTTATTGCATTGAGTTTAATTTGATTCCATCAGATTAATATCCATAAGCATTCTCGTTGTACAAACATTCAATACTGTAGTTAAATTAATTCAAATTCAGTTTGATGAATTCTTTTGTAGTTACAAAATTACCACAACGCTCTATTTAGTCAAAGTATAGAGCAATAGCACAGAATTGTATTTCGAGTATCGCCAATTTTGATTGACTGCCAAGTATTATTGTGTAGGAGGATTTGCTGTATTAGTTCCAGGAGATAAAAATGCCTGTTGAATTTGTTTGTCAGCTAATGGTCCATTTTCCGTAAATTGGTGCATGAATCTGTTGTTGGCATTGATCATTTTCATTGTACACAAATTTATACATTGTTTCTGAAAGGAAAAGTGGAAATGGCTATACGGTTAATAAAGTGATCTATCTTTATGTTCTATTTCTACCATTACAGATCGATTAGAAAACTAGCTACTATGAATCTCATATTTGAAATATTAGAGTCACCTACAACATATCGCGAAGTTCTTTAGCTATTGTAGTGTTCATTACTATTTCATAATACTTACTTCATCATCATCTGTATTTCTGTATTTAAAATGGGTAATGCAGGAAGAAAAGCATTTTTCAGTAATAGCATTGTAGACTATTAAAAATTGTCGAAACTAGGGGGAGAAAAATACAATATTAATACCTGTACGACTATACTGTAACTATCACCCAAAATCCAACATTTTATCAAGCTATCTGCAATGACGTAGTCTCAAGCATGTTTTAGCTTAAGTTATTGGAAGATATTATTGTATCCATCATAATTATACAAAGAGTCATCACTTACATCGGCAATATCCATCTCTATAATACAGTATATCAATTAATTTAATAAATGAGATAGAATAGCGTGCGATAATATTGGTAATGAAGGTCTTTCACAAGGGTCTAAGCATCCACATTTCCTCCATCCTCTCCTGCGATACTTTGCTTTACTACTGCAGCTTGGAAAATGGTGTTGGAAGTTGGAACACTTTGACACTTGCATCGGTTGCATGCTGAATGCTGTACCGTATGTGCTACAGTACAAGGTACGGTAGCGTACAGTGCAGAGTACAGTACTCTACGGACTGTAACTACTCTGTACTGCGCACTCACGGACTACTAACAAGTTTTTCTTTTAGTAGTCCCATGGTACTGTACACTGTACAGTAGAGTACTTTTAAAAGAGGCCACGCGCACGCCATTGACGAAAGCCTATCGAATGGAGTCATAGTGATCCAGTAGTATTTAGTATTCTGCACGGCAAGAGTGTCATAAGAGCTCGGCTTCTGCTCCAATTGATGATATATTATTATTATTAAACCAGCATATCGAGTATATCGATTACGTTATTTGTTGGAAATGGCTTTACAAAAGGTGAGTATCAAAGTTTTCATACCTGTCTTTCTTTAGCACTGCTACCAAGAACGATTATAATTTTGTATACGCCATTATACAGTGTTAATCTTAAAAATGCTGTCGATTGTTCAAAGTGATACGATTGTATCTCGTTGCACACGTAAAGTACTGGTATAAATTGCAACAGTCGCCATTGCCTATACTGTAGGGCCACAACTTCAATCATTGTCGTGGTCTTCTGAAAACGCCGTGAAGTTAATTAATTTTCTAGTGGAATGACCATATAGTACATGGATATTGTTGTTTCCAGCTTAGATAGCCTGTATGTTATGATGGCTTATTCGACTTTGTCGCTCAGTGGTTCTAAACTGTAATCGTAGAGCATAATGCAGAACTATTCTGTTAACTACTAATTTTGGGACATAAAGATATAGTTGAAGATGACCAATGAAATTGGTGCATTATCAAGGCATTTGTACAATGACTAATTTGCTTATCGATATATTAAAAGTGTACCGTTATCGGTGGTTGTGGATTTCTTGGGCGTCACCTAGTTACAATGTTACTTGAACGAGGATACCAAGTCAATGTCTTTGATATTCGCCAAAGTTGGGATAATCCAAAAGTCCGCTTCTTTACTGGAAATTTGTGCAAAATTGAGGTATGTTGTAGAATGAGTAGTAAAAGTATATCATACTGCTATTCGTTTTTGGACGATCTTACTTTGATTCAGGGTTAAGAATGGTAAAGTTTGATAGCCATGCAATGCAAAAATACTAGACAGTATACGGACGTAATGTGACCTTTGATTCTGTTACTGAGATTAATACGGGCGTACGATTCATATTTAGATTTGCTTACAATAAATGGATCGAATGTCATGTTATGCTGTAATCAATTTCTACCTCATGAAACATACTGTACTATGCACATCTAATATTGTTTTGATGCTACAGGATCTAGTACCTGCCTTAGAAGGAGTGGATGTGGCTTTCCATTGCGCATCACCTCCATACACAAGCGGTGATAAGTAAGTAGACACCTCAATAAGTTTTATCTACGAAAATCGATGTTACCAAAACTCGACATAAAATTGGCTGGAATAACCTGTTAATTTCTTCTATTTAAGGAAGCTATTTTACAATGTGAATTACTTGGGTACCAAGAATGTCATTGAATGTTGCAAGAAGGCTCGCGTCCAGGTAACTACTTTCCAAAGTGTTATCTAATTCGAAAATTTACCCAAAATAAATTCGTTTGTTGACAAATGAATGCAGTGTAATAAACTTTAACTTGTGCCGTAGAGATTGGTTCTAACCAGTAGTGCAAGTGTCGTCTATGAAGGGCGAGACATTTTAAATGGTACGGAAGAACTCCCTTATGCTTCGAAACCAATCGATTATTACACTGAAACCAAAATTCTACAAGAAAAGGTATATCTGAATTAGCATTAATATGCAATATCAGCAACTTGAGATTGTATGCTTGAATTTGTAGGAAGTTCGAAAAGCTTGTCAGGAAAAGCCGGATAGCGACGGTAACATACTACTTACCGTTGCTATTCGTCCGCATGGAATATTTGGGCCTGGTGATCCGCATATGTTGCCAACGCTAGTGGAAATGGCTAAGCAAGGAAAATCCAAATTTATCATCGGGTAAGTTAGCTCTAGCAGATCGTAATATGTGCTATAATTGTGGTAGTAGTATTTTTAATACAGAACAATAATTTTACATTTTCTGTCGTAGGAACGGTAAAAACCTGGTTGATTTCACTCATGTATCAAATGTTGTGCACGGTCATATCTTAGCAGCAGAGGCCTTAAAGGTTGGATCGCGCGTTTGTGGAAAAGTAAGCTAACTAAATTATTACTCTATTTAATTACGACTATACAATATATCCATGCCGTTGTTTCCATCTCAGTTTAAACCGTGCCATGCTCTTTCGATAGGCATATCATATTACAAATGATGAACCTATCTATTTCTGGACCTTTATGACCAAAATGCTGACTGGCCTTGATTACCCAGCTCCTCATATTAAAATTCCCTATCTATTGTTATACGTAATTGCTATGTTGCTTCAATTTTTGTGTATCATTTTAAAGCCACTCATTGTTATCAAGCCAACATTTACTCCAATGCGTGTTGCTTTAGCTGGTACGCACCACTGTTACAGCTGTAAGAAAGCCAAGAAAGAGTTTAATTTTAAGCCTGTTATTCCATTAGAAGAGGCAATTGATGCTACTATCAAAGATTACAAGTCAAAGCATGCTCAGTAGCTGATCGCCACGATATGAATGATTTGGCATTTGAATATTATGAAGTCTACACTATTTTAGTGTAGAACGGTTGTACAATTTTTGTTTGATTGTCGATTTTTGGGGGATATTTTAAACTGATTTATATACATGCACTTGCTCTTAGCCAATTCATCTGTAGAAAGTAAAGCGTGTAACGAGCCATCCGTTACCTTTTCAATATTAGATAGGTATAAATGATTACCCCTATTTCTTGAGTTGAATAACGTAAGCCCTAATTAATCCGACTAGTACTTGCAATTTGTTAGCAGAGTAAGTTTAAAATAGTTATCTTTGGTTATTTATACAGTATAGATAATTGGATATCATTCGATATTGCAGAGCATTCCATTTATATTCGTACGTGATTAAACTTTGAGTTTTATCTATGATCTCTTTTTAAGCTACCGCTATTTAAGTTTTATCTGGTGAATATGAAGAAGCCACTACCATTTTGTTCAATTGAAATTTTGGATTTCTTTTAATGGATATTTCTTGCATATGATATAAAATCTATAATCATAAAAAGCGACGTTAAATCAGCTGATGAGTTTACACCATTGATAGATTTACTAAGCCCTAAAATAGTTATGTGTTTTTCATATTAAGATAAGAAATTCATGACTTGAGTTCTTGTAATGACAGCATTGCTGTGTGCAGACTCATGGCAAAGCTGTAACAGTCACTCTCACAAGCTGGAAACCATCCTTGACGACCGTATGCTAGGAAATTGATCGCCTTTTCTAATTATGAAGTATGAACTGTAATAACTAACTTCAGTAAAGTATACTAAAAATCAGTGTCAGCGCTGCATCAACTATTCATAAAATGGAAATTAATCCCATTCTCGGTGTTCATGTTGGTTTCAGTTACAGCTAAGGCTAAGAACTTTTATAAAGTACAGTACAGTAGTCCTTTACCGGAGAGGAAGTTACTGTCTGTACTGTACACTGTACAGTGTACACTCTGTGTCCAGTACTGTCTTCACAATACAGTACTGCACCGTCTAGAAAGTCACACTGAAAGGCAGCGTACTGCATGCATTTGAGTAGTCTCCCGCAGTGTTCTAGTCCATACGCATCATTGCAAACTCTGTATACTGGACGCGTATACAGTATACAGTACGTACACGATATATCACTGTTAACCAAATCTTTTAATATCATACAGATAAATTCTTATTCCTCTCTGGTTAGTATCAAATGCACACGTTTTATTTTGCAATGTATGATCTAATTTTTAAAAATAAAAAAACTCACTATAAGGAGGTACGTGTTTATATCAAACAACCGCTACAGCTACTGTAAATAAATAATAATAATAGACTGTCATAGAATAGAAAATATTATTGTCATTAATTTAATTTAATTAATTATACACTATAGAGTGAGTACTGTACGTAATAGAGGCCCCAAAAAATAATAATAAAGCGGAGAAATTTGCATCATTACTGTAAAGTACTTTACAGTACAATGAAAAATGAATCAATTACGCGTACTCATACTGTACTCCAAATTTGAAAGGAGGACGGACAGTAAATCGGACACATTTGCGCCTTAGGTCCAAAATATGTCTACAGTATGTACTGTGAAGTACAGTATGATGGGACATTTTTTCGAGCGGGATACTGTACTGCATGCAGACATACTGTACACTGTAGTACTGTATTTGCTGAGCTATTTGGATAGCTTTTAAAAAGTGCTACAGTGCTGTACGGCAGTACTGTACTCAGTGTACTGTATACTGTAGTACTGTACAGTACTGTACTGTACACTGTACAGTACTGTCTGGGTGGTTTACAAGTGCTTCGTATACAGTACTGTAGTACTGTACTCAGTGTACTGTACTGTCTGGGTGGTTTACAAGTGCTACTATACGTACTGTACAGTACACTATACACTATACTGTACAGTAGTATACTGTACACTGTACCGTACAGTACAGTACAGTACAAGCTGAATTTCTCAAGTACTGTACACTGTACACTGTACAGTGTACAGCACAAAGTAAACCATGACCACCAGGAGTACAGTACTGTACAGTAAGTAAGTAGCGTCATTACCTACTGTACTGCACACTGTACACTGGAGTCATAGTCATTTACTAGACTCTACTGTACACTGTACAGTGTACAGTGCACAAACTCACTAGCATCTGCATCCAAGCTGTGATCAGATGCGCAGCATTGAAGGCGTTTGGTTGGCTAGCCCAAGCAAAGAACGCCATCCTTGTATTAGAGAGAAAGTACAGTATATTGAATTGTATAGACGGTGTGGAGTTTTTTGAGGGTAAATTTCAAAGACCATATCGCTTTGCTGCCCGCGGTTAGAGCACGAAAGAGGTTCTCAATCGTAGCAAGCGTTCTCATTGTAGTCGAAATTATCCATCTTGTAAAGTTTATTTCTATCAGCAGCAATTATTTCAACGATTTTGATCGAAATCAACTTGACTTGTTGAAAAAGGGGCGCGATCATGGATCAGCCCGGCGATCAACCAGACGGCGGCGTGTCCGCTGAAGACGCTGAATCACAAGCTGTGATTCTGGCTGATGTCGGTAAAGTAGAAGATTTTATATGCCGAACCGTCAGCTTACTATTGGAAGACGGTCTGGAAAAATTAGCACCATTAAAGAAAGTCTTATCCGAAGATCAAAGTAGAGATCAGTTGAAAAAATTTATTAGTGATGTCCAAGTGACTTCATTTTTTGTACAACGTACATTGCTCAAGGAAGAGATCATTGAAGAAGGCGATGAGGCTGCACCAACGGAGGAATCCAATTTAACCGTTGAAGACAACATAGTTTATTCTGTCTCCATAGTCGTTCAATATAGCAGTACTAAAGTTTCTAGTGTAGTATTTATCAAGCGTGGTGCTGTCATTGAAGATGATAAAACAGTTTCTTCTCAATTACGTATTATCGACTTTAGCGACGGCTCTTTATTTGAGACACTTCATTCGCTGATGAGTAACGCTATGTCGCCTTACTTTAAATCGTATGTTCGCTCTGTTGGTAGTGGAAATCGGTAAGTATTGTATTACTATGCAAGCAGAGATCGATTTCATCATCATCATCATGTAGCCAAGCTATTTTTTATTCCTGCAGTGATGCTGAAGTAGAAATATCGGATGCTATAAGTGATCATTTTTTTCTTTCCCCGCCTTACAATAAAACGAAAGAGTATAATTGAATAGTTGTACAGCATGCGTATTGCAACATTTCTCAGACAAAGAGTCATGATTTCCCGAGGCAAACTGTAGTCTTCGACTAGTGAGTAATACATCGAAAGAAAGCTACTCTAATATACAGTATAGTGTAGTTCTATTTTAAAGGTAATTTTTTTCGACTTTATGTTAGTAACTTTGTATTTTACAACTTGCTATCTTCACTGTTCAATGGCGCGTGTACGTCATTATGCTTATAATATCATTTGCGAGCATGGAATTCTTCATTTATTCCGTTGACAGTACTTACTCTTCTTGACACGTAGTGAAGGTTACAAGTACTCCTACTAACTTAGAGTAGATCTTTCGCTGCTCAACATGTTACCGTTCCTTGCACAATACGGATACAACGGTCACAATAGTGAACATGCATGTTTACTCTTGATAGGGAAGCGTCCGGAGATAAAGTGTTACCGTCAGTAGAGAAGAAAATGGCAGAGTTGGAAATGGGATTTCTTAATTTGCAGCAAAATATCGATATTCCGGAGGTCAATTTAATAATTAACCCATCAGTACTTAGCGTAATGAAAAAGTGTTCCGAAGAAGATCGGAAACCGCAAGTAGCTGACTTTGGGGCTAAAGTACAAGATTCTAGTTTTTTAAACGCTCTACAAAACGGTGTCAATCGCTGGATTAAAGAAATTCAAAAGGTATGTAAATTATGCTACAGCTAAAGTAATAGAAAATGAAAGAAATGAAGATAAATATTCAGTTACTTCAGCCCTCTGCTCAGATTTGCATGCATCCTTTACGCGCAGTAGTACTAACGCATTGGGATATTCTTCTTGTACGTAGGTAACAAAACTAGATCGCGATCCTGCTTCTGGCACTGCCTTGCAGGAAATTAGCTTTTGGCTAAATCTTGAGCGTGCTCTACAGCGAATTCAGGAGAAGCGAGAAAGCACCGAAATTACCTTAACTCTAGATATTTTGAAACATGGCAAACGATTTCATGCTACCGTTAGTTTTGACACTGACACAGGTTTGCTAAATCACATGTCCTTATATTATCGCGCAATTTCAGTCCTATTAAAATTGACTATGCGTATGCTCTTGATGTTACCGTTATGAATGGATGTAGGAGTGTTGGTAATTAATTGCGCCTGTAATTATTCTTGGATCAATATAGGTCTTAAGCAAGCTGTTTCTCAGGTTAATGATTACATTACTTTGATGAAAGACTTTCCTTTGAATGATCTCTTATCCGTTTCCGAACTCGACCGTATGAGCCCAGCTTTAGGCTCTATATTTGCGCATTTAAGAAAGATACGTAGTACCAAATATCCCGTTCAGCGTGCTCTTCGATTAGTCGAAGCTATCTCTCGTGATTTGAGCAATCAAGTTTTAAAGGTGAAGTTCTTCTTTACCATTATTATTAACCGTGCAAACTTTCCACTAATACCATTCAATGTGTAAACAGATTCTTAGCACCCGTCGTTTAATGCATATGAACATCGATGAATTTGAAAAGGTTTACAAAATTTTTTTTTATTTATAAGTTTATTAATGCAATTTATAACTTTTAATTTTTCAATATATATAATTGAGGTATTACACCAAGTTTGACGATAAGATGCAGTTTTACTGTAAATGTAATAGTAATAGTTTTAACTATTGAACTTGTTGTTATTGCTGTCTATAAAGGTCATGACTACTTGCTTCGAAATATTTGTTACCTGGGATGATGAATACGATAAGCTCCAATCACTTTTGAGAGATATTGTAAAGAAGAAGAGAGAAGAGAGTCTTAAAATGGTTTGGAGGACTAATCCCGCTCATAAGCGATTGCAATCGCGATTGGATCACATGAGAAAGTAAATGAATAGAATTAGAGATACGTTATTAGATCGCAATATTTAAGAATTTATTTAATATACTAATACTTCTTGATTAAAATTATTCACGAACGACTTTACGATCATCTCGATTTAGGTTTAGACATCAACATGAGCAGTTACGTGTTGTTATCATACGCGTTCTAAAACCTGTTGGTGCTTCTTCAGCTAGTCTTGAAACAGTTAAAGTTCATGGTAACACAGCAACAGCAGTAGCTGACGGTACCGATGGTGATGATTCTGATGCAATTATGGAGGTCAATTTAGCTTACGAGAGTGTCAAAGAAATTGATTGTCTAGACGTATCGAAAGAGGGAAATGATAACTGGGAAGCAGCCATCGTTAGGTAATTTAAAAGTTATGGAACATCACATTTATGTACATGTAGATGAAATAGTACTGCTTTTGTGATAGATATGATGAGCGAATTGACCGAGTAGAAACTAGAATTGCCACAAGATTAAGAGATCAGCTCGGTACTGCCAAGAATGCGAACGAAATGTTCCGTATTTTCTCTCGATTTAATGCACTATTTGTAAGGCCTCATATTCGTGGTGCAATACGTGAATACCAAACGCAGCTAATTCAACGTGTCAAGGACGATATCGAATTTTTGCATGATAAATTTAAGGTTGCTCTCTTTGATTATAATTGGTGTTGTTAAACTACTGCAGAAACGATCTAATCGAATAAACGTTACCTTGCTCGTAGATCCAGTATGTCCATAGTATGGCATATCGTATGAGTAAAGTACGCGATCTCCCACCTGTGTCTGGATCTATTATTTGGGCCAAACAAGTAAGACTGTACATTTCGTATCAATTTTGTAATGTTTCTATTATAAATTAAGTTCAATTTTTAACTACATTTTGAATATTAATACCAGAAAATGATCTTAGCATTAGTAATATCTGATAAATTGTGATTGGATTATAGATTGATCGACAGTTGACAGCTTATTTAAGACGTGTTGAAGATGTCCTTGGTAAAGGTTGGGAAAATCATGTTGATGGACAAAAATTAAAAAGCGATGGAGATAATTTTCGTCAGAAATTGAATCCACACGAACTTTTTGAAGACTGGGCCCGTAAAGTAAGATAATTTCATAGAACTATGCTGAAAACACGTGTTGTAATAATATTTTCTTGTTTATAATTGTGCCGCTTGAATGAACGAATGTCCTAAACATTTGCACTTTTATTCTATTCTTTATGTAGGTTCAAGGCCGCAACCTGGGCGTATCAGGTAAAATTTACTCTATTGAAAGCCAGCGTGCACGAGTTTCTGGAAGACCAAATTATTTGAAATTAAGAGTCAGCTTCTCACCTGATATTATTACGCTATCAAAGGAAGTAAGTGGTGTAATAACTCTATCGTAGATTCAAAGATTCTCACCCAGGTGTCTTTTAAAATTGTAAATAAAAACGCACTTCCTTTAGGCACGAAATCTGAAAGCCCTTGGATTCCGAGTGCCACTGGCTATCCTAAATAAAGCGCATCAAGCAAATCAAATGTATCCATTCGCTATTTCATTAATCGAAAGTATTAAAACATACGAACAAACTTGCGATAAGGTGCTACATTTTTTAACTTCGTAGTCTTTTATTGTACCACTGGCTATCTTGGTACGGTTACGAGCACTATTAACTATGTGAATTGAAGATTAAATAACTGATTTGTGTATCTAGGTGGATGCTGGCTCATCAATTTCCCCACTTGTAGCTGGATTAAAGAAAGACGTACAAAGTTTAATTGCTGAAGTAAGAATATCCTTAATATCGAGTATTGATGATCTCACTTTTTAATATTATTTTGTTTTATTAAACTTGATGGATTTTCTTCGTACAGGGTGCTTCACTTGTATGGGAATCATATAAATTAGACCCGTACGTACAGCGTCTAGCTGTAGCATCATATCAATTTCAGGAGAAGGTATTGAGCTAAAATTATTAGCTAGATGTAGCTTATCCCGAAGTAATATATTTTTTTATAATTGCAAGTTTGTGTATGAATGGTTACTTTAAATTTTTCTTGTTACTATGCTATTTAGGTGGATGACTTATTGATGATGGAAGAAAGAATTGATGCGGATGTTCGTAGTTTGGAAAATTGCGAATATAACTTGTCAACCTTTGAAAATATCCTCGATAAAATCCAGAAAGTTGTTGATGAGTTAAACTTGCACTCCTATACAAATTTATCTAGTTGGGTTTCGAGCTTAGATAGTAAAGTAGAGAAGGTTCTTGGAAAACGATTGCAGATCAGCATGCAATTATGGACTGACTGTTTGAAAGGCATTGATTTTAAAGATGTAGAAAATAAAACTGAAATAAAAGTGCATACTGGTGGCAAACCTGTTTTAAAAGTTTTGGTGCATGAGATAAGAATTAAAAATCAAGTTTTATACTTAAATCCACCTCATGAAGAAGCTCGTAGTAATTTACTGAAGCAATTGCATAATTGGTTATCGGTAGTATTGTCTCAATCACGTATTAAGAGTTCAAGGTACCAAGTTAGTTTTGATCGTTATGAAGACTACGAAGATTATACATACAGAGCAATTCTGGCTAGGTTACCAGATGGCTCCTCAGTACTTGAAGATGCTTATAATGCAATAGAAAAAAAATTAGATGAGGTGAAGGGTTATGTTCATATATGGCTACAATATCAATCGCTTTGGGATATGGAAGGAGGCTTTGTTTATGATCGTCTTGGTAATGACCTTGGTCTGTGGATGAGACTTTTGAACGATATTAAGAAAGCTCGCGCAACATTCGATAATTCTGAAACCAAGAAAGATTTCACGTGTATTGTAATTGATTATGGTCAGGTACAATCTAAGGTTAACCTTAAATACGATTCGTGGCATAAGGACATTTTAAGTAAATTTGGTGGTAAGCTTGGTGGTGATATGCAGAGTTTCTTTACCACTATAACAAAATCTCGGACAGAATTAGAAAGTCATTCTGTTGAAGGTGCAACAACTGCAGAAGCTGTAGGATTTATAACATTTATGCAAGGATTAAAGAGAAAATTAAAAGTTTGGGAAAAACAAGTAGAAACGTACAAGGGTGGTCAGAAACTATTAGAAAGGCAAAGGTTTCAATTCCCAACCAGTTGGTTATACTATGATAATGTCGAAGGAGAATGGAATGCATTTAATGACATCTTAAAGAGAAAGGATGCAGCTATACAAACACAAGTAGCAGTTTTACAAGAAAAGATTGTTAGCGAAGATCGCGTTGTAGAAGCACGTACCAATGACTTACTTGGAGAATGGGAAAAAGGAAAGCCAATTGCTGGTGATATTAAACCGGATGCGGCTTCTGCAAGTCTTGCGATATTCGATGGTAAATTTGTTCGCTTACGCGAGGAAAGAGATAATTTAAATAAGGCTCGAGAAGCTTTGGAACTTCATGAACAGACATCACTTGTAGCTGAAGATCGCCTTTCTGCAGCTTATGAAGAATTGATGGACTTGAAAGGTGTATGGGCAGAACTGTCCAAAGTTTGGGAGCAAATTAATGAATTAAAGGAGAAAACGTGGCTCTCGATACAACCAAGAAAATTGCGCCAATCTCTTGATGGATTACTCAATTTATTAAAGGGTTTACCGTCTCGTTTACGACAGTATGCTTCTTATGAATATGTTCAAAATGTGTTGCGTAGTTATGTCAAGGTAACGAATTGATGATGCGTTTACTATCATATAGTTAACTCGTTATAAAATTAAATATGGCGTTGTACGTTTCTTTAGGCTAATGTATTAGTGACGGAGCTAAAATCAGATTCTTTGAAAGAACGGCATTGGAAAATGTTGATGAAGAGCTTACGAGTATCTTGGATATTATCTGAATTAAGCTTAGGGCAAGTATGGGATGTCGACTTATTAAGACATGAACCTGCAATTAAAGATATTCTTATCGTTGCCCAAGGTGAAATGGCCCTGGAAGAATTTTTAAAGCAGGTAACTTGCAAATTAGTAGACTATGATACAGCATGGCTCAGGGGACTTTGTTGCAATGTTATCACTCACTAGTTCGATATAATTTTTAATTTAGGTCAGAGATACATGGCAATCCTACGAACTTGATCTTATCAATTACCAAAATAAATGCCGTATTATCCGTGGATGGGATGATTTATTTAATAAGTTGAAAGAACATATCAACAGTGTCGCAGCAATGAAGCTATCTCCTTACTATAAGGTATTGCAATTGTGACATATAATAGATAGGTCAGATTATACATTATGAATGACTGAGATTATAATTATGTGTCTTAGGTATTCGAAGAAGATGCATTAGCATGGGAAGATAAACTAAATCGAATAAATGCTATATTTGATATTTGGATTGATGTCCAACGACGTTGGGTATATTTAGAAGGAATCTTTTCCGGTTCTGCTGATATAAAGCATCTTTTACCAACTGAAACTTCACGATTTACCAGCATAAGCACTGAATTTCTTGGTTTAATGAAAAAAGTCGCCAAATCGCCATTAGTTTTAGACGTTCTTAGTATTCAAGGTGTTCAGCGTTCACTGGAACGGTTAGCCGATCTACTAGGAAAAATTCAAAAAGCTCTCGGAGAGTATCTTGAAAGAGAGCGCGCCTCCTTTCCCAGATTCTATTTTGTTGGAGATGAAGATTTGCTTGATATAATAGGTAATAGTAAAAATGTTACGAAGTTGCAAAAGCACTTCAAGAAAATGTTTGCTGGAGTTGCTGCTTTAATTATCAATGAAGACGAAACAGCTATAAAAGGAATCGTATCCCGTGAAGGAGAAGAGGTTATGTACTTAAATCCCGTGATATTAAAGGATAAAAAGATTAATGAATGGCTAACACAAGTTGAAAGTGAGATGAGAATGACTCTTGCAAAATTGTTGGCAAGGGCAGTTAGTGGAATGCAGTCATTTAAAAATGTATCTATTCCAACGGATGACTACCTTAAATGGATCGATTCTTATCAAGCGCAGCTAGTTACATTAGCATCCCAAATAGCATGGTCAGAGAACATCGAAGCAGCTCTTGAAGCTATGGCATCAAAACCGGATGACTCAGAACCTATAGAAAATGTATTAAAGATAGTAAAAGCTACGTTAGGAGTACTAGCCAACTGTGTACTACAAGAGCAACCTCCTGTTAGACGAAAAAAAATGGAACACCTTATTACAGAATTGGTACATCAGCGAGATGTTACTAGATCTTTAATGAATATTAAAGTTACTAGTGCTAAGGCTTTTGAATGGTTACAACAAATGCGTTTTTATTTTGATCCTAATCAGAGCGAAGTGCTTAAGCAATTAACTATTCGAATGGCTAACGCTAGTTTTTACTATGGATTCGAATACCTCGGTGTTTCCGATAAACTTGTTCAAACTCCACTAACTGATCGATGTTATCTCACTATGACACAAGCTCTGGATGGAAAATACGGTGGCTCACCATTTGGACCTGCCGGTACTGGCAAAACAGAATCTGTAAAAGCTCTTGGTAATCAACTGGGTCGTTTTGTCTTGGTATTTAACTGTGATGAAACTTTCGATTTTCAAGCTATGGGTCGTATTTTCGTTGGATTGTGTCAGGTGGGAGCTTGGGGTTGCTTCGATGAATTTAATCGTCTTGAAGAAAGGATGTTATCGGCTGTTTCGCAGCAAATACAGACAATCCAAGAAGCTCTAAAGGAGAAAGCTTTAAGGAAAGGTGGTGATAAAAGCGGCCCGATACAGGTTGAATTAATTGGCAAAAATGTTAAAGTTAGCGAGGATATGGCAATATTTATTACAATGAATCCTGGATATGCCGGCCGTTCCAACTTACCGGATAACTTAAAGAAGTTATTTAGAAATTTAGCCATGACGAAACCGGATCGCCAGTTAATTGCTCAGGTCATGCTATATTCGCAAGGATTTAGAACAGCAGAAGTGTTAGCTAGTAAGGTTGTTCCATTCTTCAGACTTTGTCAGGAACAATTATCGGCTCAGTCTCATTACGATTTTGGACTACGTGCTTTAAAATCAGTACTTGTAAGCGCTGGAAACGTTAAACGTGATCGTATTCAATCCATAAAAGAGGACATGAAAAATCGAGGAGAAGAAGTAGATGAAGGACAAATTTCCGAAAATTTACCAGAGCAAGAAATTTTAATTCAAAGTATATGTGAGACCATGGTACCAAAGTTAGTTGCTGACGATATCCCACTTTTACACAGTTTATTATCCGACGTATTTCCTGGCGTTGCTTATACTCAGGCGGAAATGGCTGCTCTAAAGGCAGAATTGAAAAAAGTTTGTGCTGAAAATCACTTAGTTTATGGAGAGGGAGATGAAATCGGCGGCAGTTGGGTTGAAAAAGTTCTGCAATTATTCCAAATTTCCAATTTGAGCCACGGTTTAATGATGGTTGGTCCTAGTGGAAGTGGAAAATCGACTGCTTGGAAGACGCTACTTAAGGCATTAGAAAGACTAGAGGGAGTTGAAGGTGTTGCCCATGTTATTGACCCTAAAGCAATTAGTAAGGATGATCTATATGGATTTTTAGATCCTAATACACGAGAATGGACGGATGGTTTGTTTACTCACGTCTTAAGAAAGATCATAGATAATGTACGTGGAGAAATCGGAAAACGGCAGTGGATAATATTCGATGGTGATGTTGATCCTGAATGGGTGGAAAATTTAAATAGTGTTTTAGATGATAACAAACTGTTGACACTTCCTAACGGTGAACGTTTAGGTATTCCACCAAATGTACGTATTATGTTCGAAGTCCAGGATCTAAAGTATGCAACGTTGGCCACTGTTAGTCGTTGTGGTATGGTTTGGTTTAGTGAAGATGTTCTTACATGCGATATGATCTTCCAGAACTTTTTACTGAAATTGCGCAATGTAGCTGTTGATGAAAATGAAGACGATATCCGTATAGGTACAGGCGCTCAGGATAAAGAAGAAATTTCATCATGTATTCAAGTACAACGCGATTGTGCTGCTATTATTGAGCCATTTTTCACAGCTGATGGTATTATTATGAAAGCTATACATTACGCTGTAAAACTTGATCACATTATGGAATTTACTAGATTACGCTGCTTAGGAGCTTTCTTTTCAATGGTCAACCAATCAGTAAGAAATATACTATCGTATAATCAATCGCATCCAGATTTTCCGCTTCCCAAGGATCAAATGGAGCGGTATATTCAAGCACAATTCGTATATTCACTAGTTTGGACTTTTTCTGGTGATTGCAAACTAAAAGCTCGTGGAGAACTTAGTGATTATTTACGCAGCATCACGACCATACCACTACCACCTGGCAATAACTCTCTAATTGATTACGAAGTCTCAATTACCGGAGAGTGGCAATCATGGCAATCGAAAGTACCGCAAATTGAGGTTGAAACGCATAAAGTTGCCGCTCCTGATGTTGTAGTACCAACTGTTGATACAGTGCGTCACGAATCGTTATTGTATACTTGGCTTGCCGAACATAAACCGTTAGTACTATGTGGTCCACCCGGGAGTGGTAAAACAATGACATTATTTAGTGCCCTTCGAGCCCTTCCTGATATGGAAGTTGTGGGATTGAATTTTTCAAGTGCAACTACACCAGAACTTATGCTGAAAACTTTTGATCATTATTGCGAATATAAGAAAACTCCAAATGGTACTATATTATCCCCTATACAACTTGGTAGATGGTTGGTATTGTTTTGTGATGAAATTAACCTGCCAGCGCAGGATAAATATGGTACACAGCGTGTTATTTCGTTTATCAGACAAATGGTTGAACATAACGGATTTTACCGAATTTCTGATCATACTTGGGTTACACTTGACCGTATCCAGTTCGTTGGTGCTTGTAATCCACCAACAGATCCGGGTCGTGTACCTATGTCTCATCGATTCCTTCGTCATGTACCGGTGGTCTACGTTGATTATCCAGGACCTGCATCGTTATCACAAATTTATGGAACATTTAACCGAGCGATGTTACGTTTAGTTCCAAACTTGAGAACATATGCACAACCTTTGACTGAAGCTATGGTTGAATTTTATACAATGTCTCAAGAACGTTTTACACCTGATATGCAACCACATTATATTTATAGCCCGCGTGAAATGACTCGATGGGTACGTGGTATATTGGAAGCATTAAGGCCAGTAGAGTCATTATCTGTTGAAGGCCTAGTACGTGTATGGGCGCATGAAGCATTACGACTTTTCCAGGATCGATTAGTATTTGATGAAGAGCGAAAATGGACTGATGACAACATTGATAATGTTAGTCTGAAGCACTTCCCTGGTATTGAAAAGGAAGCAGCGCTAGGTAGACCGATACTATTTAGCAACTGGTTATCGAAAGATTACACTCCGGTTGATCGTGAAGAACTAAGAGAATACGTTAAAGCAAGATTAAAGGTGTTCTATGAGGAAGAGCTAGATGTTCCGCTAGTTTTATTTAACGAAGTTTTAGATCACGTATTACGAATCGATCGTATTTTTAAGCAAACTCAAGGCCATTTGTTATTTATTGGAGTAAGTGGCGCAGGTAAGACTACTTTGTCCAGGTTTGTTGCATGGATGAATGGCATGAGCATGTATCAGATCAAGGTTCACAATAAGTACACCGGTGACGATTTCGACGAAGATTTACGCGTAGTATTACGACGTGCCGGCACGAAAGATGAAAAGATCGTTTTTATCTTAGATGAATCAAATGTATTGGATTCTGGATTCTTAGAAAGA
Organism: Trichoplax adhaerens; assembly: GCF_000150275.1. Taxonomy (NCBI): domain Eukaryota; kingdom Metazoa; phylum Placozoa; class Uniplacotomia; order Trichoplacea; family Trichoplacidae; genus Trichoplax; species Trichoplax adhaerens. The sequence continues at coordinate 659,771 of NW_002060947.1, forward strand.
ATGAATACACTTTTGGCTAACGGAGAAGTACCCGGTCTCTTTGAAGGAGACGAACATACAACGTTAATGACGCAATGTAAAGAAGGATCTCAACGAGATGGTCACATGCTAGATTCAAATGAAGAACTGTATAAATGGTTTACGAACCAAGTCTGCCGTAATTTGCATGTTGTATTTACCATGAATCCATCTGAAGACGGTTTAAAGGATCGAGCAGCTACATCACCAGCCTTATTCAACCGCTGCGTGCTTAATTGGTTTGGTGATTGGTCTTGGCATGCTTACTACCAAGTCGGTAGAGAATTTACGGATAAATTAGACTTGGAAAGATCTGATTACATTGCTCCTGAATATTTCCCAGTTGCTTACGAAGGAGTGTCGATACCTCCAACTCATCGTGAAGCTATAGTTAACGGTTTTGTTTACGTACATCAGACTCTTCATAAAACTAATGATCGTGAGAGAAAGAGAGGAAATAGGACTATGGCAATTACTCCACGACATTATTTAGATTTTATCAATCAATATGTCAAACTTCATCATGAAAAACGTGCTGATTTAGAAGAACAACAGTTGCATTTAAATGTCGGTTTACAAAAGATACGTGATACGGTTGATCAAGTAGAAGAACTGCAGAAAAGTTTAGCTATCAAAAGTCGTGAATTGGAAGCTAAGAATGATGCCGCTAATCAAAAATTAAAGCAAATGGTTAAAGATCAGCAAGAAGCAGAACAGAAAAAAGTAGAAGCACAAGACGTTCAGGTCCGTGTTGAAACACAGACGAAAGAGATTGCTGAAAGACGAGAAGTTGTAGAAGAAGATCTTGCAAAAGTTGAACCGGCTGTGAAAGATGCTGCCCAGGCTGTTAAATCAATCAAAAAGCAACATTTGGTTGAAGTTCGTTCTATGGGTAATCCTCCAGTTATTGTAAAAATGGCGTTGGAGTCGATATGCTTACTTCTTGGAGAAAATACTACAGACTGGAAAGCTATTCGTGGCGTTTTAATGAAAGACAATTTTATTGGGACAATTGTAAATTTTACAACTGAAAATATGTCTGATTCTATTAGAAGGAAAATGGACAAATACCTGAATGATCCTAATTATAATTTTGAAAAAGTAAATCGGGCAAGCGCTGCTTGTGGTCCTCTAGTCAAGTGGGCAATAGCGCAATGCGGGTATGCTGAGATGTTGCAAAAGGTTGAGCCCTTGCGAAATGAATTAAGACAATTAGAAAAACAAGCTAACGTAAATAAAGCTAAGAAAGAGGAATTAGAAAAAACTGTTACACAGTTGGAAAAAAGTATAGCCATGTATAAAGAGGAGTACGCAAAATTGATAAGTGAAGCTCAAGCTATAAAAGCTGATAAAGAATCGGTTGAAGCAAAAGTGACTCGAAGTCAAGCGCTACTCCGAAGTCTTTCGTCTGAACGCGAACGTTGGGAATCAACAAGCAATACATTTAAGACACAGATGTCAACTATAGTCGGTGATGTATTACTTTCAGCTGCTTTCATGGCTTATGCAGGCTATTTTGATCAACAGCTAAGAGAGTATTTGTGGTCAACATTATCTAATCATTTGCATCAGGCTGGTGTTCTCTATAGATCAGATCTAGCATTGACCGAGTATCTTTGTACACCTGATGACCGACTACGATGGCAAGCGAATAGTTTACCAGCTGATGATCTGTGCAATGAAAATGCAATTATGTTACAACGATTTAACCGCTATCCATTGATTATTGATCCGTCAGGTCAGGCTACTGCCTTCTTATTGCAAGAATTTAAGGATAAAAAGATTACAAGGACTAGTTTCTTGGATGATGCTTTCAGGAAGAATCTTGAAAGTGCTCTTAGATTTGGTAATCCGTTGCTTGTACAAGATGTTGAAAGTTATGATCCTATCCTAAATCCTGTCCTAAATAAGGAAGTAAGGCGTAATGCTGGACGTGTTCTTATTACAATTGGAGATCAGGATATTGATTTATCTCCTGCCTTTACAATCTTTCTGTCAACAAGAGATCCTACTGTTGAATTTCCACCAGATGTTTGTTCTCGAGTCACATTTGTAAATTTCACTGTAACTCATAGCAGCTTACAGAGTCAATGCTTAAATAAAGTATTGAAGGCAGAGCGACCCGATATTGATGCTAAAAGATCTGACTTGCTAAAATTACAAGGAGAATACAAATTACGGTTACGACAGCTTGAAAAATCGTTATTGCAAGCCTTAAATGATTCAAAGGGTAGAATATTAGATGATGATAGCGTAATCACAACTTTGGAAACCCTTAAAAAGGAAGCCGCAGAAATTTCAAATAAAGTAGAGGAAACTGATACGATCATGGCTGAGGTTGAAACTGTTTCTAAGCAATATAGGCCACTTGCGCTTTCATGTAGTTCTATCTACTTTACTATTGATCGGCTACATCAAATGCACTTCTTGTATCAGTATTCACTCCATTTCTTCTTGGCAATATTTGAGAATGTTTTGTATGATAATAGCCATTTGAAGGGTATCACTGGCCATGCTGAACGATTGAAGGTTGTTACGGACGATTTATTTCAAATTGTATACAACAGGGTGGCTCGCGGCATGCTCCATGAAGATCGTATTGCTTTTGCCATGCTCTTAGCTCAAATATTTGTAAAGGGCATATCTGGATCAGTTAATTTGGATGAAGAATTTAATCACCTTCTTAGAGGTAACGAGTTTGGACAAGTTGATCAGCAAGGTAACGAATTACCTGGCTTAAATCGTGAACAATCTAGCGCAATTCATAGAATATCTAAGCTTCATGTATTTAAAGATGTTGGCAACGAAATTGTATCTCAAGGAGAGGACTTTACCAAGTGGTTACAATCCAATTCACCAGAGCTTAATGTACCTATCTTATGGAAAGCTCCTACTGATAAACACAAATCACCTTTTGTGACTGCATTATATCAACTTCTTCTTATTGCTTCATTAAGACCAGACCGTATATTAAGAATGTCAACGTTATTTGTACAAAAGGCGATTAATGAAAAATTTTTACAAGAGGCAGATTTAGAATTAAATTTAGGCGAAATTGTCGATAAAGAAATTAAACCATCTACCCCAGTATTATTATGTTCTGTACCTGGATACGATGCTAGCAGTAGAGTAGATGATCTTGCTGCTGAACAAGGCAAACAATGTACCAGTATCGCAATTGGCTCTGCAGAAGGATTTACTCTTGCTGACAAAGCTATATCTTCAGCAGCTAAATCCGGTCGATGGGTTATGTTGAAGAATGTTCATTTAGCTCCACAGTGGCTAGTTCAATTGGAAAAGAAACTACATAGCTTATCGACTCATACCAATTTCAGACTTTTTATGACTCTCGAAATTAATCCAAAAGTCCCTGTGAATTTGCTTCGGGTATCTCGAATTTTTGTTTTTGAACCGCCTCCAGGTGTTAAAGCAAACCTGCTGCGTACATTTAGTACCGTACCCAGTGCCCGTATGTGTAAATCACCGAATGAGAGAGCTAGAATATACTTTTTACTTGCATGGTTTCACGCTATTGTGCAAGAGCGTTTAAGGTATTCTCCATTAGGCTGGTCGAAGAAATATGAATTTAACGAATCGGATTTGCGTTGTGGCTGTGATACGTTAGATACTTGGTTGGATTCGGTCTCTCAAGGTCGATCTAACATATCACCAAATAAAATTCCTTGGGATGCCCTATGCACGCTTTTATCACAGTCAATTTATGGTGGTAAAATAGACAACGAATTTGATCAACGATTAATGACTTCATTTTTATCAAGAATTTTTGGTATTGATAGCTTTGATTCCGAGTTTCAGTTAGTAAAGCGCGTTGCCGGCGAAGACAGTGAGCAAATATTAGTACCTGAAGGAATTAGACGAGAACAATTTTTGCAATGGATAGAAAATTTACCTGATGCACAGACTCCATCTTGGCTTGGACTACCGAACAATGCCGAGAAGGTACTTCTTACCGCCAGAGGAAATGCAATGCTCCAGAAGTTGTTAAAAATGCAAGGTATGGGCGAGACTGAAGAATTGGAACCTGCATCTGGTGAAGAGAAACAAGCGGGCGATGTACGTCCAGCGTGGATGCGAACACTTCATACAACTGCTACGACATGGTTAGCAGCGGTACCAGAATCTTTACCAGGGTTAAAGCGTACGGTCGATAACATTAAGGATCCATTGTTTAGGTTCTTTGATCGCGAGTGTAAAATCGGTATCTCATTATTGAGGACTGTTCTTAGAGATTTGAGAGATGTAATTGATATATGTGCAGGTGCAAAAAAATCAACTAATCATCATCGCAGCATTATGAGTGAATTAACTAGAGGTATATTGCCTCGTGGATGGAGTCGTTATGTAGTCCCGAGAAATACTACTGTTATACAATGGATCGCTGACTTTAGTGAGCGTATTAAACAATTGCAGAAGATTGTATCAGCAACCAATGCCGATGGTGCAAAAGCACTGAAAGTACTATCTGTTGACCTTGGCAGATTATTTGTCCCGGAAGCATTCGTTACAGCAACAAGGCAATTTGTAGCTCAAGCTAATAACTGGTCCCTGGAAGAGTTATTCTTAGATATTTACGTTACTAATAAAGGGGAGAAAATGACTGCTGACGACTGCAGTTTTGGCGTAACAGGATTGAAATTGATGGGTTCAAATTGTAGTAACAACATTCTACAGTTATCATCGTCTATTGCTACAGATTTACCGTTATCATTTTTGAAATGGATAAGGTAAAATTAATGTTATAATATATGCGTATACTTATGGTACAGATGAATACGATATCTCGTAACTTGTCTGACAATGAACTTTTATTCCATCTACATTATAACTTTAGACGGACTGCAGATACTAGAGGTACTAACGGTGTCAAGGTAATTATTATAGCTTCTTGAAACCTTTTAGAAAAATTTTAACCGTTATATATCGATCATCAAAAATTATAGTGACACTAAAAGTCGTATGAATAATTTTGACATCTATCTAGGTTACGTTGCCGGTGTATCTAAATCGAACTCGTTCGGAGCTACTCTTCACTCTTGATTTCGCAATGAGCGGCGAAGGATCAGGCAAAAATCATAGTTTCTACGAACGCGGTGTGGCTCTTTATTGCTCAGATTTAGTTGGTTAAGTAGTTAATATAAGAATTGTTGCTGTCATAGTAAAGAATAAAAAATTTTTATTTTATTTAATTTTTGCTGTTTAATGTATTTTCTTCGTGATATAGTACGATTGAAATATGATACACGGCTTATCATAGAGCCAGCGAGCTTAAAACTGTTAGCGTGGTTTTGGTTTGTTTACTAATACTGATTATTTTGTGTATTTCATGTCAGACCTGTTGCGATTAAGAATTGTCTCTTTTCGTTCTCCGTATTTCTTATCTCATAACTAAATTAATAAAATCCAGCTATAGTAGTATTTTTTCTCCTTTGTAAACTTTCCGAAATGCACTATATTAGAATGGGTTTTTGAAACTGAGGCATCATAACATGTAATGCCTGCTGTGATGTTTCATTATTTCGTAGAATTTTTTTATTGATATTTCATAGCTGTTAAAAATTCTTCTAATAAATTTGAAACCTTTCAAAAGTCCACTAACGACTCTGGCTAGACATTTAGTCTATTACCATATATGTCTATACTTTGGCCTACGGTAAATGATACACTGGTTCGTGATAAGCATTCGTTATACTTGTCGAGAGAAATTTGCTTTTATCACTGAAAGTGAAATCAACTTCTATTACACAGGGTAAATAAATAACACCGTATTATATACTGTATGTATATCTAATTCATCATCAAACTTAATTACTTATTTAAACAGCTATGCTTTCTATAAATTTATTATCCTCTCGTAGCTAGATGAATTTCATACCATCACAGAGTACAGCTATAAAACACTTCAACAGAAGTAGGGCATCATACTGTACAAGTTTACATTGATATTATTAATCACGATGTACCCCAAAATGGGGTTTAACCGAACAATATTGTTAATTATCAATTCAGAAAGTTGATCATATTGGCCACTTAATCAAGTGGGATATCTATAAAATAATTAGAGAACGAGGGTTATTGTTAATAAGAAAATATTGTAAAGTTCGATAAATATTATATCTGGATGCTTTATGATTTAAGATTATCAGTCGTAATCTAACAACCAATCTTGCAACGGTTTAGCTACTTTATAATGCACTAATATTAAACCAGTAGTTGCCTGTTCATCAAGTACTATATACAGAAAAGTTCCTACAAAAACCTTTTACTTACTCATATGAAATACTCGCACAGTAGCGTATCAGTATAAATGAACTGATTTTTCAAATTTAATGTTATAGTCATTATAATTATTGGTTTTATATGATTATAGAGTCGATGTGATTTACCTTCCAAGAATGCAAAGTGATCTGTTGTCTTGATAGCGTCGTCTGTATAAAATAATAATGAAGATAATGCAGACATTAAGAATCATATTTTATACTTGTACTCAGATATTTAAATATTAAAGCAGATAAAAAATGATAGCATTTACTCAAAGGTTGGTAAATTACCTAAGTCTTTTCGCTGTAGTGTTTTTCTCTTATATTCGACCGTTCGTTTATGTGCTTCTTTTGTGAAGTATTCTACGAATAACTCCTACATACGCGTGTATTGAACATATACACAATATATGCAGTAGTAGGTTAGTAATTAGAAATGGATGATTAATTACTTTAGGTAAGACTAGTTATAGCAACTATCCAAAGCGATTTCATATGAAGACCTTCCAATATCCATTCCATGCATGCTGGTATATGCGAAGCTTGTATATGTAATTTAAATTACAATGACAAGTAATTCAAACATAAAGATATTAAAGCTATCAATGTGCGTTCTATTACAAATTGAAGACCAATCTGTGATAGAAATGCATTCATCAGCTATATCAACAGATTATCATCCGATTTCTTGAAGAACATCACGATGGGAAAATGTATGGAATCGAGCCCAATGAATAAGCAAATTACTCAATCTCTGCAAATGTCGAAGTTCTCCACTATATTAGTGTCTTAACCCTATTGAATACAACTCACCGTGGTCTTGGTAATCAAGTATACAGCTTCAGAGCTAGCCAAAGTAACGTCATGATCTAGCTTAATAATATTTCTAACACGAGTTTGAGGTAATTTAGTCAATCTTATGCTAGCATTGGCATTTTCGTTGAGCTGTTTTTCTTCATCGAGAACTTCTTCATTCCCCGCCATGAGCATTTACTTCTGCGCAGTGATGCCCATGGAGCCACCTCCATTTCCAAGGAGCATCATCGTATACAGACATACGGATGTCGTGGCCAGTTCTGCTCCACTCCTCACTCTGTCTCACTTGCTCTTGCCCCACTTAAAATCTTCATCTCCGAAATTTTGCTTTTCCATAATTGATACACGATTTGACGATTCTTTTATAACTTCTCTACAATTTTATCGTTATAGAAGGTATAGAATTTGGAATGATTGCTTACCTACAGTGACTAATATCGCATGGATATGGTAAAATTGATTAGGCTCATCCGATATCGGACGATTTCACAACCTTGGAGAAGGCAAGACTTCATCTAATATTTACTTGATGGTTAATAATTGTAATCTTGCACTAAGATCAGCCCTTACATGCTTACTAAATCATGATATAATGATTCAATCTCGATTAGGTACTGTAGTGGTAGTGAAGGTTGGAATTGGGAAGCTAAAGTAGGCTTAGAAGTTCATGCCCAAATTAACACATCATGCAAATTATTTTCATCCTCTCCTGTTCAATTTTATGCTCCTCCCAATACCTTGGTTTCATACGTTGATGCTGCACTTCCTGGAACTTTACCGGTATTAATGACAATTCTCATGTACTATAGCTAAAACGCATTAAATAGATGTAATTTTTGCTAAATTTTATCCAGCGATATGAACCACTAAATGCTATGGAAGTAGATATACGAGATAAACAACATTAGCTCATATTTGTTATCTTTGCAAGATGAGCTCTTAACCGTCTGCATGTACTCAAGCTATATTTCGATGTCTAGGTGCTTAATAGAGAATGTGTCAAAGCTGGAGTAGCTACGGCTCTTGCTCTTTCCTTTAAAATTAATCGTAGATCTTATTTTGACCGGAAGCACTATTTCTATTGTGACCTACCGGTAAGTAAAGTATTAACCCAGTTCTTGAATTACCTTGTTGGGAAGCATCCCTTAATGGCGCACTGATTAGTAAAGTTATTATTGCCTAACACAATCAATGTAGCATGAAATAAGGTAGCATAAAACTAGATTCATCAGTATATTTGTTGTATAGTATATGATGTTGGGTTTTCTTGTTACTGAAATAAATTAAATTGCAAAAACTTGGTGTGAAGTAGAGAAGCGTTGCCATTCTGGTCTACTATTATCTTACTCGTACACTAGCTAAATTGATGACTACCTGACCAGCTGAAAACTGTTCTATATACTCAATACATATAAAAAGAAAAGAACGTAATTAAAAATTGATTATTTTATCCGATGATATAATGCAGTACAGTGCATGGCTACTATATCGATGGCATACCAAGTAATACCCACAGATTCTATATTTTTCATAATTATGTACGCGTATGTTCCATTACAACTAGCCAGCCTATGATATCTAAAATATTTCCGTTCTATAAAATAATTTATGTATAAAAGGCCGGCTACCAAATCACTCAGCAACGGGTTCCATTAGGAGTAGATGGTGGATTAACTTCTTATGTCGTAAGTCCAAGAAAGGTCAATCATTTAATTGATGGCACTTTTATGCCTCGTAAGACTTTATCGGTTCGATTAAAGCAAATTCATCTGGAACAAGATAGTGGTCGTAGTATTTATGATGGTTACGGCCGTCAGACTCTAGTTGATCTAAATAGAGCAGGTCAGTCCGTATGACATCAAGAAATAGCGTGATGGTGAGTGCAGTATTATAATTGCTCTTCTATCATTTATCAGGTATTGGCTTAATGGAAATTGTAACAGAATGCGACTTCGGATGTGGTCAGGAAGCTGTTGGCTTTGTCAAAGAGTTACTTGCAGTTTTACGTAGTATAAATACTTGTACTGGCAATTTTGATGGTATGTTAGATTTTATAATACAATTCACAATACGGTAGATATTTTGCTAAACTCTTATAGCCGACGCATCGATTCATTGCTACTAGAGGGAGCTATTCGTGTCGATGCAAATGTTTCTATAAATCGATCAGGTGATCCATTTGGTACTCGGACAGAAATTAAAAATATTTCTGGTTTAAGACTGTTAGGAAAAGCTATAGGTAAAAACACTTGATACTCTGGTTTGATATAAATTTTCGCAGTTTACTTATGTCATTAATTATAATTACTTTAGATAATGAAATAGAACGTCAGATTAATCATGTAGAATCTGGTGGTAAGATCGTCCACGAAACAAGAGGCTACGATGAAAAATTAGGGTGAAGACAAGCTTCTTAATTATTGAGGGATAGATAGCATAAATGGAAGGCTACAAGATTTTATAAATTATCATAATGTAGTAACTGGTGCTAGTTAAAATTACAATTAACGCCATACGAAATTTGATTGTGATTATTGATTAGGTTAACACTACGCATGAGAGATAAAGAAGGTCACAAAGATTACAGGTCAGTACTGTACGTTAATTGACCATGCAATGTACCGTGATAGTGATATAATAAATGTGGATATAAATTTAATCATAGGTATATTCCTGAACCTGATTTACCCCCATTGGTCCTCTTGCATCAGGAAGATTGTACTGAGTTACCCGATGATGACCCTTGGAAGCCTGTTAATATACATACCGTTTTAAAGTCAATGCCTATATTACCTGCAGAAATTCGCGCTAATTTGATGGATTCATATGGTATTATATACGGCATAAGATGTTAATTAATATTCATGAAACCGAACTAATTATACCATTTGGTTATTATTTTTAATCAATAGGAATATCATTGGAAGAGGCATTTATATTACATGTAACAAAAATTCCCACATTGTATCTGCTATATATTTATAAGAGAAAATTGTGATGTTTAATTGTTGAAATTATTGCAATTTGATCATAACTATTAGGCGGAAGATGGCATAGAATATTTCGAGACTGTCATGTCAAATTGTAAATATGGAAATATAGCAGCTATTTGGGCTACAACTGAATTATTAGGAGTATTACGAAGGAAAGCGTTTAACTATAAATCAAGGTATGAATTTTTTTCTTTAATTATTAGCGAGCCTCATACTAATACTATATTTCAACAACTGTTCATAGTCCTATATCCGGAATTGAATTTGGTAAAGTTATAGATATGCTTGGTAATAACACAATATCTACTGCAACTGCAAAGAAAGTACGTTTGCTAAATTAATGTCTCTAATATTCGAGCCTGCGAACTAAATATCGCATGAAAATTTCTTACTTTTATTTTGTAATTCGTAGTTCAGGTTAAATCGCGAATTTAAGTTAGCAATTTTATACCGTTAATGATTATTCTTTAGGTTATTAGGAAGGTAATCTTAGATGAACAGCATGCATCACCGGCGGAGGTTCGTTTCCAATACTGTCTTTCATTATCTACAGGAGTACAGTAGGATAAAGCTAATGCTTAAAAATTTATTTAACGAATTATGGTCTTATTAGATTATTTATCGCGAGAATTTAACACAAATAAATGATGTTGAAGAACTTTCAAGATTGTGCGATGAAGTTCTGAGTACTTCCTCCGCTAAAGTATGTATTGTTTTGTGACTTTGGGAACGGCCAGATACCTAATATTACACTTATGTTGTGTACTTTGTAGGCTCTTCTCGCCAATAAAACTAAGAAAAGCCCTATCGGACAGTTAATTGGACAAATACTAAATCAAACTAAGGGACGTGCTAATCCTGTACTTTTAAATAAAATCATGACGGAAAAAGTAGCCAATCGATAGTCTATCATAATGAAATTAACTTGTAATCTAAAACAGAATTATGATATTCACTATTAGTTAAAAGTTTCAGGCTGATAATATTAATATACTCGGTAACCTTTACCGTCAAAAATGATGACAAATTATTAACAATTTCATTGTTTCATTCGAATTTCGCAGAAAATTGTATTGAACACAACTAGTAATTTACAGTCAGTCGCTTTCTTTTCACAATCTCGACAAGCGAGTAGCCTTTTTGCTAGTAAAGTGAGAAAAAGATATTTAAGTACTAGAAATTTTTCATCCACCTCATAATATATACATTTTTCTTTCTTGCTTGTTACGAAATGCAAATAGTCCAACGATGTCAAATAGCTAAGTACAGGAATAATATTTACAATATCGTTGCATTTGAAAAATTTGTGCGGTTGCGGAACTTATAAATAAATTTACTTTTCATCGTAAAATCAGTTATTGCTATTGCAATGTATTGTCAAACAGCTATGAAACATAAAACTGTCTCCAGCTTGCGGGCTTATATGTAAATGCCATAACTTACGTAAAAGTAGACTGCTGTTTACATAAAATACATAATCTAAATTGATTTTAAGGCTAAAGTTTCAATAAATGAATTTTTTGGTAATATAAGGATCTTAAAAGCCTACTGCACAAATTAAAATCAGTTATTTACTATCAGTATGGCGAGAGGCAAAAATTTTAGCAATACGCTTCGTTTCCCTAGCAGATAAGTTAAAGCGCACATCGTTGTGCTCCATGACACGTTTGACCAATGGAGTCGATTGAGACATTTCCGATACATCTGAATTCGATTTTTCCTCTTCTAGCTTCTGCCGAATAATTGCTCTTTTATGCTCAGCCATTTTATGTCGCATTTCTGAATCTTGATCTAATTTCTCTTGGAGTACATGGAGAGACTGCTGAAAGACTGCAGGTGACATGAAAAAACTAAGTTCTTGTTTCGTTGCAGCATAGTCAAGACCAGCTTGATTCTCTTTATTATCCTTCCGACTACCTGATTTGGTGCTTTCTCTAGCTGTATCTGAACGCCTCCTTTCAATTACAGTTACGCCACGATCATTCGACTCGTATTCCATAGTGGATGATATTTTGGTATTACTGGTTTCAATCGAGTAACTCCGATTAACGAGTGCATTATCTTTTTCTTGATTACTTTCGGTGCGTCTTACTGACGTATCGAAGAAACTTGCGTTCTGTCTCAGTTCGCGAAGACTTGAAATTGATTCTATCACTTTGTCATTACCTTCTATACCAGCGCAATCTACGGTAGTATTCGTACCCTCAGCCCTACTTATGACTTTGGGAATATTTGCGTTATATCGGAGATCAAATACGTTGGTATTATCGTAAATGTCTGGATTACTTTCATTCCAAATTTCAGTTTCTACATTTGTTTCATTTTCGCTAGGGGGCACAGACACGTTACGAAGATTTTCTTCAGAATTTCGGTCACATTTTGTATTACTATCATTCTTCGAACTTTGATCATTGTTAAGTCTATCATATATACTTTTTTGATCTGCTTTAGTTAATTCTCCTTCGGAACTGTAAGCATCAGGTTCAAGATTATATTTCAATACCTCAGATACATCAGTTAAATTTATATCTTTATCAGTTACGGAAGAGACAAGTGCATTACTTTGGCTTTCTGTAGCTGATGCTACGGCTACACTGCGACCATTATTATCAATTGTATCTTCGACTAAAGAGCTACTTTTGTTAGATTCTGCGAGAAAGTCATCAGCGTGTTTACTTTGCTCTATAAAAACCGGAAGCCCATGCTGATCGAAAGAACTTTCCTCAATAACTGAAATAATTTTATTATGTTCTGATACTATATCATGTTGATGTTCATGAATGCCATCAGTTGAAATCGATTCAGTTTGGCAAGAATTTACCTCAAAATTCTCGTGAAGTGGGTTTACACCACCTTTCAAATCAGAATTAGAGCCAGAAGACCTTCGGTTCGTTGATATCCCATCAGTAATATAATTAGGTACAATTGCAGTCAAGTCCAAGTCAGTAACACTACAGTCACTTATTTCTTCATTTAAATAGTCATCTCCATCCTGACTTCTACAGTCATCCGTTATTTCTTCAATGAGTAATTTCCGATTACCAAGATCAACCTTCGCGCTGGTAAATTGATCGTTTGCAGGGCTTACGGAATCCTTGTTATTTAGAATAAATTGTTTTGCATCGTTATCGATAGGCCGCCCAACATTTTGATTTCTTGGCTTCTCATTTCGAACTGACGCAATACCATTTAACTTACTATCAATTGTAGAGTTATCGCTAGAGCCAAAATCATAATAATACGGACCAAGACTTTCTTTACTACTATATTTCTTAGAGGTTCTTCTACCGTCGCTAGAATGAAGACTTTCAGTAGTTCTCCTTTCCTGTTCGTCTTCCGCTATAGCAACTGTTTGTTGGTCCTGACGAAAATTTATTGTTTCAACGTTTCCTCTGGTATTGACTTGGCCATTATCACTGTTTGAAATAAGTGCAGGCATACTATCTGTATTATCTGGATCTGAATTTGGGGGGTAACTAGATTTATCGGAAGTTGAGTCAATCTGCTGTCTATGACCTACTTTAAATAAGTTGTTAAGGGTATTGCGCACTTCATTGTTATTGATATAATGATGAATATTCTCAATTGTAGCAGAGTTTCGAATTTGATCTCCACGCAATAATTTGTTAATTGTCGTTTCTAGATCACCCATAGTTTTTTTGACATAGTCCCACGATTGTATACTTGTCGTTGTAACGGTACTGCTAGTACTGTAAGTCTCGGACACAAGGTAATTATCTACAGTCATAGATGATGCTATTTTACCATCATCGTAATACTTTTTGCTACCATCAAAAAATCTACGACTAAGCTGCTTCATTGCTTCGCGCGGTAAGGCCGATAAATTAGGATTTACGTCGACTTTTATTTGACCAACAGATTGCTGTCGGACATTTAATATGTGATACCAACCATTAATCCTTAGGAATCCAAAGCGCAGTCCAGATAAGTCAATATTTGCTGTTCCAATCTTAGAGCCAATTTGCCTTTTTTTACCTTTCATTACTACATCACACGCGTATATATCAATATTTAGTGTATGATTTATAATCTCATTAAGATCACACGATATTTTGTGAACAGAATTCCAATTAACCGCTTGACTGACTGGAATAACTGAAGACTTAAGGAGATTCGTACTACCAGGCACAGTAAAAGATACGTAGATCGACTGATCTGGTGATTGCAAATTCAGATGAACCGCTTCTTCTATCGTTACTTCTAAGTCATAGTCAAATTTACCATTTATTACTGGATTGCTGTCGTCCGATATTGATGAGATAGAAACAGTTTCATCTGCGTTGGTAATTATATCAGTTTCTGAATGAAGAGGTCGATCTATTTCGTTGTCCGATTCTAGTAATTTTAAAGGATTAGACTTATGCTCAGTGTGACTTATAACAACATTTCCTCGAATAAAAGAACCACACATATCGGATGTATCTGGTTTCAAAAGCCACCAATGGACATGGCTAGAGTGTAGAGAGTTATCGTCATCCAGTGGGTAATCAAGATAACTTGATCCTAACCATTGACTCTTTGTGCCAGTATCAACCCATAACTGAACTTCTAATACTTCTTCCATTAAATACCATTTCAGTGACGGCGATAACTGACACCGAAATTTTCTTTCATTTTCAAATTCAAAAATCATAAATGGTGTACCATTTCTGTCAACATGTTGGCGCCAAGACAATGCCGGCGTAGTTACTGCTGGTTCTTTATAAAATTTATATCTAGCATAGCACCGAAATTTTGAGCTATTGTGCTTAAATTTTATCAATGAAATGGGTATCCAAGCATTCATAATATTAACAGTAATAAATCTAAACTTGCTTCCTTTTCCATTATCCATGACAGAAGAAATAGACGTAAAATCAACTTCAGTAAATCGTGTTGGATACCAACCCATCCCTTTGGCTGTCATTATTACTTTATCATGATAACTTACATCGATAAATGTGGCTTTTACCTCCAGTCCTCCCAATACAGATCTCTGGCTGCTATCAGCAAATTGTTTAGCAGTTAGATCTTGTTTTGCATCTGCTGCATCAATTTCACTTCTACTAGCCCAAACTGGAAACCAACCCGTAATTCCTTTCGACGTTGATATTAATTTAATGAGAGGCACTGCAACATAGCCCAAACGAATATCATCTAAGGTTTCATCTTTTAATTTATCAGGCAAGATGACTTCATAAGCCGATTTCGGTCGTCTATGCCATAATTCAATCAAAATTTCAGAAGTCTCTAATAATTCAGCTAAACTGATATTTCTGCCTTCATTGAAGTGATAGGCTACGGGTAACGTAAAATCCACCTGACATGAAAAATTGGGGGCGAAACTATTAGCAACTGTTCTTGTCCGCCTTTTTTTCTAAAGAAACAATACAGCGAATACAACAATTAGCTTATTACAAACATTAATATATTGAGCGGGATACAGAAAATAACCTTTTCATCAAGAAACGATAACGATATTGTTGCATAGCTGCTAACACCAAGGGTGACAACATTCTTTATATCTGGATGTTGTTCAGAGATATATCTCGCAGCAGCCTGTGTATTTATAACCATGGGTAAATTTGCTTGACTATTCCGCAATTTAGAATTGTTATTTATAGCTGTTAATACTGATTCAAAAATAAGTACCTTTAGGCCTGTAGCTCTTCCTAACTCCAAAGATATCGCGACAAGTGAAGAATTGTTGAGATCTGGTGTGATATTCTTCTACAATAACGATAAAAAATTTCGTAAACACGATCGCAGTGTGTTCGTAAAATAAGTCATTAGCAACTCAGTACATAAAGAATACCTCTTTAACGATCACAACTAATATTTTTATTAAGCATCAGTATCTAAGACTTAATGCCGCTATCAGGATATAAACTAATCCTGCCACCTGTATCTTACCTTAACTGGTTTGCATATATATCTCATACTTATGTCAACATAGCCTGCAGTGCTTTGCTAAAAAAATTATATTATGACGTCAAGCTACGCGCAGTACGAAGTTGCGTAATTTCAATACATTATTAGTTATTAGCACTTCAGCTTACTTCAGCATCAATATCTGGTTGTAAAGGCAAAGAGAGCTTTAATATTTCTCCATCATTATACTGACGTCCCATAATGGCCATAGCATTTACCTTAGCTAAAGGTAGTTTTGCCTTTATTTTGAGAAGGAATTATTACATAAGATGGCTTGAATTCGTAACAATATAGCTAAGAATGTAAAATATTTCACAGCTAATGATGATTGCTGTACGTACCTTTGCAACAAGCTGGTCACGAACATTAGGATAATAAAATCTCCTCCATAATTCGAAAGCAACTGTAGCACCATCATCTTTATAGGGTGAACCAAAAGCCTTCATCAGTTGCTTTTGAAGAGGTATACTCTCTGGTAGCATATAATTATGTTTAACAAGATGTTGAAAGGATGCATTGGGCACATATAAAGTAGTTGGGGAACGATGCGTTGTAAGTGTTAATGGTCCTATCGAAAATAATAGTAGTGTACATCAATTGCTAAGTAGGCACATCACTATAAGGTGTATATCGTATATGACTATCGTTTAATACCATATGAACCGAGTTGGACGTCTTGATTAGGAAAATGGTATTGAATGAAGCAATCTGTTTCTCCCCATAGGGTGTCATTCATGACAGAACCGTGAATTCTTTCAATAATGACTTCGAATTCGTGATTTAAGTAATCTACAAAGAATAAATGCAAATTGATATAGCACATAATTTCGGAACAGTTTAGTGAATTAAATTTATATAATTAGTACAGGTTTATTCGCAGACAGCTAATAAAAACTAGACAGCAGTTCAACTTAATTAGACCTTCATCGCTCCCAATCATTTGTTGAACATTTTTAGGATCAGTTATAAATGAACCCATATTGATACTAAATAGATAAAGATATACATTTAGTAACACTACACGTTTGATATATGAACGAAACAATACTGTTGCGAAAAATGCCAAAATTACTCAATAAAGTCATAAATATATTACGTACTTATTACTGATGGTAGAACGAATAGTTGGAATATCGCGTCTACGAGATGGATGTTGGTTCTGATGACGGCCAACTTGCAGAGATTCAATCTGTACAAAATCGAAACTTTAACTACAGTTATACACAGTTTACACAATATAAGGGACAAAACCCTTTCATGAATGATTTATTGGGAAAATTAAAGTAATTCCTTTCTAATGAATGCAAGAAGATTGACCAGCAACTACAAAGCTAACTGCTGCACAGTAAATAATAAAAAAAAACATTTTTAAACCTGAGCTGCGGTCCCGAAAGCGACCAAGACCATGATGCAACCACATTGTTTGCCGGTAAAGGGACTAACTACCATAGAATCTTCATTACATACTATGATTGGATGCTATCAAAGTAATCAATACCGGAAATAGTGTTACGATTGCATCTGAGTTTTATAAGATTTAATACTTTCAAAATACCTTCGATTTCAGTAAAATGTTTGTTGTTTTCGGATCAATTATTGACTGTCGAATGCAATCCAAGGGAATTTTGACTATGCCAAGCAACTATAAATTTGTCATGCGAAAAATGTATACATTACTTTCGAAAAACAGTGCTATAATAACTGTTGTAAGACCACTATAAGGCATACATTATCTTCCTGTCTACCACGCTCTTTCTCCCAAACTTCCACAAACAAAAAATTATCTTGAAAGGTCTCTACTGAAGTTCTAGTAATTGTAAACGGGAATACCTATATATTAATAAAGGAGAAAAGCAAACATTAATCAATTAGTTCATTTAAATACCCTAGACTATCGTAAATAAAAATATTTAAATACAACAGACATGTTGCAGGTCGTAACGTGGTGTTAAAGTCGACCAAAGGATATTTGATTCAGCACAGCTTTCAGCAGATAATACTGAATTAATCTTTACGTAAGTCGACGGCTTTTCCGCTCTGCTAGTCTTGTTGATATCATTAGCATCAGCTGACAAATACGGTAACGTAATTTTGCCGTGTCGAACATTAACGTACATTTGCAAAGTCAACGTCTAACCATAAAATAATATCAACAGTTACATGACAGATTAGATTTCCTAGAGTTAAATCACCTTATAAGAGTGAATAAATTATAAGTTACAAATAGATGTTTCTAAGACAGCAAAGTAAAATTGATCATTAGCAACTCAATCGCTAACCTCATTGCCTTGAAAAGGGGTCCCTATAAATTTAAAATAAAGTTAATCCTAATAGATTATTTAAGCTAGTATGTAACAAGGTTTCCTATTAAGCCAATATACTTACTAATAGGAGCACGAGTAGGATTTTTCCCATCCTTTATCTCATTCGTTGTCAATTTTGGTGCTTGCTTTGTAGACAATGGATCATTGTTCCGATTACTTTCAGAAGATGAAAGTTCTGGAGATCGGGTTACATCTGGATAAACCTTTACAAATTTAGCTCTTTTCGGCAATATGGGTTTGGTAGTATCTGTTTTAAGTGCGACCTGGACCTTATTGAAGTAACGATATACCATATTAATTAAATGATAAATCAATTGACTAAAAGGAAGAAATTGATAAGCTTCAAGAGAACTAAAATCAGAGTATACAAATACCTCAAGACTACCAAGACTAGGAAGTTTGGTTTTATCAAGTTTATGTACATCATCGACCGTTTCCATAAAAACTGGAAGTGAAGCTTGCAATGACATGTCTTTAGAAGTTAAGATAGAATCTAATTTAACTTCTGATAAAGCCACCAAAACAGGCTGAAAAATGAGTTGTCGACAGCGAAGTACAATTAGATCTCAAGTCTGTACAGATACAATTCAATTGACAATTTATGAAGCTATACTTAATTACTACCTCCGATTCTTGCGGGAGTAAAACAAATATTTTAAATTGCAGAGCTGAGACTTGCCAATGCTTTAATAGTGAGTCGTTGAAATGAAGAGGAAATGTAGATACATGAGCAAAAGCCACCTCTGTGAAACAAATTCTCGTCATTTTCGTTCGGGAAGCATACAAAGAAATTATATACAATATCTGTATTAGTGTTTACTTAAAAATACCTCCTTCTTTGACATTCTTCGAAGCAGACCGTTCCAATTCACCGATTATTGTGTCATCGGCTTTATTAATAGTCGTAACAGGAAATTGATATTCAATAAAAAATTGTCTAATTGCAAACATAAAGTGTAGAAACAAAAGTAATCGAAGTTAATATACTTACATCGGCTAAGTAAGTAATTCTTAATTAGCATTATAAATAAGTGAATCTATATTATAGTGGGCATTGACATCTGTCTTGAGCACAAATTCCAACATACAGTACCTATGATTAATTACGCCAGTCGTGGATAAAAAATTTTTGTCTAAAATGAGCTTTTGTATTACTACCCTAGCGGAAGTAACATCAGCCACGTTATGATACTTTGTTGCGTTTATGGTTATGTCATCCTGTATTTTGACAGTATTAGAGTCTGTAAATAGAAAGGAACAATGATTTTTGGAAATTTAGTTATTTCATAATAATAACCATTCGAGACTAAACTAAACTGAAAAACTTTAGCAGTTACCTGTTTCAACTAGAGAATCTACACTTTCAGTTCTCTGCAGTTTTACGTCCATTCCTTCCAGAGTTATATCTTCATTCTTATCATCTCGCTACCAGACCATAAAATCAGTCGTACAATTTGCTTAACAACATCATAATATAGTACATCATAAAACGCTTAACCACTCACTTGCGCTTCAATTTGTAATCCGCTATTGGTATTATCAGGGTTCTCGTCCGATAATAACGAAAGAGACGATAAACTACCAGAATCCTGCTAAATCATCGCAAAATTAAAGATGTTACTAATTTCACATTTACACGATCTAATTAGTCACAAAACCCTCAGCTATCGTACCTCATCATTATAATAGAATAACGAATGCAATACTTCGTTATCGCGTACAGGATCGCTTAAATCACTTAAACTTTGATTGTCCATGCCATCTTCTGAATCAGTAATAGATTCGAGTTTTAGATCTTCCGCATTGATCACGTTATTTCCGGTAACAAATTTTAATAAAGTAGCTTCATCATTTTCTTGGTTAGACGATTTAAATTCTCTTCTATTTCCAGAGTGCAGTAAAGTTTCTAAATGATTGCTAGGTTTTACTGCATAGCTAAAGTTATAAAAATAGTAATAATAACGTAACAAAAAGACGAAGATAAATTTAAATTTTTTTCAACACAGAAAATAGAATTGTTTTTAATATTAATTATTTTATACAACATTGAATATTATAATTACATATTCGGATCATTATCTTGGACTCGGTCTTTTGATCTTGTTGAATTATCATAGCTGCTGTCAGCTATTTTATCAGTTAGTTCTTTGCTGTAGTCGCCTAATAATTCAATATCATTCGCAATGGATGTAATCATTTTCTTCCGCAATTCAGTTCCACGGTGCAATAAAGATTCCAAAATATCGGTTTCGACTATATTCATTTATTGGATAATAACAATGGCGTAGTAATTAAATGCCACATAATTTTAGACGGTAGACATACGAGCATATTAATTAACATTCTATTGCGCCCTTAAAAATAAGTAAAATCATCTAGCATCGACAAACCGTCAGTTATCTGTTGTTGAGATTCTGTATTATGATGATGATCATCATTAGGTATTTGTGAGCTAAAGTTAGTATTGTCATCAAGATAATGATCATCTGGAAAAGAAATTTTTTGATCATCCTTGTCGACATTCGGCTTTTTCTGCATTGATGTTACACTACCCTATTAAATTGTAAAGATAACATAAATAGCTAAGAATAGGCTTTGGAACAATGTAGAGCTGCTAAGTATTAATCATTATTATAAGAAAGAAGTTAAGACATTATTTAAGATAATTTAAATAGGTACAATAAAAAAACACATAAATACCTTGAATGTTTCGGTCTTAGAATTCGTCTTACTACTGGTATCGCTCAAAGCAAAATTTGAATCTAGATAATTATCATGATTTGAAGAATACTTAATAATATGAGAGTATAAGAAAGATTTACATCATACAGGTATATTAATAGACCTACCAATTCGCTTTAAATTTATAGACATTTTTAGTTGCCCTAACTCGGTACCTTCGATATCTCGTATCGCAAATAATCTAGAGTTACATCGCCAGTAAATATTAGTACGAGTATTTTATTTAAATAAAAATGATTTTCAACTTGCTATTCTAAGAATGTATTTTCATTAACAATATATTAAGTGAGAATAGTTCTAAAAATAGAAGGTCTAATCAGAGAAATTTCACAGCCGTATGCTACATTTGCAAGTTGTCATTTCTTTAACTAATGATAGGCATATTTATCGAAGCAACAATACGGGGGACATCTTACCCATTGATCGGATTATTTGGAGAGATATGGTTGATATTATCAAGGCGTACTACACCGATTCTTCTCATGGATGGGCTAGAAAGAATATCCAACATGAGGTACTGCATATCTACACATAGTGGAACCACAAATTATGAATAGCCAGGAATAAATAGGAATATCCACACCGATTGCAATTAATATATTATATCAATGATAATTCATTTGCCAAAGTCTGTAAAATAGAGATAGTCACTGTATATCCATAGGTGGGGCCTAAAGCCTACAAATTACTATTAATATCCACTTACATTGACAATCATACAGTAATAGGAAGTGTACAAGTAATTGCTTACCATTTAAATAAGTTAGCAATTGCTTTAATCCTGCCTTAACAGGATATTTTGCACATTGCTTAATGATAGCAGTTTTCTTATTTTTCGAAGGGGATGATCTAAATGAACGTGGATCATAGTCAATTTTTCAGTTTCTGTGAGAAGAAGCAGGGCTACAATATTCCAAATGGAGTTACGTAGATTACTAGAGATTTTATTGAACTGAGATAGCAGATGCAACATATCTGTACGGTTGTAGTCATTGCAGTCTGTGCCAAGTTATTATTTTACTACTATAGTATGACTAAGACATCCTTGATAAGAGTGCAGCAATAAGATTATGACGAGATTGTAAGCTAGCTATCAGAGCCTAACATCAATAGCTAGGTCGAAGCTATTAGACATTAATTATTCATAAATAATCAGGTATCAAGATAGTCATGGCTAAAAAATCAAGCAATAAAATTTGCTTCAAGTTAACTTTTAAGCAGTTTCATCTATCTTACCGAAATAGTGCTCCTTTACCATCTTCACCCCACCATTTTACTCCTACGTAGATCGCTTCCGGAAAAGAACTTGTAGCGTAAACAATTTCCTTGATGTCAACGGTCAACGTAAATCGAATATAACCCACTACCTTGGGTGGTAAGCTAGTGTAAACCTGAATGGGTTTGCTGTTCTCTACATTCGATAAAGCAATTTTACGACAAGTATTAATTATACCATTAATAGACTAGAAGTTATTATCCTATTCAACTTCATAACGTAGTTTATCTCCATATTCTACTTTTACCAGGTACTTCGATAGTGCTATTGCGAATACTTGACATCAATTTGTATGCAATGTTGGTATCAATATTCGGCTACTTTATATGTAACAATATACAGTATATATATTCGTATATATTACTTGATTGAAGCTTATTATAATTCTTGACTGGAGGTTAGTTATTCAATAGCTGTACGGTACAGTAAAATACACTCTGTCCTCTCATTCAATGCTACCATGACCCATAATAGAAGAAAGTGATTTTATGGCTTCTATTTTCCATGATATAGGTTAGAAGATTAATGATGTACAGTATACAATGTACGTCGCCAATGTGATCCATTTCAATCAATTAGCCTTTCGCCATGGAGATGTTCCATTCACTATCAACTCCTACTATTGCATACAGTTGCAAAAACAGTCGTTACAACATCACTTACCCCGTTTAACCATGATTGTTGGCCGTAACTTTAACTGGAATAAATGATTTTTTCACACAATTATGATAGCATCAGATAAATAACATTCAAGAGAAAATCACCAGGGAAGAAATAATGCTAATCATCACGAACAAGTAGAATTGCTTCTTACTAGCCAGCCATTTTTATTAGTGAACTTGGGGCAGTACGAACTATCAACAATGACGTGATTCCACGGTGCACTACAGTACAATGCACTTACTGTACTGTACTGTACACTGTAGCTACTACTACAATGTACTGTAAAATGGCGATTTCACAATGATAACGGTACACTTTAATGGTGAAAGAAAAACGTTTTCAATATTTATATTACCCCCAAAAATTGCAGAAACATGCCCATGAGAGCTTACTGTTTCTAACTATTAAAAATTATCCGGATTTCGTACAAAAATGCCAGCACATACAGTACTATGCGCTGATTTATCGGTTTGGAAAAGGATCATACAGTACTTGTACTGTTCAATAAATGTGCATATACCGTACCGTACTGTAAAGTACGTACTGAATTAGTGTTTCATTAGAGGTCTACCCAGAATTTATAGCACTGTACTGTACCATACCGTACCGCACCGTACCGTACTGTACAACAAAATTCCTCGAAAAGAAAAGAGGGCTAGAATTAAAAAGTTTTTGGCGCCAAAACTAAGGAACTACTGTAGAGAAGAATATAATAATGTACAGTAAAATGTCAATCTGTGTCCGCTCGAGAATCGATTTGGGACATTTGAGGTATACTCAAATCTTTAATTTTGAAAGCCCAACTCTAAGTAAAACCTATTGTAACATTTCATATTGGGTTCAATGGTTGATTACTGTAAAGAGTAGGAATCGATTCTGTGACGGCAACCGATAGCTGAAGGAGTGTAGCACAGTCACTTATCCGTCTTCGTTGCACAGTGCACACTGCACCTCCATAGGTAACGTTACTAACATGACAGTACTGTACACTATAGCATCGACTTGCAGATCTCCATGACGATGGTCATGGACATGCACTGCAGTCATCTTTCATAGAAAAATAATAATAAAAGACTCCATTACAGTATGCTGTAATCCATGTAATCTTTGCATATCTTATGCAACTTTTTATACTTATTCATATTTGGCAATAAAAGCTGATATTCTAATCGGTTGCACAATGCACACGTGCACCTCCATAGGTAAACGTTACTAACATGACAGCAGACTATAGCATCGACTTGCAGATCTCCATGACGATGGTCATGGACATGCACTGCAGTCATCTTTCATAGAAAAATAATAATAAAAAACTCCATTGCAGTATGCTGTAATCCATGTAATCTTTGCATTTCTTATGCAACTTTTCATACTTATTCATAGCAGTCAATAAAGCTGATAGTCTTATCCGTTTTCGTTGCACACGTGCACCTCAATAGGTAACGTTACTAACATGACAGTACACTATAGCATCGATTTGCAGATCTCCATGACAATGGTCATGGTTACTGGTATCACTGAGCTACGACATCATTCTCGATTATTTAGCTAAAATGTATTCATGAGTAATTCATGTAGCCACTAAGTAAATAATTGAACTATTTTGTTAGTATCTCAGGTATACAGTTGTTAGTTATTATACACCGGCATTGTGGACTTAAATTATACTTTACAGCTTTGTTTCTTAGGATATCAGTTTATAAAGCGGAATTTAGGTATTCTTGATATAACTGGATATAAAATCCCGCAATTGATTTAAGTGCCATAATTTTTTCCATTTTTTAGGTAATTAATATGCAATGGGCTAAGTTCTCTCTATCAGAGTTCACATGTAGCCTATCTTTCGCCTTAAATATCAACCAATTACATGTATCAACATATAAACTCTTCAGTATCGATTGTCTAGTACAATAATTGTTATTAGGCCATTTGCAACATCCTTCAATTTTACTATATCAATTTGAAATACATTATACTAACACAAGATCAGTAGTAATACGCTAAATTACAATACATTGATTCTCTGTCTGGAAATATTTATACGGTATAGTATAATACTACAAAACGATCAATTCCAATTCCTATGAAATAAAATAATCAGCAAAATGTGTAATGAAGAGTTTTATTAACAGTTAAGAAAGAACTGGTGTTGACTTTAAGTATTCAGGCCGTAGTTATTCAACACAGATACACTACATATTAATCGGCCTTGATTAATGCCATTATTAGCAATCTAGGTAACGTACAACCTGAACTATATCATTTTACGATCCTACTGCTTACAAGCTAACAGGATAATATGATTATAAATACAAAGCGTGAGACGTACGCATATTGATTAATACTAAAGATTTAAGCACTATTTTTCTTGTATTTAGTTTTTCCTCTATTGATTGTGAATAATATTGTATTATTTTTGGGGTGAAGGGCTTACATGAACAGAGTACTATTTATTGGCAAAAGTGAAATTCATCACATTAACAGCACTATAGATATCACTGTATAACACTGAGGTTATCATACTTTGATTATCGTATTAACTCCTAATTTAGTCGATGCAGAATTCAAATTTTGAATACTAAGTTAAAAATAGGAAATCCTTCAATTCGTCGAATATACAATTAAATGTAATTCATCGTTTCAGCCGCATCACAAGAAATCGATTCATGGGACAGACCGTGACTTCATTACAAAGTAAAAGTGTATAATGCTGCTTCAATCACATATTACGTATATTACAGTAGGTGTTTTGCTTTCACTTATGTATAAACCAAAGCTCATCCATAGAATGAAGGACCATAACGCTTTATTCGACTATACAGTTGCATATATTTAGATGGTACGTACTATACAGCACCAATTTTGAAGAATCAAGTAAATCAGCGGTATTTAAATTAAGTATCATGGTATAGATTTTATGCATGATAAATTTACCAGTAGTTTAATGCTACAACATCTACGACATATTCCAAAAGGAGTTTATCAAGAGTCATCTGGTACAATCCGTCAGAAACGACAAATCTCTTAAATAAATATTTGATTGCGCTACATTAATCTGATGTCAATACACCGGTCAAGTACTGCAACGTAATTATTTCATATAATCATATCATATATTCGTTGCATATTTTCATTGTATATTAAATAAAAATTCACAATAAAATAATAACTCTCGAAGGACGGTAGAGTTCTCAGAATTTAATATTTCTTGTCGTAATTTTAGATATATGAAATGAATATTTCTTTTCTGCCAAACGATTGTTTCTGAAAGACAAACTTATCATGTCATAGTGAAATTCATCACTTAAATTATTAATGTTACATATAAAACCTAATGTAAGAATCATAAATAATATATTTCTTTCATGCTGATATGTTTTTCAATATGTAGCTAATCAGCTGATATTGTATGGACCCAAAAACTCAGTTTTAGTAAAATTTAGCTTGTATTAAGATATGAATTACTATCTAAACGTCAGCATATTTAATTAAAGTTATTCTTCTTATTGCACAAATAACCTAACTAACACCAAAGGTTTTTGCTGGTAATGCGATAATAATAGCTATAAAATTCATGCTTTAACGCTCCGACTATTAAAAATAATATAATTTTTAACTTTAAGTTTGATTGTCAAGTTGCTAAATAGTAAAGACAATGGAATAACAATATTTCGAAATAAAAATTAATTTCATTTGCGTTCAAGCTGATTTCCCAATATTTGCTTCGACTAAGAAGCTTGAACCTATGAGTAATTTAGCAAAACATGAGAAACTATTAGCATCATATCAATGGAATATTTACTATTTCAAATGTATTCTTGTAAATTCTAAGTTCATTTGATTAATTTTTAGTAATCGCAATCGAATACAACTGTTAGCAAGATTTATACTATTTAGTTGGAGTAAAGAAATGAAGTATAGTATTATTGGTACGTAACACTTAAGATGTATGGAGAACACGACTGATACATATTAGAAATAGCTTAGTTAATCTATTCTGGAATTTAAATCTAAGATTACGTTACTAGGCTATACTAAGTTACAGGCACCTTCTTTATTTCTCCTTGAGTACTATTTCTGCGTTAAATTATCGGAATTAAAATTAAGAGGCTACCATGAACAGTTCAAAAAAATATGAAATTTCCGGAATTAGTAGTAAAATACGCGCTTCTGCCAACGCAAGATCTCAAAATTTTCATATAAAATCATATTATGTAGATTAATGATTAAGAGACTAAAAGTTTTGGTTGATAACGCTGTGTTTTACAACTTGCTCTTACATGTAATTCTTAGTTCTAGAAAACATCAAGACAGATCAACTGTATTTCTATGTAATAGATAATCAGTCAAATTAGGGTCACTTTCTAGTTTAAAAACAGGAATTAATGATATTTTACAAGCTGGCTGTGTTAATTTTGTCTAGTTATAGTAATTTAATTAAGCAACGTTTGAAATGTCATTATTTGCTTTCGAAATAATTTTAAAAGTTGTAAAAGGATGTATAAGGATATGAACCCAAATGAAAGTCTTATGATAGCAATTAGATTGCAACAGCGTCATATTAAAAATTCAGCAAACTATTGAAATAATAATCTCTTAGCTACGATACAACAAACCAATCTATAATTGCATAATATTTTGTCTATTAATTACCATAAATATTGCTAAGCATAAATGCTGGTAAATTGAAGTCTGATATTAGCTGTGCCCTTGATGATTTATATTTTCGTATATATCGGGAATTTCTACTCTAGATACTGGTAAATAGCAATAATTATCGTATCTTTTACAGTATTTATTGTTGACTTCATGATGTGAACTGAATCTTTTAGTCTATATTTGATTCGATTTACTTTAAATATTAATAAAATTAATTAGTCAGCAAAATAATGAGGAGTCTCAATTTAAAAAATAATGTTTAGCATTCTTATCATAAACTGCTTTATATCACTACACCTTTGCAGTCAGAATCTACTATGAACTTACTGATAATACAGCAATAATGAAGAGTGCCAAGTAACATATATATTAATTTGCATTCACATTATCAGAAAAAACTTAAATGAATATTCAAATTTTTGACAAATTTATTATATGACTTCATGTTACATACATCCTAATGAATAATGTTAGATGTCATAACATATAATTAATAAGCCATATGTTTGTAAATATACCTAAAATTACGTTATATGCAAAATTTACCTATACAATCATCATAATCATAACGAAAGGAATGCAAATATCTATCAAAGATACCTGAAATTCTCATATACATAATTATCTTGAATATTGTAAATTAAGTTTAATATAATGTTACTCAGCAGAAACGTAACAATTGCCTGAAGAATTATGATAGCATTAAAGTATTTTTTGCTAATTTGAGTAAATAAGAAGTTCTATTCCTCCTTTACATACGTTGCCATAACAGTGTACAGCCTACAAATATAAAATCTGCGAAGCTAAATATCCAAGAATTTATAATTGCATATTTATTAATTTAATTAATTGAATTTGTCATTAATTAGATTAAATTTCACTATGTAGAGAGTTTATTAGTTTATTCCTGCTATACTCGTAGCTATAGCAATTTAGGCTGTAATATTAGTAATAATATAGACTGTGTATCACGTGAAAAATTATTTTCAAGTGATAGCTTATTTCTTTCTTAAAGTATACTAAGTCATATGGCGCTAGTATTATTACCGCTGACCACTTTAGGTTCACTTTAAGGTATCATTTTATAAAATGATTTACAAAATTTGATTGCACAAGTTCTATAACGCATGTACTATATGCATCATTCTACATTTATAAGTTGGAACTATCAGCTACGAGTTGGACTCTGGTCGATCTAAAATTTTTTCCGCTTCCATTCAACCATCTTGGAGCATTTTTTCTAAAATTCTTGTTGAAATAGCCGTAAATAATGGCATTATAAGCAATGCATGTGTAATTTAAGATAATTAGTACATTAATTACAATTTTTAAAAGATTTTCGTCTCTAATTAATATAATTTGAAAATCAAGTAGTACGAATACACAATAATATGGCAAGTTAGTAGTGATGAACAAAGCTAAGCAGGCAATAAATATTTTTATAACTCTCTTTTTCAGATGGAAGCTTCGGCTAGTTGGAGTTAATGTGTCTTTTCGAGAACTTTTATTAGTTAAGCTAATTCTAGGTTGATCAGATTTTCTGGACGAAGATTTAGTCCAACCTTGACCTGGTGTAGTTTTCCAAAGTTTATTAGCAATGATGGCATATAATACAGTCATTACAGTTGCTGGAATCAGAAAAACGATAAATATAAATAAAAGCCAGATAATTATCTTTGAATAAGGTATATAGAATATCCTTTGCTCTACTGTAATATTTACAATAATATCGAGTCCTTGATCAGTAGGCCACAATGGTGCACATACAGTACGTCCGTCATAATATCGATATATAACCAAAAAGGAAGTATAAGGTATCCAGAACAGAATAGAGACTATCCAACAAAGAGGAATAACGACATAGACTTTTCTTGCTGTTAATTTAAGATTAGGTCGTGTGGGATGAACTATTGTATTGTAGCGATCGATGCAGATTGTCGTCAATGTGAAAGAGATTGAAGTAATACAGGATCCTGGCACAATTTGTGCCATTCTGCATATACAAATATTGAATGGATAGATCCAAAGAGGATAGAATAATTCATGAACTTTAATTGGCATCCTGAAAGTAGCAATTAATAGTCCAGAAATTGCTAAATTACACACGAGTAAGTGGACTGGTGATCGCATCTTCTTGTTTGCTAGTGTTATCCATAATATGAGAATATTTCCTGGAATTGCAATAGCCATCAATAAGACGTATAATATGCCGATAGCCAACGAAACTTGTTGTATGTATAACATTTTATGACTGACATTTATTAAGTCTGTCGTATTTTTCAATAGGTTCCAACTATTTAAGTAGGTAATGTTGATAGTTGCATTCATACTTTCTGATCGCATGGTCATGGCAATACCAGTGTTATAAGTAAATAAGCAGCAAAAAAATACAAAATGCTAGATGGAAGAACTACAAAAATGGTAGAAATAAAATATGGAATAATTTCGAATAAGTTATAGTATGCTTTGTTATCACAGCTTTGAAATCTAAATTATTAGCAGTGATTATTCGTAACAGAATCCATACTTGATTGATGTTAAATGGAATACGGCAGATAAGTTACGAAAGTCACAATACGCAAATATACAATATTAGAAATCAAATAAAGATATTTAAACACTCTCTGCCTTAAACATATACATATTTATATCTAACGTAAAGATTTTACTTTCCAATTAATACCGTAGCAAATTTTCGTTAAGTAGATAGCAATTTATTTAAAGTAATAACGTTGCATACAATATTAGACATCCGAATCTATGTCGTTGTTTAAAGGCTGCAAGAAATTGAAATAAAACAGTATTATCCTCTCTCCACGTAATATAACTACTGCTGTATTAAGAATTTAGTTTATAAAATTGATATTATTTACTTGTGTGAAAACTAGTAAGTTTACCAAAAATGATTACGAGTCTTTAATTCATCTTCTATTTATCTTAAAGTTCTAACATGAAAACAAAATATTTTTCAATGCAGTCTACTTATTATTATAAATTACATATACCAGTCTAAGTTATAGCATTATAGTATTGTTTTTATCGAATTAGTAACTTATACTACAATTGGCGAAACATGAATCTTAATTAAGCTCATTACGTTCAATAATTAATCGAAATTGTTACAGTTCTTATTATATTAAATATAATTTTCAATCTACGCTAATTAAATATTTGATCATTTTTTAGTGATTCAGGAAGGAAATATGAATTCAACGTCGGTACGTGATATCTGCTATTGATATATTAAGATTGCAATTAAAATTACAACATCATAACTTAAGCTTTGTAATTGTATGCGAAAAGTTAGGAATAGCTAATAATTATGTGCCTGATGAATGTACGGTGATGCTTTTCCGGTAAATATTCATTGTAATATCATCACAATAATCTAAATCAAAATAAGCCAGTATTCAGATAAGCACAGACTCTAGTTTAAAATGTTTCATAGTTCACTAGGTAATTTTATAAACTTAAAAATTTTTGTTTATTGCTATACGTATTCAATGCACCTGATATTTCTATAATCAAATTTAAGGCTATATTGCTAGATAGATGAAAATATGTCTGGAAAATACCAATTTTTGATAACTTGCTAATACTGATATGCAATTTATGCTATTTATGTTTTATGTATTGAAATTAGCTAACATGGCCATAGAAGTTAAGAATAAATCTAGTTATCATAGTTCCTTTGCTTTGCAATATGTAAATGTAAATGGTGAATATCTTCATACTGCATTAGACTTATAACAAGTATTAATCCTTTATATCTGAAAATTTAAAAAACTATTTCTTCGAGATATAGTGTTTTTAGAAGTATCTTTTACTATAAAATGGCTGGCGAAGAAAATAAGTAAGTTTTGATTTATAATTTCTAACTAACTAATTAAATTTATAAACAACAGTTCACAGCAGTTCGATTTTCTAATTAGCTTAGAAGATGTTTTGAACATAAGCAATTATAACGATCGATGAGTTTGGGTGTTATTGCTTGTTTATTATATGCAATGATAGTTCTCTAGGAGATTAAGCAATAAAACACTATAATTGAGAGTTTCTTACGTAGCTTACATTGTATTTCGTATGTTTCATGTAATTAAATTATATCGCAGACAAAATTATCGCGATTTTAAGCGATATTTCGGTTGCCATAATTTTTAGTTGTGTTTGATTTTTATAAAATTACCGTGAGTGATATTAAAAGTAATGCATATGAAATGTATCTTGCATAGGGGGTGGAAATTAAAGTACTTAGAACATCTAAATTAATATCGATAAAACTCACCTATTGATTACTGAATTTTATAAGGTATAGTTCGTGACTTATATTTATGCCTAATAATGTACAATTGTACACTATTCAATATTTGTATGAGATTTTAATTATATCATAATAGTAAGATAATGTTAGAATAAGGCACAGTGTTACTTTTTCTAGTCAGAATTTGCTTACTAAAATATTGACGTTAAATTTAGCAATATTAGGCTTAGATTCATCGTCCATACTGGATATTTACAGTACCAGACAGTGCTAGATCCGATCTTTTATGAACCTTGACTCTTACTACACAATTATGCATGATCGGGTGTCGTAATATCATGTATCGCAGTCTCTATAAATGTAAGACGTACCAATATTCGTTGTTAGTAAATAAGTACATTTATAAGTACTTAGAAGTAGAAATAAGTAGAATTCACGAAAGATGTTAATTACATTGATATTATTAGAAAAATTCGGTATAATTACGTATGATAATATAGAAATGATTGACGGAGCCACCTAAAGCGCTGATAGCAATGATCTTAATGAATGTTAAAAAACTACTGTGGATGACACCTTCTAGAATTAATGTAGTGAGACGGCGTCAAATACAGTTATCATCTACATTTATAATACACTTACTATTCTTTAGACTGATTAACTAATATTCATTATATTTTAGAATAAGGAAATATTTTATTGAATTTAATTGATATTATACTCAGTTCTAACCTAGCAGTGGTTTCTATAATTTATAATCATTCAAACAGTTTGACATCATATGGTATTTGGAATGGTTTAGATAATGGCAAGTATATAAATTTAATTCTTTTTAGCTAAATAATATGATCTATTCGTCAGATACTGCTGTCACTTTTTGAGTATACGCTTATGTGCTTTCCATCCATTACTAAGATGGACTAAACCCCAATATCAAGCACTACTCGACGTAACTTGATCAAGTAGGTTCTGTCGCAGTAAAAATGTATACATTTCAGATTATTAATATCATATTTTTACCATTCTGTAAGTGCTTCCGTAATTAGCTTCTAGAATCTGCAACCTCTTGATAATATGGTGTAGTTATTCAAAACAATGATAATTGCATTGATCTACTACCTTCAAATGATATCATCCGTGAGTATATCAATCTTTTATATTCAATCCGTACTTTCACAATCTAGAATTCTTCATTTTTCAGTATGATAGAGCAGATATTTAAGATCCTTACGAAAATCTTTACCTATTCATTGCATTTAGGTTGGGTAATTTACTAAACCGTCTGTATCTTAGCGGCGCCTAGCTATTGGAGCACTATAATATAAAAGCGGTAAATTAAGCATTAGTAATTCAGATTTTTGTAACTGTTTCCTAAGGAGGTTGCTGGAAGTAAATCATAACGTGGACGTTCCCTTGACATTTTCTCTCAGAACAATAGTAAGTACTGACGAACTCCCATCGTAAAGTGGCCAAAGGAACTAAATGTTTTTCCTAGACAAATTACGAACTTAATGTAAAAAATTTCAGCTATTTAGTCGTTTACTGTAGCAGAGTCTACATAAAATATGTAATGAAAAATACATAGATAAAATTAATTAATTTCTTTTTCCTCAGTTTCTCTCTTCCTGACCTACTCATAATATGCTTATGTACTTTCTAAAATTTACAAATAGATTATAATTGTTGATAAGGACAGAAATTTATTTCTTTAGACGAAATAATTCCATTTTAGGTATTACTGTCTCTTGCACTTCCAACAATCTAGAAATTTTTATTCCTGGATATCATAAGCTATTCAATTTTAAGACGGGTTCTTTAATAAAGAACAGATCTTGAACTGATGTATGACTATCAGATTCATAGCATGAATATTTTAGAAGACGTTAACTTCAAAAATCATTTCTTTCAAATGATGAACAATATAAATATAATTGGATATTAATAGAAAGGTGTCGAAGATTTTATAACAACGACACGGAAAGAATGCTATCTGAGATGACATAAAGTAAACGTAAATTGACAAGGTGTGAATAATCGTAAAGACGTGGAAACTAATTGAGTTGCCTGAA
Source organism: Trichoplax adhaerens (assembly GCF_000150275.1). Taxonomy (NCBI): domain Eukaryota; kingdom Metazoa; phylum Placozoa; class Uniplacotomia; order Trichoplacea; family Trichoplacidae; genus Trichoplax; species Trichoplax adhaerens. Next base: position 693,801 of record NW_002060947.1, read on the forward strand.
AGATTTTAATACAACTCTAGAGCAGAAAGGCCAAGTAAACCTTTATAAAAAGATATTAACAACTTGAAAGAGAAAGTTTGAAAAGAGAAACAAAACATAACAGTAAATTATTGACAACTATTGCGGTGTTGTCTTTTATAAACGCAATTTACTTGCATTTAAAAATATAAACAATTAACATTTAAATAGTAAATATGTATTTCTTTTTTAATATAATAGATGTAATATTCTACAAGTCAGTTGTCTAAAAATTAGAATCAGGTATTATGATAAGTATCTTTTATTCTTTACTGTGATTTTAATAGAAATAATACAAGGCACAATAGTGATAAAAACCATATAAGAAAAGATCAAAGAAAGCCTTTAAATAATTTTCATTTTTAGTAACACGAAATGTTAATTAATACTAGTTAGCAGCGCAGGCTTGAAATATTGCTAGTGAGGTAACGTTGCTGTGGAATTTAAATACAGTATTAGGTTAAATAAACGTTCTCATCGAATTTTAATAAGATTGTAAATGTTTTCCATACTGCGTCAGACTTTTATTGAATTGGATAGGTATGTAAGAAAATATTTGGGCTACAAATATAAATGAAAAGGATTTGACCTGGTTCACCTAGTAATAGCAATTAAACAAAGATCACGGCTGTGAAATTTTTACCGATGGCATCATTAAATTACAAAGCACTTATATGAAAATCATTACCGATTAAAATGTTAAGATAATACGAATAATCATGGACGGTTATATTCCGTTGTATCCGATGCTTGGTTTGCCTAGGTATGTGAAAGCAAAGAAAATGGTCTTTGCGTATTTAGCAAATCTATGAATGATCAGTGGTCAAAAAATTTAAATACTATAGTGGGATGGCATCAGAGAAATTGAAACCTGCAAATAAGATCTATTTTGATTTGAATGTCACGATGATTGTATACGCTAAAGCAAAAGAAATCCAATTTAAGAATATTGCTGGAACATACTCAATCTAAGAAAATTTCACCTATTAAACTAGTGTATCTTTGGCCGCAGCCAAGTTGAAATGAAACACTGCTTAGTCCGAATACATCTCTTAAAATGTTGCTTTAGGCTGAATTTTGAATAGTAGTGATTACTGTACACAGCATCTTCGCTAATGTGAGGTATGATACTATTGATATATTTCTGTACTCGTATGATGTAAATACCTATAACCGTAGCTTTTTGTAATCGAATTATAGGCACGTACAAGTAAATTTACCTAAATGTGAATACGATTATAATGGTATGACAATAACATCATCCAATATTTCCATAATAACTTTTCGGTCAAATTTAGGGAGATAAAAAAACCTTAATCATTCTCAAAGATTTTTCTCTAACATCATGGTAATTTATTTCTTTACATTAAACCGTAACAAAATGAGCTGAGTCTTTAGTCTAGATAAAATTTTATTTCGTAGTCATCTAATAACACAGATCTAAGGTAGTGGCTACGTGATTGAAATATTGTGATGGAACTATGCAGTATATTTGCAATCCGACAACTCAAAATTCTGAGTTGTTGAAATAAAGCAAATCTTGAGTGCGTTACAATTAGTTAAGACCGCATCATTACCTTTCAATGCAACTTTTTTGTGCTCGTTTGTCTGAGAAGAATTCAATTTCTTTCCCTCATAAAATCAGTATAAATTAGCTAAGATAAATGACTTATTAGTCACATCGACAGCAGTTCTATACGTTTTATGTAAATTAAAATTGAATACTTTCTACATAGGAGTACTAAATCACCATTAGCACATTGCTATATAACAGTAATTAATATGGCTATCAACTACGTTGTTATATAGCGCATAGTACCAGAAATCCGTTTCATTACTAGTTACTACCAATACTTTATTAAGGCATAAATTTCTACACTGCATACGATCACCGTGTTCCATAATACGTAGTTACTGGAATTAGCTGAAATCATTACAGTCAATTATATATTACTAAACTGGCTGCTTCTGTCTAAATTATGAATGGTAATATGACATATTAATTATTAATATTAGTATAGGTTAGGATTAATATTATTACGATATTTCTTCTTATAAAAGCTACAACTTATTATTGAGTTGAAAAATTTATACCAGGGTATCATAAAACGACAAAAAGACCTATTGTTAGAGTGATTCTGGATTGGAATATCACCTTAACTTAAATCGATAAAGATAATAGTAAACATGCCAAATAACTGTATCGTAGAGGATCTTACATGATTAAAATCGGTCAGCTACTACTGGTACATGTTAAAATTTTATAAATAAGTGGATTTTATTGACAAAATTAATACAAGTGTGTCGTTTATTAACTTCCCTATCATACAATAAAAAAATTGAAATATGGATATAACCTAATGAGATACTGCACTATTTTTAGCTAATATTATAGTTGGCTTATACAAAGTATCAAATTATTATATTAGTCTCAGATTACTTAGCAGCAGCGCGATTATTTATCGAGTTATTTCGTACCATCAATGCTGTTCGCTTTTTATTCATTCTCCCATCGGCAAAATCCTGTACAACGTTGATACAAATTACTATATCCCCCGTAGTATGCTTTTACCACCAGAAATATGAAAAAATAATCGAATTTTTACGTCAATAATTTTTCTAGGAATTTTATTTGAAAGGCTTATTTCTTTTGTCTTCGACTTTATTACACAAAATTAAAATTGAATTTTTTACTAGTGCGAAACTAGTACCTTCAAGTCCTTTGAAATTGCTCATTACTAAAATATACTGCAAAAGTAATTGTGGATTTAAGTGTTATAAATTCAAATTTCAAGTAGACTTTAATATGTTAATTAGTCAGCACCATGTCAATCTAACTCATAAAGATTATGTGGATGATAATCTGATACGTTAGGCATCAGAATGATTTACCAATTCGAATGCGACTAGCGTAGCTGTAATAACCCTGGTACGTATATAGTAAATTTTCGATTATCATTCTTTATCAATAAGGTATTTGATTAGTAATATATTATTATTATTGTTGATCACGTTTAATTCTAGTGTTTGTATGAAAAGTATTTCTTGATCCAAAATGAACGCGTTATAAATTTGTGATACATACTTTATAGCGAAACAAGTTAATTTTTTTCTACCGAGAAATTAAATCTAAATGGATTTGGACCATATTTTATCCTTCAATAAGGGAAACAGATTACAATATTTTGTTAATCATGGATGAATTACTGTCACGTATACTAGCGTTGTAGCCTATGTTAATCATTACCCAAATTCACGTGCATATAGGAAATATTCTCCGTTGAAGCCCTTAAATTAAACATTGATATTGTACGTGCCTGCAGCTACTCGAAATGTATTATACTTTACAAACGTTAATATTAGTGTAATGTAACTTAGTATTGCGATTGTAGACTGTTAGCCATATTTAGTATAATGTACGGTAGATATTTATCCTAAGAGATATTTGGTAGCTATAACTATAGACTGTAGTGGTATAGACTCTATGCTAGAGTACAGATGACTATATACAATAAGGTGTTGAGTTACTAATAAAGTTATAGGTAAAAATAGAACTGTAAATCATATGTCAGGATATGGTTAATTCATTGCACTTTGGCTGGTGTGAATAATGTCTACGTAAATACTGTAGTCGTATCCATATCGGATTAATGATAGTCCGCAGTAGAATAGAGTTACTAAGAATAATTTAACAATGTGTAAAGTAAGGTAAAAGGTTACCATGCGGATTGTAGCTGCGAATGCTACGAAAAGTATAAAAGCATGTAACTTTAGATTATTCTGTCAGTTCGTTCTAGAAGTCTTTAGTAGTAATATTTGGCTAGAGTAGAGCTGTGAGTAGTTAATCTTTGTATAAGATTCAATAAAGCCCTTACTTTTCTAAAATTTGGAATTTTGTGATCGGTATATATCACAATTAGATAAATATTCGATTTAGGATACTGTATGATAATATAGCTTAAAATGCAACAGTCGACACGTACTTTACCGCATATCTTACATATTGCCATTCTACCCTATTAGACTTAGAATAAAAAAGTGTCTAATGTTAAATCACGGCAAAATTGATTGCTGCTTTGAATCAATTACAATTCACTACTGAGATCAACTTTTCCAATAAGAAATAATTAAAAAATTTTCAAACTATTAGTTTTCGCTTATACTCTATTACTCAACGTATTCATTCTCTGTTTTAATATGTAACTGTTATTTATCTCTATTGATCACACCCACGATTTAATTTTCTCACACTCTAGTTGGAATCTAATCATCACGTATACTACGTACTTCATATTTACTGTACCGTAGGTTATATAGTATTCTATTCAATTTACAGGTTAAAAAACGAATAGATATCGAATGAATCTTTCGATGTTGTATCGTTCGAATTGCCTACAGTTTATTAGATTGATTATTTGATCAATAGCTTATGCTCTAAAAACTTCAATTTTATTTTATTTACAATTAATATCATTGAGAATATGGCAATCGAATTTATAAATTTATTAGTTAGAGAAATTTTTCAAATTTAAGATTCTACAAAAATATTTAGATTTACGTGTCACAAACCAGCTTCGTGACAAGGATAACGTAAAACAAATCTCTAAATTACTATAGTCTCTGGGATTCAGCTTCCCTTAACTACCTCACAAGAATTTAGACGCCTTTGCTTCCACGTTAAAACAACTATACAATTGAGAACTGCTTTATTCAACTATCTGACGGGCTTATATACCCTTCTACAGCAGTCAATATTCACGAGTCATCTTATAAAAATACTTAGGTGAGAATATCTACTAACTAATTTTTCACAGTCGGACTACAATATGTCCATTCACAGAATCATTTCAGTGCACATTACAGCACAGCATTAAATTTACTGTAACACATTTATAATTAGAGTAATCCCTACTGTAAGTAACTAGTTGTAATATATTATCACTATATGATATTAACCAGATTTAGATGGCTATTTCTTCACGGTAGTTCGTACCGTGACATTATGATATTTCAATCTATTTCCATGAGCGTGATTTAATCAAAACGAAAATAAATCTTAAATATCGCATGATAAAGATGGACAAGAAAGCAAAGTTATGCTAATAAATGATAGCGCAACATGCATGAAGGAGCAATTGATAATAATAGTCTAATGGAATTGTAAAATTATAGAGGAATTAACGCTTTTCTAGCCCTAACATACAATGACACGGACATGAGATGAATTATTTTATAAGATCAACAAGAACAGTACGTTAAAAAGCTAAAAATGACGTAATACGTAGATATTACATAATAGTTCTATAAACAACATCTGTGATGACTGCCAAAATAATATAAGGTTATCAATTTAATTTAGATGAATTAACGATAGCAAGGAGCAAATAAACATTGAAACAGATGTTGAGCTCCATCATCAATTTTTTGAAGCATACATTGACATACATCATAGAAATTAGTTAGAAGTAAGAATCTTCGAAAAGTAATTATTTAAATGGATAGAAGATCACATCTATTGTTGTAAAGTGGAGATAATTGTGTATTTACTATATAACAAAATAGAATTTTTCAAGTCTGTATGTGGAAATTGAATATACGTACTATCGTATGAGTTATTTTAATTGAATGCTGTGTAAACTAAAATGTAAATAATTGATAAAAAATGATGCTACTTGCAGGTTTGTTAGATATTATAAATTGATTTTATTGAATTGAATAATCGATTATAATAGCACAAAATTTATGCACATGACGCACATAGTAAAAATTTTTGGGTGAATTAAACATTTTATTTTTCTTTCAAGACAATGCAAATTGTACAGTTAAAAAGTTTATGGACATGACGTTCGCGGCTAAAATTTTCGAGTAGATTAAACTTCTTATTTTTTCCTTTCTAGACAAATGTAAATTGTACTAATAACAATAGAAAGTTAACAATCAATTTTTTTCTCTGTAACGAGACCCTGCATTTTATTGCTGTTGAAAATGTGTATGTAGAAAACTATGGCAAGCTTTTTATCATATACGTATTAGCTATCTATATTTTCTATAATTTAGAGAAACTTTATTGAAGAATCACAAAAAAATTTAATGCTAGAGCATCAATTATGGTAAAATTTAATCGCTTAATAATTAATATTTTGTTTAGCGTACTAATTCAATTGAATTTTAGCGATATCTGCCGCCAGAGCGGAATTATGAACGCTGCAGAATATTAACTGAAAACTTAAAATGCGTACAATTTTCCTTTCTATAATACTCATTAATTAAGAAATGGAAGAAACCAGGTCGAAAATTTTTAATTTCTATAAATTTTAAAATCAAAAATACTCAATTTCATCTAGTTAAATAAAGATTTCAACAAAGATTTGGTCTTCGCAGCAGATAGCAAATTCGTATATTTATCTTTACACATAGTCATAGTTATACATTATTATTTTCGATGCCAAAAATGAATAGAATCATCAATGCAAAGTTTTCTAAAATTCACAGCTACAATTTAAAAATTTTATTACTTAATGTAACCAGAAGAGGCTTGACTACTGAGGAAAAATTTTCATATGCCTAACTGCAGAAATTATAGTTTAAAACCTTAATATCCGTAATGCTCCTTTTTTTCTAGAAGCAATTTTTAGCCAAGCTGAAAATAAGATAATTTCATGTTCTATTTTGATTTTTATTATTCAATATAGACATTGAGGCTATATAGCTATGTCAATGCCGTAAATAGTTCTCTGCAAATTTTTAATTTATTACTAAACTTAATATCAACTTTCAGTTACAGTCACTTACAGGCTACGACAAAATTTTGAAAGAGAAAGTAGCCTGCGGATAGGCTGTTTTCTAAAGTTAAATCCAGACGGTATAATTCTGTTATTGAAATTGAATTATTGTCTGAAAAAATTCTAGTTTTTGAAGCCAGTAGGTAAACCATTTAATATGGAAATTAGCCAATTGTTAGGACAATTTATGGTTTTTCGAGCAAATGGTTATGATCGCTGATATGAGGTTGTTTAAATCACCATGCTCGCTATCATATTTTAAGCTAGGTTACTTGGCACGTAGATTAAGCCATTTTGGAGCGTTTCGCCTATAATTTTTATTAAAATACCCATAGATAATGGCATTGTATGCGATACAAGTATAATTGAGTAAAATTAAAATATCAGCAATAACTGTTACTGAACGACGATCTGTAAATTGAATCAAGTGAAAATCCAATAATACTAGTAGGAAGTAATAGGGAAAATTAGTCAATAAAAATAATATAACACAAGCTACGCATATTTTAATGACACGTCGTTTTAATTTTAGCCCGTGGTTCTCCGAGTGAAGATTATTTTCTCTTCTACCACTCATACTTGAACGACTAGCCGACATCGACATTGTACGATGACCAGGTGGTGTTCTCCATAGCCGTTTAATAATAATAGCATATAATGTTACCATAACAATAGCAGGTATTAGAAATACGAAAATGATAAATAACAGCCAAACTATCAGTTTAGAAAATGGTATATGATGAATAATTGCGTTGGTAGTTTGATTGCGTATTATAATATCTAGTTTTGGTTGAGTCGGCCAGTTAGGTAGGCAAGCTTTGGTGTGATTATTGATATTAAATATGTGCATAAAGGTTGTATAAGGTATCCAAAATAGCGTTGATACTACCCAACATATAAAGATAAGTAGATATACTTTATTGGCAGTCATTCTCAATTTTAAATTGGTTGGATAAATGATATTAAAATAACGCTCGACACAAATTGCTGTCAAAGTAATGGAAATCGAGGTGACACACGATGCAGGTATTATTTGAGCCATTCTACATACACTCATAGAAAACGGATACTGATGACTAGGATAAATTAATTGATTTGTCCTAATTGGTATTCTGATTAGTGCAATTAGAAGGCCAGCAACTGCTAGATTGCAGACCAGAAGATGAATTGGTAAACGCATACTTTTATTTGCTAATGTAATCCATAAAATTAAAAAATTGCCTGGAATAGCAATAATCATGACCACGATATAAGCAACTGCAATCCACGGAAATGTGTATTCGCTTTGGTGACTTTGTAATTGAAACGTAGTCAAAGTTGATATACTCGCATATTGCTCATGAATGGTCTTGATACTAGAAGTTGGGTTGAAAGTCACATTCATCGTCATAATAATTTTAGAGACAACCAAAAGTACTTCAAAGGCAATTTGGCTATTTTATCTATTCCTAGGATCTAAATTTTGGAGGAAGGAAAATTAGCGACTCCGCTTTAATATCGAGAGTAATGGCAAGAGAACAAAAAATATTAATAGTTTCTCTTATGTAAGCAATCCTATTATACCTCCGTTTGAGTTATCAATAGTGATATGTTATATTCGATGAGAAATAGTCACAAACTTATCTTAAAATTGCGAAAAGTAATAAATTTTTTGGATTGTCGTTCAATTTATGGACTATAACTCCAGCGTCGTTCCCATCAAACCAGATGAACCGACAATGATTATTGCCGATCGAATAAATCTCCAATTATAAACTCAGTAGTATTTAGCATGTACATCATCGTCACAGTTGTTAATAGATGGCATAAAATAATGATTATAGGTTAAGATACATCTACCGTTCATGCCAGAGAAAAGCCTTGTAATTAATATTTTATCAGTTAACTTGAATTTTATAAACTCAATTACCTTTGTCTATTATTAATAAATTTAGTAATATTAGCTATTCATCTTGAAATAGAACCGATAAAGATATTGTATTTATAGAGTAGCAATTAGTTGTCCATCAACAATGGACATCAACAAATCGATTGCAATTGTCTACTGTTAAGTTAAGGTCATTTTAAATGACAATTGCCTAAGGTACAGTTAGGCTAGACGGCGATTATTATTTCTTGTTGGTTATTTATCTTAATCTACGTGCAGTAGAAGGTAAATAAAATATTTTTTACTAAAATATAAAAGAGTATTTCATATCATCTGAGAATAACAAAGCTTAAATACAACTAATCTATCATTTTATCATGTTAACCATAGTGACGGTAATGATTATCTACTTTTAGATTATGACAATTTCATTTCACAAGAAATTAACAGTATTGTGTTAGTGTGAGAATAATATACATATACAATATATTTGTACACGTATATTATAAACATTAACATTTTCATTACAGGCGATAGTCGTGGTACCGGTATTTTGTTTAATACAAACCATTCACTATCATTGCCAAATAATTTAGTTGTTATTAGAATTAAATTTTGGCATATTTGAGAGTAAAATTGTACAGTAATTAATTACGCTGCCAAATTAATGATTTATGAAATTTAAACAATCCACTACATAGGGTGTTAATTCTTAGCATTAAAACTTAACTCATATTTAATAGGAGTATAAGATTGAAAGAAAGCTTTAACCGGCCACAGTTTAAATATTCCATTGACAGTATTGTATAGTTTTAGGAAATTATAATTATATTGAAATGAGATCATTCAATGATGAAGATATCGGACAAAATGAAAATTTCTCCTACATAATTAGCAAGATACTGATTTAGGTCAACAACATAGTTTATTGATTCAAATAAAGGAAGGATATGTTACTTTCTTTAGTATACAGTATTGAAATTTCTCATAGCCGTTGAAAAAATGTTTTAGGGACAATAATTTTTTACATAGGCACTTTTTGAATTTTTGTATGCTTGTGTAAATTTTATATGTAAGTATGAGGGAAAATTGACAAAAAGGTTTCTTATGGCGTATAGAATATTAAACGCTTACGAAGCGACGCTAGGTTACTTCTTTTGCCATTTATTACTCCAATCAAGATGGCTAAGTTTTTAGTTGTCGTTTACTTAAAAATTCTCGTGTGGTTTGGTAATGTAAATGAGTACATTTGTAGAGTGATTAACAGATTATCTCGTATAGTGATTATAATATTCGTTACAACTTGTAGTACGAATGTTACTACGGTAACATTTTATTCTTCAGAATTTCTAACAGACGATACAGTAATCGCAGAAGATAAAATTTGAGCGCAATAATCCATTATTAGATAGTGCTGGCGTTTCATTTAATTCATATCGAATTATTTATTACTGGTGCCTGGATATTATCAAGCCCGTAGAATTGAAAAGGAACTGATCTCTGTTATCCACAGTTGAAGTGGAGGAATCTAGGGTTATTAATTAATGTAACTACCATCATTAGCTTTCTACGGGAGTTTTAATAAAAAGATTGAGGCTACGGTAAATCCAAATAATAAAAATACAATTGTAATATAATTTATAATTCAAAATTATCATGTAAGTTTTGATAACACATAAGGCAAAAAATTGCGACTATTTAGTTATAACGTAAAATAGTTATACAATTCGATTTGATAAATACAGGTGGAATAAATTGCTACCGGCCTAGAAAAGATTGATCTAATTATTTGATTTAAAAATTAAAAGCTGATTATCAATGGTTATAAGACATATGAAGTTACAGATATCATTGCCTTTTTATTGATAACTTGTATGCAGTAAATATTATGAACGTTAAACGGCTAGTAAAAGCGTATAGTTTAAATCTTGATTCATTATTCACAGTACTGCAGTATGTATTCATATCTTTCAAGTTATTTAGAATTGATACTCTTTCATGATGAAATTCTAGTATCTTCGACAAAATAGTTTAGCATTGTAATATCTTCTGCAAATTTATAACTGATCGACTTTATTCGTTCCATCGATATCACTGATGTATATTAGACATATCAATTTTTAAACATGTTCTTGTATGGTAGAAAGGCCTACAATTAATAATCTCATCTGTTCTATTCAGTCCTATGGGAAGATTGCTTTATTGTAACCAGTGTGATATCCTGTGAAAATTTTTTGAGTTATTCTTAATTATTTAACGTAATTTCATCTATTGATGGAAAACAGTAATGTTGATGGATAGTTTAGTAGCGTGCCTAAATATAAACTTCCGCTTTCTCTAAACGATAGCAGCACTCAAATAAGTGTATAGCCAGTCGATGATATGTACGACCCTAATTGTGTTATTTCTGTATTAAGTATCATTACTGAAAAATGTTCTTTGTGAAATATTGAGGACATTGAAATAAGGGAACAGCCATTAATAGTAGTTCCTCTATTCATATTATCATAATTTTACAGTTTTTGCTAAGAAGAATAATAAGTTCCGCTATTAGTTTATATTAAGGTCAGGCCAGAAAAATTAAAAATACATAATAGACTTCAATATTTGATATCAAGTGAATTGCCTTGTCTAATTTTGAATTTTAATACTGCTGCTTTGTTTTATAATACACATTGTTGTTATAGTTTTGATGGTTTGAACAAAAATTTTTTAAATATAATTATAAGTAATTATTACTTATTTTTGAAAATTTATGTTGGACATAAGTGATTCGATAGACAATACCATTAATTGAGTGTTATTTAGCTACTGATCATAGTTGAAAACTCTGCGGATGTTACGATTCTTTTTCTACTGATATAATTCTCTTTACATAATAAATGATTAAAGTTTTATGATAGCCCAAGGAAGTAATTAAAAATTTTCTGCTAAAACAATATGTAGCAAAATATCGTCATAGATTAACTTGAAGCTGAAAATTGTATAACTTATATTCCATTGGGCAATTTAATTGCAACTAATTAATTTAATCGTAGAGATAAAAGATGAGTTGATTAGGAGGAATATATAAACTTAGTAACTAAATCAAAGGATGTATTAATCAAGATTGCCTTTAAATTTAGATACCAACAAAATATATAAATACTTACTTTAGGAATAGACATATTTTTCTAATTCATACTTCAGTAATAAGTCATCGATATCAATTTACTATATTCCAGCAAGTTATAGAAGCAGACGTTTAAATCCTCTGATTTACATACCGGTATAACACGGAAATAATTGGCACTAATAGTGACTGTGCACAATTTTTTGTTTCTAAATTCAATAGAATGCTATCGCATTACGCAAAGAAAAATTTCTAACGGTTCGTTGTCATTAAGAATTGTTTCCGCCAAATGTGAAGAGTAAATATACATCAGGCATAAATGTTAGCAGCGGATGAAATAAATAAAGTTAAAATCTACGACCTTAAGTTTTAATGATATTTACTGTATATTATTAGCTTAAATGATAAAATTAATTTTTTATACATATAGAATATATGCAGCACTTCTCCGATATTAAAAGAAATAATGAGATAGAGCTAAATTGTAGTAAACCTAACTCTATAAATACCGATAATAAAAGTGAGAGACGAATATATTTAAACATTTAATGATTAGATGTGAAACTGCTAATACTTATTTAGATTCAAAATTCTTTGAATGACAACTGAAAATCTTGGTAATAGTAAATGTGCATAGAGGTAGAATATTAGATGATCACGTTATTATGCATATTTTGGGTCTAGTCGTACTGATGGAACGCATATTTATAAGAGAGAATATGTGAATATTCTAAAATTTTATAGTTCACAAATATTTGTTACTTGGATTTAGTCAGATAAGCATTTTGTAGGCACGAATAGTATACCTTACCTCGCGGTTACACCACATGTCCAAAACCTTTGCTAGACTAATGAAATCAGCTTTAATCAAAGATAGTTTGAGAATTTACCTATATGTAATCTAGAAAATGAGCATGTGTTCTACTAGCTGTAAATTTTAATTCAAGTTAGTATTTTACTGTAATATTACATCCTTTATAGGAGTATTAAAGTAATCTGACAGTGATGATAAACCATTTCTGATTCATTTTCTTGTAAATCTATTAGGTTCGATTTAGATTTGTTCTATAATTACTATTTGTTTACAATATAGAAATAGGTAACAAATTCTATTTCATAGTTAACTTGATAATTGGTTTACATTTATAAATGCACGCAAAGATAATTATTGATAAATCGTTGAAATCATATCAAAATATTCGTAGTTTTAAAATTACTTATAAACGTATTTTCATCCTACCGTGAATAATTTTATTATTAGTTAAAGGGACATTCTTGCTTCATTATATTGCTTTTCTCCTGCAAATAAGATGCTTAGATATTGTTTTATCTTAAGCTACTTGAAATTCATTATGAATGTTTGCGACAGTGTTATATACTGTATTAGAGTAGAAATATCTATGTTAGGATAATTCTGTTAGTCTGTCCTTATTTAGTTAACTTCTAATTTGGATATACTATGTTTTAATATAGCACTAACTTTTTATGACAGTGACACATGTGCACATTCTGAAATTAATAGTTATAATAGGCAATGCAAATCATCTACTTACAGTTCGAATCATTGTGATTGTAACTTACTTATGGTAGATTGTAAATTATCGTGGAAATGTTCCGTGATAGGATATATCGTAATCTGACTATTCTGTATTAGTCATCAGATATCTATGTTCGTAAATACTGTTGTCTACAAGTTAATCGTACTAACTATGACTCATGAACTATTGAGGAAGAGCATATATAAATGCAGTATATCGTGCAATAAAGTGGATTCTCATACTTAGTGTTTAACGTAAAATACGAGGCGTTTAAGTCTTTGTGTAGTCTGCTAGTAGAGCAAAAGTGTTTCTGATAGTGCAGATATCGTTCCTTGATACGTGGTTCAAGGAACTGACTTATTGATCGTACATTACGTTATCTTGTTGCAAAGCTGTTTTGTGACAATGTTGTACTAAGTTTAAAAATTTCTGCAAATAAAAAATAATCAATTCAACTGAAAAGTGATTCTAATGAGAATAATTCATCTTAAAATGGTTTAAATAGATTTCATTCGAGCGACATGATAATTTTAAGGTCTGCCGTATCGATTTTGATAAAAAGTCATACAGTGATAATGAATTACACTAATCTCTGTTATAGCATTGTCATTTACTTTTTAAATAGTTAAAAAATAGCTCTGACTCCGTAGGTATTTCAGATCCTTGTACATGGATAATGTTGTACTTTGAATATTCTTTATACGTATATAGCAATCACTAAAGTTTTTTAAAATATAAACAATGGATACCACTCTATTCGATACTGGTATACTAAATTTTAGAATTTCTTCATTAAGTTAGATTATTTATATAAATTGCTATCAGTACGGCATTTTAAATGTGTCATAGTTGGAGTTATGTAGATTTTAAAAATTTGATAAGTACGATACTGTCTAGATACCGAGTAAGTTGTATATATATATTATTACTTATTTAGGGATGCTTTGATAAATATTCCATAAATTGTTAGTTTATGATCATTACTACCTAGTCTGTTAGTAAAATGAAATATAGATTTTAAATAAGTTAAGAGTGCCAATAGTTCACTAATAATAATATTTACTGTAGTTTCTTTAGTGTTTACTTCTAAATACGGTATAGTCCATATTTAGTGAAAGGTTAATTTCCACTAGACTGGAATATAACTCTAAATATGCTTAACTTATCTTTAACAATTTACACTATGGTAATCTCTTAGACTCTAGCTAGATTATACCGTAGCATTACCCTTACATAGAAGTAAAATATTATTATGGATCATCCGTAAGTATAAGTAATTTCCTCCTGCTGTGCTCTTAACATTATAAAAGCTATCTTCTTTCACCTATCTCATTAGTTAGTTGTGGTAGTTACACGGTAATTTTGCACGCTTTACCTATTCTACACTACTATAGTTATTCGACTAGTCACGTCGTTACTCGCATGATAATCTTACACGATTATCCTCTTACACTAGCTCAATAAAGATTACTCTTCCGTTAATTATTCTATTGTACTTTATTGGGGCTAATGCCGAACTCTCAACCTTTCGAAACATCACAGTTTCCTTTAAAATAAAATACGAGCTAATAGTAATCATAAACTAGTTCAATTCTATTTGAAGGATTAGAAAGAGCTCAATATTGTTCAAATGAATTACAGAAAATAAGTATGCATATTCAAGTTAGCATCCCAACACCAACTCTGACAGTTTTAAGAAAGAATCACAGATGGAAATGATAATGCCATATTGCACCCTATAGCATTTACATCAAGATTCATTATCCTATAAATTCTTTAATATTCAACTAAAACTTACTAATGAATTATTTAAAGTTGAACAATGATATAAAAGATCCCCAATATAATTGTTTTTAAATAATTAATGCCTTTAATAATGATATGGCGAGATATTAGATTGGTAAACGAGTGCTGTTAATTAAATAAAAGTATATGCTACCAGACTTTGACCTCCTAGACTTCTATAAGAGTAATTACTCATTATAGTCATGGTTTGTACGATTTAGCCATTTTTTACACGATCGGACGCAAGTTATTATTACGGAAATAAGCAAACCAGAAAGAAGTAATTGCCAAAGTTTATCGTTTGTAATATATGCGATTAAATGTGATTATGACCTATCATAAAATTTCAAATTTGTGGAAAATTAGAACTTTATCAGATCTTTATTTAAATACTCTTCGTAGCTTTCGCAGCTAAAATCTACATATCAATATCGTCCCCTATTTTAAATTTAGTCAGATTATTGTTTGCAACAACATTTACAGACGATCATCTATAATCCAATTTTGTTACTGCTAAGTACTTAAGTTGACACTATTTCTACCAGCGAAAGTACGATAAACTAATCATATTCTAATATATGAGCTACATGTAATGAAGATTTATATTTAGTATTCTGCTTCATAGAGAATTTCTTTGTATTTGGTAGATTTAATGATGAACTGTAACGTAATTTAACATTTTAATGTAATAGCTCGTAAATAATATCTAAATAAGTTTAGATGGTAGTGGATGGATTATGCCAACCAGTATAATGTTATACTTGTTTGCAAGACTCACCGATTACTGTAAGCGGCTTGATAGATAAAATATAATAAATAAATCGGTATTATCCACAATCTCCGCCTTGTTTCAAAGTGTCCCAATTACAGTGCAATTTAGTAATAACAACGCTAAATTATGATATACATATCTATTTTTAACTCTGGTATCAATAGTGACTTATCATCTAACTGTACGTTTATGGTCATCTGTACTCTAGTACAGAATCTTCAATGACAGGCTATGGCTTTCAACTTTTAAATATACTTTATGATAAATATAGAATCCAGGCTACCGAATATCATATTAACCATGGCTAATAATCTACAATCAGCAATACTAAGTTACGCTACATCTTTTTAGAATAAGATTTATCTGTATGGCTATTCATATTTTCTCTACTACCGACCGTAATTGACCATGCTGAGATGCTGCCATTTCATATAAAATTCTCAATATTCCACCAAAAATAGATTTTTATTGCAAATAATTTTTTCTGAAATTTAGGAAAATTTAAAGTTTTATAATGATAATAAAGTGATCGCCTTTCATCTATTCAATTCAGAGTCAAGAAGTTAACAAGAAGTCACACTAATTCTGGCAGGAAGTAAATAAATATTAAACCCATGCAGGATTCTTAATGTAAAATAATTAATGTAGTGTCTGCTAATAAGTTAGTTGATGTGCCATAAAATTCGTACAGAATTAAATTAGTGCTTAACTAGTTATATTGCGTTGATATTACATTATTACTTTTATATGGCTAATTATAGCTTTTATAATTATAAATAAACACAGCAGAATGTTAAAAATCTAGAGTGACCCTATTTGTTATGTATAGAGAGTCACAAACGATAAATGCTTTCAAAACAGAAATGACAACGATTAAAAATAAACAATGGAGAAAATAATATATTGCAGTCACATTTCTAAGAAAATAATTAAGTTTCTCGTATTCAGTTTCATACTAACAGACATCAAGCCGATTCTGCCGAGAACATAGCAGAGATTATTCATTGTAGCAGGATAGAAATCGGAAAGTATTATTACTTAAATGCAGTCGCATAGCATAATATAAGGTATTCCAAAGGCTATAATTCATTTTCGCTTCTGTATTTACTTGTAGCTAAAAATTCACCTGCTAGTATTATAGTAAAATGTGATTAACTTATATTACCAATTGCTGAAATTAAATTGTATAATTAAATTTTATTCATTACAATATAATTACACTTTCAATTATTACTTTTGGCTTCAGCAGTAAGCCCTATTTAATTAAATTAAAATCTATTGTAATCAATTTTCTCCACACTTGTCTACTAGCATCGAGCTACTAATGCCAAAGATCAAATTTTAGGGGTAAATGCTTCAATAGAAAAGGATTTATTATGCAATAGAAGTAGAAATAGTGTCTTTTAAAGTATTAGGATCAAGAAATTCATCTGATAAAACTAAAATCTATCTTATTCTCTTGAGAACTTATTTCTACAGCTCAGGCCATCAGTATGAATAGAATTCGTAATATCTTTATTAGCAATCAATCTGAATCTTTTATAGTGCTAAACAAGATGTTTCTGTAGGTATTGGCTTAACTAACATTTTGATAACCCATAGAAACACTACCTTACCAAATTTATATTTTGCAGTTACAAGTAAATAGGAATCATCAAGCAGCAGAATCGTGTAACATTTACTATACTGTGTGCTCTAATATTTTTAATTCTTTTTGACTTATCATGTATGCCATGTTAACTATATTATCAGCTGTCATTACAGTAACATATTGTTCTATTTTATTACTTCCATATTGTAAGAAATTCTTATATTTTGGTTGTTCTAATGATAGCATTAGCTATGGCTACGGAAAATCATTGTAAACCTTAGCTTATCTTGGGAATGAACGAAATATTGCAATGAGGTAGGCAGCATAGAAATTTTTACTTCTAACTAGACTCTAGAGAAATAAGTATAACTTTGTTCTATCTGAACACAATTGACTGCCAGTAATATTTTTACTAAATGAAAGTTAATTTAAAAGCTATCTTTTTATTATACTAGAATTAAAATCTCAGCTAATGCTCAAATCTAAAGAACAAATACCGATAATAATTCGTCAATATCTACGTAAAATCTTTTTGGCTTATTCTAATAGTGTACCTCTGTATCTCACTTACCATATCAAGCAACTTAAGATATTGATTCCATGATAACTTCAGATTTAGTGGGCAAGACATTTAAAGATAAATCTTGACCATCCTATAAATTTATTTTATTTCCGTTGTTAATAAATTAATTCA
This sequence comes from Trichoplax adhaerens, assembly GCF_000150275.1. Classification (NCBI taxonomy): domain Eukaryota; kingdom Metazoa; phylum Placozoa; class Uniplacotomia; order Trichoplacea; family Trichoplacidae; genus Trichoplax; species Trichoplax adhaerens. The sequence goes on from NW_002060947.1 coordinate 711,960, forward strand.
AATCGAATGATTGTGAGTTACCTTAAAACTCTATTTTGCATCTGTTTAGAATTAAGATTCGTATTTAATCGGCTACTAAGGACAATTAAGAATACCTGAAGATAAATGTTATGCTCTATTTCTGTGGTTTCAACAAAGCTTCGATTGGGATTTGGATCATTCTCATCTCTAAATGAACGCCTGGACCAACTACAAAGCCAATAGTTACAGGTCAACATTTGAGCATAAAATATCGATACGTATAATGGTTACAAGATTAAATTGATACATCAAATTCAAATTCAGCTATTTTAACTAAGTTTGTACTGTCAATAGTTAACCTTTCTAATATATTTTACATCAATGTAGCTATCTCATAATGATTTTTTGGAAGCTTTAACTTACCGCAGTTTATGGCGAAGGCCTGTACTAGCAGTCAATTGGACAGTACTATCGCGGTCATTTTTTCTATGTTGGGAGGGAACTTATATGCTTGATAAATCTGCAAGAGCGTGTCAGACGTAACTATATTTAATGACTTTATAAAAGATGAGTGAAGGCTTTTCAAAGAAATTTGTTTATTAAAGAATCTATGTTGACATTGTTATAATATACTATGTATATAGAAAATAACTTGTAGAATCAACATTTATTATTTTACTATACGTATAGCTGGACTTGCCTTATCGTTTTTAATAACTAGGAAAAAGATACTTGCAAGGCCCTATAAATTTTTGAATACAAGAAATTTAAGTGTAATTAACAGCACTGAAATATGACGTAAATTGAAATAGATTTAACAGATTAAATTTCATGCCCTGATTAGACGGTTAATAATAATATAATAAAGCGAAATACTATCTATATACCCGAAAGTAGATATTAAAATCGTTCTTAGCAAGTATGTAAGAAAAATTACCTGTAGAATTGAGAAAATTGCAAATAGGTATTGCAGTGCAATTTGATTAAAGATTATCATAGTTGTAAAGAAGGCCCAGCCAAAGGTTAATAGCGGTAGCAAGAATAAGTTTGCGGTAACTGTGTTGCTGTTTATTTTGATTATGCAAAGTGAAAAATGTGTAATCAAATATTTTTAATATTAATGATTCTTCAATATTAGTGGTACTCTGCTTACTCATATTAATGCTAAAGCGTCTTAATAATGCAGTAGATTGACTTATTAAATAAAGATCACGGATAGTTGTGCGAATGGTTATACCTTATTGTAAGAAGCTGGTCATCGTATAAACTGTGCGTTATTTTTTGGTTATTCCGTAAAATTCTGAGTGATGCCACCAAAAGCCAGATGTTGATCTAGTAAAGCAAAAGCATTTTATCATTCAAATGTAAAGCTGTGTTACATGCTTTTTAATTTGATTGTGTAGGTGCAAGGTCAAATAGGAGCTAGGCAATCCTTTAATATTCAGATATTGATGAAAGAACTAGCTTCTATCAGAGCATGAAGGAACCGAATTAGAAAAATTGGCCAAAAGTATCTTTGATATTTCTTACTAAAGCCATAATTAGAGCAGGAATTGCAAACGCTAGAACTACAGGAGGATCTGCAGTTGGCCAACAGCTAAAGAAATATAAATTTTAGCATTACGATTTTCATAATGTACTTAATGTTTCGGATTTATTTTATAGTTCTTTTTCAACTAAAGTATCAGCAGTAGATCAGCTTACACATTCTTGCTCAAATAATTATTCAAGCCGTATTGCTTGATGACGTAGGCAGCTGTTGTAGTAACAATGGCAGCTGGAATTACTGGAAGAGGAAAAATTCGTCCGTTACTTATATGGCATTATGGGAATGTGATAGCTACATTTAGATTGCAAAGATAGTTCTATTTGCCTTTCATCATTTTAGGCTCTGCTGATTGCGACGATAGATTTTCGAAGATATTATATCTTAAAATATTTTACGACTTACTAAACTATTTGCATAGAATATAGCAGTTATTTTAGTTTCTATTCATCGGGTCTTGAAATCTCTTTTTATACGTTAACTATGATCATGTTTAAAACGATTCGTGAATGATGTCGATTTATTCATACGTACAAATAAACTGTAAAATTATGTGGCGGTCTATAAACGTATAATAAATCAAAATCTCAAATCCAACAGTGAAAATTTCGGCATAATGCACACTGTAACACTAGAATGAAACTAAACTAGTAATACTTTAATTCACTTACAGTAAGCCGTTGCCATATAAAATACATTTGACACCTTGGATACTGATGAGTTCACCAATTTTCGATAGACGTGAATACTCTGTTGTAATTGGAGCATGAAAGCTGCTAGTACTGTGAAATGCAGTACTATAGCCACCCCAGCGCAGACAGCCTATACAGAAAACGGAAAATTTTAGGGCATGAATTAATTTCCAAGCTTCTGTATTGAGAGACTAGCAATAGTAAGGAATTAGTGCCATATTTCACCTGTGACTGTACATGCGTAATACCGGTAACAACCATTAAATTTGACAGAATTATATTAACTACAAAGTTGACACTAATTAATGTAAATAAGCTTTGAAGAGACCTAGGAAATAGACGAATAAACAAATTTAAGCTATGCCGTTACGGCAATATCATTCCCAAATTTTTATATGATATTGCGTAGATTATAGATTTACTTTGATTGCATTTCTAATCTACTTATTTGAATACTATAATATATCATCTATTAAAATATTATACAAATTGATCTATACATAAAATAACAAATTATCATAATAATTAGTTATGATGCTATTTTTGATGCTCACACCTCCAGTATATCAAGTACGGGATTAAGATTAGGAGTAGAGAAAGGACGACAAATCCACAGCCAATATAAGTAATAATTTCTAATTTCAAATCGCTAACCGGTAGCTAAATAAGTCAAAAATTTTGTAATAAATATTTTTGCTTTCATAGAATTAAAATATCTTCTGCTACTTACTATTCTTATAATGTAGTAATTGAAATTAAAATTAATGACGCAACTTTCATAAATACAGGCTGGAAGTGGTTACTATATCTTAAAGGATTCATATCATGATAGAACTTACAGTTGTTGGAACCGACCGTATCAAAGTTGTAAAGGTAGTCGTATGATTGCAATAGCAAACAGTGGAGTTAGCACTGGAGTTTGATCCCACCCAACAGCCAGAACTTAGCCATCCCCAGCCACTGCAATTAAGAATTAACATTAATCCCACAATTGGTTGTATTTAAGGATCAAGGAGTGCACAGAAACTGATCGTTAGTAGCATACTAAAATCTAGCCAGCTACAATCTCTTTCAATTTGTAAGAAGTTAAATTTTTCTTGTAATGCTATTTTATTGATATATTATTGTAATATATACTTTAATATTTACTTTCTTACGATTTCTAGGACATTACCTTGATGAGGATCCCCAGAATGTGCACATGCGCTGGATAGTATTATTTTGGTTGAGAATGGGCTATTTAATGCATGAAATAATATTTTTAACAATCATATATATTAAAGGTCACAAAGCTACATCAAAATGCGTGTTTGATTGGAGATGCACTATTAATTTATAAGGCTTTATTATATTTCAAAAAATGTTGCAATACCTGAGTATTGGCGAAGATTAGTTGAAGAGGAGCTATTAAATTCTGTGAAGATTTCGGATAAAAGGATGCTGAAAGTACCATTGAATTAATACCAATAGCGTTTCTGGAAGCATTACTTCCCCTATAAAGAATGAAATTATAAATTAAAATTTGCATCCCTTGATCACCACAGTCACAGTAATACTAGTTAATTTGGATGAAATACATGATATTAAGTGACAAAACAATCAAGGCTAAGGATATTTCTTCCTTTAAAAAGTTGATTTCTATAAGTTACTATTCCATTTTGGACTTAGGTTATATTTACCGTACTGCATATGTTGACGGAAGAATATCTGCAAGGGTCTTAAATGATAATACGATGCCTTTTGTAACTATAAAAATTATTATAAAGCAAACAAGTACCAAATTTTACTTACTTAACATTATATTATAGCGAGTTGTATTGCATTACAGGCAACTATATGATATTTATTATTTAACTTAAAATGAGCTTAATTGTAAATATTACATCCATAACGCCTAAGGGATAACGCGGATAATTTCAAAGTGACAGGATTACTCGATTTACTTCCAGCTCCTGAACTGCTTTTGGGATATTGGTAATCGAGAGTAGCTAGTGATCCGGAAAGACGCGCTATCTCTAGATCTATAACAAGGTAATTTATACATATGTTGATAATCTTTTCCGAATACCATAGAAGTTCTGCATTGCTATATTATTCATATCATGATATACCAGTAATTAATGATAAAAAGGAAATATAAACCGATGGCAGCATTTTAACATATAGAAATTTGCTCGATAAAACGATAAAGAAATGCAGAAAATGAAATGATCTAGAACTGTGTATCACTGTTGTTGAAAGGTAAGGTTATCACTTTTATAGCTTCATATGATAACCTAATTCGGTATTTGTAATAGTTATCCTCGATTTGCTTGAAGGTACTTCCGCCTTGCTTGCAATATTTTCCAGCGTATCCATTAGAGTAAATTCTCCATTTTTATTCTATAGTAATAAGATCGTAAGTTTATACTTCATTTTGAAGACGTCCATAAGTAACTAAATTATTACGTAAAGGTATCCGATATAAAATGGTGTTCGCATTAATTTTACTATAATTTCATCAGCATGCAATCGAAATACATATGCATTACCTGTATTACATCTTTCCACCCATTTTTATTTTGTAAGTTTAGCAAATTGCCCGTAATGTTGATAACATCCTAATTGATCAAGCATGGATTAGTAAATTTATCCATCACATAAATTTGTTCTGCAAAGTGGATTGAAATTCAGTTTTTATCCTTTCCATGCAGCATTGTAACGATTACTATAGCTCAACAAAGTATTAGCTATGACATTGATAATTTCACACTTATGAATTAATTTTAGAATAAACATTAGAAGTAAACTATAACAAACCGTTAGCAATTGTAATGAAATGGAGGTGAACGATTTAAGCTTTGATAACGTTGACATCGCCGTAGCAAGCTCTCCAGCATACAACTCATTCTTTCGTCTACTAATTGCGTTTTGTAAGGAATTAATTACAGTTTCTGCTGCGCTTTTATTTGTTGTATCTAGGCTTACGAGCTAAGAATCGTTGAAGATGAATATTAATCAAAGCATAGCATTATGTGCTATAAATAACGGCCATAATATATCGGCGAAAGATAACTTACCATATTGGAAAGAGCATTAAAAGACGGTGATATGCATTGGATGGTATCTGTCGGCTTCCAAATAGGTAAACCTGTGACTGCTGATTTGGTGCAGGCTTTAGACGCAATTCCTGATGCATGTAGGATAAAAAAGTATTTGTTTCAATGAAACTATGATTAACGCTTTTATTTGGATATGTAATAAAATTAGTTGAAAACTAAATTCAAACCTCTAGCCGGTACGGGACAAGGAGCTGTTGCAGTATTACCAACTTGAATTTTCTGCCATCTTATATCATTACTAATCACGGTTGGACAGTAGCCGTTCAAGTTATCAGTGCCTAAATAAAATCAATAATTTCGATATTTGAAATAGAATAATAAAAATGGAATTAACCTTTCATATAGAAATTATTAATTAATTTACTATAAAGTTCTTATTACCAGTTACAGTTACTACGGCTGGCTTAGTAGTAACGGAACTTTTAACATTTGTAAGACGGCACTGATAAGAACCCGCATCGATAGAACTTATTCTCGAAATGATTAATTCGCTCTTACTGCCATTGGTTACGACTCGGTATGCTGGATTAATTGGCAAACCATTTTTGATCCACTGGATCTGGGGAATTGGATCTCCTTTTCCACTACAGTACAGAGTTAGGTTCGATCCAGCTGGTATAAATTGATCTTTCGGTGATTCGAATACATCAGGTGATTCTGCAAGTAATATAATTTAAATGTTCTTTGGATCAAAGAAATGAATTAATGATAGAAGAGCAAGTCTAGATTAAATTATTTCATTAATACTTGCTCTTTCTACGCGCTTACCTGCACTATGAGTTCGATAGATGACTGGCCGACCAAATGGCCCATATCCCATCATCGTCGAAGCTGCAACTTCGATGGAATAATCGGTCAACGGTTGTAAATTGATTAGATGTGCTTGCATTTGGCCTTTAATTATAATGACTTGAATATTGTTATCTATATTATTTGAGGAATTACTGCTGAGACCATATCTTATCTTATACGCAATTATATCTCCATTTTGCTGATTTAGTGGGGGTGGATTCCAAACTACTGTGGCTCTTGATGCCGGCAACTGATCTCCTTTAGCTTGGACGTTTTGAGGTGGTGCTGAAGGAACTGATTCATGGGAAATGAAAGAAGCTATGAGTTTCTAACTAGTCATGCTGAAGATTTTAAAAATTTTATATAATGATAAAATTTGGAAAAAATTGGTAAGTAAGTTACTGGCAGTTTACGAAGTCAGCATTTTGCGAAATGTCTGATATTCTTTAAGCATTTTGCAAAATGACTGATGTCTTACAATTAACTTCGAAATAATAAAGCACTACCGGTAAGGTTCGGCATCTAATCGATTAATTTAACGGTGATAGACATAGGATTTTAACCTGATTGTGGTGTAGTAAATGAAACTTCGCTTCCATTTGGACCAGGTCCAGCAATGGTGAACGCTCGCAATGAGATCCGATATTGAGAATAGAACTGCAAGTTATTGATCATAAGAATTCGAGTCTGATTTTGAGTATCTGTTTGATTTATGAGCACGGTTATGCTACGGGTGGACTGAAATTTGTTATTCTGCAAGACCACGTAGAAGCCTTGCAAAATACCATTTATGTTTTCATTTGAAATTATCTGAAGGACAAAATATCAATACCGTAGAGTGTTAATAAAGTACTGAATATTTGTTTATGGTTATTTATAATTTAATAGATAATCAGGAGTATGCAGAGATGTAGCACTATGACTAAAAAGTACAGCGATAGACTATAAAACCTCAGTACTCATTATGTAATACTTAAAATTTTAAATATTTTCCTTATACGCTATGCTACGATCCCTCACGTTTGATTTAATTCGGAGACTACTGCCATTAACTATTGAAACTGTTTGAATGTTTGGACCAACACTAGGAGCTATTATTGGATATTGAAATAAATTCAAAAATAATATTTTGTCGTCAATTAATAGTCAAAGAAAATTATTAAAATATTATCTTACAGCAAAGAATTTATTGAGATAACTTGGCCAGGATGACCATGATTGTCTATAAATACCTGCTTGATTTGTAATTACGTTAGCAATGGAGCTATCAGGCCCGAATCCTGCAGTCGTGGCTGCTTTAATTTTGACATAGTAAATCGTATACGGCTTTAATTCATCAATATCTATGGATCTTGTTAATCCATCAACTTGAATAGTAGTTGCATTATTTACATTTATTGCATAATATGTAATAGCGTATGTGATGATAACGCCATTGCGATCCTGTAATTTTGGCGGTTTCCAAGATACTTTAATTATTTTAGAAGTTACAGCATTAACGGTGATGTTTATTGGAGATGATTTTGGTACTAGAAATATTAATAAAAGACGAATAAATAGCGTTAATAACGTTAAAAAGTTTGACAACTACATTTATGGTCAGGTGACTGAATAGTAGGAAAGATCATAAATTACGTAATACTTAGATAAAAATAGCATCATCTGTAATGTTAAGCTTTAATTTTGTCAATTATTAAGTACGACAATTATAGTTAATCTTATTAATGGAAGTACTACCATCTTCATGGGTAGTAGCTGTAGCAATTGTGCTAGCAGGGCCAATTAAGCCATATTTAATGTTATAGGGAATCACTTGATAGAAATATTGCTGGTTCTCGTTTAGATTGGAGGAATAAACTGTAGTACCAACTCCATTATATATAGTAGTATTTCCTCCCGCAGAACTGCTGATTCCTGATGAGCTCTGGCTAATCCACTGGTATAATTTATATGCTACCATGCCGTATGGAAGAGTAGGAAGACTCCATTCAATTTTAATAGCAGTTGCATTGTAGGCCAAGGCAATTAAATTGGTAACTGAATTTCCTGGAGCTATAATATATTTAGATTTAAAATTAAATGTAGATGTAGAAATTTAATTATACAAGTCTAATTTAAATACTTTCATCGTGTTACTAATGGCTAATTAACAGTTGATTTCATTCTCTAGTAACGTAATTAATTATAAGATAACTAATCGTATTATAGTATTACTGCTTACCAGCTTGATCTGTTCTTAAGGTTACAGTAATGTCTTTACCTTTACCGGCAATGTTCTGTGCCCAAATAGTAACATTATAAGAGCTGTATGGAATTAAATCGAAGAAGGTAACTACATTTCTATTTGAATTAACAATACATTCGTTGTCGGTTAGACTAAATTGGCATCGATTTATAGTATTTGCTGGTGGATAATTAGTCGTTTCGATAGTATAGTTGGTTATAGAGGTATAGCCCGTAAAAGTCGGAGCTTGCCAGGTGATCTTAAAGCCAGACGAAGTAATGTTAAAAACTTGAACATTTACGACGGATGAAGGAGGTTCTAAATAAAGATCAATTGCAATATCATAGCTTCTTTCAAGTTTCTTAACTTACATTAGATAACATTAAGATAAATGCAAATATTTAATTGAACCTATTCTTTTGCTTATAAATCTTCATTTGGACAATTAATATTGCCCATATATCGATTACTGTATGCTGAACTTACAAGATGCAACATTTTTTATAGAAAATTGGAAAAATATCTTTCCGTAAATAATATAATAGCGTACCTAGAAGTATTATAATAATACTTTGAGAAGTCGGTGGAGTAAATTGATTTTTGACTCTGCAAACATATGATCCAGCGTCACCCGATTTAGTTGAATTTATAGATAATATACTCATAACGGAATTATTTAATGTTTGATGACGCGAAAATGTAGTCATTTTTTGCAGGGTGCCAGAGCTATCCTTAAACCACTCTACTGTTGGAGTTGGAATACTTGATCCAGTACATTTTAATGTTACCGAGTTACCAATAGGAATAGCAACGCTCTTTGATATATCTTCGATAATGGGCAAAGCTAACAAGTTATCCATACAAAATTTTTTGTCTTTAATTAGGAAATCTGTATATGCATCGTTCTAAAATATACTCTTAACACATTATCTTAACACGGTTCTTTTCAGTGCAAATATTACAACTTACTGTAGATGTAAAGTGCGGCTGATGAACTTGTAGAATTTCCCGCAAGGTTACCAGCTGAGCACTGATAGATACCTTTATCTTTCAGGGCAACGGCATTAAAGGTAAGGATATCAGAGTTTCTTCTTGATGACATCATGTGCCCATTTTTCATCCAATTGATAGCCGGTAGGGGATATCCAGATGCGATGCAAGATAAAGTTACATAGCTACCTTGGCTAACATTTTGACTTTTTGGAGAAACAAGAATCTTTGGTCTTGCTAAAAATCGTAGAAATTATGTTAATATGTGTCTATTCTTATGATAATTTAGTGAACAAGTTTATACTCTAACACTGTAAATATGGAAAAGTGCGACCTATGTAAAGTATTGCTATAATGATTGCATCTAGTTGTATGCAGGGTTCTTGCATATAATTCTTCATAGCAGGTTGATAGACAAAATTCATAAAATATGAAAGGTAATTTCCAGGATCACGACGATGCTTCTACTGAAATTATCTTAAAAAATTTTACTCTCTAAGATAATTTTCATCCTTACAACTCTAGTAGATCTGTTGTCTAACACTTTATAGTGTAAAATTTTATAGAAATTCTTAATGACCATATGATTTCGTTATACGCGCAAGTTTCCATATAAGCTTATGAAAATATGATTTAATGTAAAATCGTAGAATACATTTATAGAGGTCAAGCATTCCGTGTTAACCGTTTTTACATTATTAATTCTTAAATAGGACTGATAATGATTGTAAATATGCTAGGGTATTTGAATGATTGATCATATTAGGCATGTGAATATACGTACTAGTAAATAATATTACTGTATGATTGACGTAAAAATTATGACCCATATTTAAGGTAAAATCTGTTGTAAAGAAAAATTGCTTTATGAATTTCTTGCCTAGATTTTAAAATTGATCAGAGAAGAAGAGATAAATGCTAGTAATTTCTAAACTTACTGTAAATGACAATAGAGGCATTTTGACTCCTTAATGATCCCAATAGATTGCTAAGCCTGCATTGGTATAGGCCTCCATCAGATTTTTGGCTGTTCTGAATGACAAGACTGCTGGTCGTATATCCGTACGATATTGTGCTACTAATGCTGTAATTGCTAATTATTATTCCATTTTTTAACCAAATTATGGAAGGGTTAGGGTTTCCAGAACCATTACATTGTATTATTATAGTAGATCCTTCAATTACGGCAATACTTTGCGGAGTTTCGACGATAGTTGGAGGAGCTTTACGATAAAGTAACCCAATTAGTATATAGATATTTTACTGTACGCTGAGATCATTTATTATCTATTCATATGCAAAGTAAAATAGCCTAAAGTAAATATTAAGTTAATAAAATCTTTATCTTTATCGATCACTTACCGTAAACTGTTAGAATATTAGTTATGCTAGTATTTCCGGCGAGATTTGACGATATGCAAACATATTTGCCAGCGTTACTCCGAGTTACGTTATTCAAATTTAATATCGATAAACCTGGAGTAGATCCATCGTACTTAGATTCAGGAACAATCTTGTCACCTTTTAGCCAGATAAAAGTGGGTAAAGGATTGCCTGTAGCCTGACAATTGAAGGTCAAGGAAGCTCCTTGAGATAGTGTAATGTTTTGTGGTGTTGAAACTATAATCGGATAGGCTGTATAGAATTAAATTGCTACATTAGAAGTAGAATTAGCTTTCTAGTTTAAATCGTTGAATTATTCAAATCTTAGAAAGTTACTAATCGATAGATAATGATTATTATTCTAAACTTACTGTATATTGTAATGTTGGCCGCTTTGCTTAATACCGTCGTAATGATATTCGTAAAGTTGCATTGATAGATACCCTGATCATTCCTAGTCGCAGCACTGATGGTTAATATACTGCTGCTAAGTAACTTGCTGTTCATTGCTGTGATACTATAGTTCTGGCTAAGCGGATTACCATTTTTTAACCAGATTATAGTCGATATAGGTTTGCTAGTAGCATTACAATTTAATTTGATAGGATTCCCTTCAATGATAGCTATATATTTGGGCTGTTGAGTAACTATCGTTTCGGCTTTAAGTATATATATATATAATATCAGAAATAGTGATTTATTCAATAGCTCACATTAAGATGTATCAGTGATGTATTACAGTTACCAATGTTTACTATTATACCAAAAATATGATCTGATAATGAGTTTGAGGTTAGATGGGTACAGTAGGATTATTGAGTCGTAAAATTGCATGTTAATTTCAATATCTATATTTTCCTAAAACTTTGTTATTAGTTTTACTTACCAAGTACTGTTATTTTAATGGTCTTTGTAGTGTTTCCAGCGAGATTACTGCTCACGCATGTATAGTTTCCTTCATCATTTAATGTTAAGTTAATTAGCCTAAGCACCGACTGATCCACGCTATGTGAATAAAACTGGGATTCCGCAATATTAGCTCCATCCTTAAGCCAACTGAATTTTGGTTGAGGATTGCCTGTTGCTTGACACAGCATTTCAGTTGAGGTTCCTCGCATTGCAGTGATGCTTTTTGAAGTATTAACAATAACTGGTGAACCTATTATAGTTTTAAAACAAAAAATTGGCAGAAATGAGAAGCAGCACTTATTTTATGAAATTTAAATAAAGCTGTAGATATCATCATTTTCTTACTGAAATCGTGAAATATCTTAATTTCACAGTAAAGTAGCTTATAATATTTACTGCATCCAAATATCTAGTATCACTTACTATATATAGTTATATTTGCCATGCTACTTATAGCGGATCCGATGGTATTGGTGCAGTTGCATTGATATGAGCCGTAATCTTTGGCAGTGCTATTGTAAATTGTCAGTCTGCTTCTTATATACCCATTGGATATAAAACTTGCGATATTGTGGTTAACACTTAGCGAAAATCCATTTTTTAGCCAACTAATAGTGGCTATTGGCTTGCTTGTCGCGTTACAATGCAATATGATTGACATCCCTTCTATTACTCCTGTACTGAGTGGCTGAACAACAATAACCGGAAAAACTAGTAGTAAAATCATGAAAAGAATTAGATAATTCTGAAGAAGATATTATTTCTACGAGACATTATAGAGCATGAATCAAACTCATGCACAATAGAAAATGGGAATGAGTTTCTGTTCTTTATTTGATTTCCTCGTCATTTAATAGCTAAATATGATCCAATGATCTGCTATCATATTTAAATTATAATTACCTAATACGATGATCTTTACTGGGCTACTTGTTACATTTCCGGCTACGCTTGTACTTAAACAGGTATAATTTCCTTCGTCGTTCATGGTAACAGAACTGATCGTCAGTAAAGACAAGTTCGGTGATGGAGATGATGTTACAGAATTATTAATTTTTTGACCGTTCTTGAACCAAAAAAAATTTGGTGGGGGATAATTGATGGATCTACAACTCAATGTCAAAACTTTTCCAGTTACTGCAAATCTGGTACCAGAACTAATGATTGCAATGGGTTTTTCTAAGCAGAAGGAAATAACATATAGCACAATGTTATTATCGTAATATTCTGTACTCTAAAGTTTGCCAAATTCTGTCAGATTTGATACCATAATATTCATTCAATAATCACAATTACGATAGAATTGCAGTTACGCTACATGATCTATTGAATCATACAAATTTTAACGTCGATCTGTAGGTTATTGAGTGATATAGGATGACTTACCATAAATTTTAAGCGTTGCATTTCTACTTAGTGATGATCCTATCGGATTTGTAAATTTGCACTGATATGCACCATTGTCTGCTAGCTGGACACCATAAATAATTAATAGACTGCTAGCTATCAGGTTATCGACACTGCTTACTATGGTATAGTTGTGATTATTTCCAACAAAATTATTGTTTTTAAACCATGTAACATTAGATATAGGATCGCTTATTCCACTACAATATAATGTAATATTTTGTCCCTCAATAGCCGCTATATCGGTAGGGTTATTGTTGATTGCCGTCTTATCTAAATAGAAAAGGTGGCCAAAAGTTAGAAATAAAATTTTATGATAAGAGATCTCAGAAGATTGGAACTTTATTAAGTACTCAACTTAAAACGAAAATTAATGCTATTCTAAAAGGTGAACATTATTAAACAGTCCTTGTAACGCTTAAATTAGATTTTCATGAAATTATTATCTTCATGATTGGATGTAAGATTTAAAATTAATCCTATCCTGTGAAGGCTTAGAACTGTATCAATTCATAAGCTGATAGTAAGTTGACTTAAAAAACTGTGAAAAGATTTATTACTTACAATGTATGATCACGACTGCATCATTACTAGTTGTATTGCCCACAAAATTTGTTGCAATACAGGAGTAATTGCCGGTAATTTCTTTAGTTACGCTGCTCAACATTAAAATCGACGTATTAATAGATGAAGAGAACATTTTTGAGTCTAAAATTTGCTTATTTTTTTGCCACACGAAGGCTGGTGCAGGGTTAGACGTAGCTTGACAGGTCAGATTAATTGAGGAACCTTCCGTTATCATCAGGCTTTTCGGTGATCTCGTAATTACAGGTTTTGCTATTAGAAAAAATGCAGAGGTGAAAGAAATTTTGTCACACATGTAATTATTAAAATTCTAAGTAAGAAGAAGATAACCATGCTATAAGCTTTGAAAAATCTGGTATATAATTTATAAAATTTGCATAACTTGCTGTCTAAGCTGTAATCTAGACTGAAGTAATGAAAGTAGTAATTCTTTAACTGATAGCAACAGATTACAACTTGGCTACTATGGTTATAAAAACACTATAATCATATATTTGAATTAATAGGCTACAGAAGCAATGTCTTTGCTACTTAGTTATCGATACAATAATTTCAAATCAGCTATTTTGAGCAGCATAATAGTAATTGTTGTGCAGATACTCCTAAGTGATTAACAGTGCGGATATAATATGTGCATTGGCTGTTTATTAAAGTCCAAATTTACTTACTGTATAGCGTTACGATTGCATTACTACTCTGTGTACTTCCTATACTGTTGGAAAAATTACACTGGTATAGGCCAGTATCATTAAGATTTGCATTTTGGATGGTGATATTGCTGGAAATAGAGAATGCAGTATAGGAGCTACTAAAGTCGCCTTTCTCGACTGGTTGTCCAGATTTCAACCAAGAGACTTGAGGTAATGGGTTTCCAGTTCCACTGCAAAGTAACGTGATCGAATGTCCTTCAGTTGCTCCAGTATTACTAGGATTTAGTTTAATAACTGGAGAATCTATCAGTTTAATAGAGAAACGACATTTAAAATAATTAATCGATTAGCTTTCCACTGGCATAAATTATGCTTCTGCTCAACTTTGATATTTACGTGATATCAGCCTCTATGAAAGCAAGTTTTTTAAGCATAATGTCGCTGCTAAATGCGACTTAAGTTACTATGAAGGTGGTAATCAGATAAACACATTAAATCATAAGCAAAGTTTTATATATCTAGAGCTGCGGTTGGAATTTATACTTACAGTATACAGTAATGAAAGCTGCCATACTTGAAGCATTTCCAAATGAGTTCGAAGAAAAGCAAACATAATTTCCAACGTCTGTAATCTTGATAAGAGGTATTTGAAGCTGCGATAAGCCTGAAGTTGAAGACGAGTAAAGACTACTATCAACTAAGTAACCGTCTTTAATCCATTGGATAGTTGGTAGCGGCTTGCCGCTAGCTTGGCAGGAAAGCATTAAGGTATTCCCCTGGATTACAGTGGTATTCACAGGTGAAATAATAATTGCAGGTTTTGCTACGAGAAAATATAATGAAGTATATAGGAATTGAATTTCTTGTAAAGCAAATTCAAATTGTAACTGAAGATGTTTGAATAGAAGCTGAATAACAGCAATAACATAGGCTTACTGTAGATAATCAAAATACCAACAAGACTACTCGTATTTCCAGCAATATTTTCGCTGTAGCATGTATAATTTCCGGCATCTTGAGGCGTTAAATTAGTTAAATATAGATTGGAGCCACCTGATATCGATGATTGGTGTATAGCATTAATCAGATTTCCATCTTTGAACCATTTAATCGATGGAATAGGATATCCGTTGGCTTGACAACTAATATTAATAGCTATTCCTTGTATCGCGGTATAACTTGTGAGTGGAGTTATGACTGTCGGTTTAACTATGCATTATAACATTGAAAATGGATATGTTTGAATGATTAAGATGATACATTAAATTTACAAAAGAGATATTATGAAATAACTACAGATGATAGAGATTGACTGAAAGATAGTATCGTATCAAGCAAGTATTTGAAATACTTGGTACTTACGATAGATGGTAATAGTAGCAGCAAGCGATACTTTTGTTCCGGCACTATTGCTAAAACTGCACCAATATCTACCCATATCATAACTTTTGATATTTTGGATAGTCAGTTCACTGCTTCGGTAGCTACCAACAACAGCATTGATTACTGTGTAATTGTTTACAACTTGTCCATTCTTTATCCAGGCAATAGTTGGTATCGGATTTCCAGTTCCATTACAGAGTAATTTTATTGATTGGCCAATCAGTGCTGCCATATTACTTGGATTCGTGATGATTATAGGTAAGCCTGTACCCAAAATTGAAAGGCAATTTAGGGTCCGATAAGCTTTTAATGTAAAATGTTATCACAGAAACCGTTCAAGGTTTTAATATGAGAGATTCTATTATAGTCACAGTTAGTCTAGTTAATCATTCGTGATATCCTGCGCGTATGCGCTCGTATGCTACGCATACCAGCAAAGTTGCAAGTAAGTCCAGAAATCTCTGGGCTCATCTAGGTTTATTTCCGAATTAAAATTTATACCTTGGATAAACTTAATAATTGTTATATTTATCCTAACTTACTTAACACAGTTAGAGTAGCTATACTGCTTGTTGCATTTCCAATACCATTAGAACAGAAGCAAACATAATTGCCGGCGTCTCCGATAACTACATTGTTTAGCTGTAATTTAATTTCACTGGATGAGAGAATGAGATATCTAGTGCTGTTAATTGTAACTTGATTTTTGAGCCAAATGCAAGTAGGAGTAGGCAGACCTTCTCCTTTACAATGAAAATTGGTAGAACTCCCTTGATTTACTTGAACATTTTGAGGATTGATAACAATACGTGGTATTTCTAATGTAGAAATTAGATAGGAAATTCATAATATTAGTTAAATGTACGGCGCTATCAACAGACATTTAGTGACAATTTAACATGCTAGATAGTCATTTATAAAATTTAATAATAACCAAATACGTCGACATAAGCAGATTCAGTTTCATTCAGTCCTGCAGGATTGGAAAATCTACAACGATACCATCCTATGTCTTTTTCAGCTACTTTGGGAAGTGTTAGTTGACTTTCGCCATTGGAATTTGTTGTGGTGTAATTGCTGATATGAGTGGAGCCTTTGAGCCATATAACGTTAATTTGCTGATAGTTACTGCTTGCTCGACATCTTAGTATCACAGTTTGACCCTCAGATACATTTTTTGAACTTGGATGCTGGTTGATGTACAAATAATCTAGAAAAATAATTAAATTGATAATACATACCCTTCAGTCTTAACGGTTATACGATTACAAGAACTAAAGGAAGTATCTTGTTTGCTACGAAAGTAACGACTATTTCTTTATAACGATTATTCAGTTAATTAGAATACTGACCATCCAATTCAAGGGATAGCTTAATTCCAGCTAGGAATCCAAAGGACAACCCTATTGGACCATAACCATATTGGATTAAGGAAAATTGGACGCTAGAACTGTTGTGATTGAGCACATGTCTACCTCCATGGATGAAGACATGTGCCACCGCATATGTGCCGTTGCTAGTTTGAACTGTAACCCAACGAACATGTTGAAGGGCGCTACCATCTAATCTTAATCCATTTTTTTGGCTATCCAAAATTGCGATATTAACAAAGCGGTCAATAATCTCATCGCCATCAGTGTCTACGCTGTAAAATACATAACTCGACTGATATTGACTAATTGATGGTACAAGAATCATCATTGGATCTGAAATAGAATGATCGGCATTTTGCCCTTTACTGTATTGAGCTACTGCACAAGGCTTGCTGCATGTTAAATACGTTCCTGTATCGCTAGCTAGATGAAATTCAAGAAATGAACCCTGAGAAATAATATGAATTTGTCCATTTAAATGCATTCGAATGCTTGTATTATCGTAAGCAGCAACAACACGAAATATATCACCAGCTGTTCTATCAGCGAAAGTTGTCAATACATAATTCTTGCCAAGAGAATTTGTTGGTAATAGCTGCTCTACAAGATATTCGCAATCAATTATTCTCACAGGTACTAATGCACATCGATTGCCAGATTGAACGGCGACTTTCTTATTTGAGTTGATGATTGTTCCGGTTATGTCTTGATTATATCCGAAGTAGAAACTTTGCGATTTCTGTAAATTGACGATCAGATGATTACTTCGAGAATAAATGGTACCTAGATAGTTAACGTTTCGCGGGAAAATAATGCTGAGTTGGGTTTGATCTTGAGATGCAGTAACCAAAAATTGAGACCTTTGGTACGGTGTATACGTTGCAATAACATATTGTTTGCCAAAAGCTGTTGTCGGTAAAGCAAGATATCCATCAGCTGATAATGGGTGTACATGATATCCTTCAACAATGATATCTTGATCCGATGTCACAAGAACAGTTTTGCTACTTACTCCATTTACACTATTTTCGAGTGATATTGGTAGCGGAATTTCTCGGTAGCTTTGTGCACTAATACTAAAAAGGCTAATGGATTTATCATAATTATTAGTAATAGTCACTTGCGCAGCTTGATTTAAAGTTGTAATAACGACAAAAGGAAAATGTGAACCATGTTGGTTTGTCGTAGCAGCCTGCATGTATCCAAGATAAAATTTCTTACCGAAATTAGTTACCGATGTCTTTAATGCTATAGTAAAATAAATTTAAATTGTATCAATTAACAAAATAAAACTCTTCGTATGATATTGTAATAGTAATGTTGATATGATTTACTGATGTTCGCTCTAAGAGCACTAGTTCAGCCAGAGAATATATTAGTAGCAGTGATGCGAGATAATTTTGCAATTAAGAAAGGTTAACACTAAAGAACTAGAATAAAAGTCCGATAAAGGACTACTAGATATATCTAATAATCCATGATCCAGCTAATAAATGCTCTACAACAGTTGATATGCTCTAACGGAGATAGCAAATAATACTATTTAGTAATGTCGTCTTAAAACTATTTGAATTAATGACAGCGATGTCGCACTGCTGATTTAGGTACCGCAAGAACTTTTCAGCCTACAGTATATTAGAGACTTCTCAATTGAAGATTTGCGAATTAATACATCATAGTCATTTAATATAGTCCCTTCTGTGGTGACAAGAATGACGAAAAATTCAGTCATTTGCTACTTTTCTATACATCGCAGCATATACTTATGTTAGATTATGATAGATCGTTGTCAAGCATTATTTCCCTTTTCTGTCTATTCTAAGAAATCGTTTGCTTGAAACGCTACTTTACTGCAGACAAAAATTTATCCGTATTAGGTAAGCTCAACGGATTAAATACTAGAAGGAGAGTATATTCTCAAGATTGTATCAAATTTGGAAGCACAGTGCATATAATGGTGTTTAATTTAATCTTACCTTCTGATGACAGAGGCCAAAGTAGCAGATAATAAATAGTGATGATTAAAATAATTGTTCGAAATTTGATTTTCATTTTCATTAAATTCAAGAAATGACGTTTGCTATTTCCTTCGGTAACAGTTCGTTAAACTAATTCGAAGTCTTCGATGAAGGAGTCTAAGTCTGAATTTAGTACATTTACTAGATTTAAGACCAATCTGATGAATAATGGATAGCAAAGTGTGGTACTGATTAGAACTAAAACCGTATTTATATCTTGTGGCTAATGATGCTAATATAAACAGATTTAATAATAGTCATCGATATGTTGTTCTATCACACTTTTTGATGCAATCAGAAATGTAAATCTTTAAGCCCAGAAGTAAAACTGATAAAAATAAACTTTAATTTATAGGTTAGTTTTTTTGCTACGACTGTATTTATCCTAAAGAAAGCAATGATAATAATCTCCTGTAACTAATTATTTGTAAGTGACGTCAAAAATTATAACAGCGGTCCATTGTTGCTGCAATATATTCATAATTGTAATCATTAACTATTGTTGAAGAAGCAAAGGAGAACTTTTATCCTGCCCGTTTTATTCATACACTGATAATCAATAAATCGAGAGACAATGACGTCGGAGAAATAATTAGTAAACTATGGCTGATCTTTACCGTAAAGGAAGTGGTTAAATAATTTAAACTTCAGAAAATTTATCTTGATACCGTTACGAACTGTACTACTTATTTTTGAGTAGCAGGAAATCATTGAGCACGATCATAAATTTTTATAATAAATAAGTAAGTTATTTTTAGTTCAAGTTAAGACTATACGCCTACTTCGTCAATGGCGACTATTAGATGTTCGACTTCTCAAGGATGATATATGTACAACTGTAGTAGGTGGACTTATACAGCAAAGTTAACTTCTGTGAAATGTAAATAAATAAATACAATATGACTATTTATTTAAATCATAAAGTATACTGAAGTGTATGTTTGATACTTCATCACTTATTATAGAGAATTAAAATGATCATTTCATATTATAATGGAGTATTTTCTATAGACTAATACAGTAAATAGCCAAGTGTTAAAAGGAATTTTTAACACTAAAATGCGTTACAACCTGTCATAATGTACGATGATGCTGAAAAGATTGAATGCAAGATTTTTTAACACTTCGTACAATTTGCATATCTATAATGAACTTTAACTTTTCAATTTTTCAGTTGTAGACTAGTAGTTGCTGACGTTGTCGATTTGGTCGGCTTTGACAATTTTTAAAAAATAAGTGCATAAATAATGATATAAGGCAAATACTTTATATCCAAGCAATCTCAAAGCATGCAAATTCTAGATTGTTGGTGAAAGTTGGTAAACAAGGATGAAAAAGTCTTAGTGTTATTAACCCCTCCAAATCTGACAAATGTATAGTTCGATAATATTATAAGGTTATTATGAAATATGAAATTGTCTTTAGGAACATGGTGATAGTTTTCAACGTACTATAAATCGAGAATAAAAGTTGAATTATTACTTATCACAAATTATTTGTGAACGATTTATTAAGATACTACAGTAGCAGTGTGTAGACTTCAACTAACTTAAAAGTATCTTACTGAGGGAGGACTAACTTTCCTACACAGTAAAGCATCTACCGTACCTAATCATCTTGAGGTAGTAATACTTTTATGTATAATGACCAACTCCATCTGAGGTCGGATTAATGTCTAGTGCACTAGTAAAATAGGAACTGAGTGACGATTATTCGTTCGCCTTTTATACCTTCTACGGATATTCATGGGTCATACGAGTAAGAGACTCCTTTTACATTTTGTACATGTTAGTGTAGCGAATTTTCTTCAGGCAATCAATATTACTCAGTATGGACTTGATTCGTAAATAACATTATAATTATAATCAGAGATAAATATTTAACGAGCCAACTAATGCATGTAAACTTAGCACTAAAATAAACAGCTAACCAAAGTTAGTTTATTAACACATCCGAGATTATTAACAGAGGAACGTAGTTCAGTAACACTAGTGCAAACTCCCGTCGCTTTGCTGACGGTTTACGATAATGTGCTCATTTAACAGATAGTATTACCATTTGATAGACCTATCAGAGGTTCAGTAACTTTTTACCGTGTACTCTATAGGTGCAATAAAGATAAATAATCTGATAGTAAGCGTGTCCAAAATTTACACTAATTTAAGAGTTTGAGGTCATTTCAGGAAAATGATATTGATGTTCGAATCCATTGCAAAAGACTGCTATTGCTTTTTACTATATCTTTTTGTAGAGAATTGACGTTAAGTCACGTTAATGCTAATACTTAATTGTACGGATGTCTAATAAATTTGTTTGCACATGATAATCATAGAGCCAAACGTATTAATATGAGCTATTAAACTTTCGTACTGTTACTCAGTGAGTTGAAGGCACTGTAATGATGTTCATTCCGGATTTTAGCGTGCATTTTCAACTTATCCGATATTATGCCGTATGAAATTGCTTTCAATTAGTTAGGATGATTTTTTACTTTTACTTTGTGGCATAATCTGCTTCATAGCAATTTCGTTTAGTTGCTGGTAAAAAATTGCAGAAAAGGGTCAAAAAATCTTTTAAAGGACTGCCGCTGTGTTTCATTTAGATTTGGCAAAATGATTCGTTATAATAAGTTTCAAATACTTATTATATCGAAGTATTAAATGATTTGATGATGTATAGAATATAAAGTCTAAGCAAAAGCTGACTTAATACATGAAAAGTTTCGTGTTTTACATTTTGCCTCATATTCATCAAGAAAAGGTGCAAATAATAGTCTAAACTGCTTTAAACGTACTGTTAATTTCTTAATATAAGATGTAATACATTGATTAGGATAGCTTACGCAAGTAATATATTTAGGCTATTGTCATTATTGACACATTATCTACAGGAGTGCTGAGTGAAATTAAGTTATACATCATCAAAGTGTGATGATTTCCTGAAATTGATCGATGCTAGTATAAGCTACAGGTGTGAATTTTATATACTATGAAACAGATAAAACTTTTTGCTGCTAGTTACACCAATTTCCCACTTTATCGATTTATATTAGAACGTAGAGTTCGTCGTCTTACTGATTTTAGGCTAAAGCAATTTTATTAGATTCATACTGCTTAAATATGAAATAAGTATACCAATAGTAGATAAGATGCTCGAGCTTTTAGGCATTCAGTAATCCTTATAGTAACAATTTAAGTACTTTATACTGATTGCTCCTAATGCACAGAAAATTTTGAAGCATACGTGCCATATGAAGGGCCATCAGGGTAAGCGCCATTATAGTGACAATTTGACGACTTGTCATGGATTTGCACTGGTGTATAAGCTTTTACCCTATTGGGGGTAGTTACTATATTGACAGTTTGACAACTTGCAACGATTAAGCGCAATATACAGAATATTATAGCGCAATGTAATGTAACTAGTATTGCGATTGTAGACTGTTAGCCATGTTTAGTATAATATACGGTAGATATTTATCCTAAGAGATATTTGGTAGCTATAACTACAGACTGTAGTGGTGTAGACTCTATGCTAGAGTACAGATGACTATATACAGTAAGGTGTGGAGTTACTAATAAGGCTATAGGTAAAAATAGAACTGTAAACCATATATTAAGATATGGTTAATTCATTGTACTTTGGCTGGTGTGAATAACGTCTACGTAAATACTGTAGTCGTATCCATATTGGATTAATGATGGTCCGCAGTAGAATAGTCTTACTAAGAATAATTTAACTATGTGTAAAATAAGGTAAAAGTTTACCATGCGGATTGTAGCTGCGAATGCTACGAAAAGTATAAAAGCATGCAACTTTAGATTATTCTGTTAGTTCGTTGTAGAAGTCTTTAGTAGTAGTATTCGGCTAGAGTAGAGTTGTGAGTAGTTAATCTTTGTATAAGATTCAATAAAGCCCTTATTTTTCTAAAATTTGGAATCTCGTGATTGGGTATATATCACACGCAAACATACCATATACTGTATACAGTAATTATACCGTTTGTCTACCTAGCATCAGTACCATTGCTGCTACAGTAATTACAATTATAGCGATAATTTGACGACCTGCACCGATCTTACTTAAAGTATGTGATTGCATAAGTGTATAGTTGTAAAAGGTTTTTACAGTACTGTCACAACCAAGATTGCAACACAAAAATTACCGGGATTCTTTCCTCTAGAGTAGTCTCAACTATCTAAGCAACTAGCTCTAAGCACTCTTTAATCTAACAAACTTAGATTCGAGTCTTAGACGATAGAATACTCGTGCTAAGAATTAAAACTTTATTCTAAAAGCTATTTATTAAAATAACCGACTGAACTTATAACTTACAATCTACTACTAACAACTGATAACCATCTCTTATCAACTAACTATCAACTCCCTCCGTTAAGAACTTTGAGACCTTTATATAACCTCACAAACTTCGTTGGTGCAAAACAATAATAAATTTATAGCCAACTCTACGTGCGGAATATAGCAAGAATCACGACACATTTTCTATGACACTTAATAGTAGTTAATTAATGGCTAGGTGTTAACATTTGATTCATTCTTCAACAAAATTATGTCATTGATGACGCAATAATTAATTAATTTTCACCAGTACATACTGCAATAATTCTGTTGCGATGCTTATATGAAGATTCTGAGATCATAATATACTGCTCTAATTATGGTAGTGCTGTGAACATTGTATTTTAATGCTTAAATAGATGCATAAATTATGAATAGATCGCGTTATGATAAATGCTGTGTCTGATTTTGCGACTAACTTGGTAAGATATGATTATAACGTTAAAAATCATTTTGTATCTATTAGTATATAAACTGTGAACTTTATTATAAAAATCCGATCATCTGATCGCAGCTAGATAATCCTTGGTAGTTGTAAGTCGAATTTAATCTTACGTAATTCAGTAAAGTTTACTAGAAACTGTAGTTCTTACTGTAATTTTGAGTAGACACTTTATCATAACAATATTACTCCTTGTGGTTATAACCCTGATTAACAAAGAGATCTTACGTTATGGCACAAATGGTTTTATTAATAAGCATACTATGGATAGTAAACTATATCCTTAAACTTGTTTATGACCCCAGAAATGACCATTAGTAAGAAAATGTTTTTTAATATATCATAAAAAATATCGATAAACTTTGGAATTTACGGAATATAGCATTAAAGATACAGCTAAATTCATTTTCTAACATTGGCCATAGTATCGCCATCATAAATATTTGCTTTTATGAGATCATTAGAATATTCATAAAATTTTAAAGACAGTTAATACTTAAGCCTCTAACGGAATATTTATCACACGTTGAACACAATAACTACGGTAGATATTGCTAAATCTATCATCAAATTAGAATACAATATTACACTGTCTTACAGTGGTCTAGTTCAACTATCATTAGCTAGAATTTGAATCATCTTAATACTATCTACACATAATAACAATCAACATCAAATATGTAAGGTTATTAATAAACTACCACAAGTATTATCAGCGTTAAGGCATTACTTATCTTACCTAGTACTACAAATATGCTGCTTAAAAATTAGACAGTTCCTAACATATATAAACGGGAACACTTGAGTTATGTTGTGTAGCGAAAAGTTGTAATGTGTCTGTGCTAATAAAAATTCTATCTTCACGGTACTTTGCTGTATGTGTTTAACGTTTAGTAAAAGAGCGTTTAAGTAAGTAGTTATTTAGCGAAAAGTTGTAATGTGTCTGTGCTAATAAAAATTAAAATATAAATATTATAGAAATTACACTGTGAGCCTATTGTCAGGTTTTTCTTTCGGATGTCTACCTATAATACGACCCTAAATCTAGAATCTCGTATCACAAGGAGGAATAATAACACAACACTAGTCTCTTTTAGACATAACTGAATCCAAATTTAATCGAAAAAAGGCAGTGAATTCATGGAAAATCTCCATAAACATCAATTACCAGTTCATAGAAAATATTATAAAACTATGCAGTTATTAATTAAAAATATGTAAAACGTCATAGACAAATTAATATAGATACATTCCTAGATAATTTTTCTTATGGAATATATGTTAAGACAACTACGCAAAAGTTGTTCCATAGCACACACATTGTCCAAAGATAAAATCTAGCTTTAAAAATATTATCGATACTTTAAATACTGTTGTATTATTGCCAAAATATATTAATTCCATCTGCCTATCAGCTAGTAATTAATCATAATCCGCAAATATTTCCTTCTTATTTCCTCTTTAACGAGTTGTTATTAAACCAATTTTGTATGCAACTTTATAAGATAAAATTTATTTCTTTTCATATCTTCCGATATTAAATGGCACTTTTATTATGATCTATTATACAATTAAATTACCCATTGGATATTGAATATTACCGTTATTGAATAAATCTCCGCTTTTCTGAAATCGTAGCACTGAGGTGCAATTCTAATACAATTATTCTTAATTTGAAGCATAAATAATAGATTTTGTGAATGATGTATAAATTCTAAGTAAGGAATTAATAATAATTATATTATCATGTATATTCAGCCAAGAAATAACTAAAAATTTTCATTTAATTATTCTAATGTAGAGGGTAGCAATCGATGTCATTGAAAGAATATGCTACTGATGGCAACGCATACGGCAATCAAGTGTAATTTTGTGGCATAACGAATTTATAAGGTTTCATCAATCAATAACTGCAGTACTTGATAATTGTTTATCCTAAGTTAATTTTTTAAACATCAGATCAGCTGAAAATAAAGTATACTTTCAATAATCAATACAGATTATTAACTACGATTTAATTTACATTACTAATTAGCTTATGATACGTATAGTGGAAAAATAAAATAAGTAGATAAATAAACTGTATGATAAGTAAAATACTATACAGTAGCCAGTTTAAATCTTTAACTTTATTTTATCTTTCGATTCCTAACAAATTCTTAAAGTTATCGGCAAAAAGAATAGTATCCAGTAAAGAATAAAGTAGATTTTATTATTAATAAGTCGTGTTAGGGTGAAACTTTCAAGGATAAATATTGCTTTGAAGTGTTTATTCCTGTAGGCTACGTATGAATAAACGTAAACTTGACGCCAAATATAACGTATTTTGGCAGCCTCGTTATCATCTTCTGTTGTTTACAGCGACGAATAAAGAAGAAATTAACACTGAAAGGCAGTTTTTAAGCGATGACCAGTACATTTTATAACTTTTCATTCCCGATATGTGTTTAATGAAAACAATTTTTATCATATTGCAAAGTATGCTACACTACTCGTGCTACTTACATATCGAAGATCACGACAAAAAAAACAGATTTGTATTACTTTATCTGATAATATCTATTTCTAGTTGATTGGTATCATTATTGTTTTAAAGAGGAGTTAATTTATTTATGAAGAAAGAATAGATTGTTAAGACCTATGAAAAACTTTATGGGGAAGTACTAATTATCAAGATTCAACATGAGAGACTATTATTGCTTTTGCAAAAAATCTATTGTAAAGGTAATTCAAAGATTTTCATTGCATTAAAAGTTGAATCAAAACTAGTGATAGAGCCGATTTAAGTAGCATAAAAGCTTCCCTTAGAGAGTTAAGATAATTATCAGAAGAAATATATAAAACCGTTTCCGTTAGTTTTCATAACGAAAGTTTCGATTACGAAGGTTATAAGCAATAATTTTTAAAAAAAGTCTTCATTGTTATTTGATCACAGTATAGATTTCAAATTCAAAAAGTTTAATAATTTTCTTTAAAAATCATGTATTAGCTATTTTCCTTCGGTGAGATTCTTAAATGGTTTAATTCCACAGCTTCTTAACTTTAAAAAAACAAATAAATCACTAATGAAGATGGTTTTCTAGTGAAATAATCATTATTGCATCTTTTATTAGATTATGTTAAAAGTAATAAATGCGTTAAATTAATTAAAACCTTACCACGATATTACTTATCTTAATTTTTATTATTTTACCTTTCTTTATATTCAATTCATAATTCATATAGCACTAGCATAGATATTGTAAAAACTGACAAATTATATCAAAAATAATAAGCTCTATTAAATTAATAGATTTTTATACTAGAATATGAGACAAAAGCCCTTAATTACTAGTGGTAGATCATTTAACCTTTTCACTTTGAGATTACTACCAATGGGAACTTGCTCCATTCTAGTGCATAAAGCTATTACCAAGTACATTATTTACTTAAACAAAGCCCAACGTATGTGTCGACTATTTTTATGCCATACAGAATTATAATACAGAATATTAAGAGAGCGCTGAAAGCAAGGAAAAAATCTGAGAAGATCACTTTCGGTTAAATCTGTGCATAATTATATCGTGGGTTTCGAGTTGGAATGAGCGTTTGAACTTAAAGCCATATTTGTAACTGTAAATATTGGGAACTTAGCCTTGATTTTATAAGTACATTGTCATTTAATGTTTAATTCCTACTCAGTTTATTCTTGATATTTGTTGATCCGTGCGTAAAGTATATTTCTTTCCTTTTATTTATTTAGTATAGTGATAGGCTAAAGTTCTTGGTCAAATCAAGATGGAAAATATCAGATTTTCTAATAATACAACAAATATCAATTGGGCTGCAAATATTCAACAGCCAAATCTTCAAATGTCTACCATTATAACTATTGCCACGCTATTGATTGCAGTACCTTCAATTGCACTTAATTCTTTATTGATCTTATTTATGATAGCCCAAAGAACATCTCTATCCATATGCCATGTATTTATCCTTAATTTATCAATTTCGGATATTATTTATGTGATATCAAAGTAAGTATGATTTGGTTTGACTGACAATATATAGCTTAATTTGAAAACGTATAAACAAGATCACGCGTTTCGATTACGGTAATTCTGCACCCTTATCTTCATGTACGTCTAAATTTAAAATAAAATAAATGTTAAAATCTGATGAGTTCATAAAGGATTTTTTATGGAAATTTTTCTAAGTTAGCGATCCCTCATCTTATTCGTTACCTTTTATTTCTCATTTCTTCCGATTCGGTTGAATTTTAACTTCTTCCTTCATATCGATACCTGATCTATATCTCTTTTCTATCTTAGTTCAATTTGCCATACTTAGTCTTACGTACATATTATTTCTAATATTTATAAATAAATCTTTCACTAATGGTCTGAATAATGCAATCGACTCTTTCCAGTTTTCCAGAAGTATTGTTATTTTCATCTACATTTTGAATATATTAAAAACTTCTCTTTTTGTATTACTTTGTAGTTTAGCTTTCATTATTCCTGTTTCATGGCCTTCTTCAAACGCTCTCGTATTTTTACATGAATCGTTCAGCTGCAGACTACGCTTCATAAGCATCAGGATATTTGATATAGCTAATTTTCTGATTTTGTCATTAACAATCATGTCGTGCTATTTCTCTATGCAAAAAACAAACTTTTTCAACAAAGTTTTCACAACAAAAAGGGCATTTATCTTGGTTACTATAGCTTACGTATGTGGACTGATACTTATGATACCTCCACTGTCTGGTAATTTAGGGAATCTTAGTTATCTAAGCAATCTTGGCATATGTATCGTTGCAATTAATAGCTATACTTCGTTAAGTGGCGCTTTGTACCACATCACACTTATTACTGGCATTGAAACGATCATTTTGATTATAATTATTATATGTTATTGTCGACTGGGATCAACTATTCGAAAACAGTTATTTCAAACTGCACCTGAAATAGCCAACACAAACAAGGCTGGTGATCGTCAAGTTAGAATTGTCAACAACGATCTATTTCATGTTGAGAGAGATTTTGCCTTAATAAAGACATTATTCCTAATGCTTTGGCTAGACCTGTGTGTTCAGTTACCTTGCATTATTTATTCTATTTTCACCCTTGCTGGTAATACAAAATGGAATTTAACCGTTATATTAATATTCATGATCGTAAGCTACGCGAATACTATAGTTAATCCTATTCTGATTATCCGAAATTATGGTTTGCGAAGTACAAGAAAAGTAAATCGGAAACGCCATCGAGCGAATCGAGGCCCAGAAACTGCAGCCAACAGAGCTGTTCTTAGGCAACATGGCTTATTATAAGTGTGGCTAAAGAATTTTTATTCATTTCTTAGTGACTATAGTCAAACTAGAAAGTTATCTATAAAGAAAAGGTAATTACATGCGCTATAGTGATAGAGAAGGAATAAAGAATTTATGTCATTCCAATCAAAAATTACCCCAAAATTAAAATTGCACTATAAATCATGACAAAAAATAGTTATAACAACTTTTATGCTATTAAATTAATCTACAAACTCGGTAATTCTCGTAAATAATTTTTTTAATGATATAATCAATTTCATTACCATTATTATCAGTAATAGGTACTAATAGTACTGTTATATAAATTTAATGTAAATAGGTGTTTTCTCAATTCAAACAAGTACCTCATTTTATCATATTTTAAGTAATTAAAAAGAATATTTTGCTAAGATCTGTAACTAGCACATGAACTAAATGTAAACTTACATGACTTAATCTACCCCTACACATTAAATTTGTATGATTTTAAATTATTTTACTGCCATTTAATTCTATTTTACGCTACCTGAAAATGCTAGGGTAGTTAAATTTCTAATACATGTCACAATGCTACGAGTCAAAAAGTATGGCTATTTTGATCGAAAACAATTTATAGTTACTGTTAATTCCTATTTCTGATATCTGTCTCATCATTTTGCGGATTTCTTTTCCCTGGGAGAAAATGTAGGTTGCTGTCATGGGATTCGTCAATGTTTGCCCATTATTATTAGCCAAACAACCTTGTAATTTTAGTATCATGTACTGCTAATTTTATAATAAAAACGCCAATTGTAACTTGTATAATCTTGGGATATTAATTAGCAATTCGCTCGTAGTATTTTCATAAAATTTATTTTTATTGAATCAGTACGGATTCTGTCATAGTGTTACCGAATACGTATTTGCTGTACGCAAAGAAGGTTCCATAACTATTATATCGCAGTAATCAGAAAAATAAAGATTCTTTATAAGTAATAATACAGATTGCTACTGATATTTTGTCTTTAATAAGTTGTATTCGAAAATAACGGCCAGATATGCACTAACTATTTCTCAACTAATAATCATGCTGCACTTAAACAAATTACCGTCTGACGTTAGTATTACTTTAGAGAAATATGGTGTATCTTACTAAATTCGTTGAAATAATATTTCAAATGATATTTGACATGTAGAATAAATGATTTATGTAATTAATCAGTAAGATTCTAAAGCATAGGAAATTTAAACCTGGTACCCATGTTTATGAAAAGATCAACTATTAATATTAAATCAGTATTACAACAACAACGACTGTAATCACTGTATTTATGAGTAATTATGCAAATACATTGTATAGCATACTACAGAAAATTTGCACATTTTTAATTCAAGTATCTCCGCTTTTAACACGGATATTGTTAGGGAATTAATTTATCTTCTGTTCTGCACTTTGTAATTTGCAACATTAATAGATTTTTGGCTGCTATTTGTAATTGAGAAAAGTACACATTTGATAGTAATCATTAGTTACCAATGTTTGCAAGAATTAGTAATCCATGGAATAGTGCTTTTATTTTACCTTTACGTTGGCTTCTAGCAAAATTTCTTGTTTTCTAAGTTATTCTGATTAAGAATGACTAAATTTCTTTTCATGCAGCGGTTGGTGTTAAAATCAAAATAGTCCACAACAGATAGGAGATAATTATCAAAATTTTTATTTTAACTGCTCGATACCAAATCTTATTAGATAAAGTATTACACGGAATTATCCCTATAGAGTTTCAGTCAAATTGCCAGTTATTAAAGCAAACCGTTCTGATCTTTAAATAAATAAAAGCTTTTGATGATATTTATTCATAAACGCTTAAAATCGGATGCTAGTATCAAATTTTAATTAATTATTAAGCCAAAGTATCAATTTCTCGGTATGAATTTAATTTAGTAAACTTAATCGGTTGCTAAATGTTCGCTAACATTGACAGCGCAATAAATCGAGCTTATTCCTAAAATATGATAAAATATGGCAACATAAGGAAGAATTTGGACTGTTATAATAGTTATTACGCGAAACTATAGCTACCGGGAAGAAATGGCTATGCCAATATCCTTTAAATCGCAAGGTTATATCCGGCAGCGGAAACTACACTTAGAGATTATTATATGATTATGAAAAGATATGAACAGAACAGTAGTTTTCAACGTGAAGGATAAGAGACAATTCTGAAATCTAACAAACGAGTAAAATTTACTAAATAACGCATTATACTGTATGCCACAGAACTGACTATTCCAATATTATGCATTAAAGCCATATCTTTACACGCAATCCGATAAAAATAAAATGTGATGTTTCAACTTGCTAGGATCCAGAAATTGACTTTACATCAAGCCTAAATCATTGGCAGACTTGTGCCTTATTGTATTCTATTTTGCTTTCCAGATCTGCCTTTAATTTCCAATATACACGTCAATAATATAGCTTATTACAGTATATGGAATCCTTGATGTAACTAAATAATTGAGTGATTCGTACGATAAAAATTCTTTGTATTTTCGTTTTCTAAATGTCGAAGTACTTGTTACGAGTTCGTTTACTAATTGTGTAATAGAGTTCAACACGAATAAGTAGACACATAGCAACACCTTTAAATGCAACTATTGAAGCACCACAGTATTGATACCAAGCAAATCAATATAGCTACGGTAAATACCTAAAATATAGTAAAATTTATAAGAATCAGAGATTGAAGTCTAAGAATGATAGATCTGTCTTAGGGCAATCTCCAGCGAGACATTTTAATTCCTAAGTAAGAAAGTTACATCACAAATGAGTGATGTTAAAGCTTGAGACGGTCATAAGTATTGTAGATTATTAATTTTGAACGACTTCGACTGGAACACCAAATCCTATAAAAATACATAACAAAGCATGCTATCCGTGATATGAAATTTGAGACGTCATTTGCCGGCAATAGCCTAAGTTTATTGAAATACCCGATGTTTTAATGAGGTGTTGGAAAATAGACGCTGAAACCTACGTAATTTTGCTTAGAAGAACTAGTCCCATGCTTCTCGTTCGCTTCTGAACCGAATTACATTAATGATGCTACGATTTCGAATCATTTCATTCTGAGACTCTGACTAGTATATGAAATTAAATTCTATTTTGAATAGAATTATTAATCAAACAGAATATTATAACTCCGATATATTTCTAAAATCAAAATTAAATTTCTATTATTTGGAAATATTGCTATCTTAAAGGTAGCAGCCATTCAATGCTTACAGATTACTGGGAGTGTATGATACCAAATAGGTCGTATATCTTATATACCTATGAATATCCCGAATTTACGTAACTGTAACCTTTAAATAATAACTCAAAGCAAAAAATCTGCTAAATAGAGTCAAAAGATGATATAATCAGGGCAGATAATCGAAATCATAAACATCGAATCAGTGAGTTAATCTCTGCTCGGATTGGATTTTTTAGATTGTAATGTTAATTCACGCCTGGAATCTTAACCCTGCATGGGCTCATGTTATGAACTGCTCACGTACCTAATATTGTAAAACATCGTCTATATTTTTATTTTTCTGTCACAAATTAAATAACCCCTTCTTTTATTCTCTAGGTTGATTTGGTATAGATAAATCAGACGACAGTAAAGAAATAGTAGGCGAAGAATAAATAAAGCTATTTGACGTTCACATTCTGCCTTGATTAGTTTTAGGTTAGGTGTGAATAATATAAATTGCTTACAAATGTAGATATCCAGTCGTAAGCATACTACGTAAGCTTAATTCATAATAATAAGTAATTAACATGAATTAAAATAAATTGCGTTATCACAGACTTTGAGCATATTAAGATTTACTATAACTAGTCAAGTCATTATTATCCAACATAGAATCTAGATTAGAAACAAAATTTATACATAATAAACGAATTAGTTTCCTTATCAGTTACTCAGTTTGCCTGTAATAAATAATAAATTTAATATTCCTTAATACTTCCTTTAGTATATGTAGCTTCAGGATATGAATTACGCCTGCTTAGAACTTGCTAAAATGTTATTAATTAGTAAACCGCTAAATAAGATGTAGGTTTAATCATTTTTGATCGCATTTCCCGTAGTATATTGTTCTACAGTGTCAATTGATAATTAGTCAAACACAAAACTGCATAAGAGACGAGAATTTCATACAACAAATGAAGGATGATTTATCTGCCGTATATTTATAAATAATTCGCAGCAGGTTTTTTTACTTACGAAAGATTACGTACGTAAATATCATCAATCTATTATTGGAAAAATATTTAAAAATAGCCCATATTCTGGGACTGTCTTGTTCTTTTCCATTACATAATATATTTATTTTCCGTCAAACGGGCTAATAGAAATATATGCTAGACAGAATTAGGTCATTTTACAAGTATTATTAAATCTGATGTCTAACCAACATGCACTGAAATTAAATAAATATGAAAACGATGAACTTGATTTGTACGACGCAGCATTTACTCTAACGCTTTCATGCTGCCCGAGTTTTACTAGAGATAAATCATATCAGAATATTATCAACCTGTCCAATATTAAAAGAAAAATTGGATAGTTCTCTGAAGCTTATAGATTTTATTCTGTAAGGTACGTCAATTTATTTCAATGCCTATCCCTGTGCTATTATCTTGTGCTTTATTTAATTTATAAATCAGGTATAATTGTTTTAAACATTACTACTGTTTTCTTTGAAACTAGTTCTGTTGAAGCGCAATCTAAATATATCATGATAGGCAGAAATTTTGCGACTAAATCAAATTTCACATTTATTCTCCAATTAAGTAAATTCCGTAAAATTTATTTACAAAATTCACTATTCGTTAATAGATTGTTGCTGAATATTAAAAAAATAGTTAGTCATTATCTGCAAAAACACTGCCAGTGCTTCGGCAATCCTGAAGAATGTAGTAAAATTTAATCCCAAATGAGCTACAATTATGTCTTTTAATTTATTAAATATCCATTTTCCAGCATCTCCTCTTTATTTTCTGTTCCCATTATAATAACAGATCAATTCTGTCCTCACTAACAACCGCTGATATCGAATTTTCTCAATAGCTATAGTAAACTTTGTTGTAAACAGTATATGTTTGGTAAATTTAAGGCTTATAGGCCCTATACAATGTGGATAATAGTTAGCATTTTGTTTATGAATAATCCTGATAATCAAGAATTTAATTCATAAATTCGCTTTTAAAAAATCTAATGTTTCTGTAAGTGCTTCCTTGTTAATGTTCCTTCCAGTAACATTGCTTGGCTAGGGTTCGTATTAAATATAGATTCCTAAACAATAAAAACAACTGATAAATCTATAAATTATTTTACTTTATTTGTAATAATGATTATAATACTAATCTATTGTTGGTTAAAAGTGAGTTGGAATGATATAGTGGATTAATATAATCACAAGAGAATAGGTTCGATTTATTAATTGATTTTAAGATGCAAAAACTGGCTCTATTTTAGAGCAATGACTACGTTTCTTAGCAATTACTCCAATAGCAGGATCACTCCACCATTTTTATCTAGTGTCTTCAGATTAATTAATTTACGCATATTTGTTTCTCTATAAAACAATGGCCGCTTTGAAAAGTTTTACTTAGTTGGTAACACCAACATATTAAGTTTAAAAACATTGTCTTTTTAAAAAAGCAATAATTACCTTCTGCCTATCAGTCTAGCAGATGGTTAAAAGGCTACATTGCTCTCTTCTATATTTATACCCACATTTCTTTCTATAGCCATTTGACGCATGATAATAAAATTATTAGCAGAGGACTATAGCTTGCGGAAGAAATATTAATTTAGTTATCATGTTAGTTTATGATGAAAATTTAACCACTACCTCAACATCAATTTTAACTTTACTTAATGAAAGTTATAGACTATCCGATTCTTACTCTCAGCTTCCAACAAATGAAAATGCTCGATTACTAGTTGGCATCTACATATTGGTTCTCATTTTAACAATTGCTACCAATGGATTTTTTATATCTTTAATGATTTATCGTCGTAAAAGCTGGACTGCTCATGACATTCTAATATTAAATATCTCAATCTCCGACGCTTATTACGTTATTTCATTGTGAGTATTATATTAAATAAACATATATTATGAGCTTTAGTAGTTGGAATTTGAAGGATCTTTTTTGCCTACTATAAGATGTAATTGAAGCTGTCGATCGAAATCAATGGTAGTGTACTACTTCATGTTAGTTCTAATCATGTTATTGATATTCAATAGCCGGTAAAAGTAGAGCTATTTATATTAACCGTATTAAAATTGTTATTGAAATAATGATCCCTATAATATTTTGCGACTATACTAGATTCTATTCTATTTTACTCTGATGTTCTACATTTTAAGAGTATAAAATGATAAATTATGAATTACCGTAGCCATGTAGATATAAAACCGTTTAAAAATGAACTGCAAGCTACTTAGCTAGTATAGAATTGGCACACCATATTTTGAAGCTCAAAAGCTTTCGTAGTTAGTATTACTACAAGGCAACTTTAGTTAATCTTCAGTTTGAAGATAAAATTTTATTAATGTCTACTACAGTCAACAGCAATACTTAATACGATTTATCATTTATTCTTTTAGGCATAATATGATAGGCTATAATAATAGTATATAATCATTAGTCCTACTCTCCTTTACCTAATTCTGATTCTACGTTCGTATTATTATTATTTATGACAGCAGTTGGGTCTTACTTCCTGTGGCATTGCCTGGAATTCATCGACCAGTATTTTCTACTAATTCATTTTTTTGCTGATTGCTAATGGTTTCTTGTGCTTTTTCCTTTTACGTCAATCTTTACTTACTGGCTGCGTCTGCTGTGGCTAGTTATTTAAAAATTGTACAAAGTAAACTAGAAATAACGAGAAAGTTAGCATGGTATATAGTTTGCTGTATTTATCTGGTATCTGCACTGTCATTGTCGCCGCCTTTAATTGGATATTTTGGAAAATTAACTTATTATCCTAATCTTGGTATTTGCCTATTTGATTTTGGTCCAGAAATAAGATTAAATCAGATGCTATATGCATTTTGCATTATGTATCCTACATTTTTAATCAACACCAATATCATTGCCTATTGCTATTATCGAATTTACAGAGTTGTTCGTCAAAGTTCCAAAGCTGTCGCTCAATATGACTCAAGTGTACCCCATAATAGGCGAAATATGCTTGGAGAGGATAAAAGTACCATCGCCACTGGTACATCAATTAGCCGGCATGTGAAGTTTCGTCCAAGTGATATATCATTAGCTAAGACACTGCTAACCGTCTTTTCATTATTCATGATATCTTACTCTCCTTTCGCAATCAGCAACCTATTACACTTTACTAGAGCGGCCAAAACGACTATAACTGTAGACCTCTATCTACTCCTTTTATCGTGCTCAAATAGCGTGTTTAATCCGATTATATTCTATTCTAAAAGACGTCATCGAAGAGTACACCAAAATTGGATTGTAAAAAAGCCACATCTAGATTTCCAGACTACCCCATCAAACATTCAGATGGATTCGAACACTGTACACTTAAACAATATAACACATTAATCGCTATTTCGATCCTTCTTCTCTACAGCTGGTAATTTAAACTCATACGTTTTCTACTACGCGTAAGGCAAAGTGGGTATGCCGTATAATATTATTCTTGTATAGTAAATTACCTTAAATATTCCCACTTTACATAAACACCAACATTCATAGCAATTTTCGTAAGCAAGCATGATCTTCTTTTATGAAGTTTTCCACAGACATGTGTGAACTCTTTAGCAATTTATTGCTATAGTAAGTTTTACCAAAACAATAGAAATGGCTATGCAATTTTTCACTGCTATTAACTGGAAAGCTATCGAGCAGATAATGAATGGATAGTCTCGATTAATAAAATTTAGAAAATACCTTAAAAATTACAATAGATATTAAATAATCATTCAAAATAATATTTTATCCCTGAAAAGGAGAGATTCCTTTAGAACAGCTATAATTTTTTTATTTCTTTAATTGTAATTATTTATGACGGATTTTTAAACCTGTATAATTTACAATCAAAAATTTATTGAGGACTTGGTTTCTACTAATGCATGTTGTGCATTTCGATATTTAAAAAATTGCCTTAGAATTTTTATATACAGCTTCACTTTACTAGTGCTACGATTTTTATGAAATAGCCATGTTTATAATTAATGGAGATCTTAATAAATTGTAACTATACAAAGCCTGCTACCAACAAACTGAAGTGCCTTTTACCCAAATTAGTATCGATACAAGATTGTATTGCTATATTTGAATTAATTTCTGTACATCGGAATGAATTTTATCCATATTTCAAATCATGACATAATCATTAAAAATCTTCAAAAATTATAATTTACCTATCATAGAATTGGTGTTTAACTTAGATATGATGTTATCCTTCATTTTCAAGTTTTTGAGAAACTACGCATATTTTCTTCATTTGAAATAGAAAATTTCTAAATCTTACAAAGAATGTAATGAAGGTTAGGTGTAACATTAAATAATACGTAAATATTTCAAAAACTATAAATAAAGTGTATTCACATTGCTAGTACCCGGGACATTAATTGCTCTATGATTTCATAGGTCTTCAGAATTATTTAAAGAGAAATAATTTAGGGATGTTTTCTCAACAATACCTGGGACAAAGTCCATATCTAAATTACGCTTATTAGTCAATCAAATTTTTATCTTTTATGTACACTCTCTTAACAATTAGGCAAATATTTATGATATTATACATTGCCGATCATGCTTATCACATTATTTAATATATTACTAATTTTAATAATTGAAGTTATTTTATAGTACATATAATAGAATATGAAAGCAAGAACTTAGCTTTGTTATTTGGTATTAATTTTGGCTTAAAATATTTCATGAATCCTTAAGATAAATCTCGAAGTCTAAATAGCTTGGCAATTACTGGTACAATCTATTTGCAGAAAAGATTGATACAGGAGTCAGTCTGAGAATTCAGTAAAAGTGCGGTACATTTACTCATATTTATGGCATTGATAGATATTTCTACCTCGATGAACTGGTTATTAAATCATTCCCATTCAATAGTTTTTTACGATCTCCGGAGTTAGTCGGGAAACCTTAAGAGTAGATAGACTAGTTTAGGTACGTTCAAGAAAGTTGTTTTGTGACATACCTATTTTGAAAATAAGGTAAATATCATAAGATACCTAATTTTCAATGAAATTTCTTTCATTTTCTAAATTAACAATGGGTTTCCGATAATCTAAAGATAGCAGCATATGAATAAGACATTTTGCCACTATATCCCGATTTAAAGTAATCATTTGATGTTAGTAATTCAGCTATCATGTCACAGGCTGTTCTAATTTAATTTTAAGCCATTGAGCTCTATGATTGAATCTGCTATAGGAATTACAACTGACTTACTTTAATGTTTGCAATATTAATTAATATTTCGAAAAATCCAAAGTGCTATAAAGTTTATGAACACAAACGAAATTTTGGATACATTATTGACAAAGTAGTTGACTGTTTCCGATTGCAGAAATGTACCCATCAGCACTATTTCATACCTGACAGTAAGACAATGAAATTGACTTATTTGGTAAAGAATCAATGAAACTGGTGGCACATTATGTTTTTAAAATAGAAACTAAAAGTACTTTAATAAGAAAAGATTTGATTCCAAAGTTATTCAGTTCTAATAAAGCGAAATTACGGATTAGAAATCGTACTGGAAATTGCCCTTGCAACACCTTAGATGCTGTAAAGGTACTTTCGCAACGATATCCGCCCTAACCCTGTAGCACTAATAATAGGATACTGATATAGCTAGTATATTGCATTTTGATTTCAGTATATTCCTTACTGAAATGAAATTAATGGATTGGCAAAATAATTCGTTAGAATAAGAGTAGGATTGTTCGTAACTTTGTTTTACTAAAAGCGAGTTAAGAAACATATATAGACGCACTTTTTTCTCTTAATTCTCGTAATTTATCATTTTTAATTAGGAATTAATAAATTCAAAGGATCCGTTATTACTTATTCTTAATTCCAAATTATGAATTAGTCAAGGCGAATTATTATGATTCTATTTTACATATATTCTTATACATTTGTATCGAAATTCACCTAATGTTTAATTACTAATAACGCAGACTATAGTTCAAATTACGCAATTTATAGTGAACATATATTAATCTTATTCCATAAATTCTACGGGAAACGTAGGGTACGAAAACTATTACTGAATGCTATTTTGCAGGATAGAAAATCAGGAATTTCTGTTTTCTAACGTGATGTCTTTAATAACTTAAGATCATTATTGCATCTTGGAATAAATTGTAAAATACGGCTGAGTACTAACTGCGGCAGCTTAGAAAATGGAAAAGTATACTGCTTTATGAAGGCTACTGTATTATACGGTTAAGAAAGATCTTGCTAGGTGATTATTAAACGTCAATTTAAGTTGCATAGATTGAGGCTGTTTCTAATGATAATGAACGACAATTAATATTTATAATTGTAATCATAGCTTTATGAATTAATTCTTTAATTTATAATTCATAAGATCTGATAAAAGTTCTTTTAATTGTATGGTTGAAAAACATTTCTTTTCAATTCGCAAACATGTTACTACGATAGAC
Organism: Trichoplax adhaerens; assembly: GCF_000150275.1. NCBI lineage: Eukaryota > Metazoa > Placozoa > Uniplacotomia > Trichoplacea > Trichoplacidae > Trichoplax > Trichoplax adhaerens. Next base: position 751,787 of record NW_002060947.1, read on the forward strand.
TTGTTTCTATTCAAGATATTACACGAAAGCTTGGATAAAATATGATTTTAATTTGAAATTGACTGGGAAAGGCTAATCTTGTCAGGAATTGATCAATTTCGTAGTATGTGAGAGCTTAAACTAAGGACAATTTTTTTCCGTTTCTGGTTACTCTAATCTAAAGTACAAAATAAGCAAGCGGTAAATATCTAATTTAGATTAGTATTTCATGTAAATCAGTTTCGTTGAGGCTACTACTGGATGCTTAAGTGACTACGAAGCATTAAGATAGATAAATATTGCCTTAGTATTTAAGGCATTCAAGCATTTTCTTTAAACTGGATATGATTGATTGCTTTATGGTAATGGTAATAATTCGGGTTTAAGTACCGGCAAGGCTACGAAAAAAAGTTCTCTTTATGATTCAATTATAATATAGGGTACCAATCTTTTTAACATCTCGTATATTCCAACACATTCTTTAAGGATATGCTCGTAACATTTACGCAATAGTATGTAAAATATCATCAACTACAGTATTTTGGTATCAGTCAAGCATATTAAATCTGCCTTTGAAATCACTTGCTAGATGATTATTATTACATTATCAAGATATGCCAGTAGAGTACTGTCACAAACCAGCTTGGTGACAAGGATAACGTAAAACAAATCTCTAAATTACTATAGTCTCCGGGATTCAGTATCCCTTAACTACCTCACAAGAATTTAGACGCCTTTAATTCTACGTTAAAACAACTATACAATTGAGAACTACTTTATTCAACTATCTGACGGGCTTATATACCCTTCTACAGTAGCTAACATTCACAAGTCATCTTATAAAAATGCTTAGGTGAGATAACTAGTTTTTCACAGTCGGACTACAATATGTCCATTCACAGAATCATTTCAGTGCACATTACAGCACAGCATTAAATTTACTGTAACACATTTATAATTAGAGTAATTCCTATAGTAAATAGCTAGTTGTAATATAATATCACTATATTATATTAACCAAATTTAGATAGCTATTTCTTCACGGTAGTTCGTACCGTGACAAGTACCATATGAGTTATATCTATCTAGACTTCTTTCCATAGTAAAATGTGATACTTAGAATAGTCTAATGACTACGGATGTTAGTTACTTTACTCAAAATTGTCCATAAAACGCACTTAATATCGCTTGCAAAAAGTGCTCAGGAAAAATTGCTTTACATCATATGAACTGAGTTACCCTCTATCCTATACAGAGGCAATTGTACCGATGTAAAAACTGTGCTTTGCTCTGGCCGTATAGCTAAACACTTTAAATATTTTATACAGTAGTGGCTTGAAAATTAATGCTTCTAGACAGTTATTGGTACCTTAATACTGTAGTTACTTATAACTTACGTGATAGAAGTTACTACTGGCAGCGTAAACATTCAATCATGACAGTTACTAGTGAGCTATTATATTTCATCCACTTACCTGGAAGATATTAATAAATTGATAATAGGTGTTGCTGCCATGGTGAAATAATAAGTATAGAAATTTATTGATGACGTTTGACAGTTTATAAATGCATAAACCACGCAAATTTGTTTCAGTCGTTTAATAATTAATTGTAGTTAAGGAATTCATTGCCAAGATCATGTCATGGATTATAGTAGATATTGGTTAGCTCACTTTAGAGGAACTTAAAGTAACGATGGCTAGTAAGCGATTTCACTGACTGCTACTCAAAATTGTCCATAAAACGCACTTAATATCGCTTGCAAAAAGTGCTCAGGAAAAATTGCTTTACATCATATGAACTGAGTTACCCTCTATCCTATACAGAGGCAATTGTACCGATGTAAAAACTGTGCTTTGCTCTGGTCGTATAGCTAAACACTTTAAATATTTTATACAGTAGTGGCTTGAAAATTAATGCTTCTAGAGAGTTATTGGTACCCGAATACTGTAGTTACTTATAACTTACGTGATAGAAGTTACTACTGGCAGCGTAAACATTCAATCATGACAGTTACTAGTGAGCTATTATATTTCATCCACTTACCTGGAAGATATTAATAAATTGATAATAGGTGTTGCTGCCATGGTGAAATAATAAGTATAGAAATTTATTGATGACGTTTGACAGTTTATAAATGCATAAACCACGTAAATTTGTTTCAGTCGTTTAATAATTAATTGTAGTTAAGGAATTCATTGCCAAGATCATGTCATGGATTATAGTAGATATTGGTTAGCTCACTTTAGAGGAACTTAAAGTGATGATGGCTAGTAAGCGATTTCACTGACTGCTAGTTATTAGATCTATGCCATGAAATTAAATCTTGTAATACTAGTACTCATATATAAGCACAGCAAATGGAGTAGCATTTGTCATTTTGAATGAGTTACTGAAATAATATAATTAATCAACTATTTCTGTTAAAGAATAAAAGAAATTTACCGAGGACTAAGGATACTATATTATAGCCGTTATATAATATACATTATTTTACAATTGCGTACATTTTATTGATAACTGTGGCACCAATGATAATCGTTGCATATCTTTTTATAAAGTAATTACTGTACAAGTGCACATTCACTTCAGCCAAAATTCTAAACAGTAGCGTACGATTCTCAAATAATGCCATCGTTATCAATTTCTTTGAAATTAAATTACTAGGATAAAGTTTCCGCCAATTTTATTCCATTATTTAATTTTATAGAATTATTTCATGGGTACAATAGCCTACTTGATATATAAATTACTTCAGCAGCCGCCAATCAGAGAAAATATTATCACAGATTGTCTATTACCTGTAACAGTAGGGTTTAAATACAATGGGCTCATCATAGAATACCGTGCATTAATTGCTATTGCAAGCCATCAAGCAATTTAATAATTCGCTACTGGCAGCATAGATGTATCATTTCTTGAAGTTTCGATCTATTCATAGTACATTGTTTGGGTGGTATCTTTTAAGGCGGTCATTTATAACAGATTATATTGAATTTGGGATTTAGAATTACAGGAATTCATATAAACGAAACTATAATTGTAACGAACAGCCCCTTCATTTGGCAAAAAGTAATTTGAGATTTATTAATAGTCTATAACAATTAAAAAATCTCTTTTAAGAATATTTAATGTCAAGAGAGCCGTATTATTTCGTAAATAATTTATTATTTTCTACCAGTGCTGAAAATTATAAGCCAAGGCATATAATCTTACAGTACCATGCTATTGTTATTGCCAGGCCGTTATGCAATCATTTCCTAGATTGAAGCAAATATAATCCTAATCAAATAGTAATCTAATCATTATACTACTCGACAATATCCTACAACGCAAAAAATTTAAGGGATGAGCATGTCGGTAAATTGACGATAAAAAAGAGCTTGTGATCGATTGAGATGTTAAGGTATCGACTGATTTTTCCAATTTTTTACTTTTGACGTTCATTATCTATTGATGTATTAAGTCATTTCCACTTTATCCTTAATAATATGCTAGGAAAATCGAATTTCATGCTTTAGCAAAAAATGCCAACGATTGTAATGGCGCCTACACAACATTTCCAAGTTCTGATGATATGAAAATCATATCAATCCTATATGCCTTATTTGCTACTTTAGCGTTGCTACTTAATGGTATATTCATTGGTTATGTCATTCAAGCACGTAAAAAGTGGGGGAGTCACGACATACTAATTTTAAATATTTCCTTCTCTGATTTATTATGCATTCTATCATAGTGAGTGGATATTAATATACAATTATTCGGACCCTATTTATATTTCAATGCAATATTTCTTACCAATATAGATAATGATGTCCAAAACATCACAGCTAAATAGTTGTAATTAAAAGTAAATATAAATGGAATTATGGTCTTTTAACCTGAATCAAGCGTAATCCTGTAACATAGATCTTTACTGATTAGTATATCGTATCATAGCATATACAATGCTTTAATTTAAACCACAAGTATTCGTACACTAAATGATCTAAAATTTTTTCTTCGTAATTAGATAGATGTTTACTCGAAATATAATCTTACTACTAATACTTTCTTAAAGTGACCACGTCGTATTAAAATTTCTATCAGTCGTACATTTTAATTTTTCTATATAGCGATAAAATTATTTAGATGTGTGATCACTTTTATTTATCCGATACAATTATCTACAGAATTACTTGAAAGGGTAATCGTTTAATAATCGATGCTTAACTCTCTTAATAAAATAATCTATGTACGTTTCAGTAGAATTCGCGGATCATTATTTGAGATTTAAGAATAATTTTATTAGTTACAGTTAGCTATAAAATTGCTTCTGCATCAGTAGCTCTTCGTTCTAATCAAAGTTTAGAACGAAGAAATTAAACTTTACGAACCTTCTTTCGGACCAGTCTTTCTCGACTTCTACCTAAAATACGACACTTAATACTGCCTATTCGGCGATCTAAAATATAAGATTGGCAAACTTTCTGTCATCAGTAGCTTATTGTAAAGTATCCGTTTCGCTAACGAAATTGAATGCAAATTTTATTGAAAATTTGTCAATTTTCTGTAGCACTGCTACTTTGTAAACATCTTTTATCTATATTATACTCAAACAATATTATAAAAATATGTATTTTATCAATACCGTTACATCTGTAGTTAAGCTATCTTATGAAAATAATGTTACGACTGCTCTGTTAATATTGCTCTCTGACACCTATATTTTTTTCATTAATATTTTATAGCGGAGGAATATTTATTCCCATATCTATCGGGGGCCAACCTAGGCAACAACCCATATTCCCGAAAGATACCTTTAGCTGCCGTTTAGGTATAACAATATGTGGCTTTTCATTCTACCTCAATATTAGCCTATTGTCCTTATCAGCTTTAGCTAGTTATTGGAAAATTGTAAAGGGCAGAAAAAGCTTAAGCTGTTACAACTCATGGTATTTGGTTTTGTCAGTTTATGCTGTATGCGTTGTGCTAATTTTACCTTCATCAACTGGATTTTGGGCTAAAATTACCTATTATAAAACGATAGGCATCTGCTTATTTGATTTCAGCTCAATAACAACATCTTTAGACCAAAAATTATATCTATTTTTGATTATGTATCCTCTCTTTATTTTCTGTTCGTGTGTTATTACTTTCTGCTATTACCGCATCTATCGCGTTGTACGAAAAAGTTCAATCACTCTAGCACAGCACAACTCTAGCGGATATCACTATCACTCCTATCATCTTCGCTTCAACCATCCAATTAATATTGAAGAAAGAGTAGTAAAATCTACTAAGTTAAAATCATTTCGACGTCATGATATCGTCTTAGCAAAAACCTTGTTACTTGTACTCATACTATTCATGATTTCTTACATCCCATACGCTATTTCGAATATTTTATATTTTGCTAATGTTGTTCAACTAACTTTAACAAACGATCTATACATGCTATTAATTACTTGTATAAATAGCGTTTGCAATCCTGTAATATTCTACAGCAGGCGGCGTCATCGTAAAATTCGGCCATCATAAATATACAGGTATAGGACTGCTGGAATTGCTATAATTTTCTTCCATTATAATCTACGGTAGAAGATCTAATCAAGGATTTTAATTAATATTGCTAATAGAAAAATTCTCAAATAATCAAAGCTATCAAACAAATTTCATAAAATTTCAAATATTTATTTGATTGGTATCGAGGCATTTTTAGCATTAGTTAAAATGTGAATAAAAATTAGATACTTCCTATTAAATTATAGTCGTTTGAGTAGTGACAGTCTTACTTACAACATTTTTACGTCATTGTATCTGGAGCTTCCGCATGCTTTGAACTAAATTTTATTCTTTAAATTTATATTGATAGAATAGCTAAATTTATTGTTATTAAATTAAATCAAATTTGCCTCTTTGTAATAATAAGTTCTTTATTTCTCATTATATATGCATACTCTTTTACTCTTAACATTATTACGGTCATCTTTAGATTTCATATTTCTAATAATTGTAGCCCATTTTGCTTCGATTTTCTTATCACAAATTTTCTAATTATAAATTAAGAGAATTTTATGGATTAAAATTCTATTTGTTGCGAATAAATGATAGGCTATAGCCAATAAATAGAAATAAAGAGTTTAGCGAGTAATGGCTATGTTGTTAAATATCTCAAGTGTAATGACATTTGAAACAGGAGAATATGCTAATCTCGTAATAAAACATTATCGTGACATAAATCATGAAATCGGCAATGTTGATCCAATTAAAAGCCAGTAATTTCATATAGCTTCACGTCGGTATTCACGCAGCTATCACAGCCGATGAGCCAATTTCGAGCTTTGGGTGTGAAATAAACAAATATTAAGATTTACTGAAGATATATTAAATTAAAGTGCAAAAAATAAGTTACTAATCACGTAATGTATTTGTAATCTGTGCTGCTCCGATACCTAAGATTTGATAGGTTTCGGTAACAAAGAAACTGCTATGAAATCAATAATTGTTACTAATTTTAGTTTTTCTATAGAATATTATTCTATACAGCAAATCTGTCCTAGTTTATAAAGAGGGATAGTCACTGAATTCTTAATCCGTCCAATATTCAAATCTATTCTGTTATCTCAAATTTCGTTTAAAAAATTTTGATCAAATCAGTTCAATTTAACTGATATTTGCGCTCATAACTCTAGCATACTGTAACTTTCATACTATAATTTGATGTCAGATTATTTTGGTATTTGAGTAAAACTATCGAATTGCCGTACGTATTGCGATTGCTAGAGTTTAATTCAAATTTAATTTTTAAATCTACAAATCCTATACATATTGTGTTGTAGTGCAGCCCTAAATAAGCTTAATTAACCTTAAAACTAAGATCATAAGATAATACAAAAATAGAAAAATTGTACAATAGATTACCTACGGTAGTTACTATTTTGTAACAGTAAATTATACTATGCTGTAATAAGAGTTCTTATATGGTGACTAATCCAGCCCGACCACCCACCCTTATACGAGCAGCGTGGGGGTATTTATGCTACTGTTAAATGACTGTGATTATGGGTTCATTTCAATAGGTCAGTATAAGATTCTTACAGTACTTTTTAACTCAAGATTTCTTCTTGTAAAACGAATAGCTCTAAGGTAGTCATTTCTGCAGAGTACTGATTATTAAAAAAGTATTCGTTATATCGGTAAGGGTGGCCACTGGGCCTTTAAATTTTGGTATGATGTAATATTCTGATGAAAATTGAATCAACATAGAATCTTTATAAAGTTTTCTACACAGCCATTTTGATGATTACATTTTCTTATAATGGTTGCTATCAACAGAGCAAGCTTTGCTTGCATACTCAAGCGATCCTTAGACATATTATAATGATTGGTATAGAATTGACCACAGTACTAAGGACATTGTACCGCACTGTCGATATCTTACAGTACCCGCTAATCTTAACTTGGTATGTCCATCACCGTATATTAGTTATCATAATGTGTTTTGGACCATGAACTAATCTTAATATAGCATTTCATCTGTGAATGCATTATTGAAAAGTAGTACAGTATTATAGAAGTATAGCTATGAATATAGTAGTGCCTGGCTATTACCGGGATATATACAGTATAAAGTCGAATGGTAATACTATCTGTTAATTATTAACAAATAAGTACATTATCGTAAACCTGGCTATTACCGGGATATATGTAATGTCGAATGGTAATACTATCTGCTAATTATTAACAAATAAGTACATTATCGTAAACCGTCAGCAAAGCGACGTGAGTTTGTACTAGTGTTAATTGATTATTGTGTTATGGCTTGAAAGACTTGTGATAAATATCCTGAAGATATTCAATTATAGATGATATTATAAGTAATTCTGTGTATGGGAATACTGTAATCTAATCATCTAGAATCGTTCAGTACATGTCTAAGATTATAAATAATTTTCTGTATTAATTTAGCTATCCAATATAAACTAAATTTCATGAACTGTTATGACTCATACATGATAGCAGCTGCCGAAGGGTATTTAAGCGCGGCCGGCTCGGCAGACGGTTGAATAAAAGAGGTGTTCTAATAGTTGTTTAACGTATAAGCAAAGGCTTCTAAATTCTTGTAAGGTAGTTAAGGGATACTGAATCCCGGAGAATATAGTAAGTTAGAGATTTATTTTAAGCTATCTTTGTCACGAAGCTGGTTTGTGACAATAGTCTAAAGATAGTCCTTAGTTAGTCTGATTACAGTCAGATAGTAATTGATAGTTGTAAGATGAACCTAATCTTATATAGTAAAGTGAAGTTTACTAGAAACTATAATTCTTGTTGAATTTTTTAGAAGACATTTACCACTTACGTTAAATCCAAGATTTTATAATTTTATAAGTATCAGGACTAGCTAAAGCACAAAAGATAAATTCTGTACTAATCTTAAAGTAAATTGTATTATCTGTGATCTTCGTCACTAAGGTTTAGAATCTTATAACTTTGCAATAGTATACGAGATCAATGAAATAATTTTTTACTAAATTTACATGCATCGTTCTTGAGAGAGTTTACTTTAATATCTTACAAATGGACAAGCAAGCCCTAGTATGCCCAGATGTGTTTCAAAAAAGCTTCATAATATACTCTGCTATTCTATAAATTTATAATATGAGACATATCTACATTTTCTAAACACCGATAATTATAATATTAGAAAAGTCATGAAAATGTAAATGAAATATAAGTTGAGAAGATGCAAATAAAATTAAGAATACATTTTGTCACAATAGTAAGGTAGTTCTTTTCATAATCGCTTTAGAAATGATCGTTTAAAGACTTTGTGTACTATCACTGAAATTCTCTAACAATGCATATCTAAATTTCTGTCACTGAATTGGGGATAGGCTTTATTTCTAAGATTTTAAGATTATAGATTGATTAGGTAATAAAGCATCTAGGAAAATTTCTTGTTAAGTAAGATGATATTTACTAGATAAATGTATTTAATTCAAGAAAACAGGCTAAACTGAAGCTGATTGAAGTGAAAGTTTGTAAGTTAAAATCCGATTTGCATTTCTTTTACTATATTCGCAGTGTATATGTCTATGACTTCGAGATACGTACGATACATTATATTCTTACTAAAAAGTTAATGTCTACTACGCGATTGTAAAACTTCGTATTTATCTATTGATCTACTCGTATATTTAATATTTACATGGTAAAATTCTATTTATGATCTAATTAGATTATATCATAGAAGCATCATTACTAATTTGTATTTATATACTTTCCTCCGGTCGTGCTTTCACATTATAACAGCTATCTTCATTCATCCATGTTGCCACTTACTTTTGCCAATTAAATAGTAAGCTTGACGCATTACCTATTCTACTTTACCGTAACTATTCACAGTTATAAACGCTAAAACCTTCGATGGATTTCGTCCATTTACTAACTACATTAGCGAATACTTTAACTAGCTAATTTCTCTGGTGATTTCTAGCAATTATGATGAGCATAGAATCTCCCAAAATATCACAATATTACTTTAGGATATAATCTAAACCCAGCCTGCTATTAAGTTACCTAGTTGGTGTAGAACTTTTCCTGTAATCTCCTATTTATTTCCAATCTCAACGTCTTATATACTGTACTATTCCAGGTATTGTTATCATTTGCAACGCACTATACAATATATTCCCTAGTGCAATCAGTAAAGATCTAAAACTAATACACTGGTATAGAGCTACAAGATAGACTTACACAACTACATATTTACGTAGAATACTTTCCACGTATGAACTTTAACCGTCTTACATATTACAAAATAATGTATCATTTACTGTAAACTAATTAAAACGCACTATCGTACTTTTGATATTCTATTAAAAATACTATTACAATATTTAATTTACAGATCGTTGCAAGCCCTATGTATTTTTGCTTAGTTACACTACTACCAATTGTGCTGTAAATACATTGAAATGAAAGATTTTTAGAGGAATGTCACAAACCAGCTACGTGACAAAGATAAACGTAAAATAAATCTCTTAATTACTATAGTCTCCGGGATTCAATATCCCTTAACTACCTCACAAGGATCTAGACGTCTTTGATTCTACGTTAAACTCAATTAGACAATTGAGAACTGCTTTATTCAACTATCTGACGGGCTTATATACCCTTTGTTACAAATCTTCTTTGTAACAAGAAACCAGGTCTTAAACACTATCTTCTCTAGTACTTGTGTTCCCAACTAACTTAGGGACCTATCGTAGTTGAACTAACTCTCAGCTACACAAAAAAACTACTATTGAGTAATAGGTTTAAATACTTTACTTTAATTTCGTTAACCTTAGTCGTAAAATGTACTAAAGAAAAACGTAAGAATATTCTTAGCAATAATAGTCAAAAGATCCTGCAAATGACTAACTGGAACTGAGAAGCTAAGCTAGTGCTCTGCTTTTTATAGTCTCGCCGATGGTACACTTGTGAATATTCTTGAAATAGCGGCTTACACTGTACAGTATACATATCCTAGTATAGCAACTAGAGCCTCAATGCTCTGCAAAGTAATTGATCTTACACTTAAGGTGTTATTAATTAACGTTTACAGACTAAGCGCGTTAGCTCCGACATGTCAACAATATTGAACAAGTACTTATAAATAAACATTAATATCTAATAAGCTACTGGAGCAAACAATAGTTTAAATGAGATATTTTAATTAATATAACATTTATTATTTCGGAGCATGGCTCCGTAACACCCTTCTACAGCAGCTAACATTCACGAGTCATCTTATATAAATACTTAGGTGAGAACATCTACTAACTAATTTTTCATAGTCGGGCTACAATATGTCCCTTCACAGAATCATTTCAGTGCACATTACAGCACAGCGTTAAATTTACTGTAACACATTTATAATTAGAGTAATCCCTACTGTAAGTAACTAGTTGTAATATATTATCACTATATTATATTAACCAAATTTAGATAGCTATTTCTTCACGGTAGTTCGTACCGTGACAAGGAATTATCCATATACTTATATAAACTTATAAATTTTTTCTTCATTAATTGCAATCAAATACGAAAAAATAATGCCTAATGGAGATATCTTTATCTAAATGTAGGGCACATTATCAAATACAATCTTATAAATAATAACAGCCTGCCACAAATACCTTTCATTTCATATATATTAGTCAAGCTATCACTTTGCATCAATCATTTCTAAATCAGAACAGATGTAAATATGCAGCTCTAAAGTACTTGCGAGTTTCAGTAAAGGCTTATCATAGACTAAAGATAACTTAAAAGGTTCGGAAAATTTACTGCATTACGGTACTTGTTAATAAATACCTATAATCTTGATAAAGAAGGAAAGTCTAGAAATCTCAATGAGTCACATATTACCAATACAAGACTAATTAATTGAATAAAAATTATGTAGTAGCAAGATAACCAGCTACTCATCTCGAAGCAAGTTAGAGTTAGAGCTTTACAGATAAAATTAATTTATATTTATCAGCTCACCACCTGCAAGGCTATACAGAATCACAAAGTAAAGATAAGAAATGAATTTGGCTGGTATTTTAACTCTTATGAATTGTTTTCTATCAGATTTATCTCGCTAAAATTTCAATATAATCCTTGCTAAGTGTTTAAGCAAGTTATGGTTAAGCTATGCAACATTAGGACAATGTTTCGTTATGAACTGAACAGTAATCGATATAAATGAAAGAATGCAATGTGTTCCGATAGGCAGGAATATCTGATACAAATTTATTGCAGTAGATCTAGAAATCACTTTTACATGAGTGTCGTATCTTGGTTCTTAAGTGGAACACACATTGGTAAAGATATAACTAAGTCAGCTACCAAATCTAAATTGATATTTATTAAGTATCCAAAGCTAATATGAGTAATCACTAAAATAAGAATTTCGCTATGGTAATTTCAAACTACTATCAGTCCTAGTAATATTAAAAGTATCAGACATACCCTATAGTCCTGTTTTCTAATACCTTAAATCTTTTATATTTTTTGATGCATTAGAGATTTACTAGGGTAACTCTGGCTCATTGTTAATAGGTGTATATGGCAAAGTGAAGTAACAGTTTTATGTAGTTCTAAGATTCTTTATCAAACAAAAATACTTGATGATAATCCAGAAAAGTTTACAAGTTTGACTGCTGCGGCTGGAAAGGAGCCCATTACATTCAATACTTAATTTGTGATAAATTGCTACATCGCACGTGCAATAAAAACAGTTGTGATCTGTTTTCAAAGCGCTAGCGTCGGTAAATGAAATCATCATCACCGATGCTTCGTTACTTTTACGTATTCATGCACAAATTTGCTAGTCATTAAACTGCATTAAAAACACAGACATATTCAATTCCAAAAGTTCAGTCTTCATGGATGTCACGCTTTGCATAGCTTATTTTAAAAATAAGATAAAATTATCTGATTAACTCATATTAAGCTCTAGCTAATAAATAAATTTAATATTAAAAAAAGACAATCTATAAAATATGAAAAACCGAATAAAAATATTAAATATTTAATATTATGTAATGAAAGCTAAACCAAAATTCTGATTTACGTGTCTTAAAACTGTTAAATAAGAAATAAGTTATTTAATTCCAAAATTTAACATGCGTATTATAGTCGCAAGAACTTAATCGTATTACCGTAAAAGTACAAATACCGTCCATTAACCCTAGTAACAATAATCGTAATTCGTTAATTACTAATAGTGGTCTGTAATGATGTCGATTTTTATAAACAGGCTGTCTCATTAAAATATCGGACGTGATGCATATGAATAGCTGTATCATCAGTACGACTTCCTTTTTATTAACAGATTTCTAGGAATGTTCATGAGGGCGATATTAGAATTATTAGTCATAGGCCTATTAAATATGGTGTAATAAAGTAGGTGAGAAGTTTCTATGATTTACTAGAAATTAGCGATTAAATCATATTATCTTAACGTATTATCTTAAGATGAATAATTGAGGTTTAAATTATTGCAAACTATTGCAGTATAATGATGTAATCCGAATTATCTAAGTGAATTAATTTTATGTTAAAATGCCTTCTTTCCACATTTGAATTGATAATTATTGATACTGATAATAAGAATTAAAGCAAGACTACCTTAAATACTGAATTTTCAGTATAAAGTAATAAAATCTACGATCGTTACACCTCGCGTTCTGCGTAAAGGTAAATATACCTTTTCCTTTCCATTATAATTATTATTAACGTAAGTTTGATAATGAACTATTAACTCTTTATGCTATACGAACCAAATGAAAATAGGTATTATGCGAGTATTAATATTAGTTTGATTAAGCCTATTCAAACAAAATAATAAAATGCAGAATCTTGCAAACTTCAATTTATTACTTAAAATTGGCTTGATCTTAAAACTATTGATAGACAGTTACGCAATCTCATATTCTAACGTGTAAGTTAAATTATTCTCGTACATTCATATGATCTTAATTGTAGCCATATTTGAGGCTAAACCGCAAATAGCTAGGCTTAACAACCAGATTTATCAAGTCATGATCCGACTTTGTCAGTTAAAAGGTAAGATCGAATTAATTGCTTAAGTCAATAACTAAAATTAAGTCGATAGATCCTTGACGCAAATTTTACCATTATACCATTTGTTTCATATTTTTAATTGTTCAATGATAAAAGAGGATTCAGAGATTCACACAAAGATACAGTCCAGCAATAATCTTTACATAATGAATTACATAGATGAGGAATACTATAGTAATTTATGTATGGAGAGTTTAATTTTAGCCTATTGCAATCTGATCTTAAAAATGTTTTGATCATTATCAATTGAGCTTTTATTATCTAGTTTTGCTCATAGATTTAAAAACTATTCTTATAATACTACTAGCAAAGTCTCTCTGCTATAATAAATAATACTTACCTGCATTTATTACCATAATCTTTGCAAATACCAAATGCTGTATTGAACTTATTACATGCCATAATTTCTCTATTTTAATAATTGTTCTGGATAATGAACTGGGTCTCAATAGACGTAAGCTGGAAACTTACTAAGTATTAAAAAAATGAAGAGATACATAACGATTAGGTATACGTAGCACCAATACCAGAGTTTCCTTTAATAAAATTAATATGTAATTCGGTAGCGAACTGAAAAATGGAATCAAATGCTACTTTTTAGATTTTAGGTGTCATGAGTCAATCTCGTTGGAATTTCCTATATGTACGTATGTAGGTTGTAAGAGTCAATCAAGAAGGTCTTGACTATTTCTTTACTTTAATAGCTACTGGACTTTGTCACGAATGTAATCTGTAACCGCAAGTTTAGTCACAAGTGTTTTAGAAATTCTAGTTCAATTAATTTATTCAAATCCTAAGATGAGATAATTTAATTTAATCAACCTTAAAATTAGCTTAAATTCAGCTATCACTTCAACACCTCAAGTAACTATAAGGGTAATCGGGTATTTCTTAACAATAAACTATTATTTACTGTTTGTATATGTAGATCACGTATGAACACAAATTATAAAGTAAAAAAATAAGTGATTCAGCGATATAGTATACATAATATTTATCATATTCAAGAATACAGCTATATTCAGCCATTTATAAGTTTATTTTTTATTTTTCTTGTATTCAGATTGAAGTCTTTCACTAATTTGTCACTACAATCTGCATATGCATTATAAAAATAGATAAACAATACGATAATGAAGGAGAAAGTCTGTTTTCTCAATTTTATGTTATTTATTCTATTAATGCATTGAAAATTTGCATGATCCATTCTTCACGAGTTGCTTCCTGGAAACATAATATTATAAAGAATTAAAAGTTGATTTAATGAGTGGTTCCAAAGTGCTAACAATTTTACAGTATATAAAACTGATGAAATGGATTTATTCTTTGCAATAAAGAGTAGGATAATTTTAATTCCACAACATCAATTCAGTTGATCATTGAAATTATGCCACTATAGAGATATTAACTGTCAAACTATTTTTGTTGAACACAATAAGTGCTATCGCCATATATCCTACTGAGCTTGAACAGAAATTTGTTTAAAATTGTAAAAGGTCGCAAATGCTCTTGTCCATTGTCACAAACCAGCTTCATGACAAAGATAGCTTAAAATAAATCTCTAAATTACTATAGTCTCCGGGATTCAGTATCCCTTAACTACCTGACAAGAATTTAGAAGCCTTTGCTTCTGCATTAAACAACTATTAGAACACCTCTTTTATTCAACCGTCTGCTGAGCCGGCCGAGCTTAAATACCCTTCGGCAGCTGCTATCATGTATGAGTGATACACAGAATTATTTATAATATCATCTATAATTGAATATCTTCAGGATATTCATCACAAGTCTTTCAAGACATAACACTATAATCAGTTAACATCAGTCACCGTATAAGAACTCTTACTACAGTACAACATAATTTACTGTAACAAAACAATAACTACCGTAGTTCTTAGTGTAACTCATTATTAGCTATCTCCATATATAAATGTTAACCGCTGAATTTAGTCATTTACTTTTCACGGTGGTTCGTACCGTGGCATGGATTAATAGCTGTGTCATCACTATAGGGGGAAATAAGGACGGTGAATTGGATGGATCTAACTTTCACGTCGTTTCCAAATAACCTGTGCAATACCTGTTTATCGGATGATAATTATGCTGAGATACCAGATCCATTAAACTCTAATATCCTTGCTGTTACATATATCATCATTGGAGGCATTGCAATTCCTATGAATGGATGCTTCATAGGTTATATGATTTATTATCGAAAGCAAATGTCAATTCACGATATCCTGATCATGAATTTATCGATTTCGGATTTCTTCTATTTGGTATCATTGTAAGACACTAATCAACTTTTAACTTTGCTTCAGTATAATTTTATTTGGCTGCGCTTCTTATTATAAGATTTGATTTTGTCTAATCATTAGCCTAGCTATAGTCATAGTAGATCACTTTAAATTTCAAATATAAGGCGCTTACTTTTTGAACTCATTATTTAATTATAATTATTTACCTGATGATCATGAAGCCAAATTTTTCTTTCCTGCTCCATTAAAAGCTTCGTTTCGTTAGCAATCGATAGCATATAACACAAAAAGTTCTAAAATTACGATACCATTTATTCTGGTTACTCCTGCTAGCGCTTCAGGTTGATTACGATAACGCACGCAAATAATGAAATAAAATACATGTCGCCTTACAGAAAATTATGATGCGAACAGAAAATTTAATAACATTTTATTCCATCCGGAGACTATTGTAAAAATAAATTTAAACTGACAGTCATTCATAGTAAATATCCAAATATCTTCTGCTGTAGTAGGTACTTGTATATCTATGATATCTTTACAAAGCAAAAGAATTTACTATGGAGTCTAGCTAGTCGATATCATTAAAGGCAATAGTCAGAAGTGAATTTTAATCTTTCTAACGAAGCGTCTTTTCCGAGAAATGTAGCTTCTTATCACTATGCCATAGATCTTATTTTTCTAATACTGTAAACTTATTTCATTCGACAAATAATACTATAATGCTAGCTTAGTACACAGTCGGATTTACAGCGATCTCATGAATAAATTTAGATTACTAAATATATAATTGATGCGAAGTATGGTTAAAATAATTCGATAGTATAACATACAGTACGTTTGCTAGATGTATGACTAGAATCAGTTTTACAAATAAATTATACTATTCCTATACATTGTCAGTCTCGAATTTAATAAGATTTTATCAAGCTTAAATAACGGTGCCAATTAGTTATGTTGTCTCATACCATCTAACTCTAACATAGACCTGCTTCCGAGAAATTCCCTCTAAACGCTATCAGACCAATCAGAGAGCATGGCTAGATTTTAATCCCTCTTAAAATAAACTTCTGTAACAGTTTTATACAGTTAAAATTCAACTAGGTAATTTATAAATTTAACCAATATTGCTTTAGTTTAGTAGATATATTTCGCTATTTCATACAACTAAAATTAATGCTTTGTTTTTATTTCTAATGTAGCTGCTGGAATATATTCCCTGTCGTTCTGCCAAGTGTTGAAAAACCAATCTTTAAGGAAAATAATTTTCTATGTCGATTGATGTTTTCTTCCTTTGTTCTATCTTTCTTCGTCAATATTTGCCTGATGGCTGCCTCAGCGATAGCTAGTTACTGGAAGATTAATAATTCAGGCCCATCTTTTACGATTCGTCGCGCTTGGCAAATGGTCTGCGTGGCATATATTGCACCAGTATTATTACTATTGCTACCAACGGTTGGCCTTTGGGCAAGAATCACATATTTTCATGGTGTTGGTATCTGCATGATAGATTTTAGTTCCGAGATTGATACTAATCATATCGTATTCATGTTCGCAATTGTCTTTCCAATCTTATTTATTACAACAGCAATTATAGGATTTTGTTATTGTCGTATTTACCGAATCGTTCGTCGAAGCAGTAAAGTAATTGCTCAATATAATGCACGAAATCATCAAATGCAAGCTACCACACATAATGCACACAATTGTAATAATACTCCATTTGAGCATCGCAAAACTTATTCTAGACGTGATATCAGTTTAGCTAAGACCCTCGTTGTAATATTTGCATTATTTATTGTATCCTATGCTCCATATGCATTAGCTAACATCTTCTATTTTTTTAATTTAATTGATTTATCATTCACACAAGCACTATATTTGTTGACTGTATCTTGTGTTAATAGTATTTTTAATCCTATCATATTTTACAGTCGTCGGCGAAGACTAGCTATTACCGATAAAATATTCAGGGTTAAGCAAGTAGATACCGGTGTTACAATGGCAATGAAGCAGTTAGAAACTGTTATTAGTCATTGACCTTTACACTTACACCAAAATATACAAACGCTCACACGCTTATTTTAAGGACAAAACGATCAAAATCTTTATCAGATAAAGCTAGCTTGTTAACAAATCAAGTGATATAAGCATACTTTCGATATAAGTGTGATAACTATCAGGTAGTTTTGCTAGATTAATAAAGGAAAATTTAAAACTACTTTGCTTTGATTTCTTGTGTGACAACTTCGGTCTCGACAAGCAACTATTAAACATCGAAGTTCTAGTAACGATAACTATTGAGTCTAATATCAATTTTTAGTTAGACTGCTACAATACTGGTTGTATATTTTATCTATCAATATTTTCTATCACCAACTAACCGATCACAGAATGATACGAAACTAATTTCGACGATTTTAGCGATATCTTAAGTAAACGATAGAACCAGTGTTCTTTATTAATTTAGCTAACTCTGTATAAATATAAATAAGAGCTACGAAAGAGATCGGATATATTTGTCTTCAAAATTAGAAAATAGATTTTCTGAATATAGTAATTTGTATCTGATGGTAAATTGTTCGCATAAAAGATGAACCAATCGATATACGAATAATGAAGAATTCATTGCTTTCAAACAAATCTAATAATTATGACGTAAGATAAAGTTTCGGCGTGTTAAAATTTTAATCATATTTAATATTTCTTCGTGACCTTCCTTGATTTTGCATAAGTAAAATATCTATAGGAAGAATAATAACAATATAGGGGTCAATTGTCGATCAATACCACCTTTTAGCGTGAATAATACGAATTACCGACCAGTTATGTACAGGAGGAATTTGTGGTCTAAATTGAAAGCGTAATCGGATGAAATGTACAAGATTTTCCATTGAAAAGCTGTACATAAACTTTCATTTGATTCGTAAACAATTCTAACTTTCAATATCACTGCATATCAATAAATACATCGAAGCTGATTCCTAAGTTGGTACTGGTTACATATTAGCTGTTCTAAGCAATTAAACTCCTGCTTGTCAGAATAAAATAATCATATATTATTACTAAAAAATCATTCAGATTGATGATTTTGCAGGATATCGATGTGAATGAACACAATGGTATTACCTACTGTCACAAAACAGCTTTGCAACAAGATAAGGTAATGTACGATCAATAAGTTAATTCCTTGAACCACGTATCAAGGAACGATATCAGTACTATCAGAAACACTTTTGCTCTACTAGCAGACTATACAAAGACTTAAACGCCTCGTATTTTACGTTAAACACTAAGTTTGAGAATCTACTTTATTACACGATATACTGCATTTATATACTATTCCTCAATAGTTCATGAGTCATAGTTAGTACGACTAACTTTGGAATCATGTACTGAATTAGATATCAATTATAGCTACTGCTCCCTTAATGTGTACAACAGTATTTACGAACATAGACATCTAATGACTAATACAGAATAATCAGATTACGATATGTCCTATCACGGAACATTTCCACGATAATTTACAATCTACCATAAGTAAATTACAATCACAATGATTCGAACTGTAAGTAGATGATTTGCATTCCCTATTATAACTATTAATTCAGTATATGTATATATGTCTCTGTCATAAAAAGTCAGTGCTATATTAAAACACAGTATATCCAAATTAGAAGTTAACTAAATAAGGATTGGGTGCCAAGATTCCTTCAGTAATAAATGATAGTAAATCTCTGACTATCTCGTCTACATCTTCTGTGACGCTATAATTATACCATAGTATTCGGTCGTTGGAACTGAATTATTTGGTGATATAGCTAATCTCGCCTCTTTAAGTTAGTAACTGGCGTTCTCCGCAAGGATTGGCGTGTGTAGACTACTTTGTCACTAGTGGTGTGTGACATCCTAACATAGATATTTCTACTCTAATACAGTATATAGCACTGTCACACCTACTTTATCATTTTAGTTTGTTTTATGCATTAAATCCAAATTTTATTTCTAATCGTTATTAGACACTGGATGATTCGGCTGCTGATGTTTGAGCAGGTACATCACTGTCCGCATAAAGCCTGAGTAACAGTTCATCATCTATAAATAAATTTCATGAAAGTAAATCGAGCCTAGTAGAGAATGCATAACCTTTGACTGATAATACCTTATTCAGTAGCATTATGTAAATTCATTTGCTTTATTATGCTTGTTAAAAGCTTAACTTTGACGGAGTTACGGTTCTATTATTAATTATTAAGCTGAGCGCATGTCTCATCAAATAGTATTAATTTCTACATTATTAATAATGGAAATGATTTCATGAAAGAATCACCTGCCGGTTTTACTTTGTTGTAATGCTGTCAGAAAAATGGAATTGGTGTCTCGCGGTACATTATTACATGAAATTTACACAAATCGTAAATACTTATAGGGTTGTGCTTAAATCAGCTAGAAAATTATCTTTTGCCAGATTGTAAACAGAAAGTAAACCTTTAAATTTAGGTATGGTAACGATATCTTTTATGCAATATTTTGATGAATAGTTTATTAAAGAGGATGTTTTAACTTTGTTATTATCTCTATGACGCGCATATAAGGGTATCATAGCGTTTATAGTAATGAAATTATATCTTATACGAGCTGGATAAATTATTTTTGGGGGATTGTCAGCTTAGAAGTAATTTAAATAAGCAATTTTTATACGGTATATTTATTATTCTATAATATATCACTGAAAATTTGAAGGCAATTTAAACCCGGGAATAAGGAACACTAGTTAAAAGTTGAAGGAAGATTACAAATATTTTGCTGATTTAAATTAAAATTAGTACACTGGTAATAGTCTGTCATTTTTTCGTCGATCATAAATTTGCAATGGCTGCGTTACATTATATTTCAAAACAGTCACATAATAATGTGACAACACTTAAATTATCCCACGCTAAAATATCACTAATTTACTCCTCCAATCGCTAAGCTATCTAGAAATACCCTAACAGAAGGGTCAGAGACAAAAATTTTAGCACGATAAGAACAACTTTCACGTTATACCTTTAATCTAAAAATAATATATCTTCAACAACAACCGACTACAATTTTTATCTTTATATTAGCTTATATGTAAATTAAATTAAGATATCATAAAACAGGCTTAAAGAAGACATTTAGTCTGATAATGTCAACTCAAATAAAGCGATTCAAACACAATAGATTCTTACTCGGTTAAACCCTATTGTTAACTTAAATGAAATAAAAAATTATAGCGGATCCTTAGTTTAGCGCGTAGAAAAATTATAATATAGTTTATGTTAACGTACTGCAAGTAACCTAGACTTAAGCGAGCTTCTGTTTGGACACTCTTATGAGTTGGCACAATGTGAATGGTACCTTTATTCTAATCTGCTATTCTTTTCCTTGGTTTATCCATGTTTTGCACAAGTGTGAGTTTCATAAAAAAAATAGTTATTCTCATTCTTTATGTTTGGTTCGATTACTGTAAAAATAAAACAGCTTACTTCTGGTTTATCCGGAAGGGTGCTATTTTAAAGATGGGACTACCGCTGCTGGACTCAGAGGTAAAAGATAAACCTAATATCTATACCAAAGAAAATGTACAGACGACTATCTTTCGTTACAAACGGAAGAATAAAATTTCTATCCAACAGCTTTTTTCAAGCCTAAATAAATCTGTAAGGAAAACCAGTTATATACCGTAGTAGGCAGGTTGCTGGGACTACAGTCAAAATTATCGATAACAAAAGCTCTATTTACGTAACTTTCTATTCTGTTGAAATATTTTTCGATTCTATTAACATTAATCTCCAAAATATATAAAGTGCTAATACCATAATTAGAAAAGGGAAATATTCCACTGTAAAGCCATAGTTAATAACCAAGTATAATAATAGACAGGACTACTTAGGTATGCTTTTAATTCTACTGCTTTCTTTGTAACTCAGAAATTGTATGATAACATATAAGGAAAATATTTAAGTATGCGCTAAACAATATAAGAACTCAATATTAAACCATCAAGTTTCAGTTAAGATAATAAATACCGGTATTTCTTATCGAATTTTGAACAATTTTAAATTTAGATAGATCTACGAAAGAAACTTCTAAAATAGATATAAAAAAAGGTTTATTGTAATAATAATGGAGAATTTTTCAAGAATTTTGACGAGTAATTTATGGAGCAAATTACCGGCTGCCCAAATTATTTCAAATTTCACCATTTGACGATTTAGTTGCATTTAGATAGCAGTAGGTAGTTCCAACAAAGATAATTAAATTAGACAACTTTTACTCGTATTGTTATAGTCCAGTAATGAAACAGAAACGTATGCAGTATTGCACAAAACAATATTTTAAGTTGCGTAGAGCGGAATTATCGACTCCTATTTAGAACTAATCATGACAAAATTGACAATACGTATACATCGAGGTAAGAGCTTAAAGAATAGCTAGATTAATATAAATAGCTATCCTAAGAAATTTTAGTCATTGTTATTATATTTAGATGAAAATATATCTAATTGACATTCATTTCAGCATCTAAGGTTTGAATGCAAGACACTGTGATAAAATTGATCATGAGTTTCCTAACTTTGCAGAAAGATATTTAATAATTTATTAGATTTTCTCGCAAAATATATTGTACCATGTGCTGCTATATTCTAGCTGAATCTAACCACTAAAATGATCTTTAAAGTAATTACTGGATCATCTAAAGTTGATTGCTTATAAATTATCATTCGCATATACGGCCTCAATCGGCTCAGTCATGTTATCTCCTTACTTTACCTAAAGAATATCTTAATAAGCTGAGGTTTTATGGTCTGTAAACATACAAATTAGGAACCCATAATAATATTTTTCAGAATTTAAATACGAAGGCAAGATTTCACTTAAACACAGCTGTAGAGCCCACTTAGAGCTTGAATAATGGATTGAACTCGTTCGCTATTATTATAAGTTAAATTTGAAGACACTAATATTTTGCTATGGTATACTATAAGAACAGTACAACCAGTGATATTTAAGTACCTGAAAAATCTATATGAAATCTCATACAGCCATAATCTAAGCTAATTGCAGTAGTAAAGTATATGGCTAATAAGATGAAAAAGTGCCTTTGTATTATTTTTAGTATAAGGCTGAGATCCTCCAATCAATTCCATATCTGATAGCTAAATATAATAATACCATGAGTCTACTATACGGCCATTATAATGACATAAAACATATCAAATCAAGTAAAATTGTGTTAATTATATTGCATCGGCTGTATCCTGTTCGATTACAGCTTTTATCGTGAAATCTGTTTTTTTATCATCATGATCTGATAAAATACAGGTTTTATGAACTATGGTTACTCAGTAAACTTATTAGCCAATTACGAAATTTCTGTTAAAATGGCTCACGCTGCTTACTATTTTATTAGGCTTGAGAAAAATATTTTGTTTCTGTCTCTTAACGCATTTGATTATACTACAATTTTAATATGATATAGCATTTCGCGAAGATGCTAAAACCTATGTAACATTTGTCATAGGCATGCTTTTGCTCTTCTTCGAAATTCTCGATATTATCTAAAAACTGTCCACTTATCAGATATTTATTTACCAATCTATTGTTAGATGTTAAAGGCACTGAAACTACTGAGCATATAATTATTTTTGAATCAGCTTTGATGCGACTTTAATTTGCGAATTCTAGCTTAATTGCAATGGAATGCGATGTGATATACTTATTTTAACTATTGGCAACCCTACATTTTAACTAATTTTGTGAATTCATAAATAGTGCTATTGTGATAATCTCATTTAGGTGTTTCATAAAATAATTCTGTTGTTGTTTTTCTATAAAATACTAGCCTTACCAGTATTAGGTTTTGTGGGTGTTACAAAGTAATGATTTCGCAATTGGTTTAGTCACTCAACTAGTAGCTAAAATTCACATAGCCTGTAAGCTTATTTGATGAAACCATACACACACATATTTGCACTTTGGGCTTACATAGCACAGCTATCATAATATGTTCTTAGCTGGCTCATGTTGTTATTAAACTTACAGTAGTTATCGCTTTGATTGATAGGACAAGATTCCCGTTAACATTTCATGATATGCTGCAGCAAAGCGTTATTATCTTTTTAATTTCTATCCGTAATGGTACTAATATCTACAATATTGTTCATTTCTGCCCTCATAGTCTAATGAACTTTTCTTACTCTCTGTTACATGGAAATTTAACAAAGAAAATTTGCAGAATTTGAATAATACGAGTTAAGTTTCAATCAGTGAAATTTGCCTGTAATTCATTCGCTTATAATGCACCATACAGCTTGCTCTTATTAAAGAGTTACTCAATATAGGTATAATTTTGTCAGATATCTTTTTTGTCAAAAACCAGGAATGACATCATTAGAGCCCGCATAGAATATTTATTCATTTATACTCAACATGAAAATTACTCCTTTATGAATAATTATATTTTAATACTGTCAGACTGACCTTTGCGCTAATAAGGAAGTAATAGAATTTCACTCGCTAAAATGATCAATAAATGCAATGTGCTAATTAGTAATTCCAGCGAAATTAAAATTTAGAGTATTTTATGATCTGGTGATTGGACTTTAGTCAAGACATACACCAAAGTGCCTATACACTAATTAATTCTTGCTACTATTAAATCATTAAATCAAATCATATGTCATGTGTTTGTAAACATTTGTAGCTGTCACAAAACAGCTTTGCAACAAGATAACGTAATGTACGATCAATAAGTCAATAAAAAGTCAGTGTTATATTAAAACACAATATATCCAAATTAGAAGTTAACTAAATAAGAATAGACTAACAGAATTATCCTAACATAGATATTTCTACTCTAATACAGTAAATAACACTGTCACAGTAGCCTAAAACCGTAGTAGGCAACATCTTTTGCAATTCCCAGGAAAGCTTTCTAAGTTACCGATAAAGAAATCAGATGTTTTAACATACATCATTTCCTGTAAAAATATGCATATCAGATTAGAGAACTGATTATTATGTTTCGCTTTTGTATTTCTGTTGGTAAATATACCGGATATATATTGACGAAACTTGTTTTTGACTGTTAATGTCACCAATTATAGTCAATTACTATCAACAAATCACTCTTTATCAAAATATAATGGATATAGTATCAATTAAAAGATTACTGCTCGTAGATTATGACTAAAATAAACTTTTTCTATTATCTGCAAGTTGCTCATCAGATCATAAATAGTCTTATATTTTATTTGAAACGAAAATTTTAAACTCTAATATGCCAATAAGGTATAGTTACTATAGTAATTTAACATATTACCCGCACTGGATTATCACTATAGTAGTGTATTTCAACAAAATTTGTTAATATATGTGGGCTTGATCGGTAATTCCAATATGTTAATATGCAAAAAATGGAATGCCAAATTTGAGCACTTGTATTAACTATAATTACCATTCAATTTCTAAATTAGCAATTAATGTACAGCTATTTTTTTTGCGGCCAGATAATGAGCTATTTGATCTTAAATATTTGTAAACAAAAACTGATATTTATGAATATACCTCAATAAGTCTTGTTCTGCTAAATTAGTATATTATGCAATGAGATATCAATTTCATCATAGACTTCTTTAGTGAAACAGCATTAGCCCTATGCGCTTTTCTACAACTATTAACTGTTAAGAAATTTTAATTTGAGGTATACTGAATCAACTTAGTTCATGAGATGTTACTAATAGTGGAAGATATAACATTGAGCTCAGCATAAATGTGAGAATTGATAAAAATTCTTCAATAACTTTAATTATCGGCTTATAATTAATTTTGAAACAGTGACTATGAAATCTGTCTCGTACGTAAGATGCACACTTTTAACTTGTAGTAGTTTAGGCAGCTTACAGCTTTGTTATAAATAGTTTTGTGAATCAATTAAGAAATGCATATTAGATAATTGCCGACTGCAATATTCTAATGTAGATCATATATAACATGCCATCATTCCATAATTTTTAGTATTTGAAATGGTGATATTTTTACTGAAAATGAAACATTTAAAGACAAAATCAATCATTTACTTAATAAGGGTGTTGGTTTAAAATTTTAATTGTAGTACTGATTGATTTATATGAAATAATAAAGAAATAGTTATCATATTTAATGCTTTTTTTGACTCCCAGTTGCATTATCATTGCTATGATCCTGTACGAAGTCATCATGTATGCTGAGCGAACGAACTAGATACCGTAAAATTTATGATTAATTTAAAAGCAAGTCAGGTTCCGTATTTAGTTTTATTATTCATATTTAAATTACATTTTAATTTTAAAAACTCATACTAGTTATAGTCAATGTGTGTATAATAATAGTTATTGAACATTTATCTCACCAGATGATAACAAATTTTTAATTGGATCCAACTTGGTCGAATTATATACAGTAAGAAAACACACTACAGTTTTTGAAAAGTAAATACGTAAAAGAAATAGACTAATTTAAATTTAAATATAAAATTCTTCAATTCTTCTTTAAATAAACATCTAAATATTCTAGAATAAAAGGTAATTGATTGACAGTTAAAACCAACTGATAAATACAAAATGTGCACTTAGTATATCTAGATTTATCACGTTTTTATTAGGTTTGTTCGCTTGATCGTGCAGCGATTTTGTTATAATATTATAGTGTATATTGCTACATTATCTAGATGTAATGTAAATTCTACCATATGTATGGAATAAGTACAAACTCATAATACCGTAATATTAACGATGTAATGTTATATCTTGTTATATCGGCATCACACCGAACGCATGTTACCATACATAGATATTCTGTAACCTCTGACGCTACGAGTCAGTCTTGAAGCAGTCTTGCATCAGTCTTGAATCAGTATAGTTAGTTAGTCATCAGGCTGCAATTGGATCGTTACGCATATGTTTGAAATCAGTATTGTGTGAAGTCGAATAAAGTCTGAACACTGTAAGTGAAATAAAATTAATCTAAATTCTTAAACGTCATCGCACGTTGTTTAACATTGTGCCTTTAACTGCTTAACTAATATTCGGAGTAACTAAAATTTCTAGCTAGGCAATTAGCAAAACCCCATCATAACAGATCCTTATAAATTAAATTGTTTTAAGTATAGTGAAGCAGCATTTTAATTCTAAGTTAAATCCTTAAAAAAAGAAATTCTTATTTAAATACTGTTAATTAACTACCGGATATCGCCTTTTACATGAATAAGAAACTATTATCGTTTCAATTTTTAATTAAATCTCTCTCTAGAAAACAAAGGTTTCTATGACTTCTTATATCAACGCCTAGCTATTATTTACATGCGTGCAATTATAAAAATAATTAAGAGTCACAGCTGATAAATTTAGCTTCTAATAATTTATAATGAAGGACAAATTCCTCTCAACCTCAAATAAAAATATAACAATGAGCTCAGAAAAACGTAATTTTACCGATATGAAATTCGATCTAAGTCAAGGTGTTATTTTATTTGTTCATATTTGTAAAGATTCTATTATTCAATTTCAAGCATGCTACGTTATTATTTAACAAGATAGATAAATCTTGGAAATTTTCGTTGTTGATCATTTTAGCTAAGTAATTACAAGGCAGTAAACATGACTCACTTGCCGGTCCTTATGGAAAATTTCTGAATTAAAGAGCATTCGTACTTTGCCTCAATAAGTATTAAAATGTGGAATGAAAACGGTGTAATTAATATTTCTACTAATTGCAGCCTATGTGCAGCAGATGATAATTATGCCGAAGTACCTAATGTAACACACTCAATAATTATAATGTCTCTCTTCCTGGTTATTGGTGTCATTTCTGCTTTAGCCAACGCTCTATTCATTGGTTACATGGTTTATTACTACCGAAAAGTGACCGTTCACGATATTTTCATTCTAAATATTTCTCTATCCGATTTTTTCTACATCGTATCCTTGTAAGTAAATTTCAGGAAACATTGCTACATAAAGCCAATAGTAGTGATAATGGCTAAAATATCAAATAATTACGAAGTATCTAGTACATATATACAGTACGCGCATTTATAAGTGAAAAGATCAAATTAAAGTCATGACTTCTAAATACTAAGTATTTGACAGAGCTCAAAAAAATGATCCTAAAGAATATCCTTTTGTCAGTCTTACACATCGAATATTTAGTATTTTTGCTTGCAAATTATAACAACTTTTACGAATACTTACTTATGCTTTATACAAAAATTTCTGAGCGCCAATAGCGTATTATTCCAATAGAAAAGCATTATACACCTTTGTAAATGAGCTTATTCGACAGATATATGTCAGAAAATTTTTCCATAGCATAGTGATAATGATAATACCATCAAAACTTTAGCATTTGACTACAAGCCATATATTTACAATACGAGAATATCAGGCTTTGATAATTATTTTACTAATTATCTTTATCGTTTTTTTTCCTCTTTTAGTAGCTGGAATGTATTCCCAGTGGTTATACCATCAATTCAGAAGCCAGTTTTTTCACATAATACTTTCCTCTGCCGTTTGCTGTTCTCTTCGTTTGTATTGTCATTTTTCGTTAACATTTGCTTAATGGCAAGTTCTGCACTAGCTAGTTACTGGAAAATATCTAATTCTGGAATTTCTTTGACTATTCCTCGTGCTTGGATTATGGTTGGTATATCATATACAGCGTCAATTCTCTTATTATCATTGCCAACTATTGGTGTTTGGGCTAGAATAACATATTTTCGAGGCGCAGGAATATGTCAGATGGATTTTAGCCCAACAATTACTAAAAATCACATAATTTTTTTATTTGTAATTGTTTTTCCAATGCTATTTTCAACTACATGCATTATCGCATTTTCATACTATCGAATTTACAAAATTGTTCATAATAGTGCCGTTAATATTACAATGCATAATAATAGCAATAGGATCGAACTTGGTGAAAATTTAAATCACCGTAAAAAAGCTGCTAAATCCTACTCAAGAACTGATATCACTTTAGCAAAGACCTTATCCGTTGTATTTGGGTTATTTATATTATCGTATGCACCCTACGCTTTAGCAAATATTTTTTACTTTTGTAACTGGTTTAAATTAAGTCTAACTGAAGGACTGTACCTCTTAATTATTTCCTGCACTAATAGCATCTTTAATCCAATTATATTTTATGACCGCCGCAGCAAAAGTGTCCAACGAAGTAATATTACAATGGTTAGACAAATAAGATCCAGTTTTGTCGGAAATCAAATGCATTCTTCTGTTTCCACCATGACCATGGCCAAAAGCTCTTCCTTTACCTATAAGTAATGCGTCTTTTCAACGTTAGCACGATTTCTAGCATTTAATGGCATAAATTTGTAGCAATACTGTACAATAGCTCTTATTTTCTAGTACAGTTCAAATTCTTAATAATTGCACCAGTTTCGTTAATGTAATGTTGGAGATTCCATGCGCTTCATTTATTTTATTGGATAAAAGTCGATCTGAGAGCTTAATAAGTGGTATTCAATCAGAATAAATTCATGAATCTTTAGAAATACTCAATAGAAATTTTAAATTATTAGAATTCATTCCAGAAGTTCATTTGAAAGTTGTAGTCATGCTGCATACTATTAAGGATTCTTAATAATTATAATTATCGACCTTATTATGTATTAATATACTGTACTATGTTGCAATAATTAATGATCATTTTCATTTCTTAAAATAATATCTGTTGTAATCACAGTGCAATAAATCCACCCTAATATTTGTTAGCGTACAAGATACAAACTGCAATATCATGAATATTAGCACCAAGCAATGTGAAACTTCAATCTTTAATTTAGACTGCCAAATTTCATTATATCTTGTTTTCGTAAATAAGTATGCATATAAATTTTCTTAACGATAAGCCAATTAAATGTCATGAAAGTGAAATAAACTTAATAGATTGTGATATTTGAAAGTGTTCGATAGTAGTTACAGACTCTGCTACCTCCACATTTTTAGTTTTTCAAGACTGTTATTCAACAACTATCTTAGTATACGTAATACGATATATGGGAAAAAAAATTTTTTGCGCTTTGTACCAATAATTCGCATATATTCATGTCGATTCATCATATTAATCAAATAAATTACCGTAAAACTACTATTTGATCGAATAGTAAATTTGATCAGAATCTAGGATGTCTCATAATTTATGATATTTTTATAAAGTAGTCTAAGCTTTTTAGATTTAGCTTCATCGTTAAAAGCTGAATGTGACAGCTGGATATTTATGTTGCAAGTTACAATATATCATTTCGGAGAGTAAATATTAGATCACATGCATTTTATTGGTAATCAAACCATGCGCATATGTATAATAGTACCATTAAATGACCGATATAGGACTGGCTCTACTTTTATTGCATTTCAATTCACTAGACAACCTTTTCTTCTAATCGCTCTGATATAGAACGGTAGCTTAGCTACATGCTGTAGACTACTAAATTATTGTAGCATAAACTATACAGCATAGACTGAAATATCGTTATCAGTCTTCTAGTTACATGAAGTATCACGAGTAAGGAAATGAACTAGTAGGTGTATATCCGAAAAATTATTTTATTTTTATGCTATCAGTTATAATTAGAGAATTAGGTTAATTAATGAATATATCATAATTATAAATTTTTTCTTAACGTAAGTTTAAGGAGGTTAAGTGAAAGGATTACCGTTTTTTTCCAGAATGTTAACTATAACGATATCTTATAATAGATTTGGTTATTAAGCTTTCTCACTCGGCCCCAGTCATCGTTATTATTTTTCGGTTACTGCATGGTTTTATAACCTTTTAATTATACCCTAAATTAATACAATGTTTGCTTTATGTTTATTCTATCAGCAAAATAATACAGAATTCGAACGCAATAACCCTAACTTTAATCCTGATATCATAATGTTTGCATGTCTTTTAATGAAAATAAATTGCTTAAATTTCTACGTAATTATCTTTACTTAATAATAAAGGTACCATTATCAATAAGTCTTGTGAGAAAATTATTGCTGATTATATTATTATCAAGCAAGCGCAATTTTGTTATAATAGTTTACAAGTATTGAAGCCAGTATACAAGTAATTCGACATCCGCCTGCAACTTAGTCTAGGCGAATAATAATGAGATCAAATTAAACCGTAGTGCACCTGAGTTTGAGGAATAAAATTTTACTCTTAGTAAATGTTGAAGCATATTTTGATAGCCTCATAGTTAAATTTTCATGTTCAATCGCGACTTAATACTGTACTTTGAAAATAACAACCTAATTAGTTTTAAAGTGACATACTGACATTTGAATGTTAAGCTTTGGATATTTATATATTAATAATCATCTTGTCGCCTGATCTACAGGAAACTAATATGCAACAAAGGGCTTTTATCTTAAGTTTTATTAAGCAACTCTTTTTGTTCTCCCCAGAAACAAATTATTTGACCTTGAAAAAATTTGTTAATTTATAAATTAATACGAAATGAAATTTCTAGAATCCAGACTTTATTATCAATTCTATTCCACTAATTTACGCATAATATATCGATATTCACGGTCAATATCCGGTACTTTCGCATTTATTTCGGTGAAAGCTGGATGTCTACCCTGAATTAAGTATATTTTCCAACCTAGATTTGAGCCAGTTTCTTCATATTTACTTTATTTTAGTATTTCTCATTTTTGCCTCAGTAATTATTATAATGCTCACATACCAATTCTGTATGCCTTAATTTTAATATTATATAAACTAACGTACCAAGTCAAGTATATGCAGTTGTGCACATACAGTAAATCATATATTGACATTAATATTATATTTTAAATAATTTAAAGAATATGTCTAGCTTTCGTGGCATCTCACTCGTGATCATACTACATACGCGTATATTAGTCATATGAGATCCGCTGGCAAAGACATTACATTTATTGAATAAATACGATTGTTAGTGTTTTAACTGACGCAATATATAAAAATTTATCAATGTGCTCATTTGCCAAGTAATCAAACTCTGCAATACTACTAAGCACATTTCCACCGATTGAATTGCTTCGTATAGCTTCGTGCCAGCTGATCATTGGCTATCGCTGGAAAGCTGAGGCTAGCGCACATACCAAGACTTAAAAAAAAACAAAGATTAATATAAAAATGCAATACCTTAATCTAGTTCAACTCATTAACAGATTTATAAGTAATTTTACTTTTCCTTGCATCTAAATAAGCAATAGATAACAAGGTCAAAAGCTCCGTTATATCAATTACTTGGCGTATACTCTCCAAGCGTATTTCTTCATGTTTAAGTGGTAATTGCAATGAAAAGACTTTTCTTCTTTTAATTATTAGTTACGGAGCTTGAAGCTCTTTGATAATAGCTAGTAGCAATCAAAGATAGTAGAGTGACTGTAAAGATTATAATTAACCTTGAAAAATACTATCGTGTGATTAAAAATATTATTAAAGATTGTTGTATTGTAGACAGCAATCCTCAATTGTTAATTGATTATTATTAATACTAATGACTTTGAATTGAGCCATACTATACTGGTTATTAATTAATTATACCGAAGTCAGCAATATAACTAATTCAAGATGTGATATTGCACCATTGTGGTGTGATAAATAATTTAACTTGCTAATTAATATTAACTAGCGAAATGTATTAATTAATACTCGGTCTAGTCTACAATAAGCCTGGATTGGGTATTATATAATTTAATGTGACAGATTAGCAACGGGGAATTTGTGTGACATAGGAGATTGTATGTAAGCTTAATTGTTAATTTTAATCTCAGTACCTTTGAAACTAGAGTACTCTGTTACTAAGTTGCAATAGCTAGTAATAAAATATTTATTTACCCAAACCTATCATTGGACTCGTTTTCTATAGTACTGTATAGGAATAAGCTAGCTTTCCTTTACTGAGATCTCCGGAGCTATTCGAGGAACCTTAAAGTGTAGATAGTTTAGTTTAGTAACGATCATTAAAGCAGTTTAGTAACATTATTATATATACTATATTACGCAGTGTTAGCGAAAATATAGGATAAAAATCAGTATTGGCATCCGGACTTATTACGCTAGCAATCATCTGCTAGTATAATAGTCCAAGCAATAGGTTACATATAATTTATCATTTTACAATCAATTCTTCTAATTTCCATTCTACTCTCTGCTCATTTGAGAGGTAGATCTCAACTAGTTGTTAATAGTTTTAATTGGCCATAAACCCCTATTTGAAGTTCTTTTGCTTACTATACAGCATTTACTTTAAGAAATGCTACCGTACTATATTGTAATGATCCGCTATGGATCAGTAGCGCTAATTATTTTAAAATCATTAATTATCGAAGCATTTGGACATAATATAATAAAATTCGCTTTCAGCTAAAACTCAATCCTAGGCGTACTGATTTGTGAATTACTGTATACCGACATTTAAAAGAAATGTGATGCTTGGTGCCAGCGGATTTTATTTCTATTATTTTGATTATGCTATCTTGTGTTAATTTTACTCAGGTATAAAAATTATAGAGTGAAATACTCACTAGATTACGTCTAATGACTAATAGTCCATATCTACAGCATAGCAGTCTAGACCAAATCTCATGAATTAGACGGTGTTGAAATAAATGAAATAGTTTGAAAAAATTTAGCTCGACAACTAGCAAGCAGCCGATAATCGGATTGTTTGTTATTTATAATTCCTCATAAACGGTCCTGATTTAAAATATTTGATTTCAGGATCTGAAGAGTAAATAAGTAATCGTAATAAAAAGTCAAAAGTTTATGAGAAAACCGGAAATGATCGTTAGGTGATCACTTATATCTCGATACAGGACATTTATTCTATATTTAAGAGAAAAGCTAACAATAATGTATCTTCAGTATATTGCTATAAACAATGAATTGATTAAATCGCTCAAATCTTTCATCAAGTTTATATTATGCAATGTAAGTGATGCAAATCAGTTATTGGGTAAGCTAATGCTGGGGTACAGTTTTTATTAAAATATCGATAATGTCTACGATGGTTAAATTAAAAGTCTCAGACAGGCTTTATAGGTATGTCATTATTGAAACTTTATTATTACTCCCTAGTTTATTTGTACAATTATCAGCAAACGATCATCATTATGAAGTAGTGATCCCGCAGTTGGATCTGTCTATAAGAGTAATGTAGTACATAAACTGTAAAAATAGAGCTAATAAATAGATTGCAATAGGCTAAGGTAGGGGAAGAGACTGAATACGGGAAAGCGAATCCTGGAAATGTACGTATACAGTAAATAGATTAAACACTACATGAGTTAGCTTAAAAACTGGTAACGATAATTTTTGTCTTACATATTAAACCTTCATTTCTTATAAATGTTAGCTCATTTATTTAGCTACTCTTAGCGGAATTGCTGTGCTGTATTATGATTTTGATATTGCAAGGATTGAGAGAGATTAATCTTTACATTAGCATTTTATGAGTAAATTTTTCGTTAATATATTAAACTTCAACTTGTGTTTTGTTCCGAGTACGGTATTGTGCTGCATATTCATGATTTAACTTCGATAATGCATTTGAAATAAATAGTATTTCAGAATCAAATGGGAAAACCGTTACAAAATTTCAGTTTAATCAACAATACTTGTTGAAGATGTTTTTCAGGCTATTTTGATGCATGCTGCATATTTATCCATGTATTTATCTATACGCGTATAAATTAAGAAAAAAATTTAATTTTATCCCACACTATAGTTACTATTTAATAGTTAATTGTTACTGACGAATATTTGTTTCATTATTACGCTGTTTGATAGTGGAATAACATTTGTAATGGAATATGTATAGATTGCCATCAAAAATATATTATCAGTTAATATTAGATAAATTTTTATTGCATTTAGACTAAAATTCGATCAAAAAGGCGATTTTAAGTGCCTTATCCGAGCCCATCTTGATTGAAAGGCTGGCGAGTTACGTGTTGCAAACAAAACTGAACACCAGTATCAAATTAATTTATTGAGTTTTGTATTATTTTTTGGCTACAATAAAAGAAGTCTCTCAACTATTATAAAGTTAATCTTTTCAATAACATAGTTGAAATAGCCGAAATGATTTTACATTATTCTAAACTACAACAGAAAGGAACATCGCTTGAATTTTATATGCAAGGACAATAATTAGTAAAATCTTTCTAGAACGATAAGATTGCAGATAATATCGTAGAATATGAAACAAATATCACGACTTAACGATAAATTTCAAATTAGTCTATTCTTTTTGATTTGTGGTAAATAACGTCATAATATCATTGTCTTAAGTAATAATTTCTATTTTAAATTTGTTACCTACTATTAGAATGACATTTTAACAAATTCGCTTTAGCTACTCTGTTTGAGGTAATAGGGCCACAAACGATCCATTATTCATTTGCTTCATGTATGGATAAAATGAAGATAAATTTAGTAGGTGGGTTAATTAAAAAAGGCAGTAAATTAAGTTCAGTGTTACTATGGATACTCGACTATTCTCGCTTTACGTCTGTTTCATTCATTAAATATCAATACACGTAATTAATCATTTCCTACTGAATTAAATAAATTATTACTTGGTCGATATTTTTGTCTCACTTTAATGTGCATTACATAATCGATATTATACGCTCATATAGCTTGTACTATCACATGAATGATCCCTCCGCCGTATTTTTATCATAGTTTAGTAAAATTTTATCACATATCCGAAAGTACTTGTAAAATGGTTTAATTATGTAAGTTAAGTTTAGTAGTGTGATTTGTAGGGTAGGTTTATTGTTGGTATATTACTCTATTCAGATTATCATTCAGATCTATTCTCATTACTAGCTTTTACGATGTTGTAATTTCTGCGTACTTTCTCATTTAGGGCCTCAATGATTTAAAATGGATATAAACAATTTCGATAATCTTACTTACAACTGCAGTTCAAATATAGCAGATAATAATCTTGCTGTTGTGCCTACAACTTCAAACAGTATCGCCATAACAACGTTTTACTTGATCGTAGCAATTTGTGCGATTACTTCCAACGGTTTCTTTATTTCTTATATGCTAATTCAATATAAAAAAATAACTCCTCACGACGTCATAATCTTGAATTTATCTCTTTCCGATTTTTTTTATATAATATCATTGTAAGTATCAATATTCTTAAATTTTTTTAAGCATCACAAAATCTTGTTTATGGACATATAATTACCTTGATATTGGCATGATACGATTCTAATTTCTACAGATACCAATCTTGTATAAAAGCACAAAAAATTCAGATTAGGTCAATTATGCTATATCATGCTATATCATATTAAGCCTCGTAAGCCTGAAATATATAATAACGTACTATAGTTCACTCCTTAATTGCACCTAAATATTAACGTCGAATATATCATTTACTATATATTCTCCTTATTAAGCTCATAATTACAGAACTTTATTAAAATTAGATATGAAATGATAATCTAGAAGAAATCATAAGCAAAGAATCTGTAAACAAGTACGGTACTGTTCTCACACATGCATTAAGTTTTCTCTGACTGGAATTTACCAATAAGATAAATTCTCCTCAATACTTATAAAACTCACACCCGATAGGCTTCACATACTGTAAAAACAGTCAGTAAGTCCTTTCACTTTTTACTTTACAGTTTCCATACTAAATAATTCTGTGATTTACTTTGATTGAAACATTGTCAATTGCTAATAAATAATATGTATCAATTTATACCATTACTTTAGAGGGTGGAATCTTCTTCCTATTACGTCGCTCTCTGTGAGTAAACCCATTTTCCCTCACAACACATTTTTATGCCGGCTAGCATTTTCATCGTTTGTTCTATCATTTTTCGTTAATATCTGCTTAATGGCATCGAGTGCAATGGTTAGCTATTACAAGATTGCTCAATTAAAGATAAAGTTCACATTATCTCGATCTTGGCTTATGGTAATTTTCGCCTATACCATCTCTATCGCGTTGCTGCTATTTCCAACATTAGGCTACTGGGCAAGAATTCCATATTTTCGTGGAGCTGGTTTGTGCATGATTGACTTTAGCCCATCAATCACAACAAATAAAGCCATTTTTCTATTTGGAATTATTTTTCCTCTACTTTTGTCGACCACGATTATTGTGGCATTATGCTATTATCAAATCTATAAAATAAT
This sequence comes from Trichoplax adhaerens, assembly GCF_000150275.1. Classification (NCBI taxonomy): domain Eukaryota; kingdom Metazoa; phylum Placozoa; class Uniplacotomia; order Trichoplacea; family Trichoplacidae; genus Trichoplax; species Trichoplax adhaerens. Next base: position 788,884 of record NW_002060947.1, read on the forward strand.
TCACAAAAGCAATAAAATTATATGTAATTATAACGCAGAAAATCATCCGTTGTCGAATTTATTTCGTCATCGAAATAAAAATATCAGGGGCTTTTCGAGGTACGATGTTAAATTAGCAAAGACGCTTGGCGTTATATTTAGCTTATTTGTCTTATCATATGCACCTTACGCCCTAGCCAATATATTTTATTTTTTTGGCTGGGTTCGTATAACTTTAACACAAGGATTGTATTTATTAATTATTTCATGCAGCAACAGCGTATTCAATCCTATCATACTGTATAGTCGGCGGCGTAAGCGTATTCAGAAAAGTAAGATTAAAGTGGTTAAACAAGTTAAAGGAAGTAGTAATCCACTCACGGTATCGACCAATAATTTAAAATTATGAATCCAACCTATCTTATTAATTCCAGTATTATGTCCAATTGGAATTATCCAGTTATAGATTTTACCCTTCCCCCTTACATTTACATTTATGCCTACAGTTTGACTCTATTCTCGATCTACTTAATCATTCATCCACTATTGATCTCTATAACTATTAATTAAACAAAAATATATATAAGATAATTGCAAGACGTCTCAATAAAGTATCTATATACGTATCATCCTAATTTATTGATTATTGATTTAATCAATTATGGAGGTAATGTGGATGACTGCATCCCATAAAAATCTACTGTCTTTAATAAGTTTATAATTTTCCAATATATAATTATTAACTGCAAATGATTAAATGAAGCCGCCTTTTATATATAGAGCAATATCATAAGCCCTCAAATCATAATGGTTTAAAAGTATGTTAATGAAATTTCTCACGATTTTACGTAACGATATGGAAAAAATATTTAATTGCATAGGTAGAGTATTTTAAAGTATATTTTTAAAATGAAAAATTTTTACTTTTTTATGAAAATCTTGATTCTTAAATTAATCATATTGCATATAGAAATGCTTAATCACTTATATAGCTAATAATTACAGTTTAATCTGTCATAAAATATCTTTAAGATTTTGACCACAAGGTAATTAGTGTTAGGTCCAATTGTTGTACTAGTAATTGCTAGACAACGCATTTTATATGATATATCTTGTGGATCCATGGAATGGTATCATTTACTTTATCAATGGCACCGCAATACTGGAATAACTGAAGCAGGAAAGTGTTGACAATATGTTGATGCCATTCATTATTATTATAACTATTTCTAAATAAATAGGATAGCTGTCAGTACTGCTGTACAAGTTTTCATTAAATCGATTCAGATCCACTTAATAACCCGATAATATTATAATCGGATATGAAATTATTCTGGATAGAAGTATTGATTTTTAAAGTCGTAAAAATATTGTCCCTGACATAAATAATTTCTACTTTATTAACTAAAAGTTAAGTTATAACATATATCCTTCTAATCAATAGAGATATTGTCATTTTTATCATCCTTTATCTACACGTTAATACGGTATTGTAATCACAAATTGATTTCAGTATCTTGCTAACATTCAATAAATTCTTTATTCTGTTTTAGATTTGTCAAGTGCTTAGTTACAAATGTTATGCAAAATAAAATTTCTTACTCACCACTTAATAAACAGTAGCGTAAACATTATCTAGCGATAACTGACTAGGGATAGTTGTGTGCATTATCAAGACTCTCATGTGCTACTAGAAAAAGGCTAGAGTTAGGCTTAGGCAGAATACAACTTAGATACTCGTTCAGAAACTGATATTAGAAGGTTGATTCGGATTAGTAGGCAGGTATGACACTGATTGACGAATACTAAAGCACAAAACGTTTTCTACTGCCATCTTAAGAATCATAGCCATGGATGTTATACTTATACTTCGTAGCTGATAACCTTGGCAATATATCAGTATTGGCGCTTTATTATCATCAAGGATAAAAATGAAATCAGATGCAAAGATTCCTTAAGCCCTTAAAATTTGGTTTAGCCATTTTACTTTATTGCAGGTACCACAAAGCTATGTATTGAGATGTGCTAATGGTTGAATCGAGCAAACTTTGAGCGCATTAATACTCAACCAAGTGAACTATGTCATTAGTATGATTGTATATTAATTACTACGTTTAAAGAAAATTAGAAACTGCGAGAGTAATGGGTATTTATGTCGTACTTTCCAGCATGTATTGTAGTAAATCGATTGTAGATGTAACTAAGTATGGTTATAGTCAAAAGCATCTAATGCATAGTATAGTCTGTCTAGGTAACACTACGTTTTTTTCTTGAGAAATTCCTAACAGAAATTATGTGAATATAAAAGTAGGGAAGCTATGGGTAAAGGAAAGCATTTATTTAAGTTGAATTCTCTATTACATCTCGTGTCGCTTAATCATGCTTTATACATAAGTATTATTATTACCAGCACACAATTGCGTCTGCGAAATCAGTTCTCAGTAATCAATGTAGCGATACTGTTTAAATTTCCTATCATCTGTCATTCTGAGTGTAGTTTATGTTTAAATTTCTATTAGTTTCTTTATTATTTCCAGTAATTCCCTGTAGCGCTGTAAAATTAAATCGGTTGCAGTATTTTATTATTAAGCTACCAGTTTACCAAGGGGTATATAAATACGCCCGCTGAAGATTTCCAGTTACTCACGTACAGTACATTGCTTGTTCTTTTTATTCATTTTTGCTTTATCTACTCACATATCAGACTATGTACTGTAATATGAAATATGCATACAAAATTTTTTATATAATATAGATTATTAGTTATATTTGTTTGTTTCTAGCAAATAGCTTTCAATTTGTAATCTATCCTATCTGTATTTTCGGATTGGCTCATCATCTTCTTTTAAGGCCTAATAAGATACCATTTGCTGGTGATAAAGTAGATCCTGCTGTAATTTGCAAAGGTGTTTCGGTTTCGTTGACGGTCAGTAACTGAAAATTTTGTAAAATAGCCACTAGAGCGGCTCTCACTTCTAACAAGGCTAAACGTGTTCCAATACAATTTCGAGGACCACCGCCGAATGGAATAAAGGCCATAGGATGGTGTTTGATTTTTTCTTCCGGTGTGAATCTCTCAGGTATAAATTTTTCAGGATTAGGCCATATTTGAGGATTGTGATGGACTGCATAAATTGGAATAACTGCCATAATACCCTTAGGAATACGGATGCCATTAATGGTAGTATCTTTTCTAACATCACGATGTGCCATGTAACCAGCAGGATACAACCGTAATGTTTCAGAAATGGTCATTTCTAAATAAGGCAAATTATTTAAGGTATCATAATTTACAGAGGTCGTATCAGGACAATTGGAATCAATTTCGTCGTGCAACTTGCGTTGTATTTCAGGGTTGGTCGCAATTAAATAAGATGCAAAGGCAATGGTATTTGCTGTTGTTTCATAGCCGGCTATAAGGAATACAAATGCTTGGCTTACGATTTCATCATCACTTAGTTTATCATTGTCCCCAGCTTCGATCATTTGCTGCAGAATATCTCTACGACAGGGTATCCCAGCTACCATAGACTTTCTCCTCTCCTTGATGACACTTTTGACTGTTTTAGTTAAATAATCCATAGAATAGGTTATTTTTCCACCTAAGATTGGTTCTAGAATGCGAAATAGTGATGGCATAAATATGATTAAAAACTGTAATAAACCAGGTAAACTTCTAAATAGCGTAGCAGCTGCTTCGGTTAATTTTTCTTCTTGCTCCTGTGACTCAATTTCTATTCCAAATACGGTAGCAAGGATGACAGACATTGAAAACTTGCCACTTTGACGCCAAAAATCGATTGGTAAGCCTTTGGCTATCGCATCATCGCAAGATTGTATTAGATCATCGCTAGCATTGTCAATAATGGGCATAATTGACTTTAGCTTTGCAGAGCTAAACGTTGTAGTTAGAATAGTTCGAACACGCTTCCAGTCATCATCCTTTAATTCTTGAAGCGAATTGCTAAAAGGGCCAAGACTTTTAGTTAGAGAATATCGATTTGAAAAATTGGAAAATTCTTTTACCATAACGGTCCTTAACATTTCAGGATCGTTAAACCATATCGCTGGGACTTTAAAAAAGAGAGTTCCGTAGATGTTACCGTACATCTGTAACCGCTTGAGTTGAGCAATGTGGCCATTGCCAGGACCAAAATCGGTTACATTACCAACAATTAGTTTGGGTTTGGGAACGTCTATTCCTAGTCTCTTAAGACGACAATATGGGGCGATGAGACTTGTATATACATACCATAAAATGCAAGCAGCAATACATAGGAAAATAAGACAAATTTTTCCTAAAATAGATTGAGGTAGGCATAAGAAATTTGCAATTTCAACGACCATCTTGACCAACAAATTCCAGTAATTTAATCGATGAATTAACAGCAAGTGAAGCAGACGATTGAGATCAGTGCGAATGTAATGATTAATTACAAAACTAGTTCAGACTTTTAAAAAGCTAGAAAGTATGCGAATTCTCTTAGTCAGCAAAATATAGTCATTAACGTGATAGCCGACAATGCTGATACAAATTCCCACGTTAAGCTTTAAATAATTACAATCAGCTGACCAAGCAGAATAAACTGTATTGAATTGAATTAATTAATTCGTGGGTAGTATTAAACTACAGTACTGTACTGTCGGAAATACGTGTTCCATGAAGCTGCTGAAATATTGAATGCGTTACCAATAGTTGAGCTGGCATTTAAAGTCGAGCTCATAAAATAAAAGGGATCTTCTTTACAAGGATCTATGTGTTAGGTTGCGTCTCATTATTGACTTATCAACACGAAATTGTACTATAATTTAATTCACAATCGTATAGTATTAAATAAACAAGTGAGAGCTGATCGTAGATAAAGCATAATGATCTTCAATATACTGTGCTGTAGTTAGTAGTGATAAAATAACTTGAATAAAAAATTTTAAGTTGAGAATTGGAGCATAAGATGAAATTGCGTAGATTATACTGCCCTCAATAACAGAAAGTAGACTAGCAAGGGCTGAAGAAAATTTCTAGTTACCTTGAATATCACACAGAATGATCCAACATTATTATTCTTACTGTCAGCAACGCCATTTGAACTGCAAATTACGGATTTCATAGTCATTTACTTGTAAATTCCTATTCGAGTTTAGGGTTTAGTGGTTCAATTAGGGTTAGATTTCGATCTTTAACATTACACAGAATAATATGCTGTCTTAAAAAACTCATCATATCAACGCATCAATTTCTTCCAGTTTCCAAGAAACTCTACAATCAGCGCTAGACCTAACCCTAGCAGTAACTTTAACACTTACTTTGACTTGCTTCGACAGATTCCAACCCTAATCGCTCGAAAGATCTGGTAAAGAGTAGAGTACTGCTACTACAACGCCTAAGAACTACCCTTGTAAAAGGCTCACCACCAGTAGATACGCTGTACTATAATCTACAAAATAGCTTTATACTATAACACAGAAATGCTGTGAGCAACAAGACTTTCTTCAACTCTATAATTTAGGCAAGGTAGTGCCTGAACAGGCTTTGAAGCCATCTTTGCCTTCGAAATATTTTGTTTTTATACGAGTAAACAACTTGCGAGCAGACAAGAACGTCAAGTGGTCTGATCAATATACGCTGTACTATAATATACAAAATAGCTTTATACTGTAATACAGAAATGCTGTGAGCAACAATACTTTCTTCAACTCTATAATTTAGGCAAGGTAGTGCCTGAACAGGCTTTGAAGCCATCTTTGCCTTCGAAATATTTTGATTTTATACTAGTAAACAACTTGCGAGCAGACAGAGCATCACGTGACCCGATCCATATACAGTACGTCCAATACAGTACATCGTACTGTACACTGTAAAGTCCTGTACTGTACTGTGTCGTACTGTACCGTACCGTACAGTACAGTACCACCATTCCAATTCGCACTTCATTTCCAAATTTCCTTTACGACGTCAAATCTACTTCTGGACAAATGGCCGAGCCAGGTATCGTCAGCTAAGATTTCTACTTAAACTTGACTGCTGCCATGAATGATATAATTATGACAATAATACTGTAGTCCTTTGTAACCAAGTCTTCTTTCTTAATCATGTTTCAAATAATTACTTTTATTCTTATTGGAAACTCAGTGATAATAGTAGTACAACAAGTCACCGATCGTACAATTTAGGATTCAGTCGAGAAGGATAGCGAATCGATTCATATAACCTTACAGCCAATAACAAAACAAAATCAATACCACGTTACGCAGTATTATCAAATGGAGTTCAATAGAGAATTAATCGAATCACTTATAGTAATCATAACTAGCATTAGCGATAACATCGAAGCAAGACTATTCGCTACATCCTTTCAATTGCAGCTAGTGAACATCAGCCACAGCCGAATATTACTACTTAGTTACTTCTCCCCTTTCTTGAATACAAAGATACGAGGCGGATATCTAAAGACAATGTTATTACTCCGTTGACATAGTCTGCTTGCATACGCACAGTGCTCTAATATGTTATTTTTTAAATATAAAATTGGCTGCCTTGAGTGGATAACCTCACAAAAGGAACTTGTCTAATCATAATTATGCAAATTCCATATCTACGAGATAAAAATGTCCGTGTTATATTTTACATAAATTAATATATCAGCATTGCATGGAGCAGTTGTTGTTGCAGCGGATATGGATCACAGTTCAAGTTGTAATTAATTTACATTATACCCTCGTAGTAACTCTAATCTCCACAAATATGGATTGATTATCTCGTCTAATAAACAACTTAATGTATCACCGACGTTTATATCTGTCTTATTGTAGATTAAATGAAACTTTCATTGTTGTGGTAATATAAATTTTTGGAAGCAAAACTGTAATCGATACTTTCGTTGAATAGATGTTGCCCAGACGGATTGTCAAGAAATACAGCTTGTGTCTGAAGATACCCCAAAAGATGATGAGGAGGATGACCGAGAATCTACCTACACCATTACATTAGGCGAAGTAGCTGTCCGTACTTTATTTACGGAATTCACGTCGGCTGCTCAACGTAAAATTGAGCAAGTTATGGCTGAACCTCTTGTAAGTTAATTGCACAATAATTATACGAAGATGTAAGACTCTTTATTATGAAAATTTATTTGGACTGAATTTTATCTCCTCTGCAATCTGGATACTAGGACGTGATTCATATAGAGCATGATAATCTAGCTTTCAATTTTCTTTTAGTGTAATGTTTTATATAGAATGCGTTCCTATTCATTTGAACGGGTATTGACTAGTAATTATTATTATAATAATCAGAGTAAAACATGACTTCAATTTTACCGTAAATTACCTTATTCAATACGATATGTGTATATGGATATCATCATTATTGATATTCTAGTAATTAATTTATTCGTAGCTGGTGACGATTTCAATTTGTAATATTTCATTGTCATTGAATGCATTCCTGCATCTACATTATGCAGGAGCAACTACTATCAAAGTCATTACAGAGAGGTGAAGATCCTGAATTCGATCAGGTAATCTATTGTAGGATCAACAAGGGAAAGGGCTCAACATACGAGCGTATTGCAATGATCTAATCGGCAACAGAAAGTCCCTTTCATGTTGAGAATATGCCATTGAGTGATAATTTGACCTAAAGTATGAACTGATTTTATTGCTTAGCTGGATCCCTATTGTAGCCAATCCTGTAGTTACGCTATTATGCAAGTGATATCGAGATAAAAAAATTATAATTGATGCTCGATAAAGTATTTAATGGACCGCATTCACAATTGACTAGAGATTTACGAAATGTATTTATATTATTTATGAAAAGTTCATTGCTGATGAATCCTTACATTTAATATCATTTTAAATATCGGTGTAGCTTCTGGTATCACTTAATGCAGTAGCTGAACATTGCTTGCCATCTTTAACTAAAACATTGCTTGAATGGTATATTAGACAGGTAAATTGATTATTTAAGGTTAAATTCTTAGTTATGTTACTAATTACCGTCTTTGTTAACAAAAATTGTATATATTGGAAAAGTATTGCATTGTTATGCACGTTTATTGAGACTCATCATAAAATTATGTTATTTTAGAATGGCATGGAATTAGATTGTTCCTTGGATAATTTATCGCCAAGAGTTAAAAAGTTGAAAGATTTGACTATCATTTATTAGGGTTAATGCTTGAAATTTAATTTCTAATAATACAATTATTGCTTTACAATATAGTTTATTTGAACTGAATAAGATCAATGCTAGAGACAGAATAAGAGATGTTTTGATGGAGCGTCGAGATGTAAATATGATCATGTATATTGCTTTAGCACATGTATTCTTTCTTTGTAATGACATGATGGACTTAATTGATTCAATATTTTCGCCTTGAAATCTTTGGCTTCAGCTGGCAGTTGATTTTTTGTTCTGTCTAGTCCTAATTGAAATTATTAAAAAGGTAACTTCGGATTATCATTATTCATTTTGCATATAATTTAATCGCTCTGTTCGAATACTAATGTGGTAACCTTTTTTTATTAATATGTATTGTAGCTACCTGATTGTCCTGTACCGGATCATTTGTTGCAACTTATAGAGGATTTAGCTTTCAAGCACTTTAAAGAAAGAAAGAGGTTTCCATAATGTATTACTTGATAATATATTACTCAATTTTAAATTTGTTTATTACATTTACATGTCGTGCCACCTTTACTTCAGCTACAATTCATCTGAAAGCCAGCATAATGGCCAGCTTATTGCGGACCTGTATGCAGAAGTACTTGGAGTTCTATCTCATGGAAGAGCTCAAGGCGTTCGTAAACGCTTTTTGAAAGAACTGAAAGGCGATCAACCATATGATGTAACTGTTAGCGTTGTTATGGGAATGCGATTTTGCTCTCTAAAGGTATAAATTGTTGTTGTAGACATTACTGAAGAAGGCTTATGCTGTTTTCGTAAACTAATCTATGCTTTATCAATATCGATTACAATGTAATTATAGATGTTTCCCGTTGAGGAATTAGAAGCGTCATTTCACTTTATGCAAGTAAGTAAAGTTAATAAGTTTATGCGAATGATATATACTCGTATGTATAAGAGTATATTACATAAACTACTAAGAAAGTGGAAATCGACATAGGAAGTCACCGCTGGGTGCCTAAATTGTGGGAAGGCTGATTATTTTCCGGTCACTTTACTGTATCGCATCAAATGAATAAGATTGGCATTTGTACTACAAATAGGATTGTGCTGCATTCTTTAATGAAGCCAGAAATCGTGATGTTCGTCACGCTATGGCTGCCATGATGGTGGAACTTTTAGTGCCTGTTGCTGGTGTTAGTTACCGCTTTTACCACTACTTTACATGTCCATAACATAGTTTGTATTTTGTGTATTTTTACTTAATAATTTGATGTGCAGATGGCAAAGCGAGAAGTTAATGTACCGGCAATGAAGAACTTTGTTGAAATGCTATACTTTAATGCCTTGGACCTAGCCAAGAAAAGTAGGCATGTGTCTGTAAGTTCAAATGTAAAAGTACTGTATTCTTCGTAGGAAGTAATATGTTTTGATTGCGAAGTATCGAAATAAGTATTTAAATATCACAAGAAGTATACTCGCTACTACGTTATGCAAGTAACGCGACTGCAGAAGGTATTATTTTCAATTTTACAGGTAATATTTCCTCTTGTAACAGTGTTGCTATGTATCAGCCAAAAATCATTTTTCTTGTCAAATTGGGGAGCCTTCTTGACTATGTGCCTAGCAAATTTAAAGGTTGTAGTAGTTGTGTAAACTCTGGCAAGGAATTGCATTTCCTCATCAGTGCATTTAACTCATTATTATGTAAATTCGTTGTGGTATAACTTCAATGTTCGTACTTAGTATATTTTACGTGATATTTAATGTTAAATAGCACAAAGTTGTTACTACTCAACGGATTGCCTTGGAATCGCTGTATAGATCCATTTGGTAATATGCTAAATTGCTGCAGTACGCTAATTACTTTACTGCAAAGTTGTGATATATTCTTTACTTTAAGGGTTTACATGATTCGTATCAATGGAGAGGATAATAACAATACAAATAGGTATAAATGTAATTATTAGCAAATATGAGTTTTATATATGTATTTAGCATAGTCAGTTTTAATATTGTTGAGACTGTTGCTAATACTTGCATTCAATGCAACAAATAGTCGCCTTAGAACTATTATGGAAGCACTGTTTCCACGAGGTTCTAGAAATGCTGTGCCGCGGAACATGCCTTTAAACATATACGTTCGAATTATTCAATTTATAGCTCAGGTACACTTCATGCTGTTTGTATACGTGTAAAGGATGAAGTTGAGTGACAATCATTTCTACTTTATTACAACACTATAGGAAAAATTAGATTTTGCCTTTAAAGAAATTATATCTGATCTATTGGGAGTTAATAAAATTTCGAAACAATTCGTTATCAACCCGGAAGTACGTACGGTGACGAAAAGTGTCTTTTCTGTGCCGCTGTTATAAACCTAGCTGAACTTGTTCTTCTAATAATTTATCGATTCCAGCGAATGACAATTGGTTTGAGAGCTTTTCTAGTTATTGCGGATCAGTTAGAGCAAAAGGTTTCAATATTTCGTTGTTTAATGGCCTGTAAACAGTAGTTAGTTTGCGTATTAAAAATTAACAATTTATGTAATCTTTACAAATGTATTAGGATGATCCACCGCCAATGCCTAGTACAATTGGTATGTTACCATCTGGGAATCTACTAAGAACGAAGAAATCGTATTTAAATACTACTTTAACTGAAACTGGTGCGAAAGAGCTTGGCATTGGACCATACTACTATGGGTAGGCTTTATGGATAGATATACAGCATTTGTAAATTCTTATCAAGCAATTAAGGATATAAAATGTCATTAATAAATGTGCAGTATAGGTTATATATTTCGAAAAATAGAATGCTGTTCAAAATGTAACTGCATTAATGTGGAATTTAATGCTTATATCATAGTATTAGAAAAGCCCTTGATTGCATCTTACGTGCACTAGATGCACAAATTGGTAGATCAATGTCTATGATCAACGGTCAGCTTCTTCACAAAGAAGTTGACGATTTAATGTAAGCAGCGCACTATCTTCTTTCTGATTTTCCGTGAGCTAGTTCTTAAGTTATAGTATAATTATAGCGATAAACATATATTTTACGTATTCAATTTTAGAAGCGAAGGTAAAGCTAAAATTGAACTATTTCGCACCTGTGTTGCAGCAATTCCGAGGTAATCATACCCCTCTTTCGAAATCCTATTAAACGTAAGGTTTCATAATTATGGTTATTGCACATTGTGATTGATGTATCAACAGATGCTTACCGGAAGGTATGACGAAGCTGGAACTGGTAAACATGCTTTCAACATTGTCTGTCCACGTAGATAATGAATTGCGAAGGTTCTATAATTAATCTATATTTTAATAATTTGACAATTGAAGTAAAGAATCAGCATTAATTACTAATGTATACCTAACATAATAACATTTTCTAGCTTTGCAATATCCTCTCTTCAAACATTGCTATTGCATTTTCCTGATTGGACTGAAATTGTCTTTAAAGGTTTAGTGTATAATTCTTAATGATATTTACGAGAAAAAATATACATGTTGCATATTTGTGTTCATGCTTATTCTTTATGGTTCTGATTAGGATTTGTCAATTTTATCGCGAAAGAAGTTCCTGCTACAAATACTGAAATTGTGCATAATAGCCTACGGTTGTTGTATCAACTACTTACAAACTGGAAATCAACCGTGTTTTCGCAGGACGATCATGTATGTAGTCAAACCACGTATAATGGAGCTGTTAATAGAAGATTAGCAAGTTTACTTCTTGTTATCTTTTATAGAAGTATGATAAGGTCAAGTACCTTGCTGAAGAACATTCCAAAAGTGCATTCGAACATGTTTTTCATTGTATTGAAGGTTTGGCTTTGGTAATGCTTTGCAGGTATTTGCCGTCATCATGATGATGTTTTAGGTTCCTTATCTGCTAAAATTTGATGCAAAACTTTTCACTGTCTGCAAATATGTTAGTTTGTCTTCAATAGTACGGAAGATCGCTATTGTAATCCTAAAAGAAATACGCAGTGTTATTGAAATAGCTGGCAAGCACAATATTTTAAAGGTTTGCAGAGTTTTGTTTAAGAAAAGTATTTATCCAATGTAAATAATTTTCGACATGATACCGTCGTCTTTTGATATTTAGATTAGTGAGCAACCGGTAATCCAGTTTATTGATAATATTGGACCTAGCGTTTTTGAAAAATATGTTGCCAACATACCTGGAATCGATAAAGTATTATCTTGATATTAATAAATTACCGTGTCTTATTCTTTAGCTGTATTAAAGCCCTTGCATATATTTTTTAATGTAGGAAAATATAAATATAAATGCTCTATTATTGAAATTTGACCTGCAATGGCTATCTGAAAAAGCTGTATCGCTTATATCAAATGATCCTTTCCAGTCAGAGGATCAACCTTTTACTAAAGCTACTCAGTATCCTATAAAAGAAAATGAAATGTTAGAAGCAATCACAAACGATCAAAGTATTCGACGGGGTGCAATCAGTACTTCGCCTTGGATTTCTTTTTTGTTAGGATTGTTTCATCAGCATAATCTTCCGAAGCATTGTTGTACTGCCTCCATGTATGCATGGCTAATTTTGCAGACAAGAACGCAGTGCTTGAGTCATTTAATTGATCCAAGGTAAGATTTCGTGAATAAGCACGTTTTTGCTCGATCAAATAATATTTAGTAATATCTTGCTCATGTTACTTAGCCTAAAGAAGCCGTCAGTAACCGCTGGACTACCTACCAAAAATGATTTCTTATTGCTCCAGTATTATCTGATGTTGTCATGTGCTTGTTGTACTCATAGCATCTTAAATCCTAATAATCAGTGTCTTTCTGACCAGGTGTACGGGTGAGTATGTTGTTGAAGTACATTTAATATGTATCATGAGTATTAATGTCAACCCAAAATATTTATAACATCTGCTTAAATTGTAATACTGACAGGGTATCCATCGAATTGGGTGAAAAATCTGAAAATTTAAAAGTATGCACCGTTAATTTATATAGGGTTAATTCAAATACTTAGTAACTGAACTGAAGTGACTAAAATTTCGTCCTCGTTCTAACCTTTTAAATTGGGTACGCTACCTGCTAGAGCAATGATCCAATTCAAGCATATCTTAAAACGGTACTATCTTTATTGAGGCACGATTCAGAGGCAGTATCAGATGCTGCTATTTCCGCTTTAGGGCACTGTAATGCTGCTACTTTCAAGTAAGATATGCACAATTGTAAAGAAGACGCACGGTTATTGTTTCGATTAACTTTTACATCGTAATCCTAAAATTTACCTTTTAACTCGTATTCGTAGATTGTTGTCGAGCGAGATTTCAATAATGTTGAAAGAACGCGTTGATAAGCAAAAAGCTGAAGTTAGTTTGTCGCTGACGTATTCTATAAGCTATTAGCAGTTGTTCTATTAACCTAATAGTTAATGAGGAATCACGTATTTTATAGTCTGTTCGTAAGCGCCGTAAAAGAGACCCCATACGCATCAAATTTGTCAAGATATTTGAAATTGCCGCTGAAAACAGCTGTTTCGTTCCAAAGTATGAGATTGAGCTATTTAACATCATTGAAGGACTTCCAAAAGCTATATTTATTGCTGCTGTACTACTAAATTTAATAATACACGCTTTACATAATAGTAACTTTACTGTGGACAAGAATACTGGTCTAAATATGATATTTGTAGACTACATTGAAACCACAAGGTTTGTAAACTGATTATAGTATGATTGTTAACTATTCTTCCTATGTAAGGTAATATCGTTTTTCTGTAAAACAGGTGCCATCTAGATTTAGAGAGCTCTAATGATGCAGCTTCTGCTTGGGACTTGCGTTTACATTTTTGCAATTTCTTACGAAATTTGATTAATAACGTTCCAGGTATGTTACTTAATTCTATTTAACAGTAAATGCATTTTCTTACGAAATTTGATTAATAACGTTCTTGATACGATAAATAAATTCTATTTAACAGTAAATAATTTACGGATTCATAAACTGGATTTTAACAGTCACACTTATAAATTACCAAGATAATTGTAGGCCTAATTTGCTTACCCACGATATGCGACGAAATCTATTTCTTCTTTGTGCATCGTGCTGTGAAGAGTTTACGCATTATTTAAGCGAGAAATTTAGTGATTTCAGGCAAGTGAAGTTCAGCTATAGTAACTATGATTTACCGATGAATTATTTAATCCATCAAATTTTATAATTCAGACAATGTCGCAATCCACCTAAGGACGTTATGTTGTCAGCATTAGAGGTAGTATGTTGTACTAAGTATCGAGATTAACCAACAACAAATGATACAATAATTATAATGGCAGGGTGTAAGATACTATTGTTTCATAAGTAATTCATTTTAGTTTACGGTTATTTACGAAGACATAAAAGAACAGATTTTCTTGCTAATTTTTCCTGCTTAATACTACTATGTGGGATAAGAATTATGTTACATCTATAAACTGGTCCTTTGTAGGGTATGTCCGCTATTGCGTGCTGCGGTCCAGTTTTCGATCCTAAAGGAATTGAAGAAAATGGATACCTGTATGAGTGGCTAGACTCTATAATTGAATGCAAGAGTAATCGCAAGGTTGAGTATTACATATCAGTATTTTAATTTTACAATATATCTGGTATGTAATCAAACCTGTTGTGTCAAATATTTTAGATTTATGGCATTGGTTGTAGAACTGTTGAATTACTTTTAGCTTATAACGAGACCTGTCATTATTTCTTGGATTGGATAAGCAATAAATGCTTGACGGCATCGCCGTTAGCTTCCTGTGGCTTGTTTCGCGCGTTTTTAAACATTTTTTCGAGAAGGTATTTTTCATTTTCAATGATTACCTTACCTTTTTTCTAGCTATAAATGTATTCTTCCAAACTGTAATAGCATAGTAATATGGTAAATGTCTTTTAGGAATTATCCCCTTCGATTGATACGGACATTAAATGTTATCCTCTTTAAAGCAATGGATACCGATCAAGAATCGCGAGGATGCGCAGTTCGGATGCTACACGTATTAGATAAGTCAGTCGCTATTTATCGTTGAATAATTATATTCTCGTAATGTATCTTGTACTACTATTGTTAAATGATGCTAAAATAATGCAATGTTATCCGCAGACGGTATTTAAGTATATATCGAGAAAGCACTGGATTAAATGTCTTTTCATCAAGTCAATTTGCATTAATAACTTTAAAGCCAGAAGTAGATCTGTCTGCTACTCTTGCGAAGTTATATCCGGAGTTTACCATACCAATGTTTTCAGGTAACATATCATGAAGTTACTATTTTCGTTCTTTCTTATGGATTGTAAGCTGATATTAAATAGAGATTTTTGATAACGTAATTTTCAATAGAAATGTGCGTTAGCCTAAGGAAAAATGTAACAGAAAAGCGACGTTTATTTATAAACATGCTTCCTTGGATGCAAAACATTGAACTTATAGACAATGCCGCCAGTAGTCATGTCACTAGTAATACCGAAATGATATGCGATGTTAACCTAGATGAGTTTCTCCAAGCACGTGGACGATTGCAAGGGGAAGGATGGGGTTCTGTAACTGCTACAGAAGTGGTAGTATGCAATCTATTTCATATAACCTGCAAGGTAACAATTTGGCAATGAAGTTATGCCGTAAACATTAATGTAATCAGTATTGTTTTAATTTATTTTAGTATTCAGACGACTATGCTAGAGAATTAGCTAACTTATGGTGTGCCCTATGTGATGCCTGGAATGGAAATTTAAGAGTTATAAAAAATTTCTTTTGTATTTTGGCCGGAGCTGGTCTTAGTAACAGTTTATTAGCTCAGGTACTCTATAAGATATTGATATTATGGTAATCTTACTTACTAATATTACTAGTAATTTGTAGATTAGAAATTCAAATTTTGGCAGATAGCCATATGCACTCTTGTTTTACGGTAAAAACTTTTTATCATTATTTATACTTATATTCAATTAGATAAAAACAGTTATAATGTATATCGGTGAGCGAATGCCTGATCGCGTAATTGAAGAATTATTTCAGGATTTAAGAGTAAGATTTTATTTTTAATTGTCTGTATTAATTCAATTTTGTAATATTTTCTTAAGTCATATAACTGTAAGTGAATAAGCATTGAAGTATGTTGACACCTACATAATTTGTTAATAGCTTGTGGAAAATTTAGCTTATTCGTTCGATAGCAGCGATAGTACCGGAAAACAATTGGCCTTTCTGGTAAAGGCGAAATGTTTAGATCCGACAGTAAATACTAGCAATCAAAGTAAGTCGTTTGGCGAAATAGTATTAATGTATAGTCTTAGTTCGCATCGTACAGACAGCAGTATTTTAAAAGGCGCCATTGATCATATCGATTTATTAAGAAGTGTTGTATGTGCATGTTCATATTTTAGATACCACATCAGACGGAGCAGATCATACTAAGAAGAGAAAGCATTCATCAGTTTCCGATTTCGTCAATGTAACTAATCCTAGTGAAGATGGATTTTATCGTACTATTCACAGAGATGGAAAATATGGTATGTCGAAAAGTTATATTGAAATATTATGTAAATAATTTCAGCACTAATCAGTGAGTAATATCGCTATAAATAGAGACGGAATTTTCTAGTGATACATCAACTGTAAAGGAAGAATTTCTGACGTGGGCTAAAAGCTGGTCTCTATCAATCCGTAACGGTAATGGTAAACCAGTACCATTACCTACTCCGAGTGATCTCTTGACTCATGCACCACTGTATGAGTTATTTTCTGCTGACAAGTCTACGATCGGTCATTTCAGGTAAATTAGACGTTTTCCATGATATGTAATTACGATCGAAGGTCTAGAACTTTTCCAAAGATTTTTTTTAAACATTGACTAATCGCGACTACTTATATACTTGAATCCGTAGGTGCTATTTTTCCTTAATGCTCATATCTGAATTACTGTTAAATCGAGTAACGTTCGATAGTCATATCCACATGCCACTATTACTGCATGTTATTTGTCTTGGTAAGATATAGGTAGTCACTCTTTCGCCTATACAACATGTCATGAAAACTTTACATAGAATACTTGCATTGATTGGTATTTAGAAATAGTTATTAGGCTTTTGTTGATGGAATTATTTTGATATTTGATAGGAATGGATCACGTACACCAAGTAGTTCATGATCATTGTAAATGCCTCTTAATTAGGCTTTTGATACTTATTTCCTACCAAGATCACTTGTTGGACATTGATACTTTTGTGGGGATACATCCGTTTAGTACAGACGTTTTAGATTCACCATCGGAAGTCATAAAACGGTTACGCAAAGGTCGAAAGCTAACAACTGGAGAAACATTAATTGCTGACGTTGATTCTTTGTCGACGAGGGAATTCAATAAAATAGAGAAATTAATTGAATTGCTACTATTGAGTGGCCATAAACCGTTATGGCAATGCGAAGAAGTCACTCCAAGAAATATGTCTATCAAAAGTATTGACTCTTTAGAAAATTTTGTAAAGAGCATCATCGATGCAGCCTCCGTATTGCAGTCCTGTAAAGAATTGAAAGAAAATTGGATACAAGTTGCTTTACAGTGGGCAACATCTTGCTCGTCACGTCATTACGCTGGTCGTTCATTTCAGGTTTTGCGACTTCTGTGTCCACCTCTTAATTGGCCGGCATTTTCAGACATACTATCGCGTTTGTGCGATACGGCGACTGATCTTAATGAAGATGTTCAAGGCTATGTATTGGAAATTTTGTTAACTTTAGAAAGTGCTATTGATATGCGTTTATCACCCTTAAAAAAAGCTATTGATGAAAAATTAGGCCGACTAAAAACAGATACTAACAACTTCCAGAAGAAGAGGAAAAACTCTACTGCGGAAATGTATGCTGGTAGCCAAAGAAGTAAAATTCGACAACGAAATACAAGCAGCATATCAGGTAATTCAATTATTAATGTTCATACGAAATCTGGCTCCCGAAGTGAATCAATATCATCAATTACTGAAGAATTAAAAATTGATGAATTTTGTAATGATGAAACTTTCGATGTAATTTCTGGCGACGTAAGTAGACAAGTAAATTACGATGATGTAGCAAAAGGCAATTCTGAAAGTAAAGCGGATCGTCATGGGAATAATCATACAGATGATAATCTGATTACAGAAGATGAATTAAGCCTGTTATTAAGCGAAGAATCTCGAGATTTACTTGCGAGAATCTTTTGGTCTTGTGTATGCTTGCTAGAGTCAGACTACGAGCACGAGTTTCTTGTGTCACTCAGAATCATAAATAAGTTATTCAAGTCGCTACGATTTTGCAAAGTACAATTTTATGCTAATTTAGAAATCATATTAAATCAGATGGAATGGACAAACTATCCTGGATTACATGCCTTATTGTTGAAAGGTTTAACGATTCCGTCCATTGTTACATCAACATTACAATTGTTATGTTGGTTAATACCTGACAACGATTATCGAATAATTGACCCATCGCAGCGTATTGCCTTACCGCTCAGTATGATTGCGGTGCTACCTTATTTAATCCAAAATTTTGATAGCCCTGATGATTTTTGTATATCATGTGCGCAAAGTTTTGGATCAACATGTGAAAAAAGTCGTAATTTAAATAACGTTGCTACTTTACTTAAAATGTACATTGACAAAAAGTACCCCCAACCATGTCAAGTTTGGCTATCAGCTGTGTGCAAATATATTAACGACGCTTATCCCGATTTACTAACAACTATATTAACTTTTTTACTGGAAGTTCTAGAGTTTTGCCCTGATAATGTACGGAGAGAACATCTGCTAGTTCTTCAGTCTTATGTTAAGCATATTGATATATTATCTTCAGACGTACAGCAGTGGGGTGGTGAACTTATTCGCACGATTTGCCGTTCCTTAACAGGCTCACATTGGTCGGAAGCGTTAGATATAATAAGATTGGTTGTTGCGAAATCTTCTGTCAATTCTCCACAAGATAGTAATGAACCTCGTGCACTATGGCGATTAGACACTTTTGGTGGAATGGTAAAAAGAGAATTGCCCGGACCTACCTTAAGCTTTAACTACGATTTATCTAGTACAAAAATTATTGGATTTAGCAATACATCGTACCCAGTAAACCTGATCCATAGCCCTATATCATCCGAAAATGACGAAGATGACGAACTTGAGATTGAGAAAATGTGTGCCGCACAAAATAGGACACGAAATTGTTTACGTTTGCTAACGAGCACATGCGGTAATAAATCAGCATTAATTAAAAATTCGTATCAGTCGATTGTATTTAGCTCTACCAGCAGCATGCAAGCGTTCGATCGACGTCAAACTATTGAAAAGAGTTCTTCAGATGAAGGATTGATCATGGACGAAGTTACTCATAAAAATTCAGATTTTCGCAGAAGGAGCCTGATTGGTGTTGTAACTGATTTCGACTTTCTTGATGATGAATACAAAGTAAATGAACAGGCTAATTCTCCCTTATTTAATTGGGCTAGTGTGAGTGTGTTACACTCTCCATCAGCGGAATCAATTATTTCAACTACACAAGAAGAAATCAACCTGCGTAAAGATTTATCGGAATTGGCTTCGATCTGCAAAGAAATGTACGAATCCTCAGATGAAGAATCACAAAGTACTATTGACGATGAAGAATCTGTTAAAAGCATTGATATTAACTTTAAAGTAGAATCAGAAGAATTATCGGTTTTGCCTGGTCCTCACACTGGCGATATTCCGGAATTAGTTGTTGATCAAAAATGTGATGTTGAAGTTGCTATTAGTGATAATAGGATGGAAAAATTATCTGAAAGCGGTACGGAAATTAGCCAAGATAGTTGCAAATTAGTCACTCATAAAGCTGGCAGTCATATTTCCATGTCAAGTCTTGAATCAAGTATTGGAATAGCAAGCGAAGAAACATATAAACGTGGCTCATCAGCATCAGATGGAGGCATGAAAGAACTATCTGAAATGTGGCAAATTCATGCTTCGGCTGTATTATCTAAAAGGATTAATAGCAAACTCTCATGTACGCATGAGATTTTTATAAAAACTTTTAATAGCATCATTTCCACATATCAGCGTTTGACAGACAAGAGCCGTGAAATTACTCAGTTAGATGAGTTTCAGGGTATTGTCGTTAAATTAAGTCACGTATCTCAACTGCTGTATCAGGTTGAAATTCCTTTTGTCTACACCGATTGGGAAAGTTTAACCGAAACTGGCTTAATGCAAGAGCACGCGTTTCATATTATCGAACTACACAACTACTGTAAAAATATCTGTAATCTTACTGATAAGTTATGGGAGGAATTGTATGATATTACGGCAACAGAAGACATATGTGAAACCGTTATCCTTAAAAGAGTGCAGGAATCCCGGATTCAATTATATGGAGATTTGTATCAGGCAGCTTTTACAATAATACTACTATTGGAAAATTACAATAAAAATATAAGAGAATTGTCCATGGCAATTTCGAAAAGCTCTAAGGTATAATATTTACGTATCCATGCTATTATTTGTTAATAAGACTTTAATTAAAATAGACCGTAATTATCTTAATGCCTGAAAAATTTGCTAGATCGTAAACATTACTGAGGATATCGAGAAGTGTCGTACAAGTCTAATTGATGTCAAGAATAAACCTAGTGATCGAACCAGCAGTCCTAGTAGCTTTTGGAGTGAAACCTCTAACGTAAAACAAAAGGCAATAAGTAATATTCAGGAATGTCTTGTGGAGGAAAGCTTCCAGGAAGCTCTTCGATTGTTACATAATAGCAGGTAATGAATCCGCTATAGTAGCGCATACGATGATTGGCATCGGAATAAATTGTTGCTTATCTAAATTTACACAACTAATCAACGTTAGTATAGTTAAAAATCATGGCTCACATGTAAGATGACTTTCGATAGCTTATATTATATGTCTTGCTTTAATCCAATTAGGCGTAAATGGTCTGGCGATGTATTTGGAAAAGATGATAAAGAAGATATTAATATTTTATTGACCATATATTTCAAAAGTATAACAAAGACTAAACACGGTAGCGTACACTCAACGTACTATAGAATTCTCTATTTGAGGTTTTGTAACATTTTTAGGGTTTGTGTCTAGTAACATTTAATAACAAAATGAATTCTTATGACTATAATACTTTAGGTGTAATTGCAATACAAGACTATGCAGAAGAAGTATTAAGAACATGTTACACACCAATTAAAGGATTATTGTTAGAAATTTTACCTCAGCTTAATGACTTGAAACATGAAATATTGTGCAATTATAGTAACACCTCTGAGGTGTTCCATGAAAGTAAAGTGTTTAATTAGTTACCTTCAGTGAGATTACTTTACGGCTTTCTTGAACGTATTAAATCTTTTACTAATGGGATAATACTAATCTCTTTGCTAAAAATGTATGATTGCTATGTTATACTTTGGCAATATATGCATTGCATGCCACTGCTACATAGCATCTCGATTTCACTTGCAGGTTTTATATTCACATATCTAGCTATCAAAGATGTACATTTAATATACTGTAGATATTTAGCAGTTCATTGTATAGAATTTTGCATCAGGAATGGGCTTATTTATCAGTTGATTTACTAAAAGTGAATTGTTTTGTTCTACGGAGTAGTGTAAGCTACCATTACAAAAATTTGTATGCATGTATGTACATAAATATATATATATATACTACCAAAGAAGAGAAAGTAGGTATATGTATACTGTATTTTAAGATATCATTTAATATAGTTACGGCGCATTTCAATTATTTACAATTGTATATTATTGAAATTAAAATATTGGTATACTACATTTTAGCTATCGACAGCTGATTAATGGGTTCATAAACTACGGCATTTTTGGTGTGTTGTTAGCGGCTACTATTTACTTTGCTTTGCATATCTCATGAAGATGCATGTACAATAGAACAACAACCCTATCATAAGCTTAAGTGGTGTAACTTTTCAATCATTGATTAAGCTATTAGTTTTTTACTCACATCTTGTCTTCAAACAAGCATATTGCGAATGAGATAGAAGGTTTAAAATTAGTGCATTACAACGATAATATTTATTTCAATGCGAATATTACTGTATCGTTCTAAAATTAAGACTATCCGTAAGATGTAATTTCTACTTGCATGATACGAATATCGATAAATTTGCTCCATCATAGACGACGCCAGCGATTGAATGCTTTAGACGGCGAGATTTTAAACATTATACGTGTATTATTTTAAAGATTCTGTAGATAAATAAGGAACAAGAATACTTAATGAAAAGATGCTTAAATCGCATTACATCTATCTTGTGTAATCAAGTTTATTCTTTCAATGTAATTAAAAGGGCCGATAATGGGAACTGCGTATAATTGCTGTTTTTATCAACCAAGAATTTTAACCCAATTTTGTTGCAGTTACAGATTTAATTGTATTGCTGTTCTCTAGAATTTTAACTTTAATTGAAGTGAAGAATAATTAAGTTATATAAATGCGCATAGAACTTTTAACAGCGATTTCAGCCTAAAATTTAGTAACATAAGCTATTTTTTCTGTAACTTATTCGTTAAACATCCTGCATTTTAAAAAATTTGAATATCAATATTTAGTAATAGATTGTAGTGAACATAGACCGATGATTGAGTTAATATAACTATCCAACCTAAATTCGGGTCTAATAAGCTGGGAGTAGGTAAATATTAAATTTTAGATTTATTAAATTATTAAATATTAAATTTAGATTTGCTTGTGGTGAAGATGTTGCAACCTATACTGTTTTTCTATTACTGATAGCAAAATAAAGTAGTTACTAATACCATCGCAAATGATCGCAAGAAATTATACAGCTTATCCTAGGGTTATTATGATCAAAAAATTCTATGGCAGTCACCCTAATTAACTAAAAATTATACGGAGATGCTAGCCGCACACAATATTTACTTCGATTAATATACTGTAGGTAAAAAAGTTAAGGCTGTTTAATGCGAATACGAAAGATCTAACGTACAATCTTGTAAGCGAATTTGATTACGCAATGCATTTTAATTAAAATTGCCAAGTAAGATATCAATATAATAAGTAAAAGTGCTGTATCTTGACCAATTGGTTCATTCGGAAAATATAATTGCAATACAAAACGGCCATGTTTGATTATATACCGATAAGTGGTTTTTGCGGTATATTTATCGTGTACCCATTATTTTAAGATGATTGCTTATCTGACTACGGTACTATGGCACCCTCTCTGTGCAAAGAAAATCTTGATGATTCTCTAATTTGAAATTCTAATAGCTGCCATCATTTACAAGAATTGTCTCTTTATCAATGGAACATTGATATTTCATCGCCAACTACTCAGATAAAATCTTAAATTGGTGAATGACATCGTAAAATTAATCCATGTAGTAGGTAAGACACTAGCATTAACTGAAATTAAAGGAATATTATTATTCATTCTACATCTAATATGCATTCTATACAAGCCTTATTTCTCTTGGCATTGATTTCTATCTTCTTTCATTCCTCTAATCATAGATAATCCAAGATAAAGACAATCTAGCTTCACCGTGATAGCAATCAGTATTGTATTATACGACCGTAATATTGTTCACATGGCGCCATTAGTGAGGTCATCACTGTTCTCCTGCGTATGCCGTTAATATATTGATATTTTTTTCGCGGGTAAGTTGTTAATCTATTATATGAAATTACAATTTATTTTCTATCTTACAACGAATAGAACTGTCGTCAATTTTGCTTTAATGTTGTCAGCAATGTCAATTAATAATTAACTCAAGCTAGCATACTGTAATAATGATGATCAAGTAAAATGCTTACATTCCCCATTACAATAATTTAGCCAACAGCGCCTTAATAATTTAACGATACCTAAGCTGGAATAGTATTAAACGTAGACTACATAAAGATCTTTTGAATTATATAACAATATAATCGAACAAAAATTTTACAATCGCCGTAGTAAACCAAGAATAAGTATTATCGTTGCAGATAGCAATAAAGTCAATATAGAAAAACAGATTATAGCCATCATTTATATTTCTATACCATAAAACAAAATAATAGCACACAGACCAATCTCCAACATAAATAATATGACTCGTAATGTAGCTAAACCTTGATACTTCTCTAAAAGTATCTAATAGAACAATTCCTGTCCATCTTTTCAATTATTGTATCCAATGCCCAGTGTGAGTCATAACATTTATCCATACATCTTCACTGTAGATTAGCACAAAAGAATCGTCCATTTTAACACATCTTGGTAGTCTAACTACTCTTGAATAATAAAAAGTAAAACAGGAAGGTAACAAACGCTATGGGGTGGCTAAATTGACTGTTTAAGCTTTATAATATGACCAAACAAAATCCGTCTTACATGTGGTTTATACCAAATAATGTAAAAATTTATGGGTTGGGGTCCAATATCAATTCCCTTAAGCTCGGCAGATAGCTTAATGAAATAATAATCTCCAGTTTTTAGCCTTAGATCAACTTTTTTATACAGGAAACTCAAATAAAAGGCATTTAGATATCGTTAAATCCGTTCTTGCTCTCATCCAAGTATTTCGTGCTTATTGCCTGGCTGCAATTGCTAAGATTGCTGGGGCATCTCGGGATAGCGATAGCTACTCTCATATACTGTATCTACGAATAGATATGGCAATCCCGCGAATGAACACTATGTATGCAAGTATATATGTATAATACGATATTAATCAATAAACTACTTGGTTTTGATATTTTTAAGACACTATGGAAGTAAATCGTTTAATTCCAATTTCCAGATTATTGAATGAAATTGATTGAGTGATTTAAATTACGTATTAGTGAATATGAATAATGCTGCAAAAATTAACTAGCTATCAGAATATCTTAAATTTTTTATGTAACAGATGATATATTTATTAAATAAATTAAGGGTGTAACGTATTAAGCAATGACACTATTACAGATACTGATTGACGGATAGTCAAAATAGTATTAGATATATTGGCTATCAAAATATAATGAAATTTGGAATAAATATTATATTTACCAAATTAAATTGAGGATACAAATATCTTAAGTAATGGTAATATCACAATAGTACAGCATGTTAATACCCATTATAATAAAATAATCGACTAATCAATTCGATTCCTAAATTCATACTAATCTGCGAAGGAAGATAGTTATGTTTCCATACGCATCAAAAATCTTATTATAAAGTCTATATTAAGAGTAAAATTCTGGTAAAATTGCACATTATACATTTCAAGAAAGCCATCGTAACGGCTGATAAAAATTGATATATACTGTTATCATCAAAAATGAATCAAATATATTAAACTTCGATCAGTAAGCCAATCTAAAAATTTGCCTCATGCATGAAACTATATTCTAATAGCAGTTTGGTAAAATGTATACAATATGACCCATGTTACTCAGTAATTAATAAGTACGATAGACAGAACTAAAAATCGATTTCAATATCTTAATCCCCAGTCTTCACAACAGTAGAGCAGTAAACTTAAAAATCAAACGTTAAAAATTGGGCCAGTATGCAATGGCCGATACATTGATAGTCTCTTTCTATTAGCTAATTATATATATAAATATATATTATCAGGATACAGTGCATTACTATATGGAATCTTTCAACATCTTGCATTTGATACTAGTCAAATAGTCTTCATATTTCGTATAAACAATAATTATAATTGATATTTAAGTTAATATGCCACATGATGTTAACATTAAATGTAATACCCATGGCAAGATTATTCTTCAATGTAAGGATATTATTCAGTGGATTTGTATCAACACAGTTTCTATATTTGTTTAAAGCTACTAATGTAATAGTTATCTTGATTTGGGCTAGTTACCATGCAGCATTCGGATTCTTCCATAATGGATCGATAATGCATCAAAGTAGAACCAACTGCTGAAATACTGTATGTCATTATTTACTTCCAGGAGAGTGTCACACTTGCGGTAATGAGGCTACTTTAATAGGAAATTTGCCATTCACTGGTAGTACTTGTCGAACGTTCATGTTAATACGTCCACCCAATAGGTAATTGTTGAATGACGTCCACAAAGTTTGTAAACTGTTACAATCATGATTTAAACTTAACACAGGTGAGGTATAATTGTCTATTCTGTCTGATAAAATTGTGCTGGTTGCATCTGAGCTATTAATTTCCATCAATTGATCGCTTGCAACTACATTACTATAGTCTGAATTTTTCAATACATTTTGTAATCGGCAATCTTCGCAACAAGGGTAATCAAAATAATTAATTGTATGTCCACATTCGCACTGTAAACTATCCTGTAGGTTACTGCAAGAATTTCTCTCTTCTAAAATAATTCTAGGCACAGCATGATAAGCTAATCGCGATTCCCCTGACATAATGCAGATATCACCACTTTCAATATACATAGCAACGGGAGTCACCGAAGTTGTCCGACCACCCAAAAGAAAGATTGCTTTTTGTCCAAAACTATGTGACATATTGAAGATATTATACATATAAATACTTACACTAGTATTAAAAATAGTGGCTGTTCAGATAGTGAGTTAGTTAGCCATTAGCATAGATAACTATAACAAGTTATGAATAAAATGTAGAATATCTTACCTGATAGAAAATAGAGGGGCAGTAAAATCAAATTCGGAGTGATCGGTATGGCCGCTTAGAGTAGAATCAAGCTTGTAGTAATTTATAATTGCAGCTTCAGGAGAAAATCTATATATAGTAAATTTAATTTATAGTCAAAAAACCCCAAAGCTCAGTGAAATGACAAAATGATATCAGATTGATTAATTATTATTTCTAATAATTGCAAATGAGATAAGGTGAAAAAATTATATAGTAATAATAATAATATATCAACGCACAAAGGAAACCCTACAGTTGCTGCTAGTAATTTGGTAAGTTCAGCAAGATCTGTTGGAAATTCACTCTTTCTGTTGTGATAGTATTCCTAAGCGATTAGAAAGAAGGAACGGGTGTAACGGTATGATATACTTATGAAACAAATCGTAAGTGAATATAGCCGATAACATTACAGATCCAAGATAAACATTTAACTTACTTTTGTACTCCAGTCATAATGATATCCTAAGGTTGTCCATCTTAACTTATCCATTAAGTCATTTCTATGTTTAGTTACGACCTCCTTGCCTTTAGTACTGTTACCACTGTTGTAAAAAGGCAAAAGGCAACATTGAACTTTCGAGATCATCTCTTCAATAATAATTATAATTACTTCTATTTAATCTGCCTTAGAATTGAAACAAGAGACGAAAAGCCATGATATGTAACAGAGGCAAATGAGAAAGCATAAAGGACACATGACTATCTTCTATTTTACATACCAGCAATAATGGCTAATATTCCACAAGTTCTCATCTACACCAAACGAATACTGGGCATCTAAATTTGTCTTACTTGGATAGGTATGAAAATTTTTTAAGCAA
The DNA here is from genome assembly GCF_000150275.1 of Trichoplax adhaerens. Lineage (NCBI taxonomy): Eukaryota > Metazoa > Placozoa > Uniplacotomia > Trichoplacea > Trichoplacidae > Trichoplax > Trichoplax adhaerens. Next base: position 816,490 of record NW_002060947.1, read on the forward strand.
CGTTTAATCCAATAACGCTGTCCGCAATTTAGGAAAGGATTGCGTATATATATAAATCCTATTCGATAGATAATTATAATAGTTACAAGAACGAAATATTTCAAACTATGGTAACAATTTTATAGTCTTTTTAGCTATTGCATTGTCTGACTCAGCATTTAATTTTGTAGGCTAGTTTTTTAATTTTATTTTATGAAAAGCTGCGTAATAAGCCTAGATTAGAATTATCTCGTGGCATTTGTAATCAACTGTAAGTTCCAAAATCGTTTTATATGCGAAACTTCTGTCATCTCAAGCTAGTAAAATTTTAGATTCTATGATAAATAGCTTCATCTTGGTTTTTTGTTATTAAGTTATACGTGTAAGTAGCTTTATTATGGACATATACCGAGCAACATTGATTACAGTCCTATCTGTAAGACAGACTTAACAAACATTACATTGTAATAGAATCAATCACTTTAAAAATACGTATCATAATTACGATAGTAGCTTGGCGTATCATAGCAAGGAAAGGACGAGACATAGATTTTAGAATCTAAATCTAGTATTATGCGAACTTTAGGTTGTGCTGTAATTTGCGTTGCATACAGTAATATCCCGGTAAGTCATACTTTGTGGTAATGCGTAGTGTCAACTTAGCATTCTAGGTGCGAGTAACGTATGTACTTACAACATGGCCATACCTATAGAGAATTTTGCTGCCAATAAGTGGAGTAATAATTGGCTAAAGGTATAGAAGTCTACAGTGTCTTTTTAATAGGTGGGTGGGTGATGGGGATTTTTCAAGCTACCTGTACCAATGTGTATGATGTGATTCATATAGCTGTTTACAAATTTGGGGTACTCCTATTTAAGGTTAATTTCGATATAGAGTGCCAGATTTGGATTCGATTAATAACTGGCCGTAACGTTAAGCCATAACAACAGTAATCCTGATTTACAAAACTATACGAAACTTCTTAATGAATATCTTTAATGTCTTCTTCATTTGGGGCGTACAGAATTCATTCTTATATCATTCGAATTCGCGTTCGATGCTTCGTATACTAATGCACTGTAGAATAAAAATTAATGTTGGCGATAAAGCAATATTATTCTTCAAACTGCTCGTCCATGATCACTATAGCATTCTAGCACACCTGCTAATAGTGAATAATTGTATCAACTTTATCAACTATAGCAATCATTTTCTATACTATACGGACGCGTATTTGCTCTATGCCATAGTATTGTTAACATACACTTTGCTACCTGTAAAAACTGTAACACGCTCGTATACTTTACAATTCCAATGTATGAGTACCGAATTAGTATCGTAGAAATCAGTCGATATTAATATAAGAAGTGATCAACCTGGAAACTTCTCGATGGTATAGCATTGCCACTGAGTAATAGGTTTGAGCCCAACATTCCTGCATTGAGCGTCTGTTGCTGCATTTGGTACAGGCAGTGGGTATTCCTAACAGTCAATAAAACAAATAAATATCAGTCCCATGGTTGAACGGATTGGTACCATTGATTCATTATTGCATTTGTATTTCAAGCTAAGCTGCAAAATATGCAAACTGACCCTGATCTAGATCACGTCATAAACGACTCTATTACTTACGTTAACCCTAACAGACGGATTGGATAGATGTGATTTTGTAGAGTGGAAATCAATTACAGCTGACAAATCAGGTGGTGGTTGACGACGTTTGTAATATTTAAAAACCGATCGAAAGGGCGGTGTAAAATCCTCATCGAGCGACATTGCATGAGATTAGTACAAAGGATAACCTTGGCATCAGCATCTCCCCAATCGAGGACTAGAATGTCACAGCTTGATTGTATTCCATCAATCGGAAAATATAAATAATTTACGTCCAAGATTCCAGCTAAATGGAGCTTGACCTAGCAGTCGGTTTGGTCGCTTTGCAGCGTTGATGGCTCAGTACTTGACCGTGATACAAATTTCAGCTCTTCGTGAGTATGCGCATGTCGGCGATGTCAGTACAGTACTGGTACCATCATTAGACTTCTGCTTTTGTATCCAGTTTAGGCTTGCGCAGTCAGTATCGGAGCCACGTGATAATTGTGCTCTACAGCTCCAGCATAGAGGATAGTTCCTTCTTCAACGTGCCTCTGCTGTGCTGCCTTAGGACAGCGATTTTAGGACAGAACTTGAAAACTAACTACTGTAATCCAATCCTGACGACAATCAACGAAGTTATTGTGTCTTGGTATGTAGTAGATTGTATGGCTTTGCTTCGTAGCCTGTGCAACTCGATTTAAGCCATCTCTGAATCCCATCTTTTTACTTGCACTTCTGACGTTTAAGTGTGGTATCGTACGTACCATTCAGTTGCTGCATTTCCTCGTTTGGGTTGACTTGGAATCCATTTTCGCAGTTAAAAGTAGCTATAAAGTGAAATACGATTTAATCAGTTTAATATTTGTATGGAAATTAATAAGTAGTGTATGTAGAAAGTATACAAATACAGGATAGGTAATGGATTGAGCTTAAAGTTGATGATTAACAGTGTGTGTAGTTATGCAGCAGATGCCAGTTTGCTACAAAAAGTTTTTAAATTTAGTTATGATAATAACCATTACTAAAATAAAATTTAAATTAAAAATGAATTGGACTAATACTGTAGCGCATTACAGACGCTTAGATTCCTGTATTACCGGCAGTTGTTATAATCATTTTATGTAGCTTTCTCTCGCTAGGAGCAGATTACATGCTGAGTCGCTTTACGACTAGCCCTTGGTTTTCCTCGTAACGAGACATAGCTTAATGGCTATTTGCTCACAAGTGCTGCCTTTTATTTTCGAAACTATACGAATATTTATTACATGAGTAAAATAAGTAACTTTAGGATTTGTATCTCATGCTGTAGGTGAATTTGGTTCCTGAAAAATTTAGGCAATTTTCCTTTCAAACTTTAGTTACAATAAACCAATATGTCATTCGGTGGGGCTGACGCTGAAGGTCTTGATCCTGAAATTCGTAGGGCTTTAGAAGTAGAGCAAGCCAAAGCGCGATTTCAAAGTCAAATACATAGTTTTACCGATCTTTGCTGGGATGCCTGCATAGACAAACCCTCTGCCAAACTCGATTCTAAAACTGAAAATTGCCTAATGAATTGCGTTGAACGTTACATAGATTCCAATTTGATGCTAGCTAATAGGTTCGCCGATAAAATGAAAAGGATGTCGAGCAATTAACCGAAGGTCACTATTTGCCTGCAGCTTATACCGGTATTGGGCTAACGTCATTCCATCATTGAATTATAATTGCTAGCTAGGTATTATTTGAGCTCAATTACTACATTGCAGTACCATATTTCAATTCCTATTCTACTGCACGTACACTCTTCTGCTTGTTTGGCAAGTACAACTATATTTATTTTTTACGGTACATAAGTGGCTCGAAAATTTCATATTTTCTGTAATAAATGCAATAATACTATATCACATATTGTATGTAATCAGTTATGCTTTCAAATCCAATTAAATCGTTTTTGCATCAATGTGGAAATTTTCAAGACTCTTGGCTGAAATTGTAATACGTTGCAGTAGATTCGAGTGCTGTACAGCACACTGAGAAATCTCTCACTGAATTCGTCAAGAACGCGTAGAATGTCAGATGCGATGTCATGGAGTTTACTGGATGCTAGTGTACAATTTCGCACACACTTGTAAAAGCTCTGTGTATAAATATCGTTACGGTGCCTAAATATTGCTGACCGGGCAAGTCTAGGATGAAATCGACGCTTATAGGTGCATAATATAGTTCTAATCTGATCTGATCAGTAATGCAATTGATAAATATCTTTGCATATGCATTTAGTGCTGCTGCTGCTCGTGCAAAAAATTCGATATCTCACGTATTGATAGGGTTTGTCTGAAGGCCATACAATACGTTGTACAGTATACTATACACCAGCTTAATAGTATAACTGTCATTGTGCAGTAGGGCTACTCTGTACGGAATTACTGTCGTCGCGTAGTTAACTGAGAATTGAGAATGCATGCCTTTAATTAATTAATTAACTGATTTACTACTCTACATGACGTCAGTATTAATAGAGAAAAATAATATAGCATAGCATACAGATAGATTTTTCAAACAAGGAAATTTATGAATCTTTTATACGAGTATATGCAATAGTATAATTAATTGATAAGATCATTAAGTCGTGAAGATTTTACTATCTATCAAAACTACATCAGCTGTTACTCTCCGGAAAGTGATCGGTTATGAGATAGACAGCATCATACACCGAGAAAGGTCATTTGATGAATACTTGCGAATCTTCTTAAGCTATCAGTATCCGATCCTATCAACTAATTATCTAAAATTTGTATGTATATATATATATATAAATAAATTAAAGATAGATAGGCTTTCATGCTTTCATGAGAGTTTACGAATCTTCCACGTATCTAATTATTGATAATAATATCATGAAGATGCAATATTTATCAAAAAACTACATCTGCTATTACCCTCCGAGAGATGATCGGTTTGTGAGGTAGATAGCTTCATTAAAACGCCCTTTGATACATATGTGTAAATCTGCATATATTAATTATCAGTAATAAATTAGTGGAAATATAAACACAAGATTACAATTTAAGATACTGAAACATGGTGATATAAAAATAGAACATGATATAGCCTATAATTTAATTATTACAAGTTCACTGTGACTTGTATTACAACTATCAGTCTAAAAAGTTCATCCTAAGCTTTATACTCGTATTTATCAACTTTTTGATTACCAGAACTATTACAGTAAATCCTACGTATTTAAAGATTGTTCTCTTTAGTACTGTATACATACACTTATACAATAGGGCAATATCAGTTTTTTATGTAATACGTTTATTACGTATTTCTTGATAAGTTTTTCGGAGCAAAAGTATTCCAATTGAATCACCTGCCAGATGATTCGAAGTTGCATGCAATCTTCGTTGCATTTAATAATGCTATTTCTACCCTTTACGCTTGACATCATCACATTAGGCAATCGCTATCCAGCGTTAAAACAATTTTAGAAGGTGCTCTTCCATTTCTTCTAAGCTGTAGCAGTATGGACCTGGACCCCCCTTATAGGCTACTTTGCCATCCTTAATTATGTATAACCTTTCTGGCATGGATGAGTAGGTCTTCAAAGTATCATCTGTGATGCTGTCGACATATAAAGGCACAGGATAGTTATAATTTTTAATAAACTCCTTGGCAATGTATATCCTGTCTTCGACTTTTCTGGGTGCACGATAACATACGCCTATAGAATCGTTAGACAAGTCTAACGCCCAACCGTCCGATGGGTGGGCTTCGGCAATGTATACAGTTAAAAAATTCGCCCGATCACCATATTTCTTTGCTAATTCCATATAGTGTTCGGTATTGTAGCGAAACGGAGGTCAGGTATACGAGCCAAAGTTGAGCACTTGGATATTTTTAGTACATTGGCTGACAATTTGTTGTATATCAGTTTCTTTATTTTCCAATGTGTAGAGTCTACCTGCCGGGGCTACTTGACCGACTTTTATTCTTCCTGGATTGAAAGGCTCAAAGGAAGTACCGACTAAGTTATCGATATCAAAGAATAAAAATTTGATAAAATCCCATGTGGTGGTGTTGACAAGTTTCGTTTCTTGCTTGTACTTTTCCAACAGTTTGACACGGTTAATAGCCGCAACTTTAGGATAAAAAGCATGCCAATAGATGCAGATATAGATTGTCTTAAAGAAGCCCCACACAGCCCATACCCAATACCATATTCCAGGAGGAGGATATTTTGAATTCTTAGCTTTACTCATTGTGATTTATGTATTCATTTGATAGATTGTTAGCACTAAAACTTGTCAACGTTTTGTGTAAAACAAGAGCAGAAAAGTTAGCTGTTACTTTACTCGGCGAGGATGAGATTTTTTTTGTTGCAATAACCAGCTGGAAAAGTAGAAATTATTCATTAGCTCATGTGAGGCTAGAGACTGATACACAGAGGTACAGCACTGTCAATGCCCGTCATTGTATTGCTATACATTCACTGTATATATATACAGTCCTGTATACTTAGGTGGACGTCGGTCAGTCAATCCCATAAAGTACTGCAGCGCATAGTACTGTTGTCATGGAGCAGTTCAGAAAAGTAATCATTTGTCTAATTTCTATGGTATAGTTTGCAAGACCCTGAGAACAAGAGACTCGTCATTGTTGAACTAGCAAATCAAATTTCAGAAAGTTTGGAGTATATTTACGTTCAATGTCTACAATGTAGTTTGGCATGTTACACTACACCGAGCAGACACATTCTTACATATTGCAAAACTTTATTTGGTAGGGTGGTCCACCTCAGCCAACGCAATTTTACGTCAATTTGTAATCCATATGCTCACGTAATAATAGCACGATTACTCAAAGGAAAGAGTACTGCCCCAATGAAAACAACGATCATCTCCAGAAATGAAGAAGAAAATAAAACTTCTACAGGGGACGATCATCTTTCCTTTCCTTCATCTCTATGGTTACTGATTTACCCGAAGTGTTTGTATGTACAGACCGCTGTTACGGCGTGACTTGCGTACTGGTTGAACGGACTGTCCATACTGTATACCAGTGACTGTTGGTTTGTATTAGAATTTCCGAAGTAATGAAATAAGTTAATACTGTAGTCCAAATGAATAGAAACATTAAGAGTTTATGACTCCAGGTTTTAATAATCTGTTTATGTGGAATCTGAGCCAAATTTAATATCGATGCCTTGAAAATTTGCAAGATCGACTGTAATGAAAGGCTACGCCCTAGCGAAATAGCTTTCAACCAGTACAGTCCTGTACAGTAAAGAGAGATCACTACGCTCCTGGAATAAGGATCTTTTTTATTAGACCAGTATTTCGACGTGATTTTTATAAGGGTTAGACCGACTCGACCGTACATGCAACAGCGACTGATCATTTTGTAGTCTGTACTTGTATAATAGCTTGGACGATTACGCTAGGTTCAAGCTTAGTATCGTATTAGCATGCCTCTAATAGCTGTAAATTCTCGGTCAGACGCTAAAGATGCGCAAAACCCTAATCTCAAACGATAGGCAAATACGCATGTGTAATGAAAATATTTCCCTTTATTAAGAATGGCAAGCTCCTAATCTTGTCCTTCCGTGAAGAGTCTGCAAGTAGTGTACAGTTGACGGTATCATCATGTGCTGACTAGTTTCGTCGACATCTGTACACTTTGTATACCATCGACAGGAGCTAAATCACTCCTCGACAACTTCCTAATGTACGCAAAGTATTGTGCACTACAGTATTATCTAGGATACATGTGGGCACATTATACTTCTAACTTAACTTTACATATTGAGATGCCATTGTACCGTATACTGTACAATCTGTACGCTTATGATCCATACGGTAGTCTTTGGTGAGATAATTGCATTAGCGCATTTCCCAACTTCAAGCATTAGTCTTGCAGTTTCCACTAATGCACAACAAGTTTGTATTGGAAACTTGACAGAAATAAAATTATTTAATACGGCAATCAAAATATCCAGAGCTAATTGCTCAAGCTTTCACTGAGCTAAATTTAGAGAACATTTCTTCAAAATTGAAAGGCATCATTTAAGGCAACACGTACAGTACTGTACCGTACAGCGTGGTTGGAAAGTCTTGGAGACTTTCCAACCTTTTCCCTTGAAATTTGAAACTTAATTTCCTAACATTTTCGTTTAATTGCATAGGCAATAGCTTCTATGCCGTGTTGAATATTTTCAAATATTTTCGAAAGCTCGCCACACCTCGATAATAATCATGTGACTGTGTGTGTACCAGAAAGTCTTTTGCGCGTACTACAAATCATGTGGATGTAGTAGAAAATCTGACCTATGCGAGTATGAGAAGAGTAAAGCGCTAAAGTACACCTATACAGTACTACGTTAATTAACCATTAATAGTACAGTATAATACCATATTGTATATTGAACAATATACAGTACACGTGTATTACTGTATAACATCGATTAACATAATTCAGAAAGAATGCAGGAACTGGAAAACAAAAGCTGCCTCGATTTTTGCATGTTTCCACAAATTCATCAAACTGATTAATAATATTGAGGTAACTTATTGCGGTTACATTTATGGAGGGTATAGTCATTATAGTGTACGGTTGCCTACGTCGAGTTGAAATGAAAAAAGTGTCCTGTGTTATGGGAAAAGGTAGAGGAGATACACGGCAAGATGTACAACGTCAACAAAATATCAATTACTATTTTAATCGTACAATTGGCATCCATCGATCGAGTCTATCAGAATCATCCAGGGCAGTGTTACAATAGGTCAAGTTGAACGTTTACGAAGTGATTATTTCATCACTCGCTCTTTCCTGTCCCTCTCTTCCATTTTATAACGTGCTGTCGAGGACTTCTTCAAGGGTGTTGGCCGACATTTCTTCCATGTCTGTCATTGCTCTTTCCTTTCAGTTTTATCCCACGCCATGGATGTAAAATGGGTGTGTGCTGATACAGTACATGGCTAATGTCTGGCAGGCAAACGGCTAAACGCGCCGGGCCATACCAGCACTTTTGTACTGCCCCTCAAAGTTGTTATAATTAAAAGGTTGTCACTCTATCTATACTAACCAGTAACGACTAGGATGGCCATCCCTTTTGAAATACTATCCCTACAGTACAATCCACTACAGTACATTCTTCAACCTACCGTATTTTACACGTCAACAGCAGACTGCTGTTTTGCATTCCGTGGGAGGAAGAAAATCGAAGTTATACAACGACAGTCTAGTGGTTGGCAAGGGAATCCATTCCAAGAAGGAGATTATTTGTATATTGTTACAAGAAGAAGAATTATCACTGCTAAAGTAGGCAGCAGCCTTTCCTTTGAACTAATTTACCCCTTGCAGATTCGTTGACAGTATCGATTGTAGACGTGATTGACTTTGATATCGTCGTGGAAAATTGTACTTTTGCATTCTGTCCACGTATCTCCTGAGGTAGCTTGCTGTAGTATTCTGTAAACATTGCTTCCATCTTCTCAACTACAACGACAGCACTAAAATTACCCAAAGAAGAATCATGAGGTAATGGATTAGCGTGTTTCATCCCTAATAGGTTATGCCGTAGTGGATAGACTTCACGAAGGAGAATGCTGTCATTGCTGGTGATGAATGCTTACTCTTTCATTTTTTATTTTTACAACTAAAAGTGAAATTGAAGGCAATCAAGCCACTGCCGAGATAGCAGTCAACAGTAACCAGGAATTACATCCAGTGGTAAGCTACTTCAACACAACGAGTATTGACTAATTAGACATTTTTTGCACAAGATTGTAATCGAAAATGGACAAGCTCACTTTCTTGAAGGCTAAAAATTGTCTTAGCAGCCTCACCATACATAATTACTGATGTCATTAGACTAATTAAAATCATCTTCGTTTTTGCTGAGGGTCTACTTCTAGCTACTACCAGCACAGTGTCAAATAGATTCCAATTTTGATATACAGCTATAGTCGTTGAGTACAGTAGTTTATTCGCACTGAACGAGAACATGATACTATCCTCACTAGCATAGGTGTATGTGTGTGATTTCCTTCAGTAAATGCGTGCAACACAACACAAACTACCGTAGGATTAGAATTGAATCGTAGCTTCAAAACAAGAGGAAAATACATCACGCAGAACTCATTCTAATCATCGGTGAATTGGTTTAAATGGGAAGAAAAGGGTATTGTGACTTTCAATCCGTTTAACCAAGCTAGTGTTCTACCTATTCAATACACTATAATCAATACAGGTTATATTAATGGAAAGTTCAATTTATTTTTTGCAACATTGCCTTAGTTGTACAAATTTTACTATTAAACTCCTCTACAGCAACTGAAAGGGTTGTGAAGTTCAGCATTCCCGATCGTATAGTATGTGTTCATGAGTAAAGTAACTTAAGTTAGGACAGTTTTTGCATTGCTAGAATTGTTTCTTCAATTTAATTACTGCCATGGCAGTGTAAACTATTTCATTTCATCCATATAAAACATTCGGCTGGAGATCGAACACACAGCAACAGGTGTTTAACTATCAATTTTCAATTGGAGGCTTAACTTAACCAACGGTTATCTCCTTCTATCGCCCATCGCAATTTGATACTTTTTTCGTTTCGTAAGAACAAATTATCACCTATAACGAAGGTGTTGGATCATGGGCACGGTAACAATATTTGCCCACGCTACATTACATGACAGCACTTTAAATCTCAAAGATATCATTGCATTAGTAGTTACAATCAATTAATGACACATCGCTGTGCTGCTAGATCTGTCCTTTGTGATATAATTATCGATCAAATTAATCATACCGTATGTTACATAATGATAATCAATTAATCAATCGACAATATCAAACTGAAAAATTTTTCTCAAGGCGTGAGTCTATTGTACTGCACTGTACAGTAGAGATCCTGAAATTAGGTAGCACTAGTTTGCAATTGAGAAGTTTACAGCATAATTCAGAGAGTACATTAAATTGCAGTCAAAGCAAATGCCAATTCCTGAAGCATTTACAGACTCTATTTTATTATTGCAATAATTAATTAGTGCTATTTAGTAACCTGGCCACCTGCTACGCTATTTCGAGCTTGTGATAGGATGGATATGTACAATTTCGTCATTACAGCATTCTTAACAAATCAACCTTCCTGGTGCTTGTAAAATTTGCACCATGTTGTTATTGATTTTCATAATATTTGGCATATAGCAGCCTCCGTTATTGGTTTATTTATTTAGTTGAGAAAAACGAGCAATACCCAATATGCGCACGCCACTCTCTTACCAAGTTGAGTAAACTGTTTTATCCCGCACTAGGACAGGTTGTAACCGATAAAAGATGATTTCTATCGATTTTATTTATTGACAATTAGTTAATTGCACTTATTCAGAGTCATAGGATATTACAGTAATATCCAATTTAAAATACTGTAAATAAATTTATATTTATTTATCAAATTTGAATTGACCACGCATATACCCTATTGTACACATAGTATGGACACAGCATACTGTGATATTATTTCGTAATCTGCGGTATGGCATCGGTGGCTAGTTGCGTCCTAACCATTCGATTACTCTGTAGTTTGCGAAGACTGACAGTCGTTGATTAATTCTCACATTTAGTAATGATCAATGCATGGTCAGAAAAGTATGTAATAAAATCTGTAGATGACGGATAATATAGTTTTCGTTGCAGGAGTTGAATCAACAGTAGAAAAAAAGGTAGCTGCAACGTTTTATTGTTGACCATGCCTTATTACGACCCATGCTAGCTGCAGAAATGTCTGAGTGAGAGACTGTATGATTGGGTGTAATAATAGATCCAATCGTTGTGTTCTTTTGTACTTATACGAGTAGACTGGATGTAATGAATCTACGACACTTCTTTCACTAACAATATTGGATATATGCGTATATTGATAGAATAGCAATAATTAAATGATCACTCAAGTTAAATTGACTAATCCTATACCATTGCTATGTTTCTCTTGCAAATGTACATTATAGGGTTCTCCTGCAGCTTCTAATTTGGAGTTGCTAATAAATAGACTTAAAGGTAATTTGATTTACTCTATCAATCACTCTATGTATTGCTATTTGACCATAGTGATACATTTCAAAGTGATTCAGATGGCTGTACTTTACTTAATACTATTTTTTAGCGTGTAAGGTATATGCGTATAATGGACTCTACGCAATTGCGTAGAGAAGTAATCATAGACAATACAGTATGTTGAGTCACAGCGTTACTAGCTTTGACATTGAAAGCAAGCTTTATAGGATATAAACTTGGTCATATGTTGAGTAGTGAATAAAATGATTAGCTGATTCATCAACGATTTATCAAAGTAATTGTTTATTTTATTTTAAGTAACAACAAGCAAGCAAGACGTAAAAGATGACGAAGAGGAGCAGCCAATTAGGCGACATATGAAGAAGAAGTCAATCACTTACACCAACTATCTACAGGTAATCAAAAATTGATCTGTTGTATACTGCAAAAGAATCATTTTTAGCTTTAAATACTTAGAGCTTATACCAAAAAATGAAGTAATGTATCCAATTATGTATTTGAGATCATAGAAGTACTGATAGAGTAACAATGTATTACAAGCAATAAATAAAGATACTTGCAATGAATAAATTTTAACGCAACTTATGAAAAATTTTTGATTTAGTGTATTTTAAAAGTGCTGATTGAATTATGAAATGTTCTGGCTTTGCCATTATAGGTGGATAAATTACTTGAAATTCAAGAGCCACTATCTCCAATTCATGATGAGCATCTGTTCATTGTTGTCCATCAAGGTTAGAGAAAACCTTGTACTTGTATAGTATACTGTACATTTTCAATATCTATATATGCTTATTAAATTTTACCATCTTCTGCATTTGCTACTTGGTTCATTAAAAATGTACTATCTCTGTATCGTTACAATTACGTCGTTATGTTTTAGTACAAACAGTTTAATTAATAGATGCCTTATCTATCTCTGATGTACTAGTTTATGAATTATGGTTCAGACAAATTTTATATGAATTGGATTCAGTCTGTGAATTGCTAAATATCGAGGTAAATGAAAGTCAAGCTGATATTGTTATGAACTTGTATAATAGCAGATCAAATCATGCGTACTATATTCTTAATTTATATGCAATATACAAACTCAACTCCGATAGTAATAATGTTTTAATTTGTGTACTTTCTACAATTGTACTTTATTTCTATAAATCGGCAACATATGCGTAGCTTCTCTTTTTTAATACGTAATAAAAATTCAATACTCTTCATTAATAATTAAAGCCAAAGTTTTGCAGATCAAGTATGTTTGATTGATACTTTTGCTATAGTATCACTTCTAAAAAAGTACTGTAATTGTAAATTTGACCAATAATATAATTTAGAAGTAACTTCATTTTATTGATTATGAAAAATTTCATCTAACCATTTTTTTATTTATAAAATGATATAACATAATTACTAGTACGTGAATGAAAACAACATGTTAGTAATCATCATGAGACTCAACAGAATTGTTAGAATCCTGCAGGTATTTTGGAATGCGTGATACATATCGAATAAAATTAATGGAAATGTATAATTTAAATATTAACGATATCGTTTGTGATTTTCAATACTATTACAGTAATTTGTTTAACACTAGTTCTTATAAAATTTTTATCCTATAAGCTTATGGTTGATCAAGTCATGGTTTTAGAAACTATGTCACCGCTGGACTTCAGGGCTTTTCGGTAAAACTATTCGTAAACGTTTTTAATTTTTTATCATTACTTTCTATGATTGAAATAGAATATAGTATAACCGCTATTTTTATTTGAACCTGATACAATATTGATAAAATAGTGTATCTCTTTATACTAAGGTATGAATAGTTGAATGGACACAAAGTTAAAATGTTGATATAACTGATAATGTGATCGACTCTGTCAGTTACCTTGTACTTACTGATTTGGCAGCATTTTTTTATTCTTTTATTGTGCATGATTTTACTGATTGAACAGCAAATCCAGTAGTCGGGGACATGCGCGTATTTTTGACTATTAAAATTATTCCCCTAACCTTCAAAAATTCGTTAATTTTGTGAATAAATTTATTGGTTTTTAATATTTGTGTTGTGAGTATAATTGTTCTCAAAGTAAAGCTACAAAAGCTAAACGAGAGACAGGAATAATCGATGTTAAACAGAAAATTCATTGAGCGTTTAGTTTTGAAAATTTCATTTTTTATACAGAGATTACCTAGGTACTTCATCGGGATTCCAAAGTGTACAGTTTCGATTACTAGAAAATAAATTAGGAATTAAAAAGGTAACAGTACACAATGATCTGTTAATACTTGCCTTCCAATAAAATAGTAACTAGTAGAATCATTGATTATTATCAATTACGTTGATTCGCTAATAATGCTATCATTACTCAGCTGCTGAAATTGATACAGTTATTGTGAAATTTTATACCTAAAGTGTTCATCTGAGTTGCTGTTTTAAGTATCAGAAAATTTTTTTCATATCGCTGAAACATTTCCGTCTGCCTCGATTTTTAGGATAACAGAATTCAATACGCTGGAGTAGATTACAAGTAAGTTAGTCTTAGGGTAGATTTAAATCAAATCTATTTATGAATATGCAAACCGTAAAAATATATCCTGATAACGACCATATTTTTAAATTAAGGGAGGTATTCGAAGGAGACCATCGTAAAGAGGTGGAAAAATCAGAAAATAAGCCGACCGTGCTGCAATTAGTGGATGTAAGAATCTAATAGCTGATGTAAACTATCAAGCATTCGATATATAATTATCTCCTGTTCCTCCAAAAAAAATATAAGGGCTGTATGCTTATGGCAATTATGAAGCCATGATGAATCTTTCGTACAGTTGAATACTTGATAAACTTATGTATCAATGAATCTTATGCGTTGCCTTGCCTTATATAGCCCTATAATTCAATTCTTACTAATTGTAAATAGCATTGGCTTTCTCGTACACCTGGTCTGGAAGAAAATGGTTTTAATTTTTGGCGTAGGTTTGCTTTCGCGGTTACCGATTTTCTAAATAGTTTAGAACAACAGACGAAGGTATTGAGATATTGGACTCAATTCACTTTCTTTTGAAGTTAAAATGCTATCTTTGATTTGGACTATTCCAAAATAATTTTCGACTAGAGCATAAATTGTTCATATCATGTTGATTTCTATTCTTGTATAATAGAAATCAACCGATCAGTCATCGAAGGAGGAGCTGCTGAGAGAAAGAGAAAAGCTGTTTGTGCGTATAAATGGCTACAATTAAATTCGACCTATTTATTGACCACAATTGTCACATATTTAATAAATGCTATTTCTGATTAATTGAACAGGACACATTCGAATCTATTCTTGTAAGAGAGAAGCATGAAGAACTTGTAAATCAAGGTATTAAGCTGTGTTCTTATTTCATCTAATGATCTTTTTTCTGTTATCTTACATCTGATAATCGTGTCGATGCCAAGAATTGTGCTCTTACAAGCCGAATTACTTCATCATAGAAATACTGCAACTAAGTTTTTTAATTTGTAGGTGTTCGCCGGTTATCTTATAAAGCAATGCAGGGTGCACTGATGATATCGCTTTACAGGTACGTATTCTTACTTTTCAATACGAAAACAATGTACTCGTAAATGCCTAAAATTCCTAAATAATTTCGTAATTGAAATTTCTCTCTGAAATCTTTAACTTTGCTGTCGCTGTGATCCATTTAATGAGTTAACATTGATGATAAAACGTGAAAAAGGTTAAATCAATTATACTTACATCTTTATTGTTATCAAATATTGAATTATTACATAGTGACGTTCCGCGATTTAGCCAGCCATATCAGTTTTTACAACTGTTAATGGATCTAGAATCACTATTAACAAAATGGCGATGTATGTCTTGAGAAATTTTTGTAATTTCTGTTATTATAGTATGAAAATCTTTTTTTCGTATTTAAAATTTGATAATAATGAACATGCTTAAAGATAGCAGTTTAATCATGTTTACTTTCTATCACATTGATATAACACAGATAATCATGTACTATTGGTTCAGCGAATGATCGGAAGTAAGGCTGGCACAGGCGGTTCTTCTGGCTATCAGTACTTAAGATCAACTGTCAGGTATAGTAGCTAGTGTTGCCAAATTAAGCATAATGTAATAATTACTTAAGCTTTTTCAAGATTATTACTTATCCTGTAACTTGCAATCTATAGTGACCGTTATAAGGTATTCAATGATCTTTTTAACCTGTCAACGTTCTTGATTCCTCGAGAGTATATTCCCCCATTAACACGTAGTATGGCTAAGCGACTAAGCGTTGGAAATACGTTAATGTGATGTTATTTATATCATTCTTGATTTTTTCTTAATCTGAACCTTGGTAATAACCTGCTATTAATGCTTGCAGTAGCCAATACTTCTAAGTGTAGCATCAGTTACTTTAAATCTTAAATCATGATATTTATGTATAAGTATTGTATCGCAGTTGTTTATGTTGGATTCACATTATACGATTAATTTATACACATACTAGCCAATAGGTTTTTGGTGTGTTTGCAACATTTTAAAGTTTTATAGGTTTCACTTTGATGAATATTGTAGTTTTATTTTAAATGAACTTTTCATCTTTATCACTCATACAATGTACACTCGATTGTTACTAAGCAAGTCGGTAACCGTATAAACTTAGTTATTGTAAATTATTTACGTTAAAGCACGATACTCTTGTCACGAAGTCAAATTTAGTGTCGTTGCCTACTGTAAGTAAATATATTTAAACTAAAAATTTTCACTTAGCAGTAAAATATAGTTTGTAGAATGGAAGCTAATAAACTTTTGCGTGCTAAATTTTTGTCCAGTTGTTGTTATTGCCATTTCTCGCATATAGTATACCGCTATTTGTCGATCACATTATGCATGCGTGTCCGTTGATATGGATGCGTTATGTACGCTAAGTGGTTAGGGAGTTGCCGTAATTTTTTGGTACTTTTTTTTAATTTATCGTAAATCTTCTATGAGAAATTGAAACTTAGAAAATTTAAAACATGTACTCGTATATGAAATTTGTAAATATCATGTTTCGTGTGTGTGTCCAATTCAAATATCCATTATAAAAATTACCCTACAACCAATATCATTACAGTAAATTGGCATGTATGCAACTTATTAGAAACCGTTTTATTTCTAGATTAGTGTTCAATAAGTGTATCTAGTAGGACGTATCTGCCCATTGGCATTGTATCACTGTGGCAGTTTGTGCAGAGACTTCTAAGAGGGAATTCGTATAATGATTTCCTCTTCGAAGTCCTTGCTCTGACTCACCGTTACATAGGCGTTAGTTAAAAATGTATGTAAGTGTACTACGTATTGGACTGGTTACGTATCAACTTACAGATATTAGAGTAATGGCCTACCACAGCATTTGAATAGATTCCAGTTCAGAGCTGGAGCAGAAGGAAAATGAGAGCATGGAGATAAAGGTAATTTAAACGCCTTGTTTGTGCAATATGCAGGCATAATAATGTAAAAAAAGAAATCACGGGCTTATCAATGCATCCACGATTGTTAACTAGAATCCTTATATTACCTAGCAATTATCCGTTTAAACTCGTAGTGAATAACTCTAGAAGAGATAGAAAAACTACAAATTTATCATTGATATTAGTGGAAATCTGTTTCACCGCCTTTCCAATTCAGGGTATCGAACTCGTATGTTCTCTTTTTCAATAGGTAAAACAACAAGCTCAATCCGCAATAATATGATGTCTATTTTAATGATATAAGTAGAGTCTATCCAGAACATCACCGAATTAGATTTCCACTAAACTGTAAATACTTTTAATTGGAATCGAAAATCAAATTTGTCAAGTCGATAAATCCATCAGAATGCGTGCATGTCGCTAAGGGTTTACAGTTTATATTCTTTTTTTTATCTTGCCATGTCGTTGTTAGTAGCATGTACCACCGACAAATTACCTATTCGTATGTATTGTAGGTTACTACTTGCATGTCCTCTTTTGCTATACGTAAAATAACAAGTTCACCCTGCTGCAATATAATGTCCAGTTTAATGATGTACTGTACAGCAAATAGTTTGTCCACAACCTGGCCGAATCAGATTTCAACTTGATTGTAAATACCTTTAAATAGAATCGTCAATAAAATTGATCGAATGGATAAATCTATCAAAGTATGTTATATACCACTAAGGATTTGCAATTATTTTATTTTTTCATCTTTCCCACGTTGCATGATCATATACTACCGATACATTATCTATTTGTATGTCCAGGCTACTTACTACTCGTATGTCCTCTCTTGTTATATATAAAATTTAAATAATAATAAGTTCACCCATCAGCTATGTGATGTTCATTGAAATGATATCAACAGAATTTATCTAGGACCTCACCGAATCAAATTTCAACTTAACTGTAAATAACTTTAAACATCATAAATAAAATTGATCGAATCGACCAATTTATCGGAAGATGTCACTAGGGATTTGTAGTTTTAAATGTATTATTTTGTTATAGCGCAACTTCATGTGATGTACCATCGCTCAATTAAATTACATACCGTATATATCATCTACTGTATTCCTATATACGTACAGTTGTACTGCACAAGCATTTTTTAGTATTATTATTTATTTTATCACTCCTGAGAAATAGATAATAAATAATTATCTTCAGTAAGAACAACTATCTCGTATCATGCTAAATAAGTATGAGATAACAGGCATTTATTTTATGTTGTGGTATTATAGATAAGATTGTACTATACAAGTATTTTTAGTATTATTATTTATTTTATCACTCCCGAGAAATTGATAATAAATAATTATCTTCAGTAAGAACAACTATCTCGTGTCATGCTAAATAAGTATGAGATAACAGGCATTTTCTTTATGTTGTGGTATTCTTGGAAGGGCACCTTCATGTTCTGGACCATCGCTCGATTAAATCACATATCGTATACAGTATATTATCTAGTATATTTCTAAGTATGTACACTAGATAAGATTGTACTCTACAGGCACTTTTTAGTATCATTATTTATTTTATCACTCCTGAGAAATAGATAATAAATAATTATCTTCAGTAAGAACAGCTATCTTGTATCATGCTAAATAAGTATGAGATAACAGGCATTTATTTATTTTATGTTGTGGTATTATTGAAAGGACACTATCATATTTTTTGTTCGATATCCTATACTGTAGGTCGAGCGAGGGGTCTACTAGTACAGTACTTGATCAACAAACAGGAGACAATATTAATTAAATTAATTGCGCTAAGCACTCGTCCCTGTTGGATGCCATCACCGATTATTATTGGCTTGAAATGAAATTTTAATTACAATAAAGATCAAGAAAGTTCCTTATTGTTGCGGCTGTCAAAGTCTGCCCACATTGGGTCGGGGTAATAGTACAACATACTGTATAGAACAACGGTAGAGTATAGTAGGTTTGGCATCGATTCGATTGGGTAGCAACAAGCCTTTGCTTTACATCAAACACGAAAGCATGGCACGCCTAGAACCTTATTTAAACTATTGTGCAGCAAGTCTAGTTTTAACTATGGTTTTAATACCTTAACATAGTACTGCCGCCATCAATAATTCAATTAGAACGATTGTTGTAGGGTATAAAGCTTGTCAATATACGGTAGATGTGGTCCTATAAAACAGGAGCACAATTAAAGTGAGTGACTAATTACAATCGTGCTAAAGTGGTCTTTTACTGTTGACTATTTTACCAGTTTTAAAGCGATCAGCGTTATCATGGAAGTTCATGAAGATACTTCGCAGGTTGGTACAAGTATTCCAGTTGTATAGGCGAACAACTGTTGAATATGAATCGATGTAATCTCAAGAATTATTTTACTCAATCCTTCTTGTACCCAACTCGGTTCAAATTGCAAGTGATGGTTTAGCTGCTTGTTTGGAGTCAGTTTAGTAGCCTACGGTTGTTGTGAAAAGTAAAGTCTAAGTCATAATAGATCCATTTTTTTTCAGCTGCTTGATGAGTTGGATTGAGAGAAACGATCTTTAAACAACGTCATTTTCTTACTTGATCATCGTTTTAAAGGCAAATCAGTCACGTTGATGAATTAGTATAGTGTAGAAAGTATGATAGACTGTAGTTGGCGTAAAACGGATAAAGTAAGCCCTTCCCGATTGGCTAAAAAAGAGAAAAGAGAAATATAAAATGACTGTTTTACAGTTTTAGTTATGGTCAATTCTACTTTTATAGCTATTCAATAATCATGATATGAAGAGAGGCTAGGACTTGATCACACTATTGTACTTGTAAAGTAATGAATGATGAAAATACGTAGACTTTACTATCGCTTGACAAATATTGGCACTACACAGCAGGCGTATGAAAAAAAAAACTAATAGCCATCGATAGTAATCGTACTGTTTTCTTTGATAACACCTTTTAGAAATCGCCTGATGAAATGGACGAAAACAAGCCTGAGACGCCAGTTACTGGTACTGATCGAAAATCCTTGACATATTCAAGTTATTTAAAGGTATGATCAATTTGTAACAATGCAAGTTTGCTATTTCATTGCGCCGACGATAAACCATTGGATTGATTAATTAATTCTTATCAATCATATGGCTAAGTTTCTGTACCATAACTATACAGAGCTTTTAGCGGGGATCTTTTTCAATTTTCTAGTTATTAATTTGATCAACAAATTACCTCAACGTGTAATAATTATAATCGAAACTGTAATATTGCATCCAACTTGATTTCCTACTCGTCCGAATGATCCCAATATCAGATGACTTTTGTCAAATATCAGCGTTGATGCTAATGATGAACGAGAATCAACACAATGAGTAAACAACGACGATCCTTAGCCTGCTTGTGTAAATAGTTCTGATTCTCTGTCATATTCACTACCTTTAACTGCTAAATATTGTCATACAGTTATCGTCAGTCATTAGAGTTATATCGTTGCTTAGCAATGTGGCTTGATTGAAATCAGAAATAAATTGTTTTACACTGATTTTACCTAACCAATACATACATGTACACTAATAGCAAGTGGAATGGATACTGTACTGTAGTAAATATGAAGGTGCGAATCGTTATTGCTCCGTTTCGTATTGGCTTTACTTTGATTCATGACCACACGATCATCATATGGAACCAGCTGACTTCCGTAAAGTAGTTAATATAAATTGATCGATTCTGCCTAATTATTATATAATTACTGAATCATTAAATTAATAATTGTATTCAAACTTGACTGGCATCTATTGGATGATTTCTTTAATTCCAGTCAGCCGTCACAAGTTTTATACAAATTGTTGACGTATCTTATTTACTTCTCAACAGGTAGATAGCTTACTAGAATTTCAAAAAACACTTACGCCAGTTCATGATGAACATTTATTTATTGTTGTGCATCAAGGTAAGCATGTTGATGATATACTTATTATAGTGATTATTTTCTTGATTATGATCTGCGATGATTTGATAGCATCAGCATGGTTAAATGAGTATTTCCATTGTAGTATATATTCGATATTAAGTAGGCATCGAATCGTTATTGTAATAGTAGAGTTCTATCCTGTTTTGCTAACATGGATGACTGTATGTTATTACATTATGGAGCACTAGACGTTAGGTCAGTGAACACTAAGTCATAATCTGCACGGGAAGCGTCCCGAGCAAAGCTTGATTCGACTGTACTCGTTTTACAGCGGGTATTAGGAAGCTAATTATTATGAGTATTGGAAACTAATAGTATGGCTACACCTTGTAGCCTATAAAATTAGTGTACGATGAATAGGATATACAGTAGCCTTATGGGCAGCGGCCACTTTTTACTGTGCTTTAATCTACCATTATTTTGTGATTTGGGTATTGAGGTTGGCATTTTGCTTACTAGCTATCCTCCGGCAGATTGTGTATCAGTAAAAGTTCTGTACATGCCGAAAGTGCATATCAATTTTTTCGAAAAATTCTATGATTTATAAGATAGTATCACACTCATTGCACAAATTTTACACCTTATCCATATAGTAATAAATTTAATGAAATTCTTCAGTTGTGATATAAATTCCAAGCTAGGGACTCAGTAGGGACTCTGTTGTAGGTAACAATTACTTGATTAATAAAACAACTGTCAAACTGATTTTACTGCCATGCTGAATTAGGCAGTCCAAATACAGTACTATAGGGTTATGCTCCTGTTTTAGAGATAAATGAAAATGTAGGCTATCATAAATTTATTAAGAAGCTAGTAGTCCCACAAATCGAAGGCACTAATATCGGAATACCGTTGATGAGGTTGATCACTGATGATCTCTCGAAGATAACCTACATTTTTAATTGCTGTTGTACTTGCTTCTTATAACTTACTGTAAGGTCGTTGTCTGGTGCATTAAACATTAACCAAGTACAATTATAGTTGTAGTCTCTTTGGTGCTTTAGGCCAGAGCTTAAATATTGAATTGTAGAATAGCCCTTCCAAACTTAAAATCAAAGTTGTGTTTTAATTATGATTGCTGTATAATAATATTTTAACAATCTTCTGACTGTTATAGCTTTATTACTGTATCCTTTTCAGTATTCGAATTATGGTTCAAGCAGATAATATACGAACTGGATGCTGTTTGTAAAGCAATGGATGTTGAGGTAAAGTGACTTAAAATAACTGTAACTTACGGTTACTATTTAAAAATGCCGTCCAATTTTAGACTCGGCAATAATCAGTGATATGTAACCAATCAAGTGGTGAGCTCTAGTCTACTTTAACGAAGCTATACTCGCCCATAAGTTTACACTATTTCGTCACATTACCTGCAATTTCGACTTCGATTACAAGTGCATACGATAGTGCAAGATTTTAAGGATGATTTGTATCAAATTCGTAATTTACAAAGTTTACTATTAAGTATTGGAACTATTAAGTGTAGTATCTTTAATTTGATCATTAAAATATATATATATATATACATTTTGGACCCATGCATTCTACTATTTGAAATAATATAACTCGGTATAAATTTTCTTCGACATTTCTAGTGCAAAATGTTATGCAAGCATAATTAAACTGTACTGCTATTTCTTCTAAATCTTTCTTGTTTTTAGTGCATTAACGATATTAACTTGCTAGTTATTACTGTAAGGACATCCAGAATCGTAAGAATTTTGAAGGTATATTATGATTATCATACACGTGTATGAGTCTTTCGGTTTAAATTTGCTTTATTGACTGATATTTAATATGTCATCCTATCATTTCTAACAGCTGATGCTTAAACAATTTACGGTTCTTGAAACTATACCTGTAACCGATTTTGAAAATTTAAGGTAAACCTCTTTAATACTGGATAGCACTATAAACCAAACATTCTTAAAAGCCATTGCATATGGACTGCAATCAAGCTACAGTTTAAAAAAATGCCTCATACATCTTTTTATCACGCTTCCAGTTGGCATAGCATTCCCTTTCTCTCAATTTACAAATTTCATGTTTATATCGTAATGTGATTGATGCTTAGAAGTCAAAACTTTACCGCTATTTTGGTATCGTGGCACGCAGTTATTAATCTTTACTAATTCTTAAGATATGCAGTGCTTTACTGTACTTTCATTGTCATTACTACAATTTTATGTTTAGAATATTATCGTGTAAGACTGTTTGCTTGGTGAAATTATGTATCGATTTTGATTTAAGATCAAGTGACATTTATGATATCGATAATCTTCAATTCTCTATTTAGAAATTATATAGGTCCAGGATCTTCTTTTCAAAGTCTTCAGTTTAGATTACTCGAAAACATGCTGGGAGTCAAAGATGTGCGTATACATAATTTTATTACCGAGATTATATCTAGCATTATAAGACGAAGTGCGTAATCTATTTACATGTGTTTTAAGTTAAAGTAAGAGTTTGATATTTATTCTTAATGTATTCTTTTTTAATGCATCGATGTCATTTATATAGAGTAATAGGATGTATGATTCAGGAATGAATTACAAGTAAGAAAATCTCATGAACTTAACATTGTTGACAAATGAAGATTCTTTATGATTTATTTGATTAGAATAAATGGCTTATCATTTTAGTATTTAACAAGCCGGTGATTAACTCTGATATGTAGGAATATATTTAAAGGAAGTGAGCTAGACAGAATTGAGCAATCCGAAAAAGGCCCAACTTTGTTGCAGTTAGTAGATGTAAGACAGCTAATGAAAGCATTACCTTATCACTCGCTCAATTAGTCAGTCGTCTGGCTAATTCATGTTGGATTAGCCTCACTTACTTCATTTTGAGTAATTATGCAAATTAATGGATTCATTCGATAAATATTGTCCTTCTTAAAGTCTATCATTAAAGTCTGTCCTAAACATATAATTATATTGGTTCTTAGTAATACGAAGTACTAATATATCCTTTTACCATAGAGATGGCTTTCTAAGACTCCTGGCCTAGAGAAAGATGGATTCAATTTCTGGTATAAGTATACCAAAGCAGTTAACTCTTATCTATCTTCGCTACAGGATGAAACTAATGTAATAATCATAAGTTGTTTTTACTGAATTTGTTTTAATTACGATACCTCATTAATATCGAATATTAACTTTATGCTATTTGAATATTTCAGAAAGTTGTAGACCCGGACTTGAGGGAAGAATTAATAGAGGAAAACATAAAAACGGCGGTATGTATCATTTACATGGAAACAATTAATACGCCGTATTTCCATAACTGTTCCAACATAACCTCACTGATTCGTAGAGATGATTAATTTGATTAATCCAAATTGTTATTTTTATCAAGGAATTGTTCGAAACTATTCTAGTTAGAGAAAAACATGATGAACTGGTTAAAAATGGTAATAAAATTGTATAAATTGTGAGCAATACGTTATATTATTGTGCATCTAAAATTTACGGATGTGTAATATAATTATAGATATTCGCATGCTATCCTATAGAGCTATTCAAGGGGCTATATTGATAACTTATTTTCGGTAATTGATTATACACCTTTCTTCATTTGTGTATTTATGAGTACAGCTCAAGTATATCTTATTTAATCTTTACTTTCACCCTGATATGGATCCAATTTGGATTTTCTACTACATAGCACTGAGGCACAGTTAAACCAGCGGTATCATTATTTAGTATTGCTTATGGATCTGGAGACGTATTTAGCACAGTGGCGACGTAAGGCAATTCTAGATCTGTATAATTCGTTTCCGAATTATTTCCTACTTATAAATTTATTCAATCTCAGTTAAGTACAAAGTCTGCCCATTCATCTTCTGTTAATTCTCTTATTGATCTACCAGACAATCTCGTCTTATTAGCCCGTCGCTTTGGAGATCAAGCCAAAAATTACGGCTTTTCTGGTTATCGATACTTCACGTCTACTTTTAGGTAACTCACAAGTAGAAGTTAAAAAAGTAACTAAATGCGTATACTCATATGTCAATTACTTAACTCAAAATTGGTATCATAACTGGTGTTTACTGTGTATGTTATAATTAAGATCATTGCATTGAACAGTGATTGATAATTTGTAACGTGTTTTTATTATCCATTTAGTAACCGCTATGGAATATTTAATGACCTGTTTAATATATCGACTTTCCTTCCCCCAGCAAAATTTTTTCCTTCTCAGAAACCCTCACAAAATAATACCTCTAAAAGAATAATAAATGAGTGGCAATAATTTTATTAGCCTATTAATTTTATAAATTTTGACGTTAATATTGTTATATTTGTTGACATAAACTTACGTTTATAATGCTGAGTCAACGCATGTGTTAAGTAAAAGTGTTTACCATTGTTGAAGATCTATTTATACTGGAATTGTTTATTATAGGAGCCCACATAATGCACATAATTCTGAAGTATTTAAAAGTGATCAATTTAAATCGCGAAAAGCGATACTCGTGTGTCATCGTTTGAAATATTTAATCTCTATTGCATCTGTGAATTATCGCTAAAGCTATATTTTTTCTCTGTAGTTTTAAGTTTTTTGTTACCCGAGTGATAATAAAGTAACGAGCATCGTCATTTGTCCGAACAACAACATTATTATATAGTATCAAGTCAATCACACTTATTGTACAAGCTATAGTTGTTTTTCATATAGCTCTTGAATCAGTCATTTATGGCGTAATATAGAACGACAATTGGAATGTTTATGATGAGCATAGTTTAGCTACAAAATATCAACCACGATGCGATGCATTTAATTTCAACATAAGCTACATTTGTACTATATGGCTATTAATTCTGGATTGAATACTTACTATATTACGCAGAAACCGATCAGCTATCGTAAAATATGTTTATGAGATTTATTATGGTATACAAAGGTTGGTCGGTAATGGACAGCAGTAGTTGAACAACTAGCTGTTATAAGGTTAATTGCATCTCTCTAATGCGAGCGATATTGACAGCAAATAGCCAATATTTACAGCTAAAATGGCTAAAAGAAACGTTGGAAAGGAAAAATTATGCACTTTAAAATTAGTAACACAAAACTTCAAATCATAAATACTTTTCTAGTGGATACTAATTTTATCGTAATAAAGGTTATTAAAATGTTACTAAATTGCCATTTTTGAGATGCAAACACCGTCTAATACTACATGGTACAGTAATTGATAAAAATCTTTTTTATCAAGCATTATACGCTAATATTACGGTAGTCTTTACAACAACAGTAAAACGCCGCACTGCACTTACTTTATATATGATATATATATATATTTATATATTTATGTATGTATATATATAAGAATAAGGCGATCGAAAAATTACCGTTACACTACTTTATGTCATTATACACGAAATTTGGTAATCAATAAAGACTCGTTTTTTTCATAATTCGTAAAAATTCCGTTTCGTTAATTTCACCGTCACCGTCACGATCTGCTTCATCAATCATTTCCTATAAAATATTGTCCATTATGATAATTAAATGAGTGTTTCAAATACTTTCAAACCAGTCATAACTTGTAGTTAATCAGTACCTGTAATTCTTCATCTGTTAAGTTTTCTCCAAGTTCTTTAGCTACTCGCTTTAAGTTTTTAAAAGAAATCTTACCCTAATCAAATCAACATATGACATCATTACCATTTTAAAAAGGAGCAGTTCGCATCTATTTCCGTTATTATCAATACCGTTTCGTCGTCATCAAATAAACGAAATGCCTTGAGAATTTCCTCCTTTGGATCTTTCTCAGTCTGTTAAAAGGTTATATGCAAAGTAGCCTTCAAGATACGGTATCATTTTGATGTCCCTAATTGCGATTAATATTCAAGATCACTTTAAGCTTACCATTTTTTGGGTCATTAATTGTAAAAAGTCATCAAAGTCAATTGTGCCTACGTAACGGAATGAAAACAGATAACGACAGAAATTGTTAAAAAAGTTTTAAGCTGGGTTAGTTATACATTGAGCGTGAAACGTGACGAAAAAATTGTAAGTAGAGTTTAAACATGTCTAGATGATTCCAAGAGGAATGTTTTTAATTCAAAAGACAATGCTGTATAGCAAATTAAGACCATACAAGCACCCATACCAGAGCCATCTTTGTCAACTTCTGATAGCATTTTCTTAATTTCTTCCTTTTTTGGTTCAAATCCAAGAGCTCTCATTGCTACCTAAAATATAATGATGAATAGATTTACTGCATGATAGAGCATTACATATCAACAGCTTCGACAATACCATTCCAGATATCTCACTGGTTTATAAAAGCTGATGTTACTAATCCATCTGGACATTACAGGTTAATGATTGCTTGTTAGGTTATATTCCATATTTACCTTTAGTTCCTTAGCATCTATTGTTCCTGTACCTTCTGTATCGAATAAATCGAAAGCTTCCCTGATTTCTTGTTTTTGCTCTTCCGTCAGCTCAGGCTTAGGACCTACAGCACGCATGAGGAGATACGAGTAATCATTCCGTCCGTAAGGAAATCATCTTTCATTACATTATACAGCATATTCTCGATAGTGAAAATAAGAATGATCGCTTTCACGTAACATAATCCTTCTCAATTATGACAGCAGAATAATACTTTCGAAAGCGTAGCAAGCCAGTCACTCACACTAAGCAACACTTAAGCGTGTTAGATTTAATTTGCTAAGACATGTTATCAAGCAACATAACTACTTCTGTTAATTATCAATTCAATTAGAATCATTGCCGAATTTACCTACACTACAATACAAGCCGGCCTATAGTAAGCTAAAAATTATATACCACATCGACATTTAATAAAATTAAAACAGATAGATTAAAACTTGATGTTCGAATATTATATTTGCTGAAAGATTCTATATTTAGAGAGTATTATAAGCTTCTTTTAATATCTCTTATAGAGGGATATAAATAGGCTGTGCGTGAGATGCCACTAGAATTTTTTAGTAATTTAACAAAACTTGTAAAGTAACCTGTAAAGGCTATGCATAACCGTATAATGCAGGGGTTAGCAATAATACACTACTAAGAATTGGCAATATTAGCAACGCAATCTTTGATAGGTAAGTTTGCTAGATCAGTAAATGATGCTTGCAAGGATTATAGAAATGGAAAAGAGTTGTGAGAGAAATAAGTACGAACCTTTTTTACGCTGACCACCTGCTAATGCAGCTTTCCTATATGAAGATGCCTGTAGATACGTAGAACAATTTCGAAAAAGAATAAATTACTTCACTGTATCATTCTAAAATATTTTGACCAATTTCAGAATCCACCAGTTTGTATGGATTGTATTTTATCATTGTTTATTATAACAATTGTCAAAAGAACAAATTACTTCATTGTAACATTCCAAGACAGTTCAATATGTTTGAGAATATACTATACCAATTTTTGCAGATTTTAATATATCTTATAATTGCTGATTATTAATGATACTAACATTACCACTATTTCCCAACAGCTATAAATGTTAATGACAACGTCAAGTTTTACTTTGCATTCAATTAGGATATCATTGACCGTGATATCGATACTATCCCATTAGCCTCTGCATCCTACTGACATGCGAATTTTTCCTCAATCTATCGTTTTGTAAGGTGATTATAAGCTATAGAAACCTTCCATCAGTAATACCATTTTCCATTTTTTACCTACTTTATCTTGAGTCTTGATAAGAAAACAAATTGGCGATCATGTATTAAGATATAAAGTACTTGGATCCTTACTACTCGTACACAAGTTGACTGATAAATTATCCAAGTCAATTGGAAAATACTTTCCAACACCCAAACTGTTTTAAAGTAATTCCATCGGTAGAAGCACTGCAAAGGAGAATGTAGGATTTCTCATGGCATTGTTTTTGTAACAGTAGCACTAACGTTCTCTTGACTGCTTTTCGCAATCTACCGTCTAATCCATCATTGTATCCGCTTGCAGAAGATAACATGGATGATTACAGAAGTACAAGTGTTGAAGATTTTCACCTTACCTATTTAGCCTACACAGTACAGTCAGATTAATGAGCAATCCAATGATCAATTACGCTCAAGACAATATTCAGTCAATCCATTAAGTCGATTGTTCTAATGCTGTTAACAGAATATTCTATGGTTACTATGGAAAAGTGGCGGTTGAAATCAAAATACAGTATTCAGCAATGGCGTCAGCATAGCACTCAACAAAGGGGGAAAAGTAGCGTTTAATAAGTGATTGCTGTTATTTACATTGACTAGAAGCCTGTCCAAGTCCATAACAGAAGTTTAAGACTACTCGTTGTAGCCATAGATATCACGGCAACGATAACACCATGTAATTTTGGGCAGAAAACTCTCGGCTACATCATGTTCCTAGAGTCTATACTACAGTATACTTGACGACATCAACCTCCGTAACTATGTGCTGCAGTACACCACAAGGTCAATGTTAATCGACCGTACTGTGAAATGCCTGTGGTCCTTCTTCATCCTTCACCAACCAATTCAATCACTACCAATAACTCTTGTCATTTCAAAGAAGATTAATGCAAAGTAAAATTCACATTTTATGTTTACCATTGATGGATAGACGAGTAAAGACACCGATAATCAGCTGGATTCTCCAACCAAAAGGATTTGCTTTGCTCTAAGCGGGATATGTGTCCGGAAAAAAATTTGCCTGACGTTCTCGACTGCGCAGTGCGCACCTAGCAGTCAATGCAGGTAACTGCTGACTAGTCACCGAGGCGCGAGGGATACGAGCGATTCATGTTTTGATGTTAGCTTGATTATAGTACACGGACTGTTGTTACAGTAGCAACTTACTTGAGTCTCCTGTACAGTGTGCAGTACATTGTACTGTAAAGTGACATTGAGATCGTACTGTACAGTACAGTGCATACTACCGGAGTGTGCACTGTGCAGTTCGGTAGTGTAGTGTACTGTACTGCAGTGTAAATGCTGCTGTTTCTCGTAGTGTACTGTACTGTACCTATCCACTCCAAATCCTACAGTACTGTACAGTGTACACCCAATCGAACGTTGGCAGTCGTTGTTAACGATATGCTGTAATTTATATTATTATATAAATTGAAATTAAAAAGCAATAATTAATTATTATAATTAAATAACTCTCAAATACCATATACAGTACTTACTATGCGAGGAAAATTGAGATTTTATGAAGTAAATACTTCTATCTTCTCTATTGAGCGATTGACAACCACCTCATTGAAAGTGATTCATGAATTACTGGATACTTTACAGAGTACAGTGTACACTGTACTGTATAGTCCCATAGCAATTCATTCTGCAGGGATATACAGTACAGTAAATTAATGATTATTTTCAAACATGGCCACTTTTATGCATCATCAATAGACTGTCATATGTATCCATTGAAATGCAATTTCTGTGCAATGTCTATGCTAATTTATCGACGCGTGCCATGCATACAAATGCACAGTAGTTTCAGTAGCTCGCAATGAGCTACCATGAATACTTGGGTTATGAATTGCTATAATGAATCAAAATTCTGTTTTAAAAAAATCTCGGCTCTAATTTAATTTCAAATAGCAAAGATACTTCATAATCATATCAATATATTACTGCTGAATTCTTCATCAAAGTTATCACAGGAAGATAGCAAACTTTAACCACTGCTACGCAGTTCTATACGTAGAATGACGTTTCATATGCAACCAAAATGTTTAAAACATCGTACTCCATTGGCGTAGCCAATCCAGGAATGTTGCGATTGATGAGTGTTGTGGCCGCTGTAGCTTCTGCTGTGACTTTTCTACCGAACCCATAAGAGTAATAGAATTGCAAGCTAGCATACAGCAGTCAAACATAAACTTTAGACTATAAATCATGCGTACGTATAGTATTGCAAATGCATCAATATGCATACAATATTGTTATGTCTACAATGGCCATAGACAGTATAGTACGGTACATATACGCGTATATATATACACACAATCGTTCCAATAGCATGAATAAAAATATTAGAGCATTACAGGCGATTCACATACAGTGATACATTCAAAGTCTTCTATCATTACCATTTTGTAATTCATGTTAGTGAATGATAAATTATAACAAATATACTTTAAAAATCATATAGTGTTGCATCTGTGAACAAGCTTACTGTCGAGATGATGTATTTACGTGTTTACAGTAACATGGATGCATGTATCGATACTTATATGCTGTACATTATACGGGTACAACTAGACATTTTTAGGCACCGTCGCCACGAAATTTCCTGTAAATTTCGTTAGCCTTCTGTTTCACATCAGGCACATCATTAGGGTTATGCTGTTCATAATAGATCCCAGTAGCAACACCAATCATAGCCCCCAAAACCACGGCTTTATTAATATGTGATACAACAACGCCAGTGAGAAGACCTTTTAGGAAAGCAGGATTAATGAAAGACTTCTTGTTATTACTATTCTCCCCTTCACCGCTCATTGTAGTGTCCTTAAGTAGCTATACATTGATATCTTGAACTAGAAGAGATCACCTTCTGTAATGGCGGTCGAGTAGACGAGGAGTAAAGTCCAATACTTTCCCTTTAATTTAACTTACACGTACTGTACAGTGTACAGTACACTGTACTGTACTTTACTGAACCGAAGGGAAAGAGAGTGCGCAGTTCCTGGTAGACTGTAGTTTTCGATGCAATGGTTTGGCAAAGTTGAACAAAGCAGTAGAGTACTGTACAGTAGAGTACAGTACTGTACTGTAGAGCGTGGATGAACGAAATGGACTCTAATTTTACAGTCACGGACTTCTAGATGGCGATCGTATCTATTATACTGTTAAAGTCCATGATATAGTACAGTACAGAAAGCTGTAATTTGATGAAGGCGATTGAAATTTCTGCATAGAGTACAGTACAGGTACAGTATGTCCAATAACTCTATTTTTTTACGCCACATACAGTACAGTACTGTACTGTACCATACTGTAGTCCGAACGAACAGTACAGTACTGTACAGTTCAGTGCCTACAGTACATACACTGTACAGCGTAGACTGTACACTGTACAGTCTTCAATGAATCCTTTCATAAAAAGTAGCGCCAAAAAAAATTGCGTCCATGGACGATACTGTTTTGATGTGCTTTGTTTGTTTGCTTAATAAATAAATATCATCAATTGAATCATTGCATGATGGATAAAGTAATGTGCATGAACGTGTACCATACGATATGGGCCCATGTAGCAGCAGCAAAATGATGGAGAATTTCAAGGTTGAATCAGAATACACCGTTATCCACTATACATTACAATATTACTGTTTGTGATATTGACGTTCTCCAAGTCCGATTCATGACAGCACTATCCTGCATGAGAAAATAGCCCACATTGCAATCACTCAATGCATGCTCGCTGCCTAGACATGCAGTAATGTACTCCACAAGCAAAGAGTCTACTGACTATGCAATAGCAATGCCTTGATCATGATGGATGACTTTGCCAAGTAGTTTACCGTCAATCCGAATCTCAATCCTGCAATCAATTAGCAACTTGGAAAATGAGAAATTCTTCCATGTCGCCATGATCCGATACATCAAAGGGGATTCAAAATGCAAGTACTGGCCTGTCTTGTGCAGTCTACAGTCATGGACTACGAGTACAGTACATTACCGTATTGAACAGGCACAATGTACTGTACAGGTACAGCTCACTGCCACTGATACTGTACAGTACGTACAGTACAGTACAACGGTAATATCACCACGGACGTGTACGCTGTACAGTGTACAGTATGTAGCGATCAGTCAGTGATACAGTATGACAGCGGTATGGTACTGTACCGGCGTACAGTACCATACACTGACATTGCTTTGTCCGAAAAATTGGCTCCAAAGTGCCTCGCAAATCGTAACCAAACCTTGTGGTTTAGTGCATTTCCTCCTTGAGCGATATTGCATTCCAAGGTCAAAATTTGAACATTCGTTATTCAAATTCAACAGGAAATTCCTAAAGTAGAAACGAGAGGTTATCCGACCATGACTAAGCTTGAAGGTTTATCCAAGAATGACTTAGTGAAACAACTGAAGGTTAGTTATTAGCAAGTGATTTCACGAGCTGGAAAATTGCAGGGATGATTCATTTTCAATGGGCACAAAGAGTCCAACCAATTTCTACTTTCTTCATTGAAAAGGACTCATTTTCCTTTCATTTTGGCAGCTGCATGCCTTATATTGTATCCTATTTTACTTTTTATTTTTTGAAACAGTTTCCAATCAAAGATTGGACAGAGTTTAGATGTTATATCAAGATACAATTTTATATTATTTATTCGACCAGGCTGCAATGAATGTACATAGACGAGCGTATACAGCATATAATATATACAGTGTTGTATTCAGTGAATTTCCAAATAACCACCACCAGTAACATTCGAGCTTCTCTGTATTCCAACGTTTCGCAATATCTCAAGTGGCTTCTTTAATGTGCACTTGCTCTCATGGCTAACACAGTACTGCTAGATAAAGTCATCGTATTTCTATATCTTAGTAGCTATAGATGAATGTCATGAGCAACCAATACATGCATACTGTACAGTACTTTACGGTAATATATCACTACTACACCAATCATAGAAACTCTATCCATATTGGATAGACAGTTTTTTTCAGTGGGTATCATAAATCACTCAAAGCAGAGCAGATCGTAGACAGCTAAACTTGACTGCTTCTGTAGCAAGAAATGCATCTGTCATTCTTTCAACAAATTTTTGTCCCCATCATCTTAGGCTGAATTTCAAAAGTTATCCGATGTTAATCAAGAAAAGTGCGACTTGCAAGAATGGGAAGAATTAGCAGCTTCATTAGGAACACGACAGATTATGAAACATAAAGACAAGGATGTCAGACTTTATGCAGCATGTTGTTTAGCTGATATCATGAGAATATTTGCTCCTAACGCACCATATGATACCAATCTGCAGTCGGTAAGTGAAGGATAGTGACAAAGTTGATTCCTCCCTGGCAGAACTTTACTCCAATATAGAAGTGTAATATAAGATGATAAAAAACTCTTTATAAAGTTTCCAGCCTGTCAACTTTCTAACCGACGCATTATTACGATATTGAAAGTTAATCCTTTCAACTTCAGCAGGCTTAAACTATTGCGTTACAGTTGAAAACAAACGTTGCAATGAAATGTAAATTAGCGGTTAAATTAACCTCATTTCCCTCTATGATATGGTTAGGATATCTTATATTTATGGATAGAGCAACTACGTGGCCTTTATAATCCAAATTCTCAAACTTTTCGAAGACATTATTATATCTTAGAGGTATTAATTGGCATAACCTTCTCTTAGCTTCAACAACGTTACTAGCTTGCAATATACTCACTTGACAATGCGATCATGTGTTGTACAGTAGCAGTTCTTTGTAGCTATAAGGCAGGAATACTAATCAAAAATTATGCTATCCTGCTAGAGTTTAGCGTACGTTCAAACTTTCAATGTCGCTATTTACATGGAAGCGTATGATGCAATCATTGATCTCTTTCGGCTGTTCTTCGAAATCATAAGGCAAGTAATATAATCTGTGACTATATAAAGTAAGCTAAACACCAAATTGCGCTAATTTCCACACATAATTTATATTGCTTTCCATCTCCTGTAGATGTAATAATTCAATACAAGTATAATTTAGTTACAAATTTTATTCCTGTTACTAAAATTATATCTTAAGCAAGGTATCAGCAATAACTATTATATATATCTGAATTAATCAATTTAGCGATGAACATAATTTGAAGGTTGTCAATTGCATGACCATGATCATGAGCTCATTAGTGATCGATAGCGAAGTTATTCCGCAAAAGCTGTTGGACACTATTTTAATTCAAATCATTGAGCCGAATAAGGTAAACTGATCTTACGCTTTTGCAATTTTACTTGATTATTATCCATTCTGGATAATAGCGTATGCTGTAGTTGCAAAGTTGATATTTCTAAAAGCGAATATTTAATCAATAAAATTCTCAACTCTTCTGTACAGAGCCAAAATAAAGCATCATACAATTTAGCCTCTCAACTTATTACCAAAACTGCTACATCATTGGAACCCTATGTTCAAGTGGTATGTTCGATGTCTTACTTAGCTTAAATTTGAAACTGCCATGACAGTCTACTAGATTACTTGCTAATAGCATGGATAATTTGTTTAGTTTTTTACGAATTGTATGACAAGCGAAAAGGCGTCTGAAAGTGAAGTGTCCGACAGATTATACGACATCATCTATCAACTTAATAGTATTGCACCTAGCGTATTAATATCTGTCCTACCGCAACTGGAGTATAAACTGAAGGTTTGCAGGCAAAATATTATCTAGATGAAAAATTAAACGAAAATAACATTTATTGTTAAAGTTCACAATTTGTTCTATTTACATGGAAATCGTTCACAAAAACACTGCAGAGTAATGAAGCAGACGAGCGTCTTGATGTAACCCGATTACTAGCTAGAATGTTTTCGGATCCTGAATCTGCTGTAGCGAAGGCTGATTCTCCACTATGGAAATTACTCATTGGAAGGTAAACTGAATAAGCGTATGCTTATATTAACAATATTTCAGCGACACATATTGCCAATAAAGATTAAAACTACTCTGAAATAATCTGACTTTTCCATATAGATTTATTGATATTAATGCCAGCGTTCGTATAGAGTGCATTCGATATGCAAAATATTTTTTGGTGTATCACCCTCACTTCGCTAAAGATACAATAGGTAATTTCTTATTAGCCAGTTATAATATCATAGCTGTTACTGTATATAATAAAATCTAATTTCATAATATACAAAATAGAAAAATTGATCGTTCGTAGTCGGGATACCGATGATAAAGTCAGATTAGAGGTTGTAAAGATCATTTCTGAGATTGCCATTGAAAAATTAGAAGCAGTTACGGAAGAGGTTTATTCATTTATCAAGTTGTGTCTTAATTGTGATACAATTTATAAATCGCTTACTCTCTACTTCGTGCCTTTCTCTCTTCGTTAGCTTTGGGATGCGTTGAAAGAACGTATGAGAGATAAAAAGGTAAATACAGCTGTATCATTCTTTATAGTACCTACATTATCTATACACCGGATGGATGATGTGCTAAATTGTGATACTTTTGTACTCCCTAATTACAGTGGATTGTCAGAAAGGAAGCTATGATAAAAATTGCAGCCTTGTATAAATCATTTAAAACCAAGTAATGTTCTTAAACCATCTACATTGTGATAGCTGTAATTTGTATTAATATATTGCTAAATCAAATAGGAATGAAAAGAATAAATACCATAAAGAATTGCAGTGGATGCCGAATAAATTATTGCATTGTTACTATCAGCCAGGAATTGAAGATAGGTAGGATGTTACTGGTGAAAATTATTAAACGTAGATCTTAACTAAAGGGGTAATGAACGGAATGCCATACCTGAAAATGTTACAGGATTTTCGTTGAAAAGATTTTTCGAACTGCATTAATACCATGCAATTTAAAGGCAAATGATAAAATTTTGCAATTGCTTAACCTTCAGAAAGTACTTGATGATCATGCCCTCAGGTAAAATTAAAACATTGAACTGTAAGATTGTATTTCCGAAAATAATTTTCACAATAGAAAAATATTTATATCTACAGAGCCTTAAATGAAATTTTCAGATCAAAAGCTATGTAAGTAAATATGCTTTGATAAAATTATTCGGTACAAATAAGTGACTAGCGATCAATATTAGTTACCTTTTTGTTTTCGTTTTGATCATTTTCAAAGTATGAGGAAGCACATGATGGAGTTTATTCAATTAGTCGACAAAGCGAAGGTATTATATTATGTAAACTTTTCTATTTGTGACGGATTTATTCATTAATTGTTAACATTGACAGTTGGAACCCGATAACGAAGATATGGAACCGAAAACGTTAGCAAAGAAAATGGTCTTATCAAGTATGCTTCATATTTTACATTCATTATTTGAAAGCTGCACCTGCTATATCAGGTTATTTACCTTTTAAATTTCAGAAATGTTTCCAGATTCTAGTAAAGCACATGACCAATTTAGATACATAGCCGACAGCTTGTATGATCAATTCTTTTGTAACACATTCAAGAAATGCTTTGACCCTAAAACTGATTGCGAAAAGACTTTGCAAGCAGAGGTAAAATTCGATTTGTAGTGGGCTACCATTGCCATGGACGAAGCTTACGTTTTAATTTTTCCTCTTCTTTACAGGTTGATATTTTAAAGGATTTAAGCTCAAGACGTATTTCGCCAGAGTGGATGCAAATCCTATTCGATCGTTGTACTTCTGTGACTTTTGATGGTGCTACTGTGCAATTTTTAGTCAAGCAAATACCGAAGATTGCCAAGAGTATGTCTGCTGATGATCAGCAAAAACTTGCGCAGAATGACAGCGGAAGCAATGAATTTAGTAGATGCACTCAGATGTTACAGGTGAATATTATGTATTGCAGATTATAACATGGCTATTCACGTATTAATAAGCTAATAAAAGAACTTCATCTAAGTTTATTCTTGAAAAATTTATTCAGAGCGTGAGTATTTTAATGCCAACACTATTTACTTCCAAATCTTGCCAAGAAGAAATTTTACAAATGTTAGAAAGCCAAATGATATCTATAGGTAAGCTAAACATGATAGGTTGAGCAAAATAATATTCGGATGTATCGAAATAATTAAGATTCTATTTTCAGTTGACTTAGCTTTGCGCGTTTTGGTTAATTGTGCGAAAGAAATAAAAATTGATGAATGCCCTGTTAAATCGTAAGTAACTTACTTGCCGCTTAGATTACGCGTTTAGAGATGGACTGAAAAGCGAACATCTATCTATTTAGGTTTTTTCAACCAAAACTTATAAAATTCGCCACAAATGGCACCCCGGCACAGGCCAAACTATCCATGAAGTGTATAGCTACTCTCTGTAAAGATAGTGTGGTAATCATGGAAAGAATTCATGGGGTAAAAATTTGTAATTAATCGTAAATATGTTAAAAAATAAAAATTTGATGATCTTTTACTATGATTCATACTTATTAAATACTTTGTATTTCTTTTATACGTAAGACATTGTTAAAATCACTACAAGTAGAATCTAAAATGCTATTGACTACGTTAACGTCGCTTGCCCAAATTGCGACCTTTGCTCCTGGGGTATTTGAAAAAAACAGCTTGGAGATTGTACGAGAATTCGTGGTGAAGAAAATTGTTACTGTGGACGGTGTATGTTATCCATTGATATAGTCGCAATGTTTAGTAATGAATTGTCTAGACCTTTAGTAAGAATGAATAATTTCCTGTTAACAGGTAAAAGATAAGTCGCACTATCTTTTCTACAAGGAATATTATAATAAATGTTGTTTGCAGGGATTTGTCAACACCCATCAGTATCTTCCCGCCAATTTTGCGGTTACGCCGAATAAGGTAAGGTAAATTGGGCAACATTCAGATAATACTAAAGTTGTTTACCTGAAGTTATCGTGTTAAACATTCAATAGAAAAGAATTGTAAGGGGATCACCAACGAAAAAGGTTGCAACAACGCCTAAGGTACGTATTGAATAATGTTGTCAATCAGTGTCTCAATTTTAAGCATACTCATGCATGTCACTGGATAGAAATCTTCTGCATCAGAATCGAATACTCCCCTCAAACGAAAATTAATCTCGACACCTAAAAGCAGTTTCGATTTTAAGTATGATTGAATTGAATTAATTAACATAAGTATTTATACTCTGTGCACTTACTGAATATTAACGTTTGATCACGTATAGCAACACTAGTGACGACTCGGATAATGACCTTAACCATTCAGTTCGAAGGTATGTACATATTCTGTTAGCATTCATGGATAATGCTACTGTAGATTTATTAATCAGACGCTCACTTAAAATGAAATATTATGGCTGTGACCATATATGTAGCCCCCCCAAGAAAGTGAACGTATCGAGTACGCCTGCAGCCAAACCAAGGTAAGACATAATCGAATCGAAAAAAAATATTTATAGAGGTATTAAAATTATTTATGTTCTCTTTTACTGCTCAGAAAATCGCGAAAGGGGCCGAGCATTAAAAACACAAACCCTTCCAAGTATGAAATACGTTAACGCTATTAATTCTTGTCCTAAGTATGTATTGTATGTTGATATCGCCAAGTAATGTTGGGTATCCTTCCGCCAGGTTGGAGCAACCCACAAAAACTAAAACACGTCCGAAGCGTGCAAGACGGTAATAATCGACCATTTGATCCTGGTAAAATTTTCTACGCTTAAATTAATTCTTACCGTAAATTGTCGGAAATTAGAGGTCGTAAAGCTGTAGAAAAAATGGCTGAAGAGTTTGGTTCCGAAGGATCAAATGAGAATAGAGAGAGGTTAGTTACAATTTTGTTATTTGTATGGTTATAGTGTATCTTATAATAGTTACGGCATAGTTATTACTTGACGTCGTATGTTAATATTTCATTGTATAAGTTATATTTTCCTTCTGTTTATTGTAGCTCTAGTGATATTGTAAGTCCAGACTCTGAGGAAGAGTTAGCATCATCTATTAGCAGGTATTAGTTATTAATTTCAAGCATATTATGCATACGATGATGTTGGAATCTTATTTGTTCTTGACTGCTTCGCAGACCTACGAAAACGAAAAGGAGGTGATCATAAATTCTATCACGATCTATTCTTCATGGCATCACATTGAGCCCCTTTGAGAAGCTGTGTTACTTAAAATCGTTCGTTTTATTTGCAGTAACGACGAAACTTCCGATGATGAAGATCAAAAAGTCTCCCATTCGCGACGAAGGTATGATTATTTGTTTTGTGTATGCAACATTCAACCAGACGTTACAATGCTGTATCCTCATTGTGCATAGAAGCCCCAGGAAAAAGCAAAGAACTGCTTCCCCGTCACGGTAAACGTACCG
This sequence comes from Trichoplax adhaerens, assembly GCF_000150275.1. Classification (NCBI taxonomy): domain Eukaryota; kingdom Metazoa; phylum Placozoa; class Uniplacotomia; order Trichoplacea; family Trichoplacidae; genus Trichoplax; species Trichoplax adhaerens. The sequence continues at coordinate 856,507 of NW_002060947.1, forward strand.
ATACGAAATTGCGTTATTCTGTTATCAACATAAAATTTTGATCCTTTCCCTTCTTTAATTACCGTATTAACATCAGATTTTATTACAAATTTGTAGTTCTGCTACAAGTCCGAAGAAAAAACTTAAAAGCGATAAAAGGAAGCCTAGTAAGCAATCTAAATCTAAAGTGGAAAGTAAATCAGTATCCAAAAGAAGGTAAGGTATTTTATGTTCGCTTGTATGTTAACTTAACTCTATATCGTAGTAATCCATAGTTTGCTGATACTATCTAGGGGCCTAAGAGGAGACAAAATGGGAGAGGATAAACAAAGGTGATAAACTTAAGATGTTAAAAGTAGTATTACATCATGCATGTTAACCTTTGCATTTGCAATACTTTATGGCAGTACTAACGTAACGGAAAGTATTAAAGTCGAAAAATCACCTACGCAAGCCGGCACAGAAAGTTCTGGTAAAACTCAAAATCAGAAAAGGTAGTTTTATTTCTATAATTGCAATCGTTTGATCACAGTGTTAAGATATCTCGGAATACATTTGTCTTACCTGCAGTCATATCAATGAAGACACCGCCCGGCGTGCTAGAGGTCGCAGGTATTTCCTCTCGGCCGACATAGTAAACAGCTTGTACGACTCTAGAACATGGATTAATTGAATGTATAATTGCTTTTCTTTTCTGGTTCTCATAGGAAAAAGGAAATAACCGATGTAGACGATAAAGGAAAAGTCGAAGCAAAACAACCAGAAAAGAAGTCCGATCGTACATCACGATCTAAGCAAAGGTATATATGTGTTTTTATATTTAGATGTCATAAGTGTCTTATATCAATTTACAAAATATTTACACTAGCTCGAAAAAAAAAGATGCCGTTGCAGTAGAGAAAGAACATGCTATCGCATTAGATACTCATAAATCCGACTCTCCCCTAAATATTCAAAGGTGTCGCTTACACACACCCTAATTATCAAATTGGTTATATAAATTTATTACAGGCCCTCTCTATTAAGAAAATTAAATCCTTAATACTTAATATTACAGTAAAAAAGAAACATCTCTGAGGAAAGGGGCTGCAAAGAAGGCCGATGGTAAAGTTGTATCAAAACCGAGGTATGTATTTATACTTTCAAGGCTGTAAGATGATCACAATTGAATGACAAAAACACTTGCAAATTCTTCATCGATTACACTTTACGGCAGCCAAAAGGAACGTAGTAGTCGTTCACAAAGTAGACAAAGGTAAAAGTTTATTGTAGGAGTCTCCTAAATTTATCATTAATACAGGTTAAACGATGTTGGTGCTAATTTTTTGCATCTTACGGAATAGCACTACAAGGAAGGCATCAAATACTAGTAAAGCGAAAGAAGAGAGTATTTCAACTGTTACGAAAAGGGGTAGTGCTGCATCACGATCGAGGAAAAAGTAAGAATAGGACGTTCGTTATTAAATCATTCAAGCGTAAAACGTGTTAAATGTTAGTTTCTTTATTCTGTATATATATCCTACTCAGGATTGAAAAAAAAAAAGTGAACGAACCTGTAGCAAAGAAAGAGAGGTAGATAGACAATCAGATTTTTTAAGATAAAACTTTCCGTTTTAGCTGATGCGATAGTATCTCATATGTTGTAGTTTAACCGAAACGAAAGAGGATACAGCTAAAATGGAAGATAGCGATGATAGTGACTCTTCTGATTATGTTGAAGCTTCGAGTAAAATGAAGACTACGGAAAAGTATGTCCAATCTTGTACAAAGTGCAATTCTATTTAATATCATATAGCCTCTGAAATCTAGTTAACGAACTAGTGACGTGTTACCCCATGCTAACAATTGGATTTATCCATTGATGATGCTAATAATTTTGATTAACACTACAATCAACCAGGAAAAGCAAAAGTGCTGCTAAGTCTAGCAAAGCCACCCCAAAAACTGTGCCCAGAAGGAAGGCCACTACGGTAAAAGTAAGAAGTGAAGGCTGAACTTGTGCTTATTAAAATGATTGCTAAATTATCCTTTTATTTTAATCTTTGACATTACTACTGTAGAAAAAAGCTGATAAGCAACAAAAATTATTCAAAGGAAATCCTCCACGAAACGTAGGCTGTGCTTCATGTTCATAACATCATTTTATATTGAATGTTGTCTAAAATGGTTCCATGCTTTTATTATATTAGGTTAAAAGAAAGAGGAAAATCTGATTATCTAAATATAAGAACTTAGGGTGTTTTTCCGATTAACAAATAGTAAATTAATGAGATTGTGCAATATTAGAAAAATAAATCAGTACATCGTCAATAGAGAATTCTAATGTAATATTTGAGCCGGGATAACATCTCTTAACTAAATCTTGTATATTGTTGTATTGTCGGAGAAAGTGCTCTTGCATACTGTGCCAAACAACCTACAAATAAACATTGAAGTGAAATGGTTTCAGTATATCGCTGCTATTGTATAAGTAACGTACGTGCACTGTTACTAAGCGTCATTGTACCTGCAAGAGATTTTCTTCTTCACACAAGTGTTTTTCAACTTTCTTATATAAACTATCTAAACCCTTTCTAACCTATAGCGGATACAATGTTAACATAGATTCACTTAACAACGACGTATTCGTAAGTTAATAATTATGCCAACTTCTGTAGCTTACTTCTTTCGCGGGATATTCTTTGATTATTTTCCGAAGTTCTTGTTTGTTATAAGCTAACTGGAAGCCAACTTCTTCAGCTTTAACACCGGATGCTAACAGATTCTCTAACCCGTCGATAAATGTCTATAAAGATTAAAGAAATCAGTTACCTACTCGCAAAGTCTGAAAGTGTTTTACTATTTGATACAAGTTTCGAATTACGTTTAGGTTTTCCATTGGTCGACCCAACATGGATGTAATGTATGCATTTAAATAAAATTGATAGTTTTCTTTTGCTTCTTTTCTTTCATTTTCTAAGCTGGTAATTTTCAAACGTGCAATGCTTGCTACAAATGGATCGAATAACGTTGAATGTACGATTACCTTTTAGTAATGTTTTATAGCTTATAAGAACTGCTTAAATGTAATTATAGTAAGTAAATTAGGGCGATAAATAAAGTCGAAGTGTTTTCAACAGTATACTTACAAAATAATCGATGAAAGTTTTCTAGTCATTATATCGAGAGATAAACAGAAATTGACACCCAAATATTAGTCTTAATTTGTAATGTCATTAAAACGTAAAAGCTCCTTGTCTATTATTACCAAAGTTTATGACGTCCTTAGGTGTTTTTGGATGCTCAAGTGCTACTCTAGAAATTCCAGCACATATAGCAATAAACAAACGAGAATATGCCTTATCGAGATCGCCTCTCCTGTCAGAACCTTTAAATATCGTTTCTGCCTCTTCTGCAAATTCCTGCAAGAGAAGTTAGGAGATATTGGATCCCGTTGATGAAACTAATATGCACTAATATTCGAATATTTATAAATTCAATGCAAACCTCAAATTTAATGACAAATGGAAGAATTCCGCATTTTGATTTCTTACTGATTTTGTAATCATCGAAAGATCTCGTCAAACTTGTCTAATACAAATTTTAATGAAACGGAGGTATTATGCTGTGAGATTAATGATGTCCTTAAAATAACAAGGCATCATTTTTTCTTTTGGTTTTCATAAAGTTTGTAAAGGTGAACTACCAAGGGTATTATTACATTGCTGTACTTACTACACATCCATCGAATAGACGCTTAACAGTAACCAACCAATTCGCAATCAACTTGCTGTAAAAGGAAGCTACACCTTGAGCGTACCCGTAGTGAGATTTTATTTGTGCACTAACGCGTACGAACATGTGTAGAGAAATTCTAAAATATAGTAGCAGATATAATTAGAGTATATTTTCAATCTGCAACTATAAAGCATCAAATGAGGTACAAAAAAATATAAGTGAATTTAAAATGAACATACGACGGATCAACTTTGTCACCAGCCTTAATGAGATTAGCCATATCCGAATCTAGTGAAGGAAAGATTTCTTCTAGCATATTCCTAAAAATGTTACCAAAGCATTCATTTATGGATTCGTAATACCACATTTACATGGGACTACCCATTCTCAAGCAAAACTTGTAGTAAATAACTACCTGGCGTCGTCGAAAGTCTTTCGTCTACGTATAGAGAAATATAAGTTGGTGATCAAAATCTGTTAAATTCAGCCTTACTGTTATTAGAACTTACTGTTTTTCCATCATTGCGTCCTTTCTTGCACGACTGCCCTTCTTAGTACGAAACGCATCAGGTATATCATTTCCATTACCAAGTTCTGATGAGTTGCTAGTTGATAGCTGACTCAATCTCCTCCTACTTTCTGCTACACTACCAGAGCTATCAATCGTGTCTTCGTTAATCTGTTGCTGTAGGGAAAATGCGGTTAAAACATAATCATGACTCAAGTCATGTAATAAAATTATAGCCTAGCAACAAACCGGATGGTTGGTCTTGATATCGCTAACAACGGGAAGATGAAAGAATTCCGTAATAAAGTCCTGTTCATGACCAACATACGATCCTAATCCCTCTAATAAAATTCCAAAAACCTAAGCAAAGAACCATTTCGGTTAAATTATTTTCATTAAACGGCTATAATCTTGATATTAATCCTAAATGATGCACCTTTCCAAATTTAGCAATAACTTCCTTATCAAACCCGGACGTTTCAGAGTTATGTATACCAGATCTTATATCCACATTCTTTAAACTTTTCGTGGCCGTATTGAAAACATCTATCATTAAGGGTAAAAACAGAATAAGAGTAATCAATGGAATGACAGAAACTACAAACGCTAACGTATCGTTGATAAACTGCTTACCAAAAACTTTACTGTCAGAATTACTCTTCTGAAAAACTTTCTTAATTTTCTCAAAATAGTCATGCAATTCCTTTTCATATCGCTTACTGATACAACGAGTATATGCCTAACAAGACCATAAATATTATACAGTAAGATTGATCGTAATACGCCCATTTACTAAGTAGGATCAATTAAAGAACTAAATTATACAGCTACGCATACATTGCAAAGATCCTCAAACATAACTGAGTCCATTTCTTTTAACCATAAAACTAATTGCGCATAGGGTAATAGCTTTGAGTGTCTGATAGCATGCTTTGGAAGTACAATTTCTCCTGATGAGCCAACACTTATAAACTCGAATGTACTACCCTATGGTTTTGTTATCATAAGAATTATCATATTAGCGAAAAAATATTTATAACTCTTAATAATTGATATGCATAATGACAATATTACCTGCTTTTCAAACATACTAATTAACCGTTCCTTGAGACGTTTCTTAAATTTTGTACAGTGCATGCTAATATTTTGAAATTGTTCGCTAACAGCATTTAGCCGAATCAATTCTGACGTTAAACCAATTGAAACCGTTAGATAATTGTCATAATTTTATCGCTTAGTGTCAACACCTTCGAGGCTAACAACTCAGCCATGTTAAATTTATTACTAACCTGGTTTCGAATCCGATTTTAAAGCAATTTGAGCAGCTAAGGCAGCTTCAGTACATTTCGGTAATGCGTATTCATCATCTACACTAGCTTCGGCTAGTGTAGTCAAGTATTCCTCTGGTAAGTCAAATCGTTCCTAGATATAATGGCAAAATTAGCTATTTCTAATAGTAAAGTAATTCTCTTACTTAACACTATTGTGAATATGGTAATATAATCATCTTATAGAAAGAACTGTATAGCAGTTATACAATTACAAACCACGATTGCCTCTACTTCAGCTATTAGTTTGTTATAATTTTTCATCTCCACTATCATATGATCGTTTATGGAACTCATTTGATGCATATGCTTCTCAACGGTCTAAATTAAAATGAATAAGAACCTATATTACAGATTTTGGTAAAAATTACAGTGGGATGAAAATTATAAATGCGATTCTTTCAGAAAAACAACCTTAAGCAATTCAGAATAGTAACTCAATTTATCTTCGACTCCGTCCAATTCCTTCACGCTATCATTAATATATTCTACAAGATCTATAACACCTTGTTCGGCATTCATAATAGTTTGAATATTAGCCTGTAGATAGTAAGATACAAATCATCAATTAGTTAGTTTAGGTGTCATCGATATGGGCTACGTACCACATTTGTCGAGACGTAAGTGAGTTAAAACTAAATAGCGAACATTTATCCGTGTCAAATTCTTGCTATAACGATTTGCAATATTTAAAATCTGCTTAATCATTTGTAACTTAAGCATATTATACGTACACCATCGAGTGCAATTAGTTCTTCGGATAATTTTTCGGTAAATAGTTCAGCATTAGTTATCGAATAATCGAATTTGCTCATCATGGCTTGAAGATCTGCTTCTTCAGCTGTTGTTAATTCTTGATAATCTTCTGCGGCTGAGTTAATTATTTATTTATTACGTTAGTAATTACGTAAGTTAATTCCACTATAATAAGGCAATTAACAGTGTCCAACCAACATACTTTCAACTCCTTCTACTTGTAAAATAGCATCCTGCTGCTGATCGGCCTCGTTTGCATTGGCATTAAGTAATAGTTCTAAATTAATTTTAATTTGTAGTTTGAGTGCATAGTCAGGTACCAATAGGAGTAAAATCGTACTTTATTACGATTCGATTTATAAATTCAAACGCATTAGTATCTCAAATGATGTCAATACTCAACTCTTCAAACTATTATTCAAATTTCGAAAATCGACATTTTGAGCTGGAACGAATTTGTTACAGATCTACGAGAGACCATAGCAGACACAATTTAGCAAATCGTATTTATGATGGTGATGTTTTTGTTAGTCACCATCCAAGTAAGATCAAGAAAGCGATTACCAGCGTAACAATTATATTACACTGTATTAACTAAAAGTAATGATTAAATCTTTACTTTAAACTTTTGCTAGTTACTACACTGAATTATGTTGAAAGCATAAACAATATTTCAATTTACCTTCCATAGTTGCCCAATAAAAGCAGTCTTTTCGTAAACATTATTAGCTACCCATTTGAATGTTTTCTCAAGTATTAAATCGAAATCTTTACTTTCCTACAATTATACAACAGTCGAAAGGATATCAATATCATCTATTGATTCAATGATTACGATAGCGTTTTATTATAGATCAAAAATTATAGTTAAACTAAATAACAAGGAACTATCACTTTAAAATATTTATTTGCATTACTGTAGCAGTTGGGTCAACATTAACGCGTATTAGCTTACGAATTTGGAGAATTTATCCGTATCAATAGAAATTCAAGTTTGAAAGTTATTATTTCGCTTTAGTAAATCGTAGCAGAAGGTAGAGAAATATGATAAAAATAACGCAATTTACTAAGGTTCTCGTCTACAGTATACTGTACAGCTAAAGATATCATACTGTACGTGTGCTACTTGTTTATAAAAACCGGAACCGTCCGAAAAAGACTAGATCAATTAAATGTTCAGTTGCCAATATATTGGTATCTCATTATATGCTGAAGACTTACCTCGCCGCTGTCTTTGCCATCTACTGCCTTGAGTTGCTTGATGGTCCATGACGTCTTCTTTTTGAATGTGCCCTTTTCAGATTTTCTGACTTGATATAACGAAACTTGTATCGGCTCCATTTTAGTCGCTACCATAACATTCAAATCAAACTCTATTAACTTAGCTTAAAATGGCATCATGTTGTTTCAAAATGTTCATATAGTACAGTACAAGAAAAAATAGCATTCTAGCTGTTGAAGCACAATTCTACTGTACTGTACGTAGTTAGTATTTCTAGTTTCTATGCTTTATCAATATGCAAAATGGTAGTAGGCGTATATGATTACCAGAGGCACAATTAGTCAATTTCCTGTAAGAAACTAAATAAGATTGAGACAGTAATTGGTCAAGTGAAATATGTGATACGTAATTCATCATGATAAAGGCGTCTACAATACGTTGAGACGTGCAATCCTCATTGCTCTCTATTATTATAACGTTGTCTACAATGACTAAGAATGAAAATGTCAATTCTACAACTTGGTTACATGCTAGCCTATCTTGCTGATTTGGGTCGTGATTTTAGTATTCAGAGAATTCCTAGCTACCTATTTATCCCAACCTATTGCTGTGGTTTAATTTGGATGGCTTACGAGGTAATGCAATGTACAAAGGAAACTTTGATATGCATTAAAAATCATGTAGGCTGCAACTACAGTAAATTGCGATTCAAGTCGAGTGTTGTTCAATCTAGGTGTGTCATCAATTCATAAAATTTTCAAGCAATCAAGACTTTTATACATCTATAGACCATAGACTTCTGACAGTAAAGCTTACCGTCATAACTCTCTATCGCAGATAATTCTGTTTAGTGATTTATTTTCGACAATACTTCTAATAAAAATTGCTATCTTCACTATTATGATAACTAGTTTAATAATTGAATCCAATGTAATTTGACTGCAATCATCACAGCAAAGGAATGGTAAAGACAATCTCAGTCTATGAAGACAAGAAGGCAACGATCAATCAGTGTTGTCATACAGAGTCATTTGAACATTGGCTTCACTGAACGGAGACTTTCAGCAATAGGATTTTTCATTGACAGCGCAGGCTATCACAACATTATCCACATTAACTTGTATCTTTTCACTACTCGTCCCGTTCAACATGGTTCACTTAGGCATTGAAACCATGGTTATTTGCATACTGTACTTTAATATTATTATTCAAATAAACTTACCTGCAATACATAAAAAATCCGTTTTCTTCCTTTTACCGCCACGTTTATTGACCCGAACAAACGCACGCAAGACTTCTTCACCAGGTGTAAAAACCTCATTCTGTAGTCTATGCTTCAAAGCAGCCATTTTCGATTTGAGTTAGGGATTAGTCGGTTTCAATAATTTTATGCAAAATGGCGTCCAATCCCAACTATTGATTGTACATAATTGACAAAGTATTTCTTCTTAATTGGCTGGCCTAGTTGAAATTTTCAGCAATGGACGATGACAGAAAGTTTCAATTGCATTTGACGAATGCAATTGAAAGTTACAATAGGGCGAATGTCAGCCTATGAAGATCGATAAGGCTTTTATGACTTTGTGGGTCGTGCTACCGAAGCGTGTAGCACAGTCTGTAATCACTTTGGAACTTCAAGCACAACGACTGAGGCAAACTGATGCGTTATGACGAAGCTGCGAGTCACCCTTGCAGCGTATCATACTGTTGCAACACGAAGCAATGGGCGGGTGAAGTGACATCCACTTCAGTAACGCTTGTTTACAACACTGCTCTGTACGACTCCCTGTGAACACGAGTGGGTGTACTGTACAAGTACTGTGTACAGTAGGTAGGTACTCATTAGGTACTGTACTGTACTGTACACTGTGTTCAGTACATACAGTACTGTACATTGTCAGACTCAGCCAACCGTGGACTTTCTGGCGAATCCGTAAAGAGTTAGTCGATGTCTGCTCCAGCCTAGGCATCCATTTTTTTTTAGTTGTTCAATCTTGCCCCCAACTGAGTTTCTGATACAATGGTATACCGTTAGTTTACTCATAGCTCAGCAATAAAGTACTACTATACCGTCGATAGTCAATCTTGGAGTTAATAATTCCATGTTACTGTAGAAAGTGAAGCTTCTAGCAATCAAACTGACAAGTTGTCATTCGCACTGGATGACGTCACTCTCGCCTTGTACAACATCGTACTTGTACAGTAAAGTAACGTGTACTGTACACTGTACACTGTACACTGTACACTGTACACTACTGTAAACTTCAGACTCCACTACTAGACTGGTACAGTACAATGTGTAACACGGAGTTTTGTAGATGAAGATCACTGAAATCATCGTTTGCTTAGTGTTTCTTTTTCAGGCATCCAAGGTAGAAGACATTGATGTCCACTACATCTCCAAACGTCAGTAAGGCTTTGCTGTACTTCATGTCGAAGCGACCGTGCATTTCATATATTATATCAGCAATGATAAAATCGGTGGCAATCGCATCATTGTTAAGACTATGTAAATATCAAACTTTGCACTTTAGGAGAAGTTGCATGTAAGGGATTGAAATGGAGTTTTACAGTACTGTAGTATGCCATTTGCTGAGAACTGGTTTCACCAATGAATACTATAATGTATACAGTATTCTATTGCAGGCTAAAATTTAGAGGTAAAAGCCAAGGCATAAACCTTTAAACATCCTAATAAAGCGGTTAGTGACTACAGGCTGAAATTTAAAGGTATAAGCCAAGGCATAAACCTTTAAACATCCTAATAAAACGTTTCCTTACTACAATACACAAGTAATATGTAAACAGTACGAATTTCATTTCATTGCACACAATATCTTATTACAGCCTGGAGTTTAGACTTGCAAATTGAGTCGTCAACCTCGGAATATCGTAGTAGAAATACTGGTTACTAAGCAAATTGTAAGAACTGGAAGTAGTACAAATTTCATCGCATACAAGAGTCTACTACAGCTTGGAATTTAAACATGCAAGCTAAGGCATTAACCTCTAAGCATCGTAGTATGGTAAATCGCAATAACGACTGCAAGTAATCCGTGCTACTGTAATATGCATTTCGTTTCAATCTATGTCGTATTGCATTATAAAGTTGACAACCTCAAAAGAATCCTTGTCCTCATTACTGTCCTAAATACTGGCACAATATGCAATTTTACCTGGCTAATGATTCTTAGCGATACTCCAAGTTACGGATAGATGTAAATATCCAAAACAGACTGGCGTAAAAATGCTAGGAAGAAGAATTGTAGTGATAGGGCTGGCGTTCTCAGCAATTAGCGCCTATCTGTTGTGCATATCTAGACTACATCATTTGAACTATTTGAAGGTTTGCGTTATGCTAGACCATAATCAATGCCATAAGGTAGTCATTCTAAATGATTTATACTACCATCTGTTACCCTAGTAAAGTAGCAATTATCCTAGAAACATCCCGTTTGACCCCTTCTCCTATATGTATATTCAGATATTCCACAATGAAAATTGCTTATACAGGTAAAATCTAGATTGTTACTACAACATTCATACCAGGAAGCAAATGCTATACAAATCTAATAATACTTTTACATCAGCGAATAAGGTTAACCACGACCGATTTATTATAGGCTTGTATCGCATACAAAATCAAATCAATCATGGTAAATACAATTGTTTAGCAGGTAACTGCATATTTATAAATGAGTGTAATCTTGCTTTCCTGCGCTACTAGTAATTCGAGAATGGTACAATAAGGAAGGTGTGAGTGAAATGCTAGATAGCTATTGATATTACTCTGGTACCCGATCTACATTGGTATGTGCGATTATAACAGCTTTGCGGAGCCTGAATCTACTAATAGTACTGCTTATAATAAATTAATTAATGATTGAATCGCGAAAGATACATCTATGTACTGTATGCCCCTGCAAACTATAAATTACACTGGCATTTGAAGTTAGAAATACATCAAAGCAACACTGTCAATTTTATAGCATTACGGTACATCAATATAACACAATTTATAGAATATAATGAAAAGAAATAAAGCATTATCAATACTGATTAAATATCTATCAATCTCTCTCGATATATTTATCTATCGGTAAGAAATGTATCAAATCTTTAAAGAAATCATTAAAGTCAATAATGTTGTTTTATCGTGAAGTTCCAAATGATCTAAAACAGCCTTTAAATTACGCAATTGCAGCTATTAGCCACAATACTATCATCTTCGATGAACTAAAGCTACTACTCCAATAAGATGATAACTTAAATATACTGTATCATCCAGATATCATAAAACTGTGGATCAATCAAGTTGAAAATTATACAACTAAATTCAAGAGAAAAGTATCGGCGGATAAGATTGTTCTTTTTGAGCAAACAAATAATCGAAATCAATAAATTTCTAGCATGACTGGATCAATATTAAGCGGCTAATTTACAGCATATTAAAGCAACTCGAATCTTATTAAGATAATAATTTTTCATTCCATTTCCGCAGATATCCCATTTACGATCAAATAATTGTACATTCTCCTAAAACAGAATAGCAAATATAACAATCATTCCGCAATCAGCTACGCTCTATAGACTTGAGATGCGAAACATGAATGCGTTTGTAAAGCTGATACCATGACGGTAGCTACTGCACTTACCCTTCGGTTTACCACCAAGATATTTAATAGTTTTTCTATCTTTCCCTTTTTTTGCTATATTCAATGGAATTAAATTACGCTAGATCGATGAAAGAAACAAATAAAGAAAAATGAATACTCAACCACATCTACCAGCACTGATCAGATCGTGATGTATTGCTAACCTGATTGAGGATACTCGAATCTGCTCCGTTCTCCAAGAGTATTAATATACTTTCATGGCAATTATGTTGAGTAGCTACATGTAACGGAGTATCGCCATACTACCGGGATGAGATATTTCAATGAGATTTCAGTTATAAGCTGACTGCAGTACGATATTATATATATGATATGTAATATTTTGATAACATAATTACGGCTTGAGAGAACGAGCGAAATTTCGAATAACTGTAAATTTTATTACTTGAAATGAATAAAACTTACATTATCTTGATGATTAACAGCAGCTCCTTGTCGCAATAACCATAAAGCTATGTTATCATGTCCAAAACGGACTGCTTCATGTAAGGGTGTTTGCCCTTGCTTCATTAGATGATAGTACCCGATCCAAAATAAAATAAATAAATAAAAAGATCGCCGAAGTATACCATTATTAATCAATTTATAAAGCTAAGCATGTTATAAACTTTTATTAGATACTAATTATAAATGAAGCTATCTTATTAGTAATAACGCTATTAGGGTCATTCGTTAGCTATTAGCAGCACCAACCATGTTTTCTGGACTAACGGAGGCACCGAACTCACGCAGTTTTTTCACACAATATAAATTTCCTTCAACAGCAGCATAATGTATCGGTCTTTCCTCTAATTTCTAGAACAAATAGTTTGGTACGTTATATCGACCAATTTCATCCTTTACATAACTTGATTTGATTTTGAGACAATATAAATAGTTTCTTGTATGAACTCCTCATTTGCACCCGTACAAATGTGAATAATCTTACATCAAGTATGCATGTAAGATTGAAACAGTCAACATGAAAAAAGGCGCTCGCGAATTTTAAAGTGATTACAACCATTTTATTTAATTGAACGACTTCATTAGACAATAATTTACTATCACGAATACTACTTTAATTTTGCAGAAGCTTACATTGGCTATGTTTGGATCAGCTCCATTCTTTAGCAATAATGTTAACGCATCACCTTCTCCTTTCCAGGCGGCAATATGTAAGGCAGTAGAATTTTCTTTCTGTAGAATAGCATTTAACGTTTATACACAGGTGTATTCGTACTATTAGTAATACGATATATGATCCGATATTGTATAATCTAAGATAATAGTAATCTACTTGTTACTATTTATTACCACCCGGATGATTCTTAGTCTAGGTATTAAAAGTCATAATTATTCATGCACGCATGAAATCTTCTCACATTAACTAACTATTAAAGCTTATTACTTTAGCTCCCATCTTTAGCGATAGCATAATTCAACAGATTTCATGTAACTATCAGAAGATAACTATTAAGCAGTGATACTCTTTTCGGCTTTTTCAGTGAAAAAAGTAAAAATGCTTTCATTTTTAAACCGATATTTGGCAAAAAATATCGGTATTTGAAAAACAGAATTTTATCGCACGATTAAGAGATCATTGTTGTAATATACGATTGGTGAATTAAAATCTATAAACATTTATAAATCATGTCTATAAAATAATCTGTAAAATCAAATCTAATATTTGCTAGATGAAGATGTAATAATATCAAAGCGGCTTAGCAGAGCTACTCCGACTTTATCATAAACTATAACGGATAATGATACCACCTTTCACTTTATTCCTTACCACGAAAATGCCATCGACCTGGTCTATCATTTCTTGGCGTATATCAATTATATTCCGATATCTTTCTAAGAGCTGCACATTTTTTCTTTTTGCCGCCTCATATATAGTTGCTGTTGTTATAATCTAAAAGATAGCGTTCAATATAAAAGCTATAAAAACTAGTGTTACAACTTCCAAATTTTGTAACAAGTACTAGATCTGCACTCAGCAAGGAGACCCAGTAATTAAGTTGAAGAACTAACTTTACTGTTAAAATGAAGAGTTTATATACTTTCTTTATTGTGACCTTTGATCTACTGACGTAGATCACAAGATCATCACTAACAGAAAGGTTTCTCTAGTTTAGTCATTACGAATAGGCTATAATGCCAAGTATGGCAACATGAGAATACATATATAGATAACCTTAATATAGTACCATAACTACATCTATATACGCCTGACGTGATAATATCGTGATATTTAACCATGAATCTATAGTATTCGTGGATATCATAACGATCATTTCAGACATTACTAACAATCGGTAGTACTGCTATAGTTAATTTAAACGAAATCATTTACAGAATTGAAGAGGATTCGTACAATGTACAAAGTAACGGTGTTGTAAAATGTGACATATTTTAGATCTATTATAATTAATAATTGTCAAACCCCGTAGAAGGTGGATAAAAATGCATTTAGTGGGTAAATGCACTAGTTATAATAACATTAAGCTTTCCAACAACATCTGTAAGTCTAGATGTCAGTTGTATTATTATGATTTATTACTTTATATCATTTTACATTTTAGACGGTAGAATCATAACTTCTGTGTCTAGGTTCAGTGCTTTATTTTTCTGTTCAGTAAAATCTTACTGATCGTAAATAATTCAAGCAAGATTCTAAGCCAAAAATTCTTTACCGATTAGATGGAAAAGGTAAATAAAATGTTAAAGATTCCTGTATCGTGCCATGAAGTAATTAAGATTTACAACCATTCTGGCATAGCTATTTTGCATTTCAAGGAATATAGCCATAATTCAAATTCATGACTGCTGCGTATTGTTTTACTAACGAATATTACAGTATACCAGTACAGTAGTATTTCTATCAATTAAAGCTTTAAGCAACACGAAGGATAGTTAGAATAGCATAACTATCCGATATCTGCGATATTAACCTACGATTTGGTTACGTATCTCATAAATGATTTATAAGCTATACGTTGTTTTCAGAAATCATTTATATGAATTCTTAAGCTCATGTTCTGATTCAATAATGAAGTGTTTGGTACCGGGGTAACAAGGTTAACAGAAGATGACTTCAATTCCTAACATTTAAGTTAATTCTAGAAATCTGTTACACATTACAGACCCAATATTTAACGAATAGAAAGGGAGAGAATCTAAGAAATAGTTTGAAACATTAAGATAATTACCATACTAGGTACCGTAACGTAATCTTGAAATAGCAAGATTTAGATAAAATCTTTTATATCTACTGATACTGCATGTAAGCAGTTTGTTATATTGTACAAATGATATCTGAATCCTTGTGTTAGTTATCATTTTAGTTTCATAAATGCTATATTATTAGATCAATAAAGCTAAACGTTGTGAAAGTACAAGGACAGTTAAATTTAAACTGATCTAATGTGTTAGATGCCATTATAACTATATCACTTAGATCTAACTATTGACAGTCAGATTTGTCATGCTCCAATAAAGAAAGAAAGAGTTGAGAGCCGTTATCTAAAATAAGGCTCCATGTTTCTAAACTGATGTAGAGGTACAAATGGAGAATGATCCACGAACAGCATAACACATTCGTGAGCAAAGCAAGTCGGAATTGCTACATAAGTCTTATTACTACTTTATAACAATATTTGGCTTGAGTACATCAATATCATTACAAGAATTAGCTAAGGATATGCAGTATTCCCTTCTGCTCATATAGTCAAACTGTTTATGATTAAGTTGGCACGATAAAACTTTTTATTATCTTTGATGTTCGGAAGACATTAAGAGAGTAGCATCTTTTACCAGCTAAATTATAATTTTCGATGGGTGTATCAAAGTTAACATAATCAATCCAGGTTATATTTTAAGAGCTTTAAAAATGCATATAGCTAACCTGACTTTTGGACATGTTTGGTGACGTTGGTGTTGAACTACCGCTACCAATTAATGGATAGTGAAATATAAGAAATCATCAGATTCTATACAATATTGACCTTAAACTAAATCCTCTTGACAAGGGCCGTAAAAAAATTATTTTCTGACTCGAACAGTACTTATTATATTATAAATCTAAATACTAGGCTATAGTTGTGATCCTATTAATCCAGTGTTATTCTTTCTATGCTGTCAATACTATAACAACCACCTTAAGTACAGTAGAGTCAAAATATTACTTTTAGACTGAGCTAGCTGATAGATTAATATCTATAAATTAATATAAACGGCAGGCTGCAAGGGCAGGTAAGTAGTTTTTCTCTCGATAGATCGAACACTACGCGTGCTAAGGAAAGAACAATCAGGCCTGAAATCTATTGTTATTATCTCGAACAGTTAAGCTAGAATTTAATAGGCTGCTTGTATAATAAACAATGAGATGGTAACAATAGTTCAGTAGAATTGTCATATGCTGACTACCATTTTTGGATATAGAATCGATGGGAAAATGCAAAATTTTATAGCTGTTTAAGCATTCTTGCATGGCTCTATTTTAATAATCCGTGGTTGACGGATCGAGAAATCGAAGCTTAATATTATCAACTTAAATAGATTCATGACAAGGCAAATTCATTGAAGCGGTAATTATCCAAACTTGATCTTAGATATTTAATTAATGGAGATGATAATGTACATTGGTATAAAGTTTGAGGTAAATATAATAAAATAATATTATTACGTTACTAGCATACATGAAAGCAGTTAATATACAGTATGCGAATTTAGTTACTATAGCATGATAATGAAATAGGAACTAATTTAATTATAGATAATTGTACTGTAGTCGTATCCATCATTTAGCTGATTAGTAGTGTAATGTTCATGCGGCAATTTATCAAGTCTAATTGCTATAAAAATATCCATTATGTTTGCAAATGATCATTTAATAAGGATAAAGTACAAATGAGCTTGGATCGTATCAGCCTAGGATTTGGCCTTTATCATACACCACAATTAATTCGTGCATTAGCTTAATTTAATAAATTAAATCGTTCGTTACTAGCCCTGCACGTACTTCCCCTACATTACTATGCTGCGCTGCACTATACGGAAATAGTAAAAGTACTATATATCGATGCGCATTAGTACCTTAGCGAATACACTGCACTATAAATAAATACTGTACAATTATTGAATATTTTCGAAACTTATTTAACTGAAGTGGCCTTTTTCTTTTTGTCATTTAACTACTTAACTGTACATTAAGATACATTGAGATTTCAATGGTAGGTCATAACAGCCAAAATTCGAGCATTTAATTGACATAGTTTCATACAAGAATTGCTAGCTAATACAGGAGTAGCTGTGTAATATACATGCAATTAAAACAAAATCCGTTCTAGAGTCATTGTTTAGAGAATAACGAAAGATAGAGCATAATCTCTGATTAAATTATTGAATAATATTACTGACTATACGGTACATTATCGCAGCTTTTCAAATTTAATAATTTAATTCTGCGTTTACTACATTTAAGCAATAGGATCTAGATATATTTTTGACCACATCATTTCGCTATTTAAAACCCAATAGTAAATATCTTCAATTAATTAACGACAAACTATTCAATTGTACTATGAACATACAAAAATTAACAAGGAAAATATCACAAGTGAATTGCCTATGTAATACACTAATTATATTCAAAAGTATATAGAGAAGCTATACTATACATTACGGCCTGTAATTTTTTAGACCGTTGACGATAGTAAAATGTCGAGGTCACAAAGACATCTCAAAGAAAACCACCATACACAATTTCTATTACAAGGGTATGATGAGCTAGTAAAATAAAATTGAATCGGGCGATTTTCAGATTACTTTACATTTGCAACCGTATTGATGTATACTGTATACTTTACTGCTGGTATGTATGAACTCAGTATGCGCTATAATCAATCATTGTCTATTTTCAGAGTATTCATAACTTGCATGCAGTAACTATAATAACATGAACAGTAGTTGCACTATGACAGTATATTAAATAACGAATTGGTATTCAGTCTAATTTTAGCGTAGTTCTCCGCATTAAAATTACCATAAGCAGTACCGCACACAGTAGGGCACCGCAGATATTTAGGCAATTGTTGTAATTTCAGCTAATAAAAATTTTTCTTTTCCGGCAATATGCTAATCTAGATCGGAGCGCTAATTGGTGGTTTAAGTAATGAAACCCTGTGATGCCTTAAAGCCGAATCGAATAATCACGGTTAAAAAATGTAATATTTTCACAATACAACATTATCTTGTCAACCTCTTAAATTTAGTGATGATTATACTTACCGAGGAGATTTGTATTTCTCTACAACCGCGCGTTGAGGCTGAGTATGAGCCAATCGAAACGCTTCAAATATTCTATTTAAACAAGGTGAAACTTGTTGCCATTGGTAATTGGTATAAGTTGATAATTCTTGTGGCTATTTGGTTTTATGAGATCGATTAATAATAACTTTATTAGTATCCAATACTTTGATGGTAAGACACAATACAGTACGGCATATTCATTCATACAAACCCAATATTTCAATTTAAACGTATGCAAAGCCAAAGAAACGGCTGATACAGCAATCAATGACGGCATAAATTGTAAGAAGCCATAATCTTTGAGCGTTAATTCCGTCAAGTACTAAATTCGCGTTTGTTGATACGTGAGTAACTTGCATTGAGATCAGCCGAGAGTAATGATTCAAATACACATATATCAGTGCTTACCATAGATAACTCACGAATTTCGCTATCTAATCCAGCTTCACTACCGTAACGCTCCAAGAAATCGACGGCTGTAGGACTTGATAAGTTAAAGGAAAGGACCTTTAACATAAGTGATTCCATTTTTAAAACCTAAAAGGAAAGGATCATAATAGTGACTTTTTAATAACTACAGTGATAAAAGCGATCAGTAGGTACCTTATCATATTGTACGAATACTCTTTGAATGGAGGAAGCTAACCTGTTTTATATTATATGTATCGTCGGTGATGTACGCAAATTCTGCGCAATCTGGTGGATATATTTCTTGAAATTTACTATAATATCCAAAAGAATAGGGAAAAAAAAGAAGCAACAAGAAAAACGTTCTTTCGTCATTTATAAATCTATACTGAGATGACAAATATTCGATTCAACAAAATATCTTAGCAACTGCTAATCTAATAAATGGCAATTTTAAGACTTGATAGCAAAACATTGCTATCTATAATCAATGGAAAGAAACAATCGGTACGCTGCTATAAATAAGGCTGCTGTGCCAACCAATTGTAATTTACTACGTCGAACAGACATAGCCGATAAAAAGCGGTCAATGTATGATATTGCCAAATATAAAGTTCTCTCCCTTAATTTATATTCTTCGCTGACTTCAACTAACCAATCTACCAAGATTGATCTCATTGTGCCATTGACGTCACATTGCCTTTCCATGTAATCGTATTTAGGCCGATGAAAGTACTATAAAAGTTTATGTAGCAAATCAAAGTATACTGATTTAAAATAATTTGAAGCCTTCATAAAAGTAATTATAGTTCTTAAAGTAACAGCTTCATTCATTACATTAACCTAAAAGCTATAACAACATCTGAATTTAAAAACGATTCTAAAGTAATACCTCTGCTTTTCGTAAATACGAATGGATGTCGTCTGCATAGACATCTACGTCAAGTACGGAAGTTGCCTTCCTCTTATTACTCTGTGGCTTTTCAACACTTTCAGACGAGACATTGCGATCTGGGCTAACAACCATCGGAGATTCTACGACAGTATATTCACCGATTAAAAACATTTGAAAGATTTCAAAAACAGTACGTAAGTATCAAGTTAAAAATTTAACGATCGCAAGATTGTAGTTTAGTTCCATACAGATTTTACTGCGGATAGCAAGACAAAACTGACTAGACCAGAAAAATACTGGAGGAATTATAAAACACAAGCAGTTAAACTACTGTAGAACAGAGGCGTAGCTATACAACAGGCCATATCGAATAATGTATCAATTAGAAATTTTTGAAGGTTACACCTCGATGAGGACATTCACCTGCATTGGGAGCTTCCGGCGGTGGAATAGATGCCAGTGAAGGTTTCAGTTTCATCACAGCAACATCCATGCTAGTCACTGTTTTGGTAGATTCTTTTTGAGCGGCAAGATCTACGACCTTAGCCGATGATTGGTTTTGATCGACAATACAGAGTGGTTTGGGAGCTAAGGGTAAACACGGTTCTATCTTAACTGGCTGCATTTGAGGCAAGATATTTTCTTTATTAAATGATTTCTGTTGCTGAGAGCGCAAGCCTTCTGTCGCCATTACTGGTTTGTGCTTGTGTTGAGATTGATTGATTAGAGAATAGGATATGTCGTCATCGACGAATATACGAAAAGTTTTCTGGGTTTGAGGTACGGTCGGTCCTAACTTGTTCGTATGCAACTGCAAATTTGGCACGTTTTCTTTGTTACTCATTCCTTGAGACTGCGTTGAAATACTCACTTCATTGCCAAGATTATTTACTTTACCAGAAAGAAAGGACTGAAAATAATAGAAGAAACGCATTGATTAATTATCTATAAGGGCTTAACCAATACAACTACTTCAAAGTAAGATTCGCAGCGTGATATAATTTTATACCACTTTATTACAGAATAACGTAAGTATGCACATACCATATACTGTAGAGTACATAAAAAAGCAATAACCAATTTTTTATAGCAATTATTACTAAACGAGTGTAATCTGCTCGCGCAATATTTCATTGGTATCAACCAAGGGACAGAAAGATTGCTATATTCAACACTGTGTTATACCTGATTATTAATTTCTGGTTGTTTGTTCGACTTGAAAGCAGCTAAAGGTTGTCGATTCTTTTGCTGCTGTTGCTGCTTGATTATTGCGCATGTGGCAGAATCATCACGACGCATTCTTTTCACTTCCTTGAATCCGTAAGAGACTTCTTGATCCATACTTTCAAATAATTTCAATTGTCAAAAATAAACACGGCGGCAAAGATGAAGTACCTTGTTTGATATTAGCTGCTAGTGGCTTAATTCTTCTTGAATTAGTTATTCGCTATGTAAATACAGGATAAAAATCATGTCACTGTGATTGACCAATTTCCTGGTTTATACAGCGATCATCAAATAAAGTATCAATGGCCGCATCTACCAGACGTCTCGTTAATGTCTTTGAATTAAAATTGCATCCATGACATCATTACTCACTAGTAGATATTTACGAGTAAACCATTGGCAGAGAAATAGTGTTATTTTGAACAGAAATAAAGGATGCTTTTATTGTGGATCACATCAGCATACATCTACCTCTACAGGACACAACTGATCGGTTTATGATGGTGAGGATAGTATTTTAAGTCTTTCCTCAAACGCATCTGGAAGACCAAATATTGATCTTCAATTTGCCTTAAATGCACACTTTGGATAAAATACAGTGCGTGTAATTTCTAATACTCGACCCAGTCAATGTCAATATCTCGCCACAATCAGTACTTAACTACCCGTACATGGTTGCAAAACTACGATTGGAATTTGCTCGACTATTCAATGAAGCACAAATAACAAGTCTAGAGGATAATTCATAACTGATTTTGAACTGTACAGTATAGTACAGTGTTGATATACATGAAAGGACCGCGGCAATGTTGTTCTATCGATGCACAGGAATTCCGGATGAGTGTATAGCATTCGTATTTATTTCAATATTCACAATTTATTTAAAATATGCGTACAGTAATAGCAAATCTTAACAAGACTGGGAGTCCTGCCTGTACGGATGCTACATTATAATTTAATATTATTATTATTTTTTTTTAATTTACGAAACGTAATCCTGTGGTATGTAATGAATCTCAATTTTAGTGATGGACATCATGTCGAGAATATTCCGATTTGTTATTATAAAAATAGCGTAGAGTAATATGTCATCATTAATCGATCATGTTCTAGGAAAAGATACAAAATTCCTATTGCATTATCTCAGTATCTAGCTTTAAATATAGCCCCATGTTGTCGTCATTATTAATTCATAAATAATAATCATTAATTAATTGAAGCCATGACTAACGGCCAACAACAGTTCTTGTCAGGGGTTATTTTAACATCGAGGTTTGATATTGAATATTACATTTGTATGTTTAGTATTATTGCTTGTGTACCTGATTGATGAATTATTATTTTCACTCTACTACAATAAATCCATGAATCATTTGTACTAGCAATGATGAATTCAACACATGCTATATCGAGAGTAAGTCAATATAACATTTCTACTGTACAATAAGTGTATATGTCAATTTGTGCTAAGTTATGCCGTAGCTACGGTACAGTATTGTCTCAATCGCCATGGACAGTATCAGACACTGTAGTGGTTAATTTAGAAAGTAAAGTAATCGTTCATAAAACGTGCTCATTCTCGCTACCGACTATTACTGTTTATTACCGGATTCGATCTTTCCATTTAAAATATTTGCTATTATCAATAGAGTACTATAGTTACAGGAATAAAATGATGGGCATTGAAATAATTAGTATGGAAAAGAGTAAATGTGTTTGCGTGAACATTTTACTACAGTGGCATTGCATTGTCATGGTCGAGGATGTGTGATAAATTAAGAAAGCGCCTTTCAAGCGTTCTCGATCATAATGGTCGAAATAGACTATTATATTATTGGCGACAACTCGATCGAATGGCAGATGTGTACAGTATTATGATATTACTACGCCTGTTGGTTTGCAAGTGAGAAAGAAAAGTATTAAACAGTCGCATGGAGGATCACTTTTGCTGGTAAAATGATAATGTAGCGTATTGTGTAATACGATAGCCGTATTTGCGCCCATCACTTTCCAGCTATTCTCATACTGCAGGCGAAAAGTATAGGAATGGATATTTGTCTTTCGTTCCTCGCAAAATACTATGTGTTGTTGTAGTGGCTTACGATACTTTGATCATTGCTTGAGCCCTTTTTCAAACTACACTGTATCGCATCGTATTCAAGATGACGGTGTTATGAGCATGCGAGCGTTCTCTTTTTCATCGCTACTAGAGTCGATCATTCATTTGGTAGCAAGTTCAATCGTATCCTATTGCAATCAAAGAGGTGCTAACCAACACAAAGTCAATGGATTATTTTCGACCAGAACACGATGATTGTCATAGTAATCAATGCAAAAAGGACAGCATACTGAATACAGCCTAGTGGATTTACATCATGGCAACAAGCCCAGAGGTGTGACAAATCCAGTGATGAAGACGTGTGCCACTACGTTTATTCAGTATATCATTAATGGTAGCAATATCACTAACAAGAAATTCAACGTTCTTTACCTGTTGTACCAATACCAATCGGTAGCTACCAATTTCAAGGATGAATATGTTATCAATCGGCCGCCTTCCTCATGGCAAAAATGTTTACTACAGTATCATGAAGAATAAAGCGCTTGTTATTCAAGCGATGATCAAAGCTTGCAGTAATGCGATCAAATCCTCGAGAATCAATACTGTAGTGTACAGTACTGTCTGCTGCCTTTATACTGTACAATCTACTCTATCCAGCAGATCGTTATCAATGTCGTGATCAATATTTTACACTATCTACAATTGTATTATGACTAGTTAACATCTGCGATTGGATCTTACAGCAATCAAGATGAATGAACGATGGTTTAAAATTGGACTGTCGAGATAACGATGCCAACTGCAAAATGGAAAAACTTGCTTGCCCAATCTTTCTCCCAATCTCGTCGCTTGGCTGTAGCACCGTAGTCCGCTTAAATAAACTCTCCTCAATACGATGATGGACGACTGATGATCAAGTCAAGAGACTGTTTCCAATCCAGTTAGCAGAGTCTACAACAGTCGCTATTTACTATACAAAAAGGAGGGAGATGAATGACTAGACTGAAGTTTACAGTTAAATCAGTTAAAATGCAAATTGTTAAACCAATCAGATTTAAATCGACCCGCCATGCGCATGCTTACTCAAGTTTGGCAAGAGAATGGGTTCCAGCGAAGTGTACAGTGTACACTGTACAGTACAGTACTGTACAGTACAATAAGATGATTGTGTTGAGAGAAAGAATTTGGGACTGTACAGTACTGTACTGTACTGTACTATTTTCGGATCGGATTCGGATTTTATGTAGCGCTTTCAATCGGATTAAATGTTTAGTCGTAGTGGGGTTACAATACACTACTGTACTGTACTGTGATGTTGTCGATAGAAGTTCGAGACTAGTTTGAGTACCAGACTACCAGTACTACAGTATGCAGTACAGTATTCCACATACTGTACACAGTGTACAGTACAGTATCTACACTCCGAGTGTCCACTGTCCAGTGTCAAGTCGCGATCGTTACAATAAAATCCGTTTTCTGCCATGGCTAAAAAGGAAAGAGACGGGAACAGGAAACGGTTGTTCACTCTACTAATAAATTGGGCAGACTGATTAATTTGCCCGTCATTTTAACTCTATTGCATGTCTGTAATGGTATACTGTACTACACTGTCCATGATTGACATCCAGATTAGCTGCTATTAGCCAGGTTGGTTTGAGCAATATGGTATACCGTACAGTACTGTACATTGTGCGCTTTCATCGGTAGCCTACAGTAAAGTACTGTACTGGATAGTACGGGGGGCGCCCGGAAAGTCTGGACAACATCTTATTTATTTCTGTATGAAAGATGTGCCCAAACTTTATATGCAAATTCTGCATGCAGTAAGATCATATTCTGGAGATTTGAATATCGCAAACAGCAATGTTCTGAGACGTTCAGGTGTCTGTCCTGTACTGTACTGTAATATCAGCGAAAAAATGATAAGCCGCTGCAGTATTTTGCACTGAAAGCGTGTCCCGTCTCTTTTCAGTGCTGAGTGCCGGTAGTAGAATGCTCCAAAAAGACCAATCGTGATGAACCTTGCTATACACATAGGTCTCTTATTGTACATAGTTACCCAGTCATGAAGTCAAGAGCTATCCGTCAATATTAAAACCATGCATTTGCGATCAATTTTGTACAAATGATGCAAAATTATTCTATCCAATGTACAGCACTGTACAGTATGGGGATCACGTCGTTCATAACCCTACATACAGTACTGTACTGTACACTGTTCTTCCACCCTTATTGACGACTTGTCGCGTTAAATGAGGTCAAAGTTCAGCTCATCGAATCCATTGAATATTACTGTACTAGTAAATAATTCATTTATTTATTATTATTATTTAGTACCGTACGGCACTGGTGCATGTACAGTGTACAGTACAGTACATACAGTGAAGTGTACTGTAGTCTACAGTACGTACGCGTCAGTTTTCTGCTTGTCACATCATTTTTAACCCTTTAAGTCGCGCAGCCGCTATCGCAGTTGCTCTTAGAACTTATTGTTGCCGTATGGAAACAATACAGTTTATACAATAGGTCGCGCAGCCGCTATCGCAGTTGCTCTTAGACTTATTGTTGCCGTATGGAAACAATACAGTTATAGTACAATAAGCATTTAAAGATGAGCTAATTTTCTGAATGAAATTAGACCCAACAGTAGGGTCTAGTAACCCTGTTGTTGTTTACTTGTTCCACCGGCGATTGAGCTTGTACACTTTGGCCATCTTGTTATCTATTTCAAGTAAGATAGCCATCAAAATGATGCAACTTTTACACATGGGGTGGTTGCCTCCGATCTCCACTCCAAGTATTCTCATCGCAAGCTTTCTTGGCTTGATAACTCTTGCATTATACCGGTATTTTATCGCTCCTTATCGACGACTCCGTCAATTAGGCATGAAAATTCCACGACCGATACCTTTATTAGGCAACATGTTCGATTATGGACCAACAAACCAACATGATGCTCAAGTTAAGAGACAACAAATATATGGCAACCTTTATGGAACACTCTTTTTCCATATACCTACTATATGGATTGGCGATCCTGACATATTAAAGTCAATAACGGTCAAGGAGTTTTCCAACTTTACCAATCGTTTCGCCTTAAATCAACCACGTCCACCCTTCGATAAAGCAGTTATACAATTGAAGGATCAAGATTGGAAACGCGTAAGAACAATTCTTATACCTACCTTTAGTACTTCCAAATTGAAAGCAATTGTGCCACTGATTGAAAGCGCTGGCGACGATCTCATCCAGACGTTATCAACAGCTGAAGAAAAAGGGAGAGTAATCGATATATGGCGTACTTGTGGCGTATTTACAATGAAAGTGATCCTAGCTACGGCATTCGGTATCGATTTCGAGTCCAAAGAGCAAGAAAAGAAATTAACTGAATCTGCTGGTGTACTATTTCGTAACATAAATGGTGTTTTGCAATTTTTATTTGTATTTTTTACACCGTTATTTCGCTTACTCGAGCCTTTACTCGGTGGTAAAATAATTTCTTCTGTAAAGTACTTGGTTACAACAACGGAAAATGTCTTGAAAGAAAGAAGAAGAAATTTAAAAGATGGTATCCCTTGCCGAAGAGATATTCTACAACAAATGATCGAAGCTGGTGATAATGACAAGCTCACTGACGAAGAAATTATTGCTCAAGCTATTATTTTTCTGGTCGCAGGTTATGAAACTACTGCTAATACACTGGGATTTGCATCATATTTACTGGCTACAAATCCAGATGCACAAAAGAAATTAAGAGATGAAATTGATTCACTCTGTCCTGATGCAAATTCAATCGACTACGATACTCTATTCAGCTTACCTTACTTAGATATGGTCATTTCCGAAACATTACGAATGTATCCTCCAGCTTTCTTTATTAATCGTGAAGCTAGAGAAGATATTACTATTAATGGTCTACTTATTCCTAAAGATGTCATGGTTGGTTTTCCTATTTACGCAATTCATTATAATCCTAAATTATGGCCTAAGCCTAATGAATTTATACCAGAACGCTTTTCACCTGAAGAAAAAGCTAAACAGATACCGTGTAGCTATCTACCATTTGGAGGAGGTCCACGTAATTGTATAGGAATGCGGCTAGCATTATTGGAAGCTAAGTTAGCCTTGGTTAAGATTATACAAAATTTCGAATTGAAAACAGTAGCCGAGACGGAAATACCACTAAAGCTACGAAGTGGAGCTACTCTATCTCCGCTTAACGGTGTATTCGTTGGCCTAAGCCGAAGATCTTGAAGCGACAGAACTGCCTGTATTAGCCTAAGTATGACCGATTTACTTTATCGTAGAATACTAAATCTGGTCAATATTCGTATACTGATGTAATCTCAAGATGTGGACTTGCGGAAACTTTAAAGTACAGCACATTGGACCAATTTTGAATAATTAGTACAAATTATTCATGGTTCAGTAAAGCAATCGTAGCCTTAAAAGCGTGTTGTTCGCTTTTATTATACATTACATAAAAGTTCACATATACAATATGTATTTATACTGTAATGCGAGTATAAATTATACTTCTCTACCAATTTCAACGCTCAATTTATCTATATTCTGTGTAGTGATAATTCTATATCTATAATTAATCAACTTTAATGCGAAATGCTATAATTTCAAGGCCGCATGCGGTCTTTAGGAATCAACAGTTATACATATTATAAATGTCTTTTAGTAACAGGTTGGTTATTATATTAAATATGACATATGTGTGGCTACAGTGTCATGGAATAAATAATATCCGTCTACTCAACGGCACAACTGTTGAGCTAGGATTACCTTAGTGCTTATGACTATAATTGTTACATGTCCTACTAATGTTGTACTAATGTGTTATTTTTTTCTTAACCTAAGTAACGTATACAGTAGTCTGGGTCATTTAAAATTTTTCTCTTTGTTATCGGATGTAGTATAATAAATGATATCGAAGTTTTATTTTTTCTTAACCTAAGTAACGTATACAGGAGTCTGGGTCAGTTCAGACTTTTCTCTTTGTGATCGGATGTAATATAATAAACGATATCGAAGTTTAATTCTGAAAAAATTAATGATGATTAGTTTAAATGTTGACATCATTTGTTCATAATTCATCATTATATTCATGTACTATGTGTAGATTCACAATTGATATCGAATAAAACTACCATTTAGTATGAGTATGATACACTAACAATATTATATCGTGTTGCGCAGTAATGTGAGCAAAACTGAACTCCTAAAATGTACGCGCACAAGATTATTGTAAATACGACTAGCTTGGAGATACCGCCAGCAAGATAGCGGATAATGAGTTCTATTAAGTTGTATGCTAATGCATTGTAAATTGATAGGCTCGCGTACAAAATTGATAAATTCATATACCATATTACGAGTTCCTTCTCTACATGCTGTTGATCGATGAGCTACGCGTGCATCGCCTTGCTAGCGAGCTTC
The DNA here is from genome assembly GCF_000150275.1 of Trichoplax adhaerens. NCBI lineage: Eukaryota > Metazoa > Placozoa > Uniplacotomia > Trichoplacea > Trichoplacidae > Trichoplax > Trichoplax adhaerens. The sequence goes on from NW_002060947.1 coordinate 885,024, forward strand.
TACTGAAGAAGAAAGCCGATATTTAACAAGTGTCTCAAAAGACAGAATGCTGCAAAACGACAAATTCAGTAGCTCGAATCTGACAGTCTCTATCCTATTGAAACCCAAAGAAATTCAAGCCCAAGAACCATCTCAAAATTCATTGTTCTACATTACTTTGGGACTGGTCAAAAGTTATCCAATTACCATGGTAATTTACCGTCAATAACCCATGACTAGTTGCTGATACAGTGCAACACAGTATGACGTAATATCAGATCACCTTTTACGGTAAACATGATCAGACCAGAACTTATACCGTACACCCAAAGGCAAAGTTATTCGTACTGTATATTAACTTAATTATATACAAAATTTGAACTAATTTGAACATTGCCATTTTTATGCCGGATAGAACGAAATTAATCCACTTCCAATTTTTCATTGTCAACTGATCATCACCTTGAAATTCTGTAGTTGTAACAAGTGATTTAGCCCTTTCACATTCGATCCAAGACAGGTATAATAATAATTTTAAACATGTGGGGGCTGCCTCAACTCTCTATTCAAAGCTTTCTCATTACAAGCTTTCTTGGTTGTATTACGATAGTGTTATATCGTAATTTCATTGCCCCTTATCGACGACTCAGTCAATTGGGACTTAAAATTTCGATGCCTACGCCTTTAATGGGTAACAATCTGGATTATGGATCAACTAACCAACATATTGCTCAGATAAAGAGACAAGAAATGTATGGTAAGATTTGGGGGACACTCTTTTTCCATATACCTACTATATGGATTGGCGATCCTGACATATTAAAGTCAATAACGGTCAAGGAGTTTTCCAACTTTACCAATCGTTTCGCCTTAAATCAACCACGTCCACCCTTCGATAAAGCAGTTGTACAATTGAAGGATCAAGATTGGAAACGCGTAAGAACAATTCTTATACCTACCTTTAGTACTTCAAAATTGAAAGCAATTGTACCATTCGTTAAAGGCGCTGGCGACGATCTCATCCAGACGTTATCAACAGCTGAAGAAAAAGGGAGAGTAATCGATATATGGCGTACTTGTGGCGTATTTACAATGAAAGTGATCCTAGCTACGGCATTCGGTATCGATTTCGAGTCCAAAGAGCAAGAAAAGAAATTAACTGAATCTGCTGGTGTACTATTTCGGGATATTAGTGGTATTTTACAATTCCTGGTGATATATTTCACGCCAATGTTTGCTCTTCTCGAACCTTTACTCGGTGGTAAAATAGTTTCTTCTGTAAAGTACTTGGTTACAACGACGGAAAATGTCTTGAAAGAAAGAAGAAGAAATTTAAAAGATGGTATCCCTTGCCGAAGAGATATTCTACAACAAATGATCGAAGCTGGTGATAATGACAAGCTCACTGACGAAGAAATTATTGCTCAAGCTATTATTTTTCTGATCGCTGGTTATGATACTACTGCTAATACACTGGGATTTGCATCATATTTACTGGCTACAAATCCAGATGCACAAAAGAAATTAAGAGATGAAATTGATTCACTCTGTCCTGATGCAAATTCAATCGACTACGATACTCTATTCAGCTTACCTTACTTAGATATGGTCATTTCCGAAACATTACGAATGTACCCTCCAGCTTATTTTGTTAACCGTGAAGCTAAAGAAGATATCACGATTAATGGTCTTCTTATTCCTAAAGATATTATGGTCTGCTTCCCAATCTATGGTATTCATCATAATCCAGAATTATGGCCTAAGCCTAATGAATTTATACCAGAACGCTTTTCACCTGAAGAAAAAGCTAAACAGATACCGTGTAGCTATCTACCATTTGGAGGAGGTCCACGTAACTGTGTAGGGATGCGATTAGCTTTGCTCGAAGCAAAGTTAGCCTTGGTTAAGATTATACAAAATTTCGAATTGAAAACAGTAGCCGAGACGGAAATACCACTAAAGCTACGAAGTGGAACTACTCTATCTCCATTTAACGGAGTATACGTCGGTCTAAGCCGAAGAAATTAGAGTTACAGTACTGTCCATATCAATTATAATGATTAAAAATAGTGAATAGAATTATGTTAAAATTATTTGTATTTTTGTGCACAGCAATAGCAATCACGTAAAGGGTGATCCTTTTTACTCCATAGTTAAGTACATATGTCATCAGAATATTTATCCTAAGAAACTATTAGCGGTTCTTATTTTAAAGTGCTGCTGTACAAATATATTAACTACTTTATTTGACCTTTAATAAGAATAATTATACATCCATATAGGTAGCCTTACTTCGAAATTGCTCGTTAAATATTTTAAATTTGATAGATAGAGTATTTTTTATGAAATATACTGTATTTATGCAAACCTAGAATATGATTACTGAGCAGAAATATCATAGTAAGGTTTTATCATAGTAATTATTAAATGTTATCGTAATTAATATACATATAAATTAGGCAGAATAAAATCGTAATATCATTATTTATTTTGTAGCCTTAAGGAAGTTGCAGCTAATATCCTCTAATCATTTTAATAAAGGCAAACTAGTTTATCGCTAACTTCATTATCAAGATTTTTGCAAATATACAATTGCATCCCAAATCGATGCTAATTGAAGATAGCCTGCTACATAATCATATCTTCTTTACAATGTATCAAGTATGTATTTCATATGGAAGCTGACAAAATAGTTAGAATACATAAAATCAAATATGATTATTGTAGGTCTCTTCATTATTATAAATTACTATATAGAGCCATCACAGTCTATTACATATTACATCAGCGCTGAATTTTGAATATTAACTCCCAATTACTTAACACGGCTACAGTTTGTTTAGTTTGTGGTTACTCTTTCATACAGCCTCTGAATAAGCGAGCTTTACTTAGATTCGTGGTATCCAATAATGCAATAAATTTAACATTCTAGCATAACCAATTTGATCTAAAAACGAAAGCCATAAATATCAACTTTATTTTTAAGCCATGCAGATTTGGCATACTTGTAATTGGGCGTGGGTAAATATTCACTGTTTTAAAGAAATCCTCTTTAAGATCATTACATTTTCTCTTTGTACTCAAAGTTAATATTATGGAGGCGGCATTCAAGTGTTGAGATATTACATAATCGATTTCGAAAATACGTGCAATTAATACAGCGCCCATAAGTTCATTAAAGCTTGAATGAAGAATTACTAGAAAGGCAATTTCTTCTATAAATTCGTACACTGTCATACACAATCATATAATACATATATTCTTAAATCGTATACTCCTAAAGTAAATACATAAATTTACCAATTACGTCTCAGTGCGGTCGCTGCATATTGATTAATTATAGTTAATTACGTTACCTCATTACTGCTGATGTAAAAGCTGATATAGCACGATCTTAAATTTTATACGATTATAGCTCGTAGTTTCTAAAGGAATTTATACGCATACGGTAACGATAACACACCGAATATTGCAATCTGATATTGCACTATGACACCAGAAGTTTCTAAAATTTTGCATTGAGTACTGGGCATTCTAAAATACAGGTATATAGTTAAAGGGCTGATACTTACGTAAGACGTAAACTAATGTTTACTCATACAGCATAGAATTTTTTATTTACAAGCATTAATCGAACTTCTTCAAGATATGCCAGGAAACTACGATGCAATACTAATTTTTGCTTCAGTTGCAAGGTGACTACTGCTTATAGTCCATTAAAAGGTTAAGAAATAAATGAAAATAGCTGATTTAATACAAGATATAATTAGTTATTCATGCATTTACGAATATATATTAATCAGCCACTGACAAGCGGAAATCAAAACAGTTTCAGGTTTTATCCAGTATACAAGGGAACTTTACTACATGGTAAAAGACCATAGTCTCTATACTAACATATGTGCTCAAACACTAGTGGTAGGTTTGTCGCCTGCCTACTGTATTCGGAAGTTGCCTAATGATTTTCGTTACTATAAAAATGGTCTTAACTAGCTCTGGTTAATCTAGTGTAGTCGCAAATTAGAAATGTAAAGAGGATCAATAGCTTCAAAATTCGCTCAGGCTGCAGTATATGATGGTTCTTTGTGGTTGTTTACACTGTCTAGTAGCAAATATATCATCTAGACCTTGTATCGAACTCCATCTTAATTTCCATTCTATCTCACCCAAATTGATGTACGTACTCGTATACTAGTAACAGTTTTATAGACTGCCGATTTGAGGCGTTGTCTAATGATTCTTTATTCCTGTAAAAGTCATCTTTATTAGCACTTAGTATTCTATTCTAGTCTCAACTTAGAAAGTACAGCAGATCGATAACTTCAAAATTCGCTTAGTCTGCAGTGTATTATAATACTTTGTAGGTAGCCTACACTGTCTAGCAGCAGATACAGTACATCATCTACACATTGTCTTGAACTCTATCTTAATTTCCATTCCATCCCGCCCGAAGTGATTTCTATTGGACTACTCTTTAAACAAATAGTAAATGCTTTTGTGATAGCTCTATACTTGCACCAGGGCGCGGTCCGATCGAAGAAGTGGTTATATTTAATTATTAAATGTCACGCTTTGGATACAAGACTAGAATTACGTCATAATTTAGCTCTACATAAAACGAGATTACCTATTCTTCATTTGCTGACGATCAGCAACAAGTTATCAGCTTGAGCTTCTGAGTTATTTATCACTATATTTACGAGCTTTTGTATATATCTTTACTGTATTTCGCTGCGAGATAGAAATAAACATGATAAAAATTTTCGACTTTTTGTGGCTGCCACAGCTATCTATTCAAAGCTTCCTCTTTGCAAGCTTTCTTGGCCTGATTACCATTACATTATACCGTAATTTTATTGTCCCCTATCGCAAGCTGAGCAAATTAGGAATTAATGTTTCACCACCTATGCCTTTATTAGGCAATATGCTGGATTATGGTTCCACTAATCGACATATTGCTCAAGTAAAGAGACAAGAATTATATGGCAATGTCTGCGGAACATTATTCTTTCACATACCTAATCTGTGGGTTGGTGATCCCGAAATGTTAAAGATAATAACAGTCAAGGAATTTTCTAATTTTGCTAATCGATTTTCTTTGACTAAACCGCGTCCCCCTTTTGATAAAACAGTGGTACAATTGAAGGATCAAGATTGGAAACGTGTAAGAACAATTCTTATACCCACCTTTAGTACTTCAAAATTGAAAGGAATCATGCCACTTATTACCGACGCCGGCGACAATCTCATCAAGACGATGTCAAAAGCTGAAGAAGAAGGAAGAGCAATCGATATGTGGCGTACTTGTGGTGTATATACAATGAAAGTTATCCTAGCCACGGTATTCGGTATCGATTTTGAATCAAAAGAGCAAGAAAAGAAATTAACTGAATCAGCTGCTAGGTTATTTCGTAATACTAATGGCGTTATACAATTCTTTTCTATATTTCTTACCCCACTATTTCGCATGGTCGAGCCTCTACTTGGTGGTAACTTAGTCAAGTCGACCATATACTTAGCTAAGACAGCAGAAAATGTCTTGAGAGAAAGAAGAAGAAATTTAAAAAATGGTATCCCTTGCCGAAGAGATATTCTACAACAAATGATCGAAGCTGGTGATGGTGACAAGCTCACTGACGAAGAAATTATTGCTCAAGCATTTATCTTTCTGATCGCTGGTTATGATACTACTGCTAATACACTGGGATTTGCATCATACTCACTGGCTACAAATCCAGACGTGCAAAAGAAATTAAGAGATGAAATTGATTCACTCTGTCCTGATGCAAATTCAATCGACTACGATACTCTATTCAGCTTACCTTACTTAGATATGGTCATTTCCGAAACATTACGAATGTATCCTCCAGCTTATTTTGTTAACCGTGAAGCTAAAGAAGATATCACGATTAATGGTCTTCTTGTTCCTAAAGATATTATGGTTAGCTTCCCAATCTACGGTATTCATCATAATCCAGAATTATGGCCTAAGCCTAATGAATTTATACCAGAACGCTTTTCACCTGAAGAAAAAGCTAAACAGATACCGTGTAGCTATCTACCATTTGGAGGAGGTCCACGTAACTGTGTAGGGATGCGATTAGCTTTGCTCGAAGCAAAGTTAGCCTTGGTTAAGATTATACAAAATTTCGAATTGAAAACAGTAGCCGAGACGGAAATACCACTAAAGCTACGAAGTGGAACTACTCTATCTCCATTTAACGGAGCATACGTCGGTCTAACCCGAAGATATTAAAGTGACAGTACTAACCGTATTAATAAATCGATCAATAGTGCACATACATGTAACATAATGCTTCTACAGAAATAACTTGATATATGTTTGAATATGATCTAATGTTCATGAGCAAACAGTATGTGCATTGCTAGATTCTAGAAATTATGGATATTGGGCTACGATTTTTATCTTTACCGTTTCATTATTGCTATCTCATTAATAGTTGTAACCACAATTACAGTATTATGGACATGCTGTAAGCTAAGAAGAGTAGTATAGTAAGAATGTGGCTTAAAATACTTATGATTAAGCCTTTCAATCTTTCTAATAAAGCTAAACCAGGTCATTAACAAATGCATTAATCATAATTATATTATTAGTACTTACTACAACCTGGGATAATGTCCTTAATCGGTAGTTACTGGTAGCACAGGTAGAGTAACCAGCACCGTTATACTCGTATATCTGGTAATGCATGTTATATGAGATCTAACAAATTAGCACCAATACATACAAGAAAATCGAATGGCCCTTCAGTATAGCATCGCACGCAATTTAGAGTTTGTAATGTTATTACCCAATCATAATAGCATAGATGCCCATTATGAATTTCGAGTATCAGTTTTAATTTGCGTTAGATAATAAATTTTACTTGGTCTTTTCGTACGCACTACTCATACCTATGGTTTACGAACTTTTATTAAATTCCTACTAGCTTGTACAATGTAAATATGATACCTTTAGCCTTAGGGTTAGCATCCATTCATAGTAAATTAAATTTTACGATGAAAACCCTTAACCTTAATATTATTTTAAGTCGTCTATATTTGCCATAAAAATGAATAGGTATTGTATTGATATAATATCGTTGAAGGATATTTTATTATTTGAAACACTTAGGCCTATCTTAGTCTATATTTAGCTTAATCTCTTAATGTAATGTAATCTCGGTTGCAATTATGTTTAAGCCAAGATAGATAATTCTTATATTATTTAATATGATTTTTTTATATAAATTTGACAAGAGAAACATTTATCAACAATTTGTTAGTCTTCTCTATCTTATATCGTACCAGGCTATAAGGATTACTACCTAAAAAAACACCTACATGATTACTCATAGCTTATATAAAGCGCGGATTTCAAGAAAGAGGCCATCAAACACCTTTCGAGTGGCATATTACTTTTGTACGAGTATATCGTAAATATGCGATTTGTCTATGGTAGATGATATGACATAATTATACGATTGCAATATAGTAAACGTTGGACTGTGTAATGATTTAGATACATTTTTGCCAGTATTAGTTAAAGTTTCTCTCATTTTCACATTATAAAATTTTGATAACAACTTCATACGACATAGCTATTTACTTACAGCTTAAGTACTTACATACAGCATCATCTTATTAAGGAGAAAACATGTTTTGAAACGAATCGTAAAAGAGGGGCTATGATATTGAATAGGCTATTATTCATTGTTAGATGTTATGCTGCTCTTGTTGAATGCAAAAACTCTATTTTCAAAGTTCAATTTCATTGTTATCCAATCTTTTATTTTATAACAAATCTACTAATTTATATTACATTATTTGCGAAATTAAAATAATATTAAGAAACAGTAAGATAATTAACTATTATCTTTGAATTATTAATTAATCGAAAACTTTAATCAGACTTATAGATAAGCTGTACTAACATGAATTTATTAACGCACAATTCTTTGTTTGAAGAAAACAAGAAGTCAGATTAGAGGAGAAAAACGAAGATAGCATGCTGTTTTGATTCCTACTTTACTGATGATAGCTCAATATAGGCAAAAATTCACTATGCTTGGCTCTTACAAGTACTTTTAAAGTAGTCAATAGAATCATAGTTTATAAGAATCGATAAATTCTGTTACAGAGCCAAAAGTTGTCCAAAGACATAAAGCAGGAGTTAAACTTGTTCCAACACACATCTTTTATAATATTTTGTTGAAACAAAGCTTTACAAAGGATATTTTTGTCGTTTAATATTAATAAATTCTTCCTTAGATCCATATCAAGTAAAATCTGTACTGCAGTAGGCTAGAGATTTAGAAAGCTTCTTTTCTTTGCGATAAATGGTCCTACTCAAGGTATGTCTAGTAGAAGTAAAATATATTATGCTAAAATTGGAGGTCATAGAGACAATCTGTGGCACTCTTAAAGACTAGAAATAACTTAATCAGGTCCCCATATATACCATTAAAAACCGCCTTTTAAGGCCACTAAAAAGTCAACTGAAAAAACTCATTTTTTACACAATCATTCAGGTAACAATTTTTTAATTTAGTATCACATATTAATCGTTAATTACTGGTTATTAACCATAAATTAGTTATTAAGGACGAAAAACGAAGGTTTCATAATCTAAATATTAACAAACTTCACAGCACAAGAGACTGGATTATAGCGAAGTAAAGTTACTTTCAAGTAGTAATTTAATTTCGTTGCGCGTGTGATCAGTGCTCTGCTAAGACCTCTTTAATCAGACATTCTACTGTTTTTTCTTCTCCTCTGTTTCCTTATCATCCTCGAGTTATGACAACTTTGACAGACTCGCATGCTTAGCTAGGCGATTTATGGATCTCACAGTATCACAGTAGTAGCGATAAATTTTTATAATTCCGTTAGAATTGACTACAAAACCGAATATATTGATATTAAAATGAAACTACTCGTACTAAAGTATTACAGAGAGTTTGGGTTTAAAATAATTATTCTAGTATGTCTATCATCATCTACAATTAGCTTCAGTTTTAAACACTTACGGTAGTACTACGATAATAAGATTATTTTGTAAAGTAATTGAGAATTCATACACAACTAAGTCAGAAAGTTCACAGAATGAGATTTTAGCACAATCCTATTTGCCTAATAAATTATATAGCATACGCGTACATCTCTGGAAACCTACGCATGCACATGTAAAGAATTATAGTGATTTTCTTAATTTACTTACAAAAGTTAATCAACACCTACAAAGTTTCATACAAGCGGTAACTTACACCCAGTTACTGGTTAGTCTAGCAGTTGAAATATAATTGATTGCAGACAAAAGTTTCCGTTTACCGTGATGTAGTGGACAGATATAATTCTGTATGTGTCACGCAAGTGAAAAATTAACATTTCTAGGTAATGTTTATGCGTATATGACATAATTTCTTAATAATCTAAGATCCAAGCAACATATCACAACATTTATTTTAGCATAACGTATTAGATTAAATGTAGAATCTTGCATAACTTTTCTGATCTTGAACATAGGATTGTTTCCGAAGATTAAGTAAGCATGGAAAACGCCAGTAGGGAACAAAATTCTCAGCCTATTGGAAAGAAGGAGCATTCCGTCATAAATGGCAGCATTAAACGCTCAAAAATTACGTATCACCCAATCACTACGGCACTTTTAACAGTTTATGGATTTCTGAAATTGATTTATTTACGTTTTGGTGGAATGCTTTTCTATCCAAGTGATTATTTTGAAGCAGCCAATTTTGTGGATGGTCTTTTTGATACAGCTGGCCATCGAAACGAGATATCAAATTGGAATGTACTGAAAAGAAATTTATTTAATACCCAAGCTCTAGTAGCTATAGCTCAAGAAAGATATCATGTGGTAGGCTATCCATACGTTGGAAATGACGCTCCAGTTGGTAAACTCTACACCTTAAAAGGTGAGCTAACTAATTTAGCAACCATTTTCCAGCAATCTTCACATTCTGTCCATGTACTGAACTTTGGATCATATAGCTGACCTCCATTTCGACAGAGTATCGATCGATATATCCAATTGGTCAATCGTTACAGCGCAAATGCTTCTTTCTTAACCATTTATATTGCTGAAGCTCATGCATCAGATGATTGGAATATGCCTGATCTGAATAGTGCATTGGGTATAAATATAGCAAAGCCAAAGACTTTAGAGGATAGAATTCGCATTGCTGAAAATTTTATTCTGGATTATAATTACGATATACCAATGTACGTCGATTCCATCGATAACGATACTATGGAAGCTTACGGTGCAAGACCTGAAAGGTTGTACATTATAGTCAATGGAAAAATTGCCTATAAAGGTGGGCCTGGTCCATACTGTTTCAGCTATAGCTCTCTGGAAGAATCGTTACTAAAAGTTTTAAAGCAGCTTTAAGTAAAAGCTAATCAATTACTTAAAACTGCTGCACTATCAAACTATGAGCATGAAAAATATCGAGAGCTACATAATATATGTAAACGGCGAGATTGATTCTGATTCAATATTGGTTAGATTAATTTACGAACTGTCGATATCAGCAGTTGTCGCTTAAACGTAAAAAAATGGCTCTATATGATAGGAGGTTGATTAGTTATTCATTGTTTAAAAGCTAGCCTAGTTAGGACTTCAAAATTAGTGGCTTGGACTAGAATTTTTTCTACATCTAGAATACCTAAATACTTGATTATTAAATGCTTAGATATGCCAAAAGAATTTTTGTAACGGTTAAATTTTGCATATCTATAGTGGCTCTGATCCAATAGTATTTGTATTTTATTGTAACACTAAACTCTAAATAAGGGATACACTAATTTTTACATGTTGGAAGAAGTCCATTTCTGACATGTTCATTTATGCATCCCTGAAAACGATAACGCAAGTAATTTAGATGTTAGCGTCCATCTGAGAGCATAGTCGACTATCTTACACCTTTAACATGATATCAGATTAGAAGCTTGATATAATCTAAGATCTTGATAGTATGGTACTTTACTTATAGTAAGATTGTAGTTGTAATCTAGTAGTAAAATTTATAATTCAATCAAATGCAAATGCTTCTGCTAGAATATATACATAGGCATGTTCTTGTTTCTAATTAATGATGCTGTTATGCTTCAATCTGTTCTGAAATGCAGAGAGCAACAGCTGATGCAGTAAATAAGGGCATGTAGGTATTTTTTCTAGCAAATTTTTGTCACCATGCGATATTGCTTTTGAGAAATGCATCATTTCTAATTGTTATGGCAATAAATACTGATAATCACTGGTACATATTTTAACCCAATTTTTATACCCAATTTACTCTAAACTGGAATTATACAGTAAACTTTAATGAAAATAAAGGCTTTCATGGCTTTAAATCTATTTCGGAAATAATTAAATGAAAGTATCCATTTCTGCTCCAGCCCATCCTGCTCGTCATGTGAGAACCTCGTATTTCGTTATTATACATGTAAGTGATTTCACCACTTGATATTGCTCTTTAATATCCTATTTCGGCAGCTATGACCAAGAATCACTAAACTCAACCTATAGATGCTGTAAAGAGTTCTCGATTTAGGGAATTAGTAACCCACGGATAAACTACAACCAGAAGGCATTATCATAAGTTGCTGCAACCACGCAAATACTAGTGGCTAAATAAGCACCGGGAAAAGCCGCTAAACGATTGATTATTTGTACATTCTAAACAGCGCAATCATCCTTACGTATAGCATACTGTATGACGATATTTAACGCTAATCTTACATTTACAGAACAACGATTCATCGAAATCTTAACACTAAATAATCGTATATATCGTTGTTCTAAACATACGGAGGTGTAAATACCGTAAATAGGAAGTAAATGAGTATCGTGTAAGTGAATCATTATTTTAATATGCGGAAATTGTGAATAAACGAGAAAGAAGCGATCCTTTCATGATATATTGAAATCCAATATAGTAATGTGGCAATGTAGATCTTCATACCTTGCAAAACTGTACGAAAAGTTAGCTTAGAATTAATTATTCCGTAGTTACTGTAAATGCTAGCTATAATTTCTGACAGTCCTTACTGTATTTGGCGTGTATGAAAGCAATTTTATTGAACTACTGTTGTTACTGTAAGCATCAAAGTATTGTCCAACTTATTGCTATATAAAGAGTATACGTCTTCTATACCCTATCTTTAAATACTAATCTAAATAATACCATGTTAGGCTACCGTACTGTACCTAAATATGGCGGTAGCATCTCGTATCGTATAAATTATTAAGTATAAATACACATGTAGATATAGATAGATGTCCAATCAGTTATGCCGTTAATACGCAGCTACATATTGACTTGATTATATATAGATATTAAAAACTTAATTCACTATAAGCCAATGCATCTGTCAATAAGTAAGTTATCGAGCTTGGCTTGTCCAAGTCAAATCGTTCCATAATCAATAGCCAAGTCATATCTTATGATTTTTTGATTCTGTCATTCAAAACTTTTATTGAAAAGGAGAACCTTTGACCTTATAATTTTTCTGGCTGCTGATTATATTTTTATTGATGTAAAATATCAATTTCATTTTCTTGCGTCCATAATTGCTTTTCGGTTAATATAATTGTCTGGTTATATTACGACATTATGTTACATTCTGTGATATAGTCTCAATATAAGATACGACAAATTATCATTTCCTGGCCATCAATAGAGGCGAATTTATTCTACGATCTTACAGATGCTTGTTGATGTAATCGCGATTGTAAATGTAGAGAATTTTATTAGGTAACAGAAGTAGAGATAGAGAAGTACTACAATACTCTAAATTAAAGTCCTTATAATGTAGTTTAGGAAAGAATTTCTTCATTCTATCTAGAATAGCTGGTTTAACAACAATAGGATTAGCAGACAAGTGGAAATAATTAATTTCGTAATAGCCGATGCTACAGCGGTAAAAAAAATTAATGCAAACATTTCTGAAAAAACTACACGAAGCTAGTAAGATAAAAATTTTCGACATATGTGTATTGTTATCCCATCTAATAGCATTACATAATTTCTGTCATTGACATATTTTACCTCTTTCTTTAAGTACTGTATTAATTTATCTATCGGGTACTTATTTTGCTTTCATATAGACATTAACTTGATAATACAAAATGGACGTAACTATGAGAATATAATAACAGTTAGAAGACACACAGTATTTTGTATACAGCATTTTGTTATCCACTAATCACTACTTTACCTTATAACATCTCGTTGTTGTTAGAATTGCTAATTGAAGCTCGTTATGCTAGCTAAAACACTCGTGAGGTAGCTCTAGGTATACTGATTCAACTTCTATAGAGCAGAAAGCAAAATGCAAATCATCAGGAAATCATGTATGTGTAGCAAGCTGCTGGCTGGAGAACCTCAGTACAAGTTCAGTAAAGCATTACGTAACGTTCTGTTGGGGTAGAAGTTTAACATTTTCAATTTTTATGGTACTGCAATAATATTTACTCTCCAAACTGTGACCTCCTACCATATGAGTATAGTTATTAACCTTTCGATACATAAACCTGAGAATATGAGAAAGTGTAAATAAAACTAGAATTCAAGTCCTAGGCAATGTCAACAAATAGCTACATTGCTACCGGTAACTACCTAACAATAATAAAAGCCCGGAACCTTGGCTATATCGGCCTATATGGCTAACCTGATGAGTTTTCATTCAGGGCCCATATAAGTAATTAATACCAATTTTATGCAAAATATCTACGACAAGTATGAAGGCAACATTAACTGCCTATAAATGATTACGTGATCCAATACGTAATAAATCGGACTCTGATGACTTGATATGAGATGGTTATCGGGATAAAAAATCTCTTTGGGTTAGAAAGTTTATTCGCGTAATGCTACGAAACTAGAATTTATTAATCTAAGTTATGTTAACTAAACGGAGCCATGTTAAATGTCAGCTTCCTAGTTCTAGAATGTTGACCATACCTAAAATAAGCTGCCGTCAATAAAATCTTGCCTCAGACTTTAAGAGGATTAAAAATATCAGTGACAGATGATGAAAGGCGGAAAATACAACATTAGACATCGTCTACTTTATCATTACGACGCAGATTAATGAGTAAAGGCCTTGGTCGTTACATGAATATAAACGATTTATTGTTATAAGTTTGGGATCGAACGCGAACACTCTTAAGCTTTATGAAGTAAAAATATCAATTGGAAACTTTAAATACGATCACTCTTAGAGGCAGAGTTACGAGATAGTTTCTGAGTTTGTGTTTTACCGCTGCATTACGGTCATCTTTTATATAGCTGCGGATAATTTGATGGATTTCTTTACGACGATTGCAGTCCTTAACGCACAGCAGATTCTATACGTCCAGTAACATGACCATCACTAAACCCAGAATTAAATGTAATTACGGATATAGTTATTGTAATAACAGTTCATTCTGGTTAGTCATTTACTAAATTTGCATATATAGTCGAAAAAAGAATTACTTTACTTATTTATACATATTTACTTTACTTGGTGCATTAATGAGGCGTTGTCGAAGATTTTATTCGTCATTGCCTACAACAAATACTGGTGGGACCCACACATAAAAGTATTACAAATAAACTAAAGCCGTATTCATTAATATAATGATTCATTACAATTAGTTCAATTGCAACAAATAATAGGTCAAAACTTCTGTATCGTTGTATTAATTATTATTATTGAATATCCATTAAGGTAGCCTAGTTATGAATAGGCGGGTGTGGGGCAAAGTCTCGGACACACCTTGAAATGCGTAGTTTGGATATTTTTAACAGTAAATCTGATTCAAATCATATTAGAACTATATAAGGCAACATGTGCATTAGGTAACTGCATTTACAACTTAAGATAAATCAGACCCTCCCTGATTGACGAGGATTAAGTTGTTTCAGGAGGCTTTTCAGTTTCTTTTTTTTACCACATATAAATAAGTGATACTTTTTCCAGTTATTTCTTGGCATTAAAAAGGTAAGCAATTGATGCTTTAGTTGTTAATTATCAGCGAATACTGTTAAAAAAAAGTAACCTGTATCAATTGCTTCTTGTCAAAGTCAATATAATTCGCCATTTCTTATATGCACCAATATGAAATCGTCTTCCTAACTCTAATTTAATTTTCTTCATGATTATTTTTTGTTACTTGGACGCGATTTACTTTTCATGGAATGAAACGCAAGATGGAAATCAGCAGTAAATATACTTGTCAGTTACCGGATCAAATTAATTTGATCGATTTCATCTTCGAATTCAGTGATAAATACGGCGATCGTGAAGCTGTGGTAAGAATACAATTTATCCGTTTTAGCTAGTAATTTGTTTTATCGTTATTAATTGAAATAAGCGTTCAATGCAATTTTCTACTACCCTTACCCCATCATCTTTACTTTACCCAATTCAATCCGTAAGATATACTCAAGGCTAATTTATCAATTTTATAGCAGATGGGCTAGATAGCTGAATGTTGTTCTGATTTCATAAGGAAAATCATTTTACTTTCTTGACAAATGTGAACATGAATAATCTGCTTTCAGCAGTTTGATTATGCAGAATATGCCTTTTAGATGTAAGAATTAGAGGATACTTCTAACGTCAAAGTGTCGCTACAATATTAAAAACATGAACCGTTTTCATGAGATTGCGTCTAGGTAATACAAAGTAGGTACAGTGACCCCGAATTTTCGGTCAAAAAATAACTCTCAAACTATACCTTTTCTCGTAGATCCATCAATAACAATCAATAGTACAGAAATATTCACGAAAGTATGCGATATACAAATTTGGAACTTATGTTCTGCTACAGTATTAAGACTTTGAGAGATATAACAAATTGTTATGAAAAACAGAAAATCTTCCGTTTGCACGAATTGTAATTCCGTGTTCATATCGAACTTGTTGTAAATAATAACATGAGTCATAACCGATGTCTGTAAACTAGACATAAAATTAATGTGGGTGTCAAATTCGCCATCAGTTATATGAAAAATTCTAGATGAATGTTCAACATTGTTTTGCGAATTTAATGCCCTGCAAATGCCATCAACAACAGCACATTCAAACCAAAGCATCGTTCGCAATCTTAGCTCTTAATACTGCGGAAAGAAATATTGCAGATAACATTATAGTGTATAAGAGTACAACTGACGCAGTTTTAGCTTTATTTCATGTATAATTTGATTGCATTCTTAAGTCAATAAACTATAGCGCAACAATTAACGTGATTTTAAAGCTCACGGCATCTAGTAATGAATTAATAACTTTTATTATACCAATCTAATCTAATCAAAAATAATTTAAGACGTAATACAATCTTTGCAAGATTAAATGGGGCAAGATTATAAGAAATGATAACGAATAATTCGTCAACTAGGACGAATGTAGTAATTACTGAGCCAAAATCATTTTATAACTACAGCACAATCCTAACGTGGGTTTATAATCAGTTCAGCGAACGCATCCAAGATTAATTTTGATAGCCGAATAATCACACCATAAAATTGATTGGGGCAAGCATTCAGTAATAAAGATCGGATTTTATGCTTACAATCTGCTGCATTTCAAAGTTTATTCTAAGCACTGACCAAAAAATCAAGTTCTACCTTCCTTGGCCATACTCTGCACTGCTCAAAAGTATTCTTACCATCTCGTACATTACTCAAATAAAACTATGTATCGGTGAAAAGTACATCTTTTGCAAATTAAGATGAATCTTTCAGCATGCACACTTGTATAGTACGACAGGAGCCCGCTTGATTCGTATGAATCGGCATCTTACATCAAATTTTGGCAAAGTTTACATTGCATTAGCGTGATGTTGTATCGAGATTATCCATACCAGAAGCGATACTTGTGATAAATGCTGTAGTGATAGCCCTTAGTTTATTAGCAAAGTAAAGTTTTGATTTGATTACTTATTCTTCGCTATCGTCGAATGCTATTAATGTAATTATGTTGAACAATATCGATAACCACTCAATTTAGTAAGTAAGCTAGTGTTAATCCCTATAAATCGATTCTTTATGAAAATTTCCCTTTATCACCTTGACGGCCTAAATTGTGGAATTAAATTATTTAAAGGCGACTTAGCACATATTGGCACTCTCACCCTTGATGATACGCGTATTCCATAATTTAGTGTAGGAGGTGATTACTGAAAAGAAAATAACAGTCTGTGGCTTAGTCTAGTCACATAATCATAGCGCTTAGCACAAAATTTTTAATTGCATTATCAATCTGTGATGTCTTTAGTTCTTCTTAACTTTGGGTATGAATATCATTTACTTCCAGATTGACGCCGCTACTGGCCGCAGCTACACATATGCACAAATTAAGGTTTTAATGAAAAAATTTGCATCGGCTTTGATGCGTCGTGGCTTGAAAAAGGGGGATGTTGTAGCCGTTTATTCACCCAATATCCCTGAATATCCCATCGTTTTCTTTGGTACTATCGCTGCTGGAGCAACAGTAACGACGTGTAATCCACTATATACCGCGAAAGAGTTAGCACATCAGTTAGAGTTATCTGGTGCTTCGCATATCTTTACAGTCAATCTTTTTGCCGAGAAAGCTAAAGAAGCAGCTGCATTAAGGTATGATAGATTATTATACTGTACGATGCGAGTATTCAGTAGGCTAGCACTTGATTATTGTCTGCTTTAAAATGTTGTGGAGAAGAGTCAATTTTATTATATTATCTCTTATGTGCTCCAATCCTCTTTCTCATCATGATTTAAACTAGCCATATCTCAAATGTTTACGTTCTTGGAAGTCCTACTGGTGATGGCATTACTTCATTTCAAGATTTATTAGCGGACGATGGTAGCTATTATGTTCCAGCAAAGATCAATCCTCGCGAAGACGTAGCTGTATTGCCATTTTCTAGTGGTACTACAGGGTTACCGAAAGGCAAGTATTTAAATTGCCATTCCATTGCGAATTTACAATTTGTCTAACTTCCTCATCACATCGTAGATAAATTGTTCGAAAATGACTGAGAATATTAAGTAATCGGTGTATCTTGAACTCGGATATTTATAGGTGTTATGCTAACTCACTATAACATCATCAGTAATGTTAGCCAAGCTGCTATGAAGCCTTTCTTCAATGTCGACACTGATGATGTTATCCTAGCTCTGCTGCCTTGGTTTCACATTTATGGTATGGTTACTATACTATTTGTTGGAATTCGCTATGGATCTAAAGTTGTATCAATGTCAAGGTTCGAACCAAAGGCTTTTCTAGAGTGTATCCAAAAAAATAAAGTAAGCAAGATAACTGGAGCAACTACCACCTTGATTCAATCTTTTAATCGCTCGCTACAATTCGTCGTCATGATTTCTTCTATTTTGGTTAAAATTAATGTTGTTTAGATCACGGTTGCACCCATTGTACCTCCAATTGCCGTTTTCCTATCTAAACATCCACTGGTATCACAGTTTGATGTTAGCAGTCTTAAAGATGTTATAAGTGCTGCAGCCCCGCTGGGGAAAGAAACACAATCATCACTTACCAGCCGATTGGGTGTTTCGGTTAGACAAGGTAAAATATCGTTTTGATCGTAAATACCAAGCATCAAAATAGGATTGCAAGTTAAAATCTTTATTCGTATTCGAATAATTTTCAGTCATACTGTTTAAATTAGCAATATCATAATTAACATCAACCGAAGATGCAAAATGGTAAAACAATTTTAACATCGTAGGTTTCGGAATGACTGAGCTAAGCCCTGTTGCTACGGTCTCTCCAGCCAATGAATCTGTTCCTGGCTCAGCTGGAATTCTCGTTGCAAATACCAAAGGAAAGGTAACAATAGTAACATTAATGACCAACGATAAAACTTTAGCAGCGAAGTTCTCTTCATAAACTGCTTTTATGAACATAAAATCGAGACAGTTAACAAGAAGATTTTTATTATAATTTAATTTTTCGTTGAAATTGCTTTATTGCGACATGATAGGTTGTGGATATCGAAACAGGTAAAGCTTTACCTGCCAGAAAATCTGGTGAATTGTGCTTTAAAGGCCCTCAAGTAATGAAAGGGTATTTGAAAAACCAAGCAGCAACTGACAAAACAATTGATCAAGATGGATGGCTACATACTGGCGATATTGGCTACTATGATGAATCGGGAAATTATTTCATTGTTGATCGATTGAAAGAGCTGATCAAATATAAAGGCTTTCAGGTACAATTTCTCTAGTTTACTTTAAGGGTTGCTGTTTTCGTTAATTTATTGCTTATTATGTTATCACATACGAGTATATACCTAATATGTAACAGTCCATGCTAGCTACTTAAGTATACCACCATTGCACATAAAAACAACTACTAAAATCAGCCCCTATTATCATTACGTTATTTTATCCTCCTGAAAATTTAGGTTCCACCTGCTGAACTAGAAGAATTACTTTTAACTCATCCCAAGATTGCTGATGTCGCAGTGATAGGCATTCCTGATGTAGACGCTGGTGAGCTACCAAAGGCTTTTATAGTCAAAAAAAGCGATGATTTAATAGCTGAAGAAGTTATACAGTTTGTTGCTGGAGAAGTGGGACCACATAAAAAGTTACGAGGTGGCGTTGAATTTATTGAGGCTATACCTAAGTCAGCTAGTGGTAAAATTTTACGACGCCAGTTAAAAGCTCAAGAAATTGAGAAATATAAGAAAGTCAATTCAACTCGATTTTAATCGAACGGAAATGGTGCTGTTGTTGGCATAAGATTAATAATAAATGTCAACATTATTTCTGTTATTATTTACCTCTACACATTCATAACAATGTCAGTTTTAAGAGTGACTTTAGATTTAGAAATAACAATCTGCAAATATTCAGCATTAAATTTAGTATGATTTATGATAATATTATTTAGAGCAATAGCAATTTAATATTTCGATTGCCTTTGTATTTCTTAGTTTTCATAGTTGACGGATGTTGAATATTATGTTTGTTTTCTACTAAACCGCCATTTATGTGGTATTATATTTCGATAACTACTTCTCTTTATCCTATCATTGTCAATTTAGTTGGATCAATTTTGCTTATTTATAAGTGATTAGTAAACACATTCATTTTTCCTAAAAATAAATTTGAGAAAGCTTGCTTAAATCTTCATCAGCTATTGCCGAATAGTTATTCAAATATAAAGCTCAGGTGCTGATTTTAAAGTTTGTCGGCTGAGCTAACAATGTTAAACATTGGAAAAATAAGCTCATCACTATGCTTTACAGGCATTTTTTCGCAATCTAGTATCATCTTAAAGATAATTATATGTAGTCAGAGCGAGGAAAAATATGTGCTCTAGAGAATATTGATGTATTTCTAAATTCTTAAGACAGTGGTAGAAATAATCAATATTTACAGTTAATGCATAAAATAGCAGAATACATCGTAAGTTAGACATTTTCTTGCAGATTGAGTAATTTATATGATATACCAGTTGTCTAACTACACATATGTTAGTACTGACTGAAGCTGATTGAAAAATTAGACTTCTACTTAGCATGAGATATAATCAATCTTTTGCAAATTTATATTTAATCTATTCTAGTAAGCATTTAATACCGTCTGAATTGGCAGTAGAAAGCTTACATCTGCGAATTTGTAGTCTAATTGATTTGTTAGTTGTGATAATAATTGATCATTTAAAGCTTACGTACTTTATTTTACGAATAATTATATGAAAGTATTTAATCGTTAGAATGTCAAGTCATGATCTCCAGGAGCTATTCTAGGATTTTAGCAATGTGTTATACGATAGCAAAACAATTTATAATACGAAAATAAGATGATGATGTATAAATTTCCCGTTAAAGGCTATTAAGTTCGTAAGTGAGCAAAGAAAGGAAATTCAATGTCTGCAGCATGCTGTATAAATGATTTAGGTTACTTTTTCCGGCCTTCATTAAACTATCAATCTTTTAGGATGTCATGAGCACTTTTGTAATGAATCAACACGCTGGCAGTATGAAAAAGAATAGAACAGCTATTGTTCTTCTCTCCATTAGTTTTATATAACATTAATTTTAGCCACATAATTTGTATACAATAATTATAACTGAATTAATTACTATAGAGACAGAATTCATCAAGAAATATACATAATAATGCCATATTACGGTTATTGTTTGTTATGAGGCAAGGCATTGCTTAATAAACCCGCACTGAATGGCCGCAATCTATACTATTGTCGGTCTTATGTTCTTGCTATTTAATTACTGTGATCTTAGGCTACAGTAAGTATCGTTAGTATCTTCCTTATAAGGTGTCATACTGGATAGAATTGGTGTATGAATTATTTGTCGAACGAAAACAAGGAAGTTTTAGTATTGAATCAACCATTGACGGGAGTCTTAATTACTGAAAGCGCCGTACTTAACACATACGCTGATCGAAGCTAGTGTATACGATATAAGTCTACTTATATTTTCGTTATTCTCAATCGTGTTGGTTGTACTTAAATCGTGCATTACTAGCATTTTACTGGTGATTAATTTGAACAATCCTGTTCTTATAAACTACCATGGAGGTACAGAGCTTATTCACGTGCCAAATACCTGATAATATCAATTTAGTGGATTTCATCTTCCAATATTTCGATGAATATGGCAGCCGGGTTGCTGTGGTAAGTTCTAACATTTTCTACTTAGTCAATATACAAATTGCGCGATGGGCAAAAGTTTATTAAGAAGTTATCCCAAACAAATTCAATTGCATTTCGGACTTGTACAAAAGCAAAATGCCTCTTACATCTCTGTAATACACCACATGATCATTTGCATTTCGCTAATCCCAACCAGCAAGCAGAATATGTTCGCATCACTGATATAAAAGATGTTAACGATATCCAATGACAGAAAACGAAATTGATGGCTGATCAATAGCTAAAACCAACAGACTACCATCTTGAAATAGTAAAGAGTGAAAGTCATCCCTAACTAATTTTACTATCCAAGATGAAAAACAAAGAAGCTTTTCTAGCGGTATAATAAAAATAATCGTTGTAGTATAATGTCTTAAACGCAATTTTAAAGTCGGGATATAATCGGTTAACAGTGTGCATATTTTGCAAGCCCATTTATTAATAACTTGCTATTCTTTAGAAGCTTTACTGCTTTCGCTATATCTGTATCGTTAGTGTTGTATAGCCATTGCAATTTCTTCAGCTACAGAACCTAAGACAAGGTTTATCATTTTCTAATAGTTTTAATTTTATAACCAACTACATACTGCAGTATCTTGAAGGGCAAATGTCTTAACAACGTATCATTTTTATTATTCTAACAAGGTTTTCATATATAACTAGATATGATACTATAAAAGGAGAGATAAATGATGATTATCTTTAACATAAAATATAAAATTCTGTCAGATTAGTAGTGAAAAGTGTGATTAAAGTGCCCCTACGTATTCATATGTTTTTATATCGAGCCAGACTTGCTAGGTTAATAGAGTTAACTTCTAAAGATTTTAGATTAATTTCGATAATTAGGACTATTTCATAAGCATACCATCCATCTTCATGATTTCTTAAATTTCTAACGATGATTGCTATTGTCATGACATGATGCTAACGACTGAATTACTAATTTTATTTTAATCCGAAATGAAAGCTAACGGAATTGAAGTCAACCAGACTTGACTATAGTATTTTTAACTTTTCACAGTCTAATATGAAAATATTTGATATGGCAAAGGCTTCATTAAGTTTGCTCGTTATTTCGGGAGGATAGATTTGTAGAGTTTGAGCTGTGAAATCATTTTAGTCGTTTATAAAAATCATTTAACTGATTGAAATGCTAGATATACATGACTGAAATTCTGGAACTGTACACGAGAAGTGTAATAGTAATGTTTTCTGGATCACAAATATAAAATATGTATCCCACGGTATACATTTAGAGACGAAAATATTAGAATTTTAATTACTTGATCACAGATACTGCCGTTATACTCACTGATATTATACGGCACTTATTTCAAGAAGTCAATGAATACATAGAAAACCAGCTACTTTATTGCAAGATATCAATTTTAAGACTCTTGACTTATTCTGTAATACAGTAACCGTGTCTGACTACCGTATCCGTTACTTGCATTTATTATTTTCTTTCTTGTTAAAGTGAATGACATATAATCGGCTAACGCTATGGTTTAAATGGAAATGCTGAAAGATGCGCTTCTAACTACAGTATGATACATTTCAGATGCATTTGGTACCATGGTAGCTTAGCGTAGATTAGCTTTCCTTAGAAAGTTTTATAGGCACAGAATCATCAGTACAATATGAAGTACAGATCAGTTTCCATCAAGCATTCAATTCTAAGGATCTTAATACTTAATTCGAATGACTTAGATCCATTGTACATGGTTGATTCAATAATTAAGATTTTAAAGCGATATTGCTAAAGCAATTTTAGGCCTATTAAGGCGAATCTTTTTTACCTTACAGATCCCCTTACCTGTTTGTTTAATTAAAAAATAGTTTAACGAAATGAAAGCCCTCTCTCTCGGATATTTACTGTATATATATGCAATTTCAAATCTATGACAAAATACTAACTTACATATCAAGTCTGTTTGGCTGCTTCAGAAACATTTTCTTAGCAAGAAAACACAATATGCACTATGTTTGAAGACTTAGAGAACTTGTATTAGAATAAAACATAAAAAATGATACTATGACCTAAAATATAATATAATATATACGGATATTAAGGTAGATAATAGATTATCACGGTAGTATATTTAATGCATATTAATGATACCTATCCACAGAAAATATTCTTTATCATCTAAAAAATAGGTTATTGCTAGTTTTATAAGCAAGCTGCTCCAATTTTACTTATAATAGATATAGATTCCAATAGATTAATGATTGAGCTTTATAATCTTCTCGTCCTTGCACTATACTGTACAGTGAATGTAATAGCAATTAGATATCTTTTTCAATGCAAATAATGTTATAGCTAAGGATAGAGGCAGACAGTTATCTGAACCTACTTTAAATAAAATATATTTCATAATTTAAATACAATCATTAATTTATCGTTCCTAAACTCGTATACCATTAACTTTTAGTTTTTGTATCAGACAAGATTATTAAGTAGTGACGGCTAATGAACGTAGGCAGAGTCCAATCCATAGCTATATAACCCTAAAATTACAAATGAATTAATCTGCTTTACTAAGGTAGGATGTTACGTAGTTAAGACCAAGATCTTTTATGTTATTCTTATATAACTATTATCAATACTCATATTATTTACAGGTTGATGCTAAAACTGGCCATTCCTACACTTACGCTCAAATCAGAGAATTCACAATAAAGCTTGCATCGGCTTTATTGCGTCTAGGATTAAGTAATGATGATGTCGTTGCAATTTATGCACCCAATATTCCTGAATATCCTATCGTATTTTTTGGAACGGTATTAGCCGGTGGTACAGCATGTATAGTCAATCCGGCATATTCCGTTAAAGAATTAACTAATCAGCTAGAATTGTCTGAAGCCAAGTATATCTTTACCGTGAGTGCTTTCCTTGACAAAGCAAAAGAAGCAGCAGCAAGAAGGTCAGAAATGATGCACATTATTTTCTCTATACTTAAAATGAGCTAGCTGTTACTACTATCAATTTCTTACCATCTAATGTCTTTAAAAATATTTGCATCATTAGAGATATTTCTAATATCTACGTCATGGATAACATCACGGATAGCGATATTACCTTGGCTCAAGAATTATTAGAAGATGATGGCAGTCGATATAAAAGTAAAAAGATCAATTCTTGCGAAAATATAGCGGCTATAGCCTTTACTGATGGTACTACAGGCTCACCCAAAGGTAGCCTTATCAATCCTTGAACTAATGTTATTCGTTAAGAATATAGGTAGTAATTAGGTTATTATATCCTTTAACTCTGTACTTCAACAACCACTGTTGGTACGCTCTTTTATTTAGTGAGCAATATAGTATTCAATACGTCTGCAGTTAGATTTGTAGCATCGTTTGCTTTGTAATCTTACTGTTTTTTCCATAGTAAGCTAGTGGTGAATGGTCTCTAGTTAAGATAGACAGCGAGTTTAAATTTTGTATAGTCGGCCAGTCCCTGATTCGAATCACACCTTACTGTAAGCTACCCGTCTGCAGTTAGATTTATTGCTTCGTTTATTATGCAATTTGACTGTTTTTCCATAGTGAGAGGTCGGTAAATAATCTCTAGTTAGGTAAATAGTGAATTTAAAACTTGTTCTTTTCAAGTGAAATTTTGATTCAAGTTGCATCTAACGATAAACTATAATCGTCAAGTCATTTACCCTAGCTCGAACCGTAGTCAATAGATTTATAAATTCGCCAAAATTATCGCGAGGTAATGCCCAAAAAATATCTTAGTCGTTTCTCCCTAGCTGTGTTGACCAGACCGCTAGTTGCTAGGACTATACACAGCTTCTCTGTTGAGATGTTTGTATAGCGCTTGTAAAAAATTCAATATTAAAATTGGTTCTTGCCAAAATCCCTATTAACAATCGTATGTATTCACTTTATCAGGCGTTATATTAACTCATCACAATATCATCAGCAATGTTAGCCAAGCTGCTGTACGGCCATTCTTTACAGTCGATGAACAAGATATCTTATTGGCCTTGATACCATGGTTCGACATCTATGGTATGGTTGCAAATCTCTTGATTGGTTTACGATTTGGAGGCAAACTTGTTTCCCTGGCCGAAGCTAATACAACAGTCTTTCTAGAAACAATTCAACAACACAAGGTATGGTAACTATATTCTAGCGATCGTTTTCTTCATTTTTATTGATGTACGAGGTTATTTGGAATGTCAAGGGAGCTTAGTAATTTTCTTTTCTTTCAAGATTACCATTGCAACTATTACTCCACGAATTGCAGCTTCGCTATCCAAACAGACATTGACTGGCAACTTTAATGTTAGCAGTTTGAACGACGTTATTGGGGCAGCAGCTCCTTTAGGTAAAGAAGCGCAAACAGTATTGGGAGGTAATCTGGGTGGATCATATCGACAAGGTAAGCAATACATAGCTAGAAATATCAGTAACATCTGGTTTGATTCTTCAGGTAGCACACTATTTTCCCATCATTTAAAGGTATTCATACAATTGCTTATATGTCTTTTTTCCCCGGGCGTACTTAGCTTACGGCTTAACTGAATTAAGTCCCGTAGTAGCTGTTGTGCCTTCAAGCAAGGCAATTATTGGCTCGGTCGGTAAACTTGTTCCCCATACGAAGGGAAAGGTACTGATATAGTTATAATGTTCTGCTATCCGTCCATTTCGACCATTTTCTTACTATATCACAAAATAAATTCGTCAGTTAATGCCGTAGTAAACGTTAGTATTAAGTTATGGTACGGCAAAATAATGATTTAAATGCTTCGATTTATGTTGGTATAGGTAGTAAATATTGAAACTGGTGAAGCTCTACCTGTTGGCGAATCAGGTGAATTATGCTTTAAAGGTCCTCAAGTAATGAAAGGCTATTTAGGAAATCAGGCTGCTACTGAATCAGTTATTGATGAAGATGGATGGTTACATACTGGAGATGTTGGGTATTATGATGAATCGGGCAATTTGTATATCGTTGATCGCCTGGATGAATTCATTAAATATGACGATTTCCAGGTAAATGGGAGTTATAAAGGGAAAGATTTCATCCCATAAATTAAATTTCTGCTGATTACTATGATTAATAGATAATTTCACTTAGTCTGAGGATGACAATTTGACCTCGTTTCATTCATGCTATAGGTAGCACCGGCTGAATTAGAAGAGGTTTTATTAACTCATCCTAAGGTTTCCGATGCAGCTGTTATTGGGATTCCAAATATTGATGGTGGAGAGCTTGCCAAGGCCTTCGTAGTTAAATGTGATAATGATATCACTGAGAAAGAGTTGGAAGATTTTGTTGCTTCAGAAGTAGCTGAACATAAGAAATTATATGGAGGGGTTGAATTTATTGATACTCTGCCTAAATCGACAGGTGGCAAGTTATTGCGTCGTCGACTGAAAGAGCTGGAAATAGAAAAGATAAAAGCAATTACTCAGTTTGATACCGTAGAAAGCTTTTAAAATTTGAGCAGCTCATCTGGTTATCTTGCATTACATATGGATGTGATATTTTTAGATACCCCAAATGGTGTGATATCTTCAGCATCTTATATTTCAATCTTTTTCGAAAACTTGTAATTTAATCAGTGATTGCTGTCCCATTTCTTGTATACGGTGCTCTTCAGCAATGAGATCCTTTCGCAAGCACTTTGTTACTACATCAAAGTGCACTGATTGCCCTCCATTTATATGCTTAGCGAAAAAGGGTCAGGATTTTAATTTATGAATTATCGATGGTTTGAAGAGTGATCGGTGTGGCTTCTTCTGTGTAACCCCCATATCATTATTTTCTTAATATATCAGGTATAATTATTACCAATAGTTATATTACCTATATACTGTTGAAAATATGTTATTTTCTTGACAGTTTTATCGCTCTTGCTGTTTAGCTAGTTAAAATCATTGATCTTTGTTTGCGAACTATTTATAGCTTCTTTTTGTTCGTAAGCTTGGGCTTATAGTGACACTATTTAAGTAGGAAATATAAATAATGTAACCATGGTTTAAGTAGATTATTTGAGAGAACAAATATGTATGATGTATATGTGATTATGTCTTAATATTTTCTTTAGGCATACTCGTAGCACTACTATACAGAATAATTATCAATCTATGATTATGAAATTATCGAACCTTATTGCATTGTAGAGATTTCTTTCTGCAGTTTTCGTAATGTTTCGGTACAACATATTGTAATAATAAATTTTACTTTACACGATGTTAAAATATAAAACGATGCATTCGATCCGGCTAAATGAAAATGCACATGGCTACCATTGAATGAAATACTTACTTTATATACGGCTCAAGTAGCTAACATCGTTCAAGTGAAGCAACCAAGTACATCAGGATATTGGACTAGAGAGGTGAAATATTACGGTCTCAATGATGTTTTTCATAGACTATTTATTACCGACAATTTAAGGCAGCAACTGAAGGAATATGATTACAATAGGCTTAGATTCAAGATGATATTACGATGGAACAAAATGGCACAACATTAAGACTTTATACGGTAGTACTTTCATGCACTATAGCCTTATAAATGCAGCTAATTGAACGTTGATCATATGCGTTTGCACAAATTGAAGGATAGTTCTTTCCATTTTATTTGTAGTGGATCTGTCATAGAAATTTCTTTAAGTAACTATCTCAAATGATAGCTGAAATGAAGGTTAACATGTAGCTGAAATTACTTTTAGCGTTCTAAACAGTTACTTCTGGTCATTCCTTCTCAATGAAAGTTTAATATGATCATTCATTACACTTTTCTAGTTCAGTACAGCAGTATTTTCTTATTTTTATAATTATTAAATTATAGTAAAAATTTCTGGTCCACTACAGCCTCATGACAGCTAACGAAAATCAGATCAGCATCATGATCGTTACAGTTATTACTGTAACTTAATGAGATGCTCTTAAACAAAAAAATCTACAGCCCAATCGTAAGATTAAGAGAGAATATCTTATCACCTTAGAATGATTACAGATTCTGCATCATCGATATAGATATCGGCTTACAAACTAATATCGTCATTTACGATAAGTTCAGGCCTATTTTTTTTCCAGCAAGCAGTACATTTATCAATTACTCTCCTTCACAGTGAGAATATTTACGTTTAATAAATAAAATGGTTTTGACGGTCAATAATCATTTTATAGCAATTTTATATGATCCAATTTGTAGCATTATATTGCTTTGTAACTAATATCCTCATCCAGTCATTGTCCATTACTGCCAACTGCTATCGAATATAAAGTCGGAAAATTCTGCTTTTAGCACCTTTTACAGCCATATAAATCAACATTGAAGAATAAATTGAAGGCAATGGATAAGATTAATTTCCGATATTATAACTTTTGATAGAACTTCTTAGAACTGAATATAGAAAGTTCTTGAGTTTGTTTTCTCACACTTTCTACCTGTAGCTTTTAAGATATTTAGTCAAATCAAGTTATGAAATCGATTAAAAAGTATGGGTAAAATGTTAATAGCCTGATAAATTGAAAAACGAACTACGAGTACTGTAGCTGTTTGCTTTGAGAAAGTTGAGTCAGTATAATTCAAAGTCTATTACTGATGCTAATTTATTTATCTTCAAGAAGCATCACAAAGCTAGTAATATTATATTGATAAATTAATTAGACCTTTAGCAGTATCTACAGCAGATTATAGCCAATTGTAGATCATACTAAATCCACCACGAAGTGTTTGAATATTTCAATTTTATCTCCCAGCATTATTGGAATAACAACGATAAAGAGCAAATCAGATCTTACTTATTAGGTAAAAGGCTATACAATATTAACCACAGGATTAATTATCCTGTTACAAAGGAATAATATCAATAAAAGCTCTTCATTAATCTGGAATGATTATTATTAATAAATCTATTATGTTGCTAAAGTTTAATTTTCTACAATTAGTTAGTTCTTTGTGCACGGTTGGATATCCTCGCAGCCAATAGAGAGTATAGCCAAAGAATGTTGGGAGTAACCGAGAAAAAAGAAAATACTAATTATCATCCAGACTTGTATTTCTCGTCTAATTAGCTAATAATACAGCTTTCTTCTATTGAACGTGTGACTGCAAGATATTCTAGTAATGAAAAGCTTGAGCATATAATAAATTCTATACTTTATGAATTGTGGTAACCTGTGTAAATTAGTGCAACATCGATCGTCGATAAAGTTTTGGGCGTTGAGAGTCTTACACCGCCTATCATAACCCTTCAAATATCAATTTGAAGAATTACGAAAGAGCAAAGATTTATATTTACACAGCAAGGATAGCCCCTTATAGCTGTTTGCTTTTTACTCTAGCGTGTTACCATCTATAAGCTTTTATTTTAGCTTGATTTAACTGTGACAATTAACTCAAGTTAGTGTTCACACTTGATAAACTTTTAAGTCAAAATGGAAATAACAAGTAAATATGACTGCAAGTTACCTGATGGGATCAGTTTGATCGATTATGTCTTTGAATATTTCGATAAGTATGCTGATAGAGAAGCTGTGGTAAGCTATGAGTTTTTTAATTCTTATTTATGAATTAGATATGATATTAACAGTTGCTAAAATATGGAGAATTGTACAATACAATGGAATACATCGAGTGAAATTTTACCCATAATTTATGAACATGTGATAATTTAACAAACGACCACAACCCCGAAATACGGTTACGTATAATAGCTGTTTAATATGCAATGGGAGGTAGCGTCTTAAAGCAGGAATTACTTGGAACTACACTATAGCACAACATCATCTATTTCAATATCGTGATTTCCTTCTAACCTTTAACTGCAAATATTCAAGACATATTTTAAACTATTACGTACTAGGAACTAGCTATGAATAAGATTAATAGACGGACTAATGATATAATGGCTAAATCTAGTACTAAAAATTTCAGAAGGTTTAGTATGGTTAGTACTTTGTTCGTAATATTAAATCAAACATATTAAAGTAAACTCTATGAAACGATTGATATACCATCAATTATCGTATATTAATTCTGTGTCAGACTTTGGGTTCATTTTAGCACCTATAAGCCTTAACCCAGTTATCTCGTCAGCTTGTAGTATTTTCCACGCGCAAAGGCCTACGTAAATTATCTATACTTGATTTAGAAGTAGCCTTTCAAAAGGTACTGAGGTTAA
The DNA here is from genome assembly GCF_000150275.1 of Trichoplax adhaerens. Lineage (NCBI taxonomy): Eukaryota > Metazoa > Placozoa > Uniplacotomia > Trichoplacea > Trichoplacidae > Trichoplax > Trichoplax adhaerens. The sequence goes on from NW_002060947.1 coordinate 915,848, forward strand.
TCGAGTCCATAAATGGATTCATAATTAAAAATTGATTTCTATTATCGCGATTTAACCCGTAAATCTATTCCTTGGTTTTAGCAATAAACCGATTTAAGATACGCATTCTCCATTTTATCATGCTATCGTCCGTGTCTGTAGTCTAGAATAATATTCTAAAAGCTCTAGTCTTTTTTGAACTTCTTATTTATTTATACTAGTAAAGTTCCCATTCAAACGAACGGGTATATATTCTACACAAAGCAAGACGTTGAAAGAAAACTCACTGCCAGATTATTTCTTACTACTTATGAATATGTCCGATTAAAATAATATTAAAATTAACCTTTCTGTAATATCATGACATTGTATCATAAAATTAATTCAATCTGAAATCCATTGCAATGGTATCAAATCTTAGTAGATAGAATCTTTTAATAGTTATTGCTGAGTTACTGTACGGATACTATGAATTGATTTAGATGGATGCCACTGGGACAACCCAGAAGAAATTAGACCACTGAAGTAGTCACCAATTAATTACTATTGTAAAATAACTGATACTGATGTCTAAAATGAGGAATTGAAGCCACAAACCTACTGACTATTCGCTTGTGATACGAATTAAGATACTACTGACTAACTCCTATCTCCAGGAGGCTATATTACCATTGACTATTTAAAACGGAACATTAAAAAATAAAGGATCTGTCATAAAATTAGTAGTACCCTATCCTAAGAAGTAAAGAAGCTTACTGGTTAGATTCCTAAGAAAACTGTAGGTTAGAATATGGTGCTTAGAAAGGATCTTTGCCCCTCTGTGCCAGTAAGAAAGTGAAATTTATATGAGTCCACCACGAGTATATTTGGTTACTAGGGGGTTTTAAGTTGGAACTATAGTTTGTTTCCACCAAACTAGAGTAAATCCCGTTCTATAAACGGATATGTGTTATTTTTGCCGACAAAGACTTGCTGAAATCTTAATTTGTTAAAATTCGATTATGTTGTCATAGACATCGATCTCTCTGCCTTAGCTGACGTTCAGTCTGACACGAAAGCATGTCTTAATTAATGAAATAGTTTAATAGTGATCTGGAAAGTTTAAGTAGTTCTAAGAATTCGCAGCGCACAGTGTTTAGGTAGTAGTTCCTTCAACTTATGAAAGCCATAAGTTGGTAGCCATTGTAGTACTGTCTGTCGTTATCGATCGGTTAGGTTCTTATAATCTGCAAGAGGATCGTATAAAGGCAATCGTATTCATTATTTATTACAGTCGATTGAGAAGGTGGTGCTTTAGAAAATGGGAATTTGTAATAGTGGATCGATAGGGTTATTGCTAAATATTATAAAACCTTCCGAATGTCTACGCATCTTTCACATCTTAACAAAGTGCATTCTGACAGTAACGAAGCATCAATGGATTTGTCAGTTAAAAAATTCATTACCCAATGACTTTTAGAGCACAAATCATATGATTTCCAAAATAAACTTTTGATTATACATCTCAGAGACACATCCATAATGGATTCTATATATCATACTCCATGTCGCCGAATTATGTATCATAGTGAATTGTCAAGATAACTATTTTGTAGAGTAATATATATAAATTAATATATAGTTGAGATGCTGTAAACGTGTAAATCCAGAAGTAAATTCTTATTCATTTTGTCCAACTAATCAATCGCAGGTCGATGCTGCCAGTGGCCGATGCTATACTTATGCACAAATTCGAGGATTAGCTCGTAAATTTGCTTCTGCTTTAACTCGCCGTGGTCTACAGAAGGGCGATACTGTTGCCGTCTACTCACCTAATATTCCTGAATATCCAATCGTCTTCTTTGGTATTATAATAGCTGGTGGTACTATTACTACTTGCAATCCGTTATACACTCCTAAAGAGTTATCTCATCAATTGCATCTTGCTGAAGCAAAGCACATTTTTACTGTTAATCTGTTTGCTGAAAAAGCCAAGGAGGCAGCATTTCTAAGGTTTTATAACGTCTTAATTTATAGTTGCTATTAATTTTAATCATTGATATAATATACGAGTATGTCAATAATATCGTATTGTATACTTAAATGATGTTAATTTGTACATATTACAGCAAAATTTCTAACATTTACGTCCTTGGAAGTCCAACTGGTGACGGTATAACATCTTTTCAAGAATTACTAGCTGACGATGGTAGCTATCTGAAAGAAGTTAAGTTCGACGTTCGTGAAGATGTCGCTGTATTACCATTTTCGAGTGGTACGACAGGATAACCAAAAGGTAAAGGTGGAAAGACATTAAAATGGCGTAGTTTTAGCTCTTAATTTTTAAGATATGATGAATGGAAAAGTTCTATATGACGACTACTTACCGTACAGCATCGTGAATAAGGGATAGGACTGAACTATCAATTCACGCGCAAAATCTACTAACTTCCTTCATTGCGTGCTGAGATATTATACGCTTGGAGTATTATAGTAATTCTGTAAACCAGAATAATATCATGATCTTACATTGCAGCATACAGTTTATATGAATGTTTGCATCATCTTAATAGCTAGTTTATTTCATAATATTAGAAGAAAAAGTTCTAGTTATCAGATCTTAGGCAATGAGATTTACATCTACTCATACCCCTCATAGAGTCATGTTTGATATTGGTAGTAAAGGCAAGATAAAATTCTTTATCAACGATTATGCCATCTTGCTTATTAATGTGTGGCTAATTAGGGTTCAATTATATTTTTTAATTACTACCGCCATTTCCTTGAAAAATGGTAATGATAATGATATGAAATTTTCGAAAATATAGGTGTAATGCTAACCCATTACAATATTGTCAGCAATCTTAGTCAAGCAACAGTTAAAGGATTCTTTTACGTTAATGAAGACGATGTTATGCTAGCTTTACTACCATGGTTTCATATATATGGTATGGTAACTATTCTCTTTGCTGGATTACGCTCTGGTACTAAAATAGTTTCCATGGCAAGATTCGAACCAAAAATCTTTCTTGAGACTATTCAGAACTATAAGGTATTCATTTTACTGCTGCACTTCTATTATTAAATTGCAAGTACTTTAAACTAGAATATATCAGTTTATAGACTGCTGTATCTAAATTTGGCATTTTTTATGTATTCTTCAGATAACTGTGGCTCCTATAGTGCCCCCAATCGCTGTATTTCTGTCGAAACATCCACTAGTAAATAGTTTTGATATTTCTAGCTTAAAAGATGTTATAAGTGCTGCTGCACCTTTGGGTAAAGATACTCAATATGCTCTAACAGCACGATTAGGAGTAAATGTTCGCCAAGGTAAATTTAAAATGGATTAAATCTTTTGGCTAATGAAAAGAGTTTCCAAAGTATATATACTATGATAATCAACATCGCTGATGTACAGTTTTGTCGTATAATTATGCGTATGAGTATTATTGATACATTCTTTCCATGGATAATTTGGATTGTAAGAATCACTGATTTAAACGAATGCTTACTTAAGGTTATGGCATGACTGAGCTAAGCCCGGTTGTTAGTATATCTATACTTGGAAATAGTATGGCTGGCTCAGCTGGAGTATTGGTTCCACATACCAAGGCTAAAGTAATTCCTAGGCAAACATTAAAACCTAAATAACTATTCTAGATGTACTACTCTCTTTACAAGGATTAAACATCCAGGCCAGTCTTAAACATAGTCTACACAGCAGTTTTGAGGCAAAGTACGGCTCCTAATAAATTTAGAGATAGTAATTTCTAGCTCTTACTGCTATGTTAGTATTAAATTAATTTAACTAAAAATGTTCTTTTATATGGAACATGTTTAACTTTATGATTCTATGTAGACAGTAGATATTGAGACTGGTAAGGCCTTACCTTGTGGAAAATCAGGAGAATTGTGCTTCAAGGGACCTCAGGTCATGAAAGGTTATTTGAAGAATAAAGCAGCGACAGATAGAACTATCGATACTGATGGATGGCTTCACACTGGAGATATTGGCTATTTTGATAAAGAAGGAGACTTTTTCATCGTAGATCGCCTAAAAGAGCTAATTAAATATAAAGGATTTCAGGTTAGTTTTACAACAATATCATTTTTTAATAGGGGAAGTATTTTGGGCTGATGAATTTTTCAACTGCACAAGCATCAGTGATTGAAATTGTTAGTGATCTTAGTGCAACTACAGTACATATCATATAAGCTCCTATTTTTGATTAGGTTCCGCCTGCTGAATTAGAAGAGCTACTTTTGACTCATCCTAAAATTGCTGATGTTGCAGTTATTGGTATTCCCGATATTGATGCTGGTGAATTACCAAAAGCTTTTGTGGTAAAGCGAGCAAATGATGTTACCGAGGAGGAAGTTATTGCTTTTGTAGCATCAGAAGTCAGTCCTCACAAAAAACTGCGCGGAGGGGTAGAATTTATCGAAAGTATTCCGAAATCAGCTAGTGGTAAAATTCTTCGAAGGCAGTTGAAAGCTCAAGAGATTGAAAAATACAAGAAGGTCAATTCAACTCGATTTTAAGATCTTTCTTATAAGTCAGGAGTGGATTATTAATTTGGGTTTCCACCTAAGATGGTCTGATGTCTTAACGTTTTGTACTAGATAAAGAAGATACATAATATTATATTTGTTTTGATGATGTAGTTTGCCAATGATGCAAAGATGGTGTATTGATAAAATAAGCTTTCCAGACAGTTGTGCGTGAAGACTGATAAAAGTAAACTAGTAATTTCTTGGATGTATTTCTTGCAATTAGATTTATTTTTTTCGTTTATTACGCATCATTTAATATTTGATAAAGGAATTGCTAATTTTGTTTAGCGAGGAACCGTAATTTCTATTTATCTCAGGTATAATTATTTTTTATGATCATTCTCTACTTTCTTTCAATTCTTGAAGCCTAAAATTAAATGCTTCATTACATAAAATAGTGGAAGCTAATCCTTAGAACAATATTTAACAATATTTGCTCAATTTGATTACATAGGAAGTTTTAAAATTTGATGCAGTTTATCACGTTGCCCTATGTAGAATCTGGGTGCTCTTCGATATCTTTAATTATAATATTTGCGAATTGCTCTTTGTAATAAAGCAATCACGAGGATTTAAGGCATTGGCAATTCGATTCTCAATAATGTTGCACTACAAGTATAAAGGTAGCTTTTAAGTCAGATCAAATTTCTAGAGTAGATTTGGTCAGTTTATCTTAATATTTAATTGTACTTGATCACAATGGACGAACGTCATTAAATTCTCTTGCTAATCTTAAACAATTATTATGAGTAATGGCTTGCATGTTGGCAATGTGTAATTTTCGCAATAAATTAATTCTATGTAAACGGTTAGATATAGTAGCAAATTCATGATCAATTAAATCTGCAATAAGGCAATTGTTGGAAGTCATTAAGAAAATGAACATGTTATCCTAGAGGATTGTATTTTTTCTATCTAATAGATCATATCAATTTTCCGTCAAATTTAGACTAAGTGTTATGTTCTAACTGTTGAAAAATTGGGGTGTATAGTATAATCTTCACTCTAAGTAACAACAACTAATATATGAAATAATACAGTATTAAACCTTGATTCAATTTGGGCGTTGAAAATTCTACGTTACCTGGATAAACTTCAAGATATCGATTTAAAGAGTCGTTAGAAGCAAAAATTTACGTACGCAACAAGAGTCATTTATAGCTGTTTCCAGCATTGCTATTCTTATCTTTTTTGAGCTTTTGTTTAATTAGCTTGATTTTACTCGGACGACAAATTAATTCTAGTCTTCGCATAAAACTTAATGGAAATGGAGATATACATAAATAAATAATAAATAAATATCAGTAAGTTGCCTGAAAGGGTTAGTTTGTAGGAATAGTTTTTGAATGTTTTGATGAATATGGCAATGAAAGCCTATGGCAAGTGTTCGATATCTTGATACTTTCTGAACTAGTAAAGAATCATGAAGCCGATACTTCTTGGGTTAGATATATGTTTTTTTTGGGGGGGGCTTTTTATTAAATTATACTCGTATGCACTTTAATGGTGTAATTAAGCAATGTTAATAGTAATTGTCTGTACTAGATTATTGTTGATTAGAATATTCTGTAACTAACTAGCAATCGAGACTAGAATGCCTACAAATGATTAATTACCACCAGTAGCACGAAGAGAGGTTTTTTTGTAATTAAGCATGTGGAAGTCGAAGGAACGACGTTACGCCGAAAATAAGATATATACGAAGTAAAAGGTATTTTTAAGGTTATTAGCTTAGCATACAGTAGTGCTGTGAATAATAGTTGGGTTAAGTGGGGACTATGCACCGGGAGTAGCAGAGTATAACATAGCAATCATCTAATATTAGCTTCAAGATAATATCTATTCAGAGTAACCTATCTATATCAAATATAGCTATACTTATAATCAAACATAGATGCATCATTACAATCGCATGAAGTTCTTATAGATCGGTGCAGTCAGCGATCGATGCTGTACTTATTTGCAAATTCAACCATTAGCTCGTAGATTTGCTTCCGTCTTAATTCGACAGGGTTTATAGAAAGGTGATATAGTTGCTATTTCTTCACCTAATGTTCCTGAATATCCTATCTCCATATTTGGTATTACAATAGCTGGTGATACTCTTACTACTGTAGTTGCAATCTATTAAGCGTTTATACTTCTAAAGAACTATCTCATCAATTGCATCTTGCTGAATCTAAACACATTTCTACTATCCATCCATTTATTGACAAAGCTGAGGAAGCAGCATCTCTAAGGTTTATACAGCATCAATGTGGTATATAACTGATTTGAATTACAATCATTACGGTAGCAAAAAACACGTTCAATAGCTTCCTTATTAAGTTTTGTGCCATGTCAATTACAATATATGAAAGCGATATTTCCAATATCCACGTCATTGGAAGCCCAACTGGTGACGGTATAATATCTTTTTCAAGATATACAAGCTGATGGTGGTGGCTGTTTGAGAGACATAAAGTTCGATCTGCACGAAGATGTTGACATTTTGCTGTTTTCAAGCGGTACAACTAGAGTTTCAAAAGGTAAGTACATAAATGTGCTAAAATAGTTCCAGTACTTACCTGCTATGAATTACTAATAAAAATATTCCGCTTTAAATATTTGATACAAACACGGGATTTATAAAGGCTCTCAATGCAGACGTGAATCTTTATACTTCCCTTAGTACCATATAAATACTTGATACTGGAGATCAATTCTATTGTTATAAACTAGAACAGTATCATATGCATTAATTTTAGATATAGATGCCAATATCACACTGGCTAATTATTCTGCACTAACAGAAGGAAGATTTCTGATTGTTGGTTCTAGATAATGAAATTTAAAAGCGCTCATCATCTTTCTAAGTGCATATTTATGTCAGCAATGCGTGCGATAGCATTCTTATATCGTCTTCATATTAGCATGACGATAATTTGATGCGTATAGTGTCACCTGGTTAATAAATTCTCTTACAAACATTATGTTTAATTAGTGCTATGAAAATGTTATGCAATTGACGAATTAAAGTACAATGTTAACGCAACAAAATATTATCAATAACGTTAGCTAAGCAACTGCTGAGCTAATTAAATTGATTAAGAGCTAATTAAATATAAATATTTTCAGTCACTTTGCTATGATATATCACTTGATAATACTAACAAAAAGATTTTTTGGGCTAACTAGTAAACTAGCTTATGCTGAGTTACAAGAATTGCTCTTAACCCATCCTAAAGTTGCCGATGTGGCGGTTATTGGAATTCATGGTTCTGAAGTTGGTGAATTGCCAAAAGCTTTCGTGATCAAATGAGTGAAAAATGTTGCTTGGGAGGAATTCATTGCCTTTGTTGCATCAGAAGTCGACCCCAATAAAAGATTGCACGATGAGTAGAATTTATCAAAAGTATCCCTAAATCGGCTAGTGGTAAACTTCTATGACGGTAGCTAAAAGATCAAGAGGTTAGAAATATTAAGAGGCCGAATCAAATTGAATCAAGGGTCTCCTATGTGTCAAAAACGTTCTATTAAATTGGGGTATCCACTCACAATCATCTAGAGTCTTAATGCAGCACATCAGAACTTAGATGATACGCAATTCAAAAGTTTTTATCCATTTACTTTAATATGTAGTAACTATATAACTGGTATATTGATAAATAATTATTTGGTTACCATAAATTATGCTTATTTTAGGCGTAATATTTATTGTTAGTTATTTATTTTATCATTTAAATTTCAGAATCCGTAAATTAATAGCATTGATTGTACTGGATACTGAAAGTTAATTATAATTTGATAAGTAATTGTTTAGTTACTATAATTTGTGCTTAGTTTTGGCGTAATATATTTTTTATTAGTTATTCACTTCATCATTTAAATTTCTGAATCTGTAAATTAATAGCATTAATTGTAGTAAATTCTACAAACTAATCCTGTATATATGTATTTGTTACGGTGTTGCCTTGTCATTAGGATAGTTTAATAAGTACAGTAGTAGCTAGTATGAAGAATATCCATATTTGTAGTGCTAGGTAAGATAAGTAATGCCTTAATGTGGATGTTGTTTGTAATAGTTCATTACATATTTGATATTGATTGTTATTGTGTGATAGATAGCAGTAGGATGATTCAAGTTCTAGTTGATGATAGTTGAATTAGACAACCTACGAGCTTAGATTAAGATTAAGTATGAGTAAGAGATTCAAAATATTTACTGATAGAAAAGCTATGTAAGGAGCATCTTAGTTCGAGATGATTCTCCTAGTAAGGTATAATAAATAATACTGTTGTTGTTTACAAATTAGGCGATTCCTATATAAACGGGAACATTTGAGTTGAGAGGGTGGTAAAAAGTTGTAGATATATCTTTGCTAATAAAAGTTTCATCTTTACAGTCTTTTGATGTGTGTGTTTAACGTTAAGTAAAAGGGCGTTACAGTCAGTGGCTACTTATAGACTTTTACTGTACGTTACCTTGTCGCAGAAGTGAAATTGTGACAGTATTATGCATCTGCCTATATAGTTCTGTTGGGTATGCCATAAGTATATCACGAGCAGAACTTATGTTAACGGTTATTACAATAACTAGCCTAACAGTAGATTAGTTTTGCTTTGTTTTAAATTGACGATATATGAAAGATGCTTTGATCTGAAATATCTTTAATAATAAACAATTATTTGCGTCATCGTTAGCTGTTACTTATCCATATATTAATAAATGGTAGACGATCAATTAATTAACTCACTGACTAATTGGTATCGACAAGTATAGTGTGTATGTGGTAAGATTTGTAGTACTACATAGGTGAACCAAGTTTGTTGACTTTGGCTAATTTATGGTTAATGATTTCGTTTAGATAACAAAACCGTAGCAACGGTAGAAAGCTCAGAAATACTATACGCGTACTTTACTGACCTAACTCACTGGGCTTCCGTTTGCTAGCATCAATTTGGTATTATTTACTTTCTGCCATTCCATATGTCTTCAAAAAGGTATTTGCATTATAAGAAAGCTATTTCTAATTCCGTATCATTGATAATTAAACGGATATTAGTACTTCTTTATTTCAGAAATTACGGAAGGTCGATAAAATAGCCATTATACAGAGATCAGTCTGTGGGAAAAGAACCGTTAACAGTTTAGCTCTAAGGGCAAGATATAACTCGAAATAGAACATGGTTGATGTTACGTTCATATTTTTGTCGGCATATGTTCAGAAAGTACGTCAACTAAAGAGGTGAAACTTTCAGTATATGGGAATAAAATGTTAGCGACTGGATAGAATAAGATAGAAGAAATGGCGACGATTCGTTCTCGGACAATATAACAGTGTAACTCTAAGATATGAATTATGCATTATTTAATTTATTTAATTTATTAAGGAGTTTTTGATGCCGACATCGGTTATCGTTAGGGAAAATCTTAAAGACTAATAATATCATATACGAAATAAATCAAATTTGATCCTGGCAGCACCCACCTTGGACTGTTGCCTATTACGTATCATAACAAAGCGACTACGGAGATTGTTATATTTTGAATTGGTTCTCGACGCTTCCGCAGTTAGAAAGATAGTAAATAAATCAGATAGAATTTCTTGAATACATTTGGCTTTATTACATTAACAGCAACCATTCTTTATCAGAATCCAAGCGTAAAGAACTGACATCAATTAATTCTCTTATTAAACTTAAACGATTGTTATTGTCAATAAAGTAGCTATGCTTTAGGAAAATTTTTGACAATGAATCCCTTCTTTGCGAACGGCTGAAAATTACTGAGATCAATAGAGGACGTAATAAAAAGAAAGAATGAAAGAAGTAACGTAGAAAAAGGAATACTATATTGTTATTGGGACTTTTTATCTTTCTATCTGATAGTTAATACTGCTTTGCCATCGACTAAAGTATGAACGCTGGATTCAAAGGCTGAAAAGCTCTGGTTGCTTTCTTATATTTTTTAGTTTTAAGTAAGAATTATCACTGACCGGTATAAAGCAGAACGACAATATCCCTTAGTACTTTAAAACATCAAACTGAAGCACTACGAAAGAGTAAAACTTGAACCACACCGTGAAAGCAAGACTGTTTAGTTACTGCTTACTGCGTTACCTTCTATGAACTAGATTTTGAATTGGTTGAACACTGACGATAAGTTAAACAGAATCTTGGTATTTTAATTAAATCAAAATGGAGATACAAAGTAAACATGACTGTAAGTTACCAGAGGATCTTAATCTGGTGGATTTCATCTTTGAATATTTTGATAAATACGGCGATAGAGAGGCCGTGGTAAGTCTTACTATTTTTTATATTTTTTTTGGGCCTAGTTAGGCATAATAAAGCCATAAATCATTAATTTAAATATATGTTTACTTCAGAGCGTTTAATGAAGCTTTCAGCAATCTAATTTTTTCCTCTCTCAATCTTCCAAACAGCAACGCTTTATAGAATTTTTACCAGCTTAATTAAATTAATTATCGTGATCGGTCCTCATAAGTTGCTGTAATGAAGCGATATTGATACGTAGATAACATATGTGTAGATAAAACATAGTTATAACCATAATCGTTAGTAATAGATTTTAAGTTGTTTATTGAAATACTATACGTAATTTTACTAGTACTGGGAATAAAATATGTGCGTAAACAAGATCAACAATTGAAGCGCCATATATATAATGTCTTGTGATTTTAATTAATTACTATCAACACCCGCGTTACTTTCATTGTGTTCGGGGTCACGTTGTTTTGAAAGGTGATTATTCTTTTATAAGGCGGATGAATGTGTTGAGGACTAGTTTAACTAACTTTATATATTAGTTTATTTCTGTCAAGGACTATATTAAGAGCCTCAATTGTGAAAGTACATCAATAATATAACTATACTAGTATGATATATATACGGAGAGTTATATGAATTAAAATTATCCAATTAGATACTTTCCTTCTTCAGCAGATTTTAAGCATTGTTTATACACTTTTCATCTACTTTTAAGGACTGAACATTAGAAACTATAGCAGTGTCCTACAGTACTTCATTCATGATTTATTGATCAATATTATAACATGATAAACCGAGGATATGATAATATAATTTAGTATGAAAAAACAGACGTTAGTTATCGGTAGCAATTGATCTTCTTTTGAGAAGTTAGAAGATTGACACAATAGTGAGGGTTTGATATTCTCGTACACTATAGTCACAATATTATTTTATAATTAGCACATAGAAGCCAACAAGCAGTGCCAGTAATTGCTTCATTCTTAGTAGTTCATCTTTTAATTTTTTGGACTCCTTCCAAAAAATATAGTCACTTGATTGTAAGCTTGAAATTAATACACTAAAGGACGCTGAGATTAACATTGTAGATGAATTCACCAGTAAAAATAATTCATCTGCTAAGATGAAGTTGGCTATGTTTTATAAGATAATGAAAATAAACATCACACGGTGTTTTTTCTTCACTTTAGAAGCAAATCGATAGCCGTACACAATCTGTACCTTGTTACACCACTATTCCTGCTAATAGTCTGGAATAGTTTTAACATTCTAATTCTTTGTTGTACACTGTAGAGGCTCTTTGATTTAAACGAACAGTTTCTATAAATCGTTTTCACCGCTAAATTTTTGTTAACTCGCTGAAATAAATCCAATTATTACTAATCTACCATTGGTGTGATGGCTTTGAGTTTCAAATTATTTAGTCAGATAATAATTCGGGGCAAAACTTTCAGAGTGAAGTTACTTTTGAAATATTTTGGGTGTTATAAAGACTCAAAGGGTCTGACAGTTACTATAAGATTCATTATCTAATGGCAATTAGAAAGAGATATTTCGAGATGATGATTCTTTATAGCAAAGTATCCTTGTCTACCAGGTTTAATTAAGTCCTGTACATGCGTAAATATGTTAGTAATAGCTTGTATTTACTGTTCGTAAATTTAATCAATTGTTGTCATTCTTAAATTCGATTCCATTCATTTTGTCGAATTAATCAATCGCAGGTCGATGCTGCCAGTGGCCGATGCTATACTTATGCACAAATTCGAGGATTAGCTCGTAAATTTGCTTCTGCTTTAACTCGCCGTGGTCTACAGAAGGGCGATACTGTTGCCGTCTACTCACCTAATATTCCTGAATATCCAATCGTCTTCTTTGGTATTATAATAGCTGGTGGTACTATTACTACTTGCAATCCGTTATACACTCCTAAAGAGTTATCTCATCAATTGCATCTTGCTGAAGCAAAGCACATTTTTACTGTTAATCTGTTTGCTGAAAAAGCCAAGGAGGCAGCATTTCTAAGGTTTTATAACATGTTAATCTATAGTTGCTATTAATTTTAATCATTGATAGCATATACGAGTATGCCAATAATATCGTATTTGTATACTTAAATGATGTTAATTTGTACATATTACAGCAAAATTTCTAACATTTACGTCCTTGGAAGTCCAACTGGTGACGGTATAACATCTTTTCAAGAATTACTAGCTGACGATGGTAGCTATCTGAAAGAAGTTAAGTTCGACGTTCGTGAAGATGTGGCTGTATTACCATTTTCGAGTGGTACGACAGGATTGCCAAAAGGTAAATATAGAAATGGGATATAATATTGCATTTTTCTATTCTTATCTGTTAGGAATTACGAACTAAAATAGTTTACTTGAAAAAATATTAACCGTGAATTAATGGATTCAATGAAACCGAATTGGTACTTTAATTATAATACAGGGATGTTTTGATTCTGAAGTATTATATATCACTATGAATTACAATAGTATAACCATCTTTAATTATAGGCATAGTCATTACGGTTTGAAGAAAAGTTCTAGCTATAGATGTTGAGATTTAAAGCCATAATTACTTGTATTTTAATGTAAGGTTAATTTGGTTATGTCGATAGCGTCAATTAGCTGGCATAGAAATATGTCCTTATAAAATGAAATAATCAATATGAAAATTTTACAAATGAAAAATATAGGCGTAATGCTAACGCATCACAATATTGTCAGTAACGTCAGTCAAGCAACGATTAAGGGCTTCTTTTACGTGAATACTGATGATACAATATTGGCTTTATTACCATGGTTCCATATTTATGGTATGGTAACTATTCTATTTGCTGGATTGCGCTTTGGCGCTAAAATAATTTCCATGGCAAGATTCGAGCCAAAAGCGTTTCTTGAGACTATTCAGAAGCATAAGGTATTTTTTTTATCATTTGTGTTGTTCAAATATAGGCAATTTTAAGCCATATTGGCTTATAACCTCAAATAACGCGTCATCTTTAGAATTCTATTTATGCTACATTAGATTACTATAGCTCCAATAGTACCACCTATCGCTGTATTTCTGTCGAAACATCCACTAGTAGACAGCTTCGACGTTTCCAGTTTAAAAGATGTTATAAGTGCAGCTGCACCTTTGGGTAAGGAAACTCAAGCTGCGCTGGGGACAAGATTAGGAGTAAATGTTCGGCAAGGTAAATTTCGCATGTTTTAATTTCTTACTATATTTGAAATATACGATACATGAAATATTTGTAAAATACGGTAATCAATATCGCCAATAACTAGTATTGTGCTATTAGTATAAGTATAGGTATTATAGACACTATTTTGTTTGGATAAATTTATGATGATTGCTGTTTTACTCACGTATTCAATAAAGGTTATGGTATGACTGAGTTAAGTCCAGTTATTACCGTATCTATTTCGGAAGGAAATGTGATTGGTTCAGCCGGAGTATTGATTCCACATACCAAAGCTAAGGTAGATATCAAAAGTAAACGACTTTTTGCGTAATAGTGCACTTTGTTGGTGCAATAATTCAACATCGGTACCAATTTTTACTTTAAATTAGTTTATCTAACAGGCTCGATGTTAAATGCACTATCTGCTGCATTCATAGCTCGTATCGTAAAATCGATTTTACTCAAAAATTATAGTTAATTAATTGAGAATAGTTTTTCTCATAAGACATCTCTTAACCACATGTAGACCGTAGATATTCAAACTGGTGAGGCCTTATCTTATGGAAAATCGGGAGAGTTATGCTTCAAAGGACCGCAGGTCATGAAGGGCTATTTGAAAAACAAAGCAGCAACAGATAGAACCATCGATGCAGATGGGTGGCTTCATACTGGAGATATTGGTTATTATGATGAGAGCGGACACTTTTATATCGTGGATCGTCTGAAAGAATTGATTAAATATAAAGGATTTCAGGTCAGTTTTGCTATCGTTTAACAATACTAAGGGATTTTTTAGGTCAGTTAACCTTTTCAATTACATGAGCATCCGTGATGGCAATTGTAAGAGATCTTGATATAATGACACGATATATATGCTTATATTTCTGATTAGGTTGCGCCTGCTGAGTTAGAAGAGTTGCTTTTGACTCATCCTAAAGTTGCTGATGCTGCAGTTATTGGTGTTCCTGATGTTGATGCTGGTGAATTACCAAAAGCTTTCGTGGTAAAGCGAGCAAATGATATTACTGAGGAAGAAATTATTGCTTTTATTGCATCAGAAGTCGGTCCTCATAAAAAACTACGTGGAGGAGTAGAATTTATCGAAAGTATTCCTAAATCGGCTAGTGGTAAAATTTTGCGACGGCAGTTGAAAGCTCAAGAAATTGAAAAATGTGAAAAGGATAAATCAAGTTGAATTCAGGGCCTTTTCCATTTGTCTGGAGTGTATTATTGAGCTAGATTTTCTCTTGCGCTTGTCTAGTATCTTAAATCGGCGCGCAAGACTAGTAGACATGCAATTTGTTTGTTTTTGCCTAATAAGATTTTCATGTGATACAGTATATCGAAAAATAATAAGCACAGCTGATAGTAGTAACATATTAAACCGATAAATGAAACTGTAGTTTTCATGATTATTCCATGGAAGTGCCTTGCTATGAGACTTATTACTTGATTTGTTAGAAAAATAGCCCACTCGGTTCACATGAAACATTTTGTGTTAGTTAGTACAAGATTAAGAAATGAATTTTATTTGGTTGCTAAAATTACAATTTATCTCATTTCATAATTACTCCTTTGAACGGTATATTATCGATTATTATTCATTTTTGATCTAATAAGGCATTGAGCTTGCACTGAATGATTTATTAAATTTCAGTTTTAGACCTAGATATTAGATATATTGCGATGGATTATGATGAATATCTCAGTAATATATAGTGTTTAATACTAGCTACCGTATATCATTCGCAGTATTAGATTATATTGGAGATAACAGACACAGTTCCAGTTCGAAGCATAGCGATCATATCTACTTTGTACTGTGATAACATCGACATTATCATTTCGTCAGATTTGGAAAATGATATACATGTATTGTCAATGACGCTATACTAGTAGTTTTGTGGAATAATCTCCTTTTTGGCGGCCATCTGTGTATTGATCTCTTAGGCACCTTAGCAAATAAATAGCGATGGGAAATTGGCATCTTATTTCAAATTAGTATCCTTGCTATCTTGGAAATAAAATTGAATGCAAATATATCATCTTTAATTAACTCTAAATATTGGATCTCCAATATATGATTAGTTTAGATTTTGTGCTTTCACATTTAATCTGTTTTTCTGGTTGATTTTAATTCAAGATATATCGTTACAGATGTGGAGATACCGACAGAATTTAATAATCTACTCTTTTATTACGTTGATTTCAATTATTTAATCCATTATATTATATACTATCTACTGGTATGATTGAGAAATCATTGCTATCAGATTATTGATGATATCCTATATATTATTCATTCAGTAGATGATGCATTGAATACAATGTACAATGCTGCTGGTTTATTTACATCAAGAGATTTACAGTAGATTTAGAATATGTTCACGATTTATAAGGTGTATCTATAGTATATAATTATATGCACCAATGAATATTCATGATCACTGCTGATCTCTTTGTGATACAGTTGCTCTCTTCATGAAACTAAGAAAATAAAAAGCACCCTTACTACTATTATTATCACGAGAATCCTATAAACCAATAAGAATTAGCGACAGTGATTACTTGCATAGGAAAGTAGACATGTAGGGAAGAATAACAATGTGACTATCATTAGTTTAGATTAAGCATAATGTAAGCTAGTTGATGAAGTAAACAGGTTACTAAGCCTTTTCTCGGTTCTACGAATAAAATCTTTATGATCAATTTTAATGACGCCTTTTGTATAAATTAATACCGGCTAATTGTATGAAAGCTGTCTATATTAATCGTACGTCATTGCTAGTAAACATTTTGTTAAAAGACGTTCAGTAGAATACATTTTTCTTGCGATAATTTGTTTTTACTACTTTTTTAACATTAAAAATTCTAGATGGACATCTCTTATATTATTTCAGCCATATTTTGGTTTCCAAATTCTTGGATTCAAATCATGGTTGTTTCATTAGTTTATTTATTGATCTATTCTCTGTACAAGCATTATTATCTACCTTATCGTGTTTTACAAAGAACGGGATTACCATTTGATCGTCCTACTTATTTAGTTGGCAATAAATTTGATTTTGATCCTTCTCTCCTTCATGAGCGTCAGCTAGAAAGGCAGAAAAAGTACGGCTTGGTTTATGGCGAATTCTTTTTCACTGTTCCTACTATATTTATAGCAGATCCAGAGATAATCAAAAGCATTATGGTTACTCATTTTTCGAACTTTTGTAATCGATTTCAAGCCATCAATTTACCTAGTCTATTTGAAAAATCGATTTTGAGGATTGCAGATGAACCTTGGAAACGTATTAGAACTACAATGGTCGGATCATTTAGTGTTGCGAAATTAAAATGCATGCAAAATCTAATTAGTGATTCTTGTCGTATTTTAATGGCTAGATTTGAAGAAAGCTTTTACGAAAGTAAAAAAATTGCTTTGATAAAACCATGTGAACATTTCTCCATGCACATATTATTGGCCGTAGCATTTGGCATCGAATTTGAATCAGTGAAAGACGAACGTAAAATAACCGAGGCTGTAAATATTCTGTTTTCAAATACGCCTGTTGGTTTACGAGTTGTAATGATGCTTTCTATGAGGGCGTGGGAAGCTCTTGAACGGTTAATGGGTGGCAATTTTCAAAGTTCAATCGATTACTTAGAGAAGATAGTAATGAATGTTATTAAAGATCGACGCAATAATATCAAGCTGAAGAAGCCATGCCGTCAAGATATCCTACAACTGCTGATTGAAGCCGGCGATAAGGGCAAATTAACTGATGAAGAGATTGTCGCTCAAGTATTCTTTCTAATGGCCGGAGGTTATCAAACTACCGCTACCACGTTAATGTTTGCTCTGTATTCGATTGCTACAAATAGCAATGTACAAGAGAAATTATATGATGAAATTCAAGCTAAATATGATAATAGCAACTGCCAAGTGGATTACAATTTTGTTTCTGAGCTGCCGTACTTGGGAATGGTCATAGAAGAGACCACACGAATGTATCCTCCAGTGATATTTCCCGATCGCGGAGTGAAGGAAGACATTGTTATTAATGGATTGCTTATTCCTAAAGAGGTCATGATTGGGTTTCCTACATACGCCATACATCATAATCCAGACTATTGGCCAAATCCAGAAGAATTTCGCCCTGAACGATTTTCGCCTGAAGAAAAAGCAAAACAGATCCCATTTAGCTACATTACTTTCGGTGATGGGCCACGACAATGTCTGGGCGTTCGCTTAGCCAAATTAGAGATTAGGATGGCAATAGTGAATATATTACTTAAATACGAATTATTTCCAGTTAAGGAAACAGAAATTCCCTTAAAATTGAAGAGC
Organism: Trichoplax adhaerens; assembly: GCF_000150275.1. Lineage (NCBI taxonomy): Eukaryota > Metazoa > Placozoa > Uniplacotomia > Trichoplacea > Trichoplacidae > Trichoplax > Trichoplax adhaerens. The sequence goes on from NW_002060947.1 coordinate 934,165, forward strand.
TTGGGAACAATGATACCTGCTAACGAGATTGTCTTAGGTTTAAAGAAGCGCTAGTACATACTACTTTGCAGTGTTTTACGTAGCCAGGGACTGCTCTTTCATTTAGAACTGTAATTTATTAGTCTCTCACGTAACTTAGCATTGGATTGTAAATAATTATCTATGTATGGTATATTGTAGGGTGGCGTAGCTTTCTATATATATCTAAAGGCATCCTTAGCTTATTTAGTAGCTTATAGCCTCAGACTTGGATAGAAGGTTCTATTTTAGAGTATTAATGACTATATGTGCATGCGGTAGGGCGTAGAGTCACGATTAATGTTAGAGATAAAGCAGATACGTAATATATTAATTAGAATATGATTACTTTATCATGTATTGGCTAGTAGAAATAATGTCTATGTAAATATGAATTACTACTATTACTATATTAGATTATAGCTGGCTCACTGCAAAATGTGGCCGCTGACAATAATCTGAATATGCGTAAATTTGGATAGAATATTTCTATGATGATTGCAACTGCAAGCGCTACGAAAATCAAGTAAGCAGGCAACTGTAGGCTATATAGTAAGAAATCAAGTCATAAATTATTAGCACTGCTATTATCTTCAAGATATTTCTTGACTTTTAAACAGTGATGGAGCGTTATTTTTGCGAATAAATTGAGAAAACGTTGTATCTGGAGATTGAAATATTGCTAAATAAGTTATATTTAATTATTAATGTGCGGATAGCAGAGAAGAAGAGTAGCGGCATATTTGTCAAAAGTGCCTCAAAACAAGATTAGGTAGCGCCTAGGTTGTAGTAGGATTCACTTTCTACACCTTACTTTATATGAATAAATCTAAAATCTAAACGAATTTTCTAGAGCTATACACATTTTTACGTAAAACTAAAATTTGTTCTTAGTAGGCTACAAAAAATGCGTACGTGAGACTTAGCTATTCTCACTACCATTACTAGCTGTAAATCTAAATAGATCAATTTAATGATACTTCTATAATGGCTTACTATGAGCACCTATTCGATAGTATCTATACTTTACTGTAATTTTTAAATCATGTTTCACTTCGGGCAGTGATAATAAGATGCTTATACTCAATTTTTGTTCTAAGAAAGACTAGCCATTGAAACTCCAACGCGAGCGAACTGATCCAAAATTTCAAGCTGCTACAAAATTGTGAGGATAACTTTTGCAATAACTTAGACAGCTCCCATAGCTTTGGAAATCGCTAGCGTATAAAGTCGGTAATGGGGTATAAGAACATACTATATTAATTTAAACAAGTTTATATTTAGACCAGAACTAGGTTTAAACATCTCTTGCATAACGAAATAATCACTCATAGCGGAAACGAAGATTGTCTGGAGGTCGACGTGGTGAAGTAATAATATAATCAGCTTATTATTAATAACCATATACGAATTCAGTAGCGAGGAATATTACAAAAAATGTTTCAATGGAATCTTGCGTTCTTTCTCGAAAGTACAGATAATATCGTACTATATTTGCAGCATTTTAAACACACGGTTAGTTTCCTTTTAGCAATCTGTAGCAACTTAATTGTCCGTTAATACAAATACGCAGATAGAATGTCTATCAGTATCGAAGTCTATTTGGAAGCCCTCCGTCATAAAATCATGATCTAATGCAAAGATATCTTCTTCCCTATTTTAAACACGGTATTTTGTCTCAGAAATATCAAATTTAAACTTTCATCTCTGTATTTAATTTGTATTTCATGATGATAGGTATTAAAGTATCATTAAGATTGAAATTATTGATATGCAAATAAAATTTATAATCCATTTTTTGTTACTTCAACTTCTGCTAACTACGCCGTCAACTATTATAATAAACATTAATATATCTGATCTACCAGCATGAGTCTGGAATCAATGGGGGTTTCTTCAGAATAATAAAAGCATAGCAGCTTTTTAGCTGGTGTCGCATAGAACATACTATTAATCATTTTATATGCTCGAGTTTTACAGTTTGCACTTATTAATTCTTGATATCCCTAGGATCAGTTTTGTAATGTGATTGGCTTCATTAAACTAGAAAGATATATAAACACTATTATTTACTTTAGTGACCCAATGAAAGCTAATGATACTGAATATTAAACTAGAAAGTAGACACATGGTACCCGTATAATGAAAGGTAATAACCTGACTGTAATAAATTTTAATATACGAAGTTCAAGTTCGTCAATGCACAAACAGGTTGTCAAAGCCTTTTCGTAGCTCTGTGAATAGAACCTTTGTAATTGGCCTTTATATCGCTTTTGTCGTAAATCAGTACTCACTAATTAAATGTACGCTGACTATGTAGTTTATACATGATTATTGATAGCACTTTTTGCCGAGAGGTTATAGATTGTTCATTGTTTCCATTTTACTTTTTTGATCGTTTTTGTCGCTGATTGCCGTCAAGATGGACACCCTTTATATTATTTCAGCCATATTTTGGTTTCCAAGTTCTTGGATTCAAATCGTGGTTATTTCGCTATTCTATTCATTGATTTATTCCATTTTTAAACATTATTGTCTACCTTATCGAGTTTTACGAAGAACAGGCATACCCTTCGATCGTCCTACTTATTTAGTAGGCAATAACTTTGACTTTGATCCTTTAACACTTCATAAACGTCAGCTAGAACAGCAGAAAAAGTACGGCTTAGTTTATGGTGATTTCTTTTTTACCATTCCTACTATATTTATAGCGGATCCAGAGATGATTAAGAGTATTATGGTTACTCATTTTTCGAACTTTTGCAATCGATTCCAAGCCATTAATATGCCCATTCTGTTTGAAAAATCCATTTTAAGGATCGCAGACGAACCATGGAAACGTATTAGAACTGTGATGATCGGATCATTTAGTGCTGCCAAATTAAAACCTATTGGAAATCTAGTAAGTGATTCTTGTCGTATTCTAATGATTAGTTTTGATGAGGGTTTTCATAAAAACAAAAAAGTTAGTTTAACAAAACCCTGTGAACACCTTTCTATGCATGTATTACTGGCTGCAGCATTTGGTATCGAATTTGAAACATTAAAGGATGAGAGTAAAATAACCGAAGCTGTTAATGTTCTGTTTGCAAATATGCCAGTGGGTTTGCGTATGGTTATGATGCTTTCCATTCGACTATGGGAATTTCTCGAACCTTTAATGGGCGGTAAAGTGCTAAGTTCAATGGATTACTTAATGCAAATAGTATTAAATGTAATTAACGATCGACGCAATAATATCAAGTTGAATAAGTCATGCCGTCAAGATATCTTACAAATGTTGATAGAAGCTGGCGATAAGGGCAAATTAACTGATGAAGAAATTGTCGCTCAAGTATTCTTTTTAATGGTTGGAGGTTATCAAACTACCGCTAATACTTTAATGTTTGCTCTACATTCGATTGCTACAAATAGTAATGTCCAAGAGAAATTATATGATGAAATTCAAGCTAAATATGATAATAATAATTGTCACATAGATTATGATTTCGTTCTTGAGTTACCATACTTAAAAATGGTTTTAGAAGAGACTACACGAATGTATCCTCCTGTGATATTTCCCGATCGTGGGGTTAAAGAAGATATTACTATCAATGGCTTGCTTATTCCTAAAGAGGTGATGATTGGATTTCCTACGTACGCCATACATCATAATCCAGACTATTGGCCAAATCCAGAAGAGTTTCGTCCTGAGCGTTTTACAGTTGAAGAAAAGGCAAAACAGATTCCATTTAGCTATATTACATTCGGTGGTGGGCAACGACATTGTCTTGGTATGCGCTTAGCCAAATTAGAGGTTAAGATGGCAATAGTGAATATATTACTTAAATACGAACTGTTTCCAGTTGAAGAAACTAAAGTACCATTAGAAATAAAGAGCGAGGCAACATTGATGCCTGTTGAAGAAATTATATTAGGTTTAAAGAAGCGATAGTATTTATCGCTATAATTATATAATATAAACTGCTAGAGTAAAAGATTATTAACACCGATGTTTATTGCCTTCAAGGCATTACTTGAATTTTACGTAATGATTGTTTACTACTTTGAGTAATGAACTGAGAAAGAGTCGTTGTACGTAAAGGATGAGTAATCTACTGTTTAGATGTAAGCTGATAAAAAGAGTCTATAATTACTATAAAAATTCCAATTTACACTGGCTTCGTTACTTTGATATATTAGCCGGTGTAATGTAGTCCCAAATTAGCTCAAGATTCAATTTGGTAGTTGTATGTGCACCTGATAAGTGTAAGATGAACTTAATTTATATAATAAAGTGAAGTTAGCAAGAACATATAGTTCTTATTTTGTTGTATTTAAGATAATTTTTCGCGTTTGGTTAGCTGAGAAGTAGAGGATTGTTGTCGTGATTATCTATAAATAGGATAGAATAGTACTTTCCTTGCAGTATGGGTTATATTTTTATTAAATGAGTAAAAGCTAATAGAATCTTCTGAGAAATGTATAGCTCTGTAGCGAACTAAAATCATCTCCTAGTAGAATGATTTACATCAAAGCTCTTGTTTCAAGTTAGATAGCCTTTGTTTACGCCTTTATAGATTTGTCTTACACAAAAGCAAGCTCATAAGAATTTTGAGTTTCAAAATATAATATAGAAATTGAGATTTCATTTTACCAAATAACAGTAGAATGTAACCATTGTAATGGTTAGTACAAAATTTAATGCACACTATATGTAAGTAAAGGCAGACAAAAAGACAATTTAGGGACTCGCTTTTATTCTATCAGACTGAAGTTATGAATACATGGTTTATATCGTAACAAGTATACAACAATGCAATAAAACTATCGGCTCGTTGTTGAAGTTTAGGTCGCTCTTTATTTCACTTGCTCGAACTAAGTGCTCTATCAGACAGGATCACGTCTTGTCATGAAATTGTAATAATAATAATCAAATCTAACATGAACATAAATTTTATATTATATCCCAAAATACGTGAACATTTATAACATGTGATACTATGCATTAGATAAAGTGTAGATAAGCCGGATGGAAAGTGCATGGTTATAACTTACATACGGTAGTACAATATCTAGAATTCTTCCCGCACCTTGTATCTGACGGAGTTAGAGTAATAAAGTTCTCCTCTCTGAAACTGCTCTCTCTTGTCTCAGTCTATAACTAGAAAGACATATTATTACACAAGCTACGATATTGCTATACAGTACAGCACGAGTCATGTTACGACAAAGAGTATGAATGATGAATGAGTGAGATATCTATCAATTTAATTGAAAATATGTTACAATAACTCATTGTAGGCATTTAATCTTGCATCTTTGCCATTCATTACAATCGTTAAGTTGATTTTCTTTCAATCTTGCAAGTATTATGATATAGTAATGCTTGAATGTAGTATTGAAGCAAGCAATATAGGTTGTGGATGAATATTCTTAACTCGAAATATAGATACTATTGGAAGATATTTATTTTGCACTACTAGTAGTATTCACCTTTACTTTGCATAGTTTCCAGCTGCAACTGTTTATATTATGCAATCGTAGTTTCGTCTACAATTGATCATCTAAACCAAATTGAAAAATATATGGCAGTGCTGTTGATAATGGCGTATGACAGCTATAGTGTCTGTATAGTGCATTTTGGACATGTTAGCGATATTTTACAGTCGTCATCGTGTGATATATCTGGTTACTGGAAGTAAATTAATTAAAGCAATCATCCATTAGTTTGTGTAGAGTAATAATAGCGTTTGGCCGTTCAGCTTCGATTCTGGGTCTTGTGAGCATAGTCTTTGTAATATAAGGTTATGATCGAATTACATCGGGTGATAATCTTTAGCAAGATTACATAAACAAAACTCGGCTAAGGGCTTTTAGAGATACTACAACACTCTATTATATAGTAAGTTGTCTATAAATCATGACCAGCTTCTATAGAATCACACTTTAAGCTACCTATGAGTACATAAACGTATACATGTACGATAGTGCAAGAACCTACTTAGACCCAGCTATTCATTAATATCTTACTGATAATAAGTTACTGTTACGCTAGTTAGTACAATCGCTTTGCTGATATTCACTCTGGTAGAACTTCACTAATTCAATTTTGTCATCGCTTTCGCAAGATTGAATCGCTTTACTGACGGAGATAGGTTAATCAATTTTTTAACGCAATATCTCTACAGTAAAATGCGCTACCCTTTCATAAAATGACTAAACCTACTCGTATATTTAATTCAATAGTCCATTTTGCAACAGTAACACCTCATTAATTGAAGCAGACCCTACCTATGCTAGTGATTTAATAACTGTTAATAATTATAATGAATGGTCAATATTTACTTTCTATGGTTCAATTTACTTTATTTGCATTACATGATGTAATGCAAAGGTTTAATACTGTTTAAATAATGGCACATTCATTGCTGGACTGTTGAATAAATGACTATTTTATTGTAGTCAATTTTGCAAATTACTTTTTCCTATTTGTTATGGGAAGTATTGAAGGAGAGTGACTTTCCAGATCTTAAGAGTTTTAAAATGAGAATTTCATATTTGCTGGTGGAATATCCTAATTTACGGCAATCTATAAATCTTTTCATTCGGTATTGGCAATATTTTAATCCCGTGAGGCAGTTGCAATATCGAGCAGGAGGGTCACAACAGAGTGGATTATGCTTGTGTAAAGTGAGGATAAGAGCGTTTAAGGGTTTATCATGTGGATTCTTGAGATTATTGCAACATTAAGAATTTCGTCATAAGATGATAAAACTAAAACGTAACCATCACGAGATACAACTGCTGATATTATGTAATACGGACTTTATTAACTCCCCACTCCATTATTAGTTATATGGATCTTAGCGTCTTTAGCAAGCTGTGAAAAGAACACATTTGAAGCTGTCTGTCGAGGTTTGCTCACTCGTGTACCGATACCCTGCTAGCAGAGTTATGTAGGTTGTTATGCGCCTATTACGATTTACGTTGGTGAGTCTATGCATTGACAGATTGACTTCCTATTACCTTGGCCATTTTCTGTACAGTTCATGATCCACAAATCCCCAATCACAACTCATCCTAACTGATGCTAACTAATCCTAACTAATGACAACGAATCACAACTATGGTGGTCTAGGTAGAGGTCATGGTCATGCCTTATTGACGTTCTTCACTCATTTCTACGGGTACTGTACCATGGACTAAGGATGATGTCAGATTACCTAGTCAAGATAGTCTACAGTGTACAGTACACAGTATAAGGCTTGATGGCTATGTACTGTACTGTAGTACTGTACACTGTAGTGGGCATGTCAGTCGTGCAGTACAGTACGGTGTGTCGGTGTTTACACGTACAGTACAGTACTGTATGGTACCATTACGGTACCATACCGTACTGTACGGTAAAGTCACTTCCAGCGTGATGTGCAGTACTGTACAGTACAGTACAGTACAGTACAGTACAGTACAGTAATAGTACAGTACCGTACTGTACCGTACAGTACATTTCTAGCAACTCATTGAGCACGGTCCTGAAAGGAGCCGGCTAAACTCAGAATTCTATAAATAGGGAGGACCACCAGTGACCATAGGAGCATATAGGAATAAGGATAGATGTTCATTTTACAGTTAGTTTATTGCTCCTCGTGGACAGGAAATTAACCCTGATTTCTCGATCATATCTGGAGGTGTGCAAATACTGCACGGTAGAAGAGATCGACTCGTAAGTATTGTCCGTGTTCACTCATGTTGCACCGTTACGTAAATACTGGACGTAGTACAGTATAGTAAATCTGTAGATGATGACGAATAGTTTATTGTTATTTATTACTGTGCTAGTGTACATTAGACAATATACGTACATGTTATTTGACAATCAGTTGGCGTGCGTTTCATCTAGTATTAATACTAGTCACATCGCATGTATAATATCAACTATCAATCAATCAATCTTAAGTAAGGGATTCTTTATAATAAATAAAAGTATAGAACGTAATTGAATGATTGACTAGGTTACGTCAATACTGTAGTATGGTAAATCCGTAGATGATGACGAATAGTATATTGTTATTTATTACTGTACAAGTGTACATTAGACAATATATCATGTTATTTGACAATCAGTTGGCATGCGTTACATCTAGTATTAATACTAGTCACATTGCATGTATAATATCAGCTATCAATCAATCAATCTTAAGTAAGGGATTCTTTATAATAAATAAAAGTATAGAACGTAATTGAATGATTGACTAGGTTACGTCAATACTGTAGTATAGTAAATCCGTAGATGATGACGAATAGTATATTGTTATTTATTACTGTACAAGTGTACATTAGACAATATTCATGTTATTTGACATTCAGTTGGCATGCGTTACATCTAGTATTAATACTAGTCACATCGCATGTATAATATCAGCTATCAATCAATCAATCTTAAGTAAGGGATTCTTTATAATAAATAAAAGTATAGAACGTAATTGAGCGATTGACTAGGTGGTTGGTAGTAAGTGAATGGATCTACAGTACCTGTATAATAGCTCGTTAAAGTCAAATTGGACACGTTGATTAACATGTTATCTACAGGATTAATAGGTAGAGTAAAAACCGAGAATATCCGGTTAGAAGTAAGTATTAAAAGGGTTCTAATTAAAAAGCAAGCTACGAGCTAAATTGACTAGATCATCGAAGGGAAAGAATACCTAATTCTGATTATCTCCTCTTGCCACAACCTTAGTCATGACGCAACTAAATAGATAGTTAAGGTATTCCCTTGACAGATTTTATTACTGATATTTGAATGTCTTTTATTTCTTGATTTTAGTCCAAGTTTGACGTCCAAAAGTGGGATTGCATTGCCGTTGACATTTTCCTTTAAGGCAAATCCGCTATCTTTATTATGATGGCGATCCAGGACATCTTGGTGTTCCTATTTGTGCCACAATCCATCACTCATTTTATTGAACTAACAGCCATAATTGGATTAGCAATTTTAATTTATAGAATAGTAATTGACCCATATCGACGATTAAAGAAATTGGGACTCGCTGGCCCCAAATTTAAGCCTGTCATTGGAAATATTGCAGATTGGGGGCCGACTGGGCAGCATCTTGCTCTGTTGGAATGGAGAAAGAAATATGGAAATGTATTTGCTACCATGTTCTTTGGTACCCCGACCGTTTGGATTGGGGAGCCCAATATGGTACGAGAAGTGATGGTTAAAAGTTTTTCCAACTTTTCAAACCGGTTTCCACCTTTTGGAAAACCCATATCACCGTTTGACAAAGGAGTTCTCTTTTTGAAAGATGATGACTGGAAACGCGTTCGAAATATCCTCATTACGACTTTTTCAGCTTCTAAACTGAAACAAATTGTGCCGTTGATGAAAGACATTGATGCCAAGTTTATTGAAGAGCTAGTTGAAACTAATCAAGTAGATGGTAAAGTAAACATCTTAGATCATGCCGGCTATTTTTCATTAGAAGTTGTTTTGGCTATTATTTTTGGCATTGAATATGAATCCAAGGAGCAAAAAATCAAATTAGCTCGTACTGCCAAAGATTTAGTTGAGCCTATACAAGGGTTCCTTTTGATTATTTTTCTGCTTTGCCCTTCTATGTGGAAGATTATAGAACCATATTTTGGTACCATCGTACAGTCTATTAATAAGATTACAGATCTAACAAATGAAATTGTTAAACAGCGACGAAAGAATTTAAATGCTGGTTTGCCTTGTCGCAAAGATATGCTACAACTTATAGTTGAAGCTGGCGACCAAGAAAAATTAAGTGATGAGGAAATTATAAGTCAGGCCATAATTTTTTTCATTGCTGGTTATGATACAACATCCAATACTATAGCATATGCTTCATACTTGTTGGCTACGCATCCAGAAATTCAGGATAAGTTATACCAGGAGATTTGCACGAAATGCCCAGATGTAAATAGCATTGATTATGAAATATTGAATAATTTAACCTACTTAGATATGGTTATTTCTGAGACACTAAGGCTATATCCACCGGGATTTTTTTCCAATCGTGAAGTTAAGAAGGAGGTAACAATTGAAGGCGTCCGCATTCCCAACGATAGTATCGTTGGTATACCTATTTATACAATTCACCATAATCCTCAGTTTTGGCCAGATCCTGAGCAATTTATACCAGAACGGTTCACACCAGAAGAAAAGGCCAAACGTAATCCATGTTGTTACTTACCTTTTGGTGATGGGCCACGAAATTGTGTTGGTATGCGATTGGCTTTATTGGAAGTAAAATTGGCATTAGTAAGCTTAATGCAAAATTTAGAGTTAAAGACGGTGGCAGATACAGAGGTACCGTTAAAGCTGAAAACCGGGGGTACTTTAACAGCTGCTAACGGGATCTGGCTAGGACTTGGTACTCGATAAAGCATGCATTGACTACTCTATGTAAGTCGGTAGTAGTCAGATAATGCAGGTTGGCATATTTGAGCGTTGAAATGACGATTCAAGTACGTGGATTTTAACTTAATAATTAATTCAAACAATAATTGATGACAAGTGCATGATCAATCAATCAATTTTGCCTTTATTGGTTCCATAGTAGAACTTAAACCAATTTTGTAATTTATGCGTTTGATTATAATTATTGCTAATGTGGTGTTACTCATGTTGTTATTCCTTATCCTTGTATTGTAAGTGACTCGTTTATTAATTCTAATAAATTGCGCTATCTTGTATTAAGCTATACCTGAAGATTGCGCTTGCCGTATCTGTCAAGGTTTAGCGATTCATGTTACAGTCACATCATATTAAAATCTTTTTCTACCAATTTGGATGGATACCGGCACTCATATAATACTGCATACTGTAGGTATGATTCATTCCTGACATAATTAATCCTTCAAAGTTCTAGATATTTAAACTCACTCTATCTAATACGATAATACCAGGGTATTAGCTCATAGTATACTGCTTATAGCTCAATTATATTAGTACAGGTCTCAATAAGGTTTACTCTAAGTCAGTTAATTATTTGAGTAATCACTACGAGATGATGAATGACTTGTAATATTTATGCAAGTATGTATGGTTTTTCATATAATTCACTCTTTTTCGCCTGCACATTAAGTTTTATAGTTTACGCTACACGAAGCGTAAGTTAGCGTAACAACGCAATATTGCAAGTAGTAAATCGAAAGCTAACAAATTGATTTATATTTATATGATTACAATTATTTTAGTGTGTGATATCAAAACATTTAAATTTAGCAGCCATAATTATTATACTGTTTTCACTGTACACGGAAACTGCGTGCCACGTATCAAAGCTGCAGATTATTTGTACCAAATACCTGAATAGCATGAGTTTGTATGCAAGAAATCATTCTAATTTATAAACAGTTACTGTTGGAAACTTCGTATCTAATTTAAAATTTAATTTACATTTTGTGATAGAGATTCCCTAGAACACGTATACGTCGTATACTGTAAGTAATCTCACTCTCACTTTCACCGCCGCTTTTACTTTTAATACTTTTGGTATTTTTTATATCGTGTTCTGGTGTTTCTTGACTGTTAATAAATTTATACTTATTTTTATAACTCGCGTTACCTAAATTAAAATTAACTCTAAATTCAATGTTTTATCGGCCCTTTCACACCTTTTACTTTGAAAAGTACTCGTATTTTTTATATTGTGTTCTCGTGTTTTTTGACTGTTAATAAATTTAAATTTATTTATTTATTTTTATAACTCGTGTTATCTAAATGAACTCTAAATTCAATGTTTTATTACTTTCAAAACTACACGTATTTTTTATATTGTGTTCTCGTGTTTTTTGACTGCTAATAAATTTAAATTTATTTATTTTTATAACTCGTGTTATCTAAATGAACTCTAAATTCGATGTTTTATTACTTTCAAAACTACTCGTATTTTTGATATTGTGTTCTCGTGTTTTTTTGACTGCTAATAAATTTAAATTTATTTATTTTTATAACCGTGTTATCTAATTGAACTCTAAATTCAATGTTTTATCTTCCCCTCCTTTAGCACTAATAATTACTAATTGCTACTACTATATCACAGAGACTCTTTACCGCAAGACTTTAGCGTACGGTACTGTACAGTGTACAGTACCAACCTCGTTTTGTACTGTACACTGTAAGGTATTGACGTACAGATCCTCATCGGTATCATGCCGATACAAAATTCACTATATACAGTATGGCAAACGTTACCCGTATCATACCTGATTAAATGTCTTAGTACAGTACTTTCCACACATGCAGTACGATATCCGGGTACTGTACAGTACAGTACAGTACAGTACAGTAGTTCAGCACGATCTTACAGTACAGTACAGTACAATATTTACAAGGGCGATCAGAAATCTTGAGGTTACCTGCAGGCTGATGATGATATTTATTTATTATTGTACTGTACAATGTATATTAATGTATTTAATTTCAGTTGAGAATAGGAATCTCGACTAGAATCTATTCTTTTCCAGCGAGCCATTATGTCGATTAATGATATTTTAGCAAAAATCTGGTTACCACAAACTCCTTTACAACAGTTGATTGTTGCAGTGGTGGTTGTTACTTGTAGCTATTTTTATTACAAGTTTTTTGTGGCTCCTGTGCGTCGATTGAGAAAGATTGGATTGCCATTTCCTGCACCAACAGCATTGACTGGAAATATATTCGATTATGGACCTACCAAACAACATATAGCTCAACTAGAATGGCAAAAAAAGTATGGTACTAGGTATGCAACACAATTCTTTAAAGCTCCTGCAGTATGGATTGCCGAGCCAGAACTGTTGAAAACAATCATGGTCAAAGATTTCTCCAACTTTGCTAATCGCTTTTCATTTAATGCAGCTTTGCCATACTTCAATAAAACGTTATTGGAATTAAAAAATCAGGATTGGAAACGTGTTCGAACTATTCTTATTCCAACATTTACGGCATCCAAGCTCAAGTTAATTGTCCCACTTATTAAAGATACTGCAGATATTTTGATCGATAAACTTATTAAAGCGGATGAAAAAGGCGAAAATATCGATCTTTGGAAAGCCTCTGGCATGTTTAGCATGAAAGTCATTCTTGGAACTGCATTCGGACTTGAATTTGAAAATGAAGAGCAGGAAGTCAAACTGACAAACGCAGCAGGTCTATTTTTTAGACAGGACTTTGGCATTAGGCAAACTATATTCCAGTTAATCTTTTTTGCTTCAGCCAAACTTTTCCTCTTCCTTGAACCCAGATGCGGAGGTAAAGTGGTCAAGTCTATTTATTATATTGTTGGCATAACCAAGAATGCCATTCAAGAACGTAGAAATAATATGAATGCAGGCATACCTTGTCGTCGAGATATGTTGCAACACATGATTGAAGCAGGTGGCGATGATAAACTCACTGATGATGAAATTATCAGTCAATCCTTTATTTTCCTTTTAGCTGGTTATGAAACCACACAGAATACGCTTGCGTTTGTTTGTTATTCATTAGCTACGAACCCAGATGTCCAGCAGAAGCTTATCGATGAAATTGATGACAAATGTCCTGATGAAGACTCGGTAACTTACGACGTAATCTCTGAGTTAACTTATATGGACATGGTAGTAAGTGAAGCTCTACGAATGTATCCACCAGCCTCTTTTATTAATCGTGAAGTAAATGAGGAGGCGACTGTTGATGGAACGTACATTCCAAAAGATGTTATGTTGTCATTTCCAATCTATGCAATGCATCACAATCCAAAATATTGGCCAGATCCTGAACGATTTGATCCAGAACGATTTAGCTCTGAAGCAAAGAGTGAACATCATCCGTTTTCTTATCTGCCATTTGGAAGCGGACCGCGAAATTGTATCGGTATGAGATTAGCCTTACTGGAAGTGAAGATGGCATTAGTGAAATTATTGCAGAAAATTGAATTTATCACAACTAAGGATACAGAAATTCCTTTACAATTAAAGTCATTGTCAACTTTATCGCCAGAGAATGGGGTCTACTTGGGTATTCGAAAGAGATACTAAGGCCTGCAACTAAGTCATTAAGTCACCTTTTGGATTGCCGTAAAGTTGATAGCAAGGTCTGCTAAGATCTCTTTGCGGCTGCTATCGATCATATTTTCCGTGCTTAATTATCCAACGCTATAAGGCTGTATTCTTTCACTATAGCTAAGTAAATATCCATAGAATTAGTACGATACGTGTACGTAACATATTATGTATAGTGCTGCTCTATCAAGTAAGTTTATAACGACTTAGGGGTAGATCATGCTTCAGAAGTGTAATATCTTCAAGCATTTTGATAATCATTGATAGCTGTTCGATTTGTTTGTCCGTACTTGAGTTGGGCAACAAAATAGATATTTTATACTGCCATTAAGAAGCTTAAATATATTTTCAAAAGCTAATTTACTCTAAATGCTAACAACCAGATTTGGTTAGTAATTATCAACAGAAAGTAAAATTGAGTTATGGGTGATACTTAAATACATTTTTGATGATATATTATACCATTCCAATATCAATTTGCCGGTTTTTATAAAGTCATGCGCTTTGATAGCAACAAATATTACTACGGTATACTTGTAAACGTCAATAAATCATAAAATAAAATAGTCTATTTCTTTATACTGTCGTACTAATTATCCAGGTTTATTTTTAAGTACTACCTTAGTAGATTTTCTCGTTCGTGATACTTTGCGTACTGGTTTAATTTAAAGTGGCTGAAGACGTATAATAATGTGTGTGGCTAACAACTAGTTCAGCAATACCATTAATTATTGTTGGTGTTATAAGAATAGTTGAGTGGCAAGATTTTGAAGGATAAAATTAAAATAAATAATTCGATCGTTACAAGTGCAAACACAGCGATATTTTCCACTGATAGTGCAATATTAAAAGACCGGAGTACTGTATATAGATAACAAAATATAAGCCGCGTGTCTACAAATCGCAGCTCTGAGATAGAAGCGATAGAGAATCAACTTAATAGCAAAATTATTACTTTTGTGGAAGAATAATTATAATATTTCTAGTAAGAAATTCAGTAGTACCTACTACAGACGAGGCGATAGTAAAAATATAGATCCTGGAAATAGATCATGATTCCGGCGACTACTGTGTAGCGGCAGTGTACAGATTTTCTAAACACCTGATTGGCTACAGAATTCTACCAATAGGGGCAATTTCGTAAATTTTTCAGGCTTAATTTAATCGTCATTCCAAGTTATTATCTCGCGCCACTATAATGCTCTCAAACTGATCATTATTACTTCCGTCGTTATTTATAACCTCAGATTTCTAGATCATTAGATTGATATCTTTTGTGAAAATATATGGACGTTATGAGGGCCTTAAAAATAAGTTGTAAGATTTTATAGGAATGCACTGGTTGATCATTCGAACAGCGATAATAAGGACTATATCTTAATTCGGTAATAAAAAGGAGCCTATATTTTTCAGTAACAACCTTATATTGATAAACTAGTTAACGAAATTCTTAAAATTTCCGTATGAGATTTAAGAAATGTTAACTACTATAACTTTGCTAAATTTAATGCCAATTATCAAGTGAATTAGGGTTCTACTGTAAATTGAGATATCTTCATCATTTCAAATCTCGATATGCCAGCGCTGTTATATCGCAATGTAAAAATGTTATATTGTGTATCATATAGCATGGAATAAGTAATCGATCTGCTTATTTAGAATCTTGAACAGGTCAATTCTAATTATTGCAGATATTATACCTTGATTACTGGCAAAATTATTAAACTAATAGTAATTGATCTTTGCAATAAGTGGATTAACTAGAGCTTGGGTTCGAAATCGAGAAGCTCCACATTTGTATTGCTAAAATAGTAGAACGTGCGCCCTTCCTAATACTAGCAACAATATGCAATTATTTTACTAGGTGCAATCGACTGTTCTATCGTACACACTTCTTTACTCCATACTACTACCATAATTTTAAAGCCTGTAACTGCTATAATTAGCTGAAATAATATAGAGCATATATGTGTAATGTGTGTAATGCCACTACAGCATATGAAAAAGATCTAGCCGTTGCTAAGCTGACGTATATGACGTAAATGCATTATGCAAATTTTACAGCATACAGTACAAATTAATTAATATACAGTACAGGATAGTAGATGAAAAATAATATTCTTAATCGCATTGCAAGCCTATAACTGGTTGATGATGGTGTTTATCAGCTGAGGCAATATTAATATTTCATCGATAAAACTTAACTAAATACATTTTGATGTTAATAATATTTATATAAAATTAGTGCTGCTGGTACTCAACTTCCACCTAGTAAATCTATGGAGCTGATCTAATCTTTAACTTATAATCAGTAAGCATAAAGTAAATGATAATACATTACCAACTGATTTACGGATTGATTGAAAACGGAATGCACTTACAACAGAATATATTGAGTATTTTATGGCTACCCCAGTCATTTACACTTTTAATTGGGGTAGGAGTTGTCATGATTTTGATTTGTTTCATTTATAAAGTTGGAATTGTCCCTCGTCGAAAGCTGAAAAGAATTGGATTACCTTATCCCGCGCCAACATTCTTAAAAGGTAACTTGTTCGATTATGGTGCTGATCAACAGCACATTGCTCAAATAGAATGGGGCAAAAAATATGGTGATGCCTATGCAGCGTTATTTTTATATATACCTGCAGTTTGGATTGCTAATCCGAATACTTTAAAAACTATACTAGTTAAAGAATTTAGTAGTTTTAGTAATCGCTATCCATTTACTCAAGCATTATCACCGTTTGATAAAACATTGCCGGAATTAAAAGATCACGATTGGAAAAGAGTTCGGACGATTTTAATGACTACTGTAACTGCATCGAAGCTTCGACTTACTATGCCAATAATTAAACATGCAAGTGATGAATTTATTCATCGACTGATCACTGCTGATCAAAAGAGTCAAAAATTAGACATATGGACTTTAAGTGGTCAATTTTCTATCCAAGTAATTCTTGGTACCGCATTTGGAATTGAAGTTGGATCAAAACAGCAAGAAGAGAAGTTAATCAAAGCTGCAAGTGATATTTTTAGAACCGAGAATGTTGGAACTATCCAAATTATTTTGCGATTTCTAGTATTTGCTAATCCGATAATATTTGCTCCAATTGAGCGATTGTTAGGTGGAAATTTTTGTAGCTCTGTACGGCATATTGTTGAAATAACTAAAGCTGTTATTAAAGAACGCCGGAATAATCTCGCTCATGATCGACCATGCCGTAAGGATGTCTTACAATATATGATTGAGGCAGATGGCAGTAACCAACTTTCAGACGATGAAATGATCAGTCAAGCATTTGTCTTTCTTGTCGCCGGTTATGAGACAACTCAAAACGCTTTAACATTCGCTTGCTACTCATTAGCGACCAATCCTGATATCCAACGAAAACTAATTGACGAAATTGATAGCAAATTTCCTATCAGTGATTCTCTAGACTACAATATTGTATCAGAAATGCCCTATTTGGATATGGTAATAGCAGAAACGCTGCGATTATATCCTCCGGCGATTACTACTAACCGTGAAGTGAGTCAATCCATGATAATTGATGGGATACATATACCCAAGGATGTTATCTTGGCTATTCCTATCTATTCTATTCATCGGGATCCAAAATATTGGCATGATCCAGAACAATTTATTCCCGAACGTTTTACTCCAGAAGCAAAAGCAAGTCGTAATCCTTATGCCTATCTACCATTTGGTATTGGACCCCGCAATTGTGTTGGCATGAGATTGGCTTTACTGGAGCTAAAAGTAGCCTTAGTCAAGACGTTGCAAAATATTGAATTTTTTGCAAACAAAGAAACTGAAGTTCCTTTGAAATTAAAATCTTTGTCCACCTTATCACCGGTAAATCCACTATACTTGGGGATTCGCAAAAGATTCTGACTAGTTTAACTAGTATTTATATTTTATACGGTCATGTTAATTATTGTCTTGCTTGTGACACTGTCTGAGGTTTGCTCAAGACTGGCTAGACTGGGCTTTTTTTTTATCTTTGATAGCTCATTAGTAGGACTATCACTTAAAAAATTTAATTTTTTGCATAATGATGTTATACTGTTCAATAAATTAACTCTAGTATTTATGAAGAGGTTATGTCGTGCGATTTCAATATTTTTATTTTTAATTAAGCTCTCTTTCATCATAGAAGCTAGATAATCAAACTGATATAATGCGATATATTCTCTGTCAATGTAATATGCATATATAAAGAGATATTAAATAGTTTCTAATCAAATGATATGTATTCTCTATTGATAGTAAATTAAGTGTATGCGTACGGTGGTACAAAAAAATCGGTATATTATGTAAAAATTAAAATTGAATTACTACAATTCATTTAAATTTCTAATAGAGAGTCTAGCTCGTCTAAAAAGCAATTTATGTTTGAAGACAGACATTTTCCGTTAGCTATTTGCATGATCTGTTCCGTTGAACATGATTTGGCAGCAAATCCGTTAAATCAAATCAAATTATGATTGCATGCCATTGCAAACTAAATTAAAATTATTCTCGAATGTATGCCTATTGTAAATCAAAGCTATGATAAAGAAATTTTATTCGTAGCTCGTCTATGCATAACATGGATGGTCTATTGCCTTCAATTTTATGGTTGGTATTATTTAAGCTTCTTGTACTTTCTTAGAATCATGGTAATAATTATTGCATTATACCATACGGTTTGCTGTACATGCGAAGCTGCAGTAAAGCCATCTTACTCACAGCTCATCTTTGTATAAAGTCATCACATTATTTACTACTACTACAGTATAATTATGCACTATGTCAAATATCTAATATGATTATTGTTGTTTTGAATTGATTTTCGAGAGCGGTACAATAAACTCAGTCGCTGATATCCGACGTAGTAACGATAAATTTGTTCCTTGCCGTAATTTAGTACTCCAATAAGATTACATACAATACAAAATATGAACATGTTCTATCCTACAGTTACGGTGTTTCGATTTATTTCACATAGAATTTTAGCTAACATATACGAGAAAACAGGAACCATTAGTAAAGTTATTCTTATTAGTTTTGGGAATTATTTTGATCAAAACTGTGATGCCTTCAAAGATATATATTCATATCATGCAATAAGTGCTAATCATAAAATAAGTTACCGTATTTTACTGTACTAACCATGGATTTTAAGGTGAAGGGATAAGTAAGGGAATTATTAAAATAAATAACAACTAAATTATTATGTCTGTACAAAACACACTATTAGGATATTTTAAGGAACACAAGCGCAGAAATGCTTGGTATTGATAGTGCAGCGTATACTATTGTGTAATTTAAATCACTTGTGAAATCATTTGTACAATTAAATTGTTTCTTTTCGTTGATGAGTTTATATAATTGGTCCATTGCGTTGCCAAGGTTGCTTTTGGCGATAGAGATGCCAGAACTTCATGGTTGGAATTAGCTTGTGATTGCAATGTTTGTAAGCTAGCTATCAATTATATAATATAATTTTGGAGTTAAGATTGATATTCATTTATGATAGCTACTAGATGGCAGTTCTATTACTTAGTTTACTTACCAAGTCTACGAAAAACTGAGCATTATTTCCATTTTCTGATGGGAAGCTTGTAAATTTTCTAAAATGTACAAAATTTGAATCAGTCAGCATTTGCATTAGTCAATAGATAAACCAACCGATACGGTGAAGTAAATACGTTAAGGCTACCAAACATTTTGATATACACGTGTTGTTACTTTGGCAAGCCTTAGCTAGTTCATTGATTATATTACTATTGCGGTTATTAATACAGCCCTTATCCCTAGCGATGAGTAATTTTAATGCGATTGTATAAAACACTAAAACTATAATCACGTTAGGCGTGTTTGAATAACGCTTTCGTATTGTTAATAAATGGCTATTACTTACTTCGAATCCTGCCAGATATTACCGTACGTATTTTCAGTAATAGAAATTATAATTCTGATGAAATATTATAATAAAGTTAAGTATTAAACTAAAATCTTGATATTGCCATAACTATTCTGCTAAATTCTAAAATATGTAGATATTTCTGCTTAGACTACAGCCGTTCGAATCCTGATGAAATTTAAAATACAATTACGTTGCCAAATTATAAGTTATACACGAAAGTAACTTTTCAGTAAACTATTGAAAAGTTATAAATTGGTGATATTTATATGCTTCAGCAGCACTAACACGGACTATTATTATCCAACAAGTGATCTAGTAACTAAATAAAATCTCTAAAATACTTTTAATTTGTTAAATCTGATTTAAATTTGATATGCTATAATATGCATATGTTGATCTTATATGGACATGACAACAAGACCAATGATCGCATCTACCGTAATTTAAAGTTGACTTGTAATAAACTGTCTTCCAGCTAATCCTCTGAAACTTTCTTTTACCTTTTCGTTCACTTCTAGAGTTTCTCCTGACGCTTAGGCTAGAATAGATTTAATTTGATTAATTTTAATAGTTGTTTAAATACACTTGCTTTTCGAAAAGCTTCGAAACATAGCTTGGGAGTACTGTACGAATAATTGATTATTTAATTTGACAAGGATTCATCCGTCCATCTAGCTACAACTATACCATATACGATATTATGTAATATAATACGTATCAATTATTTTTAATAGCAAGAAAATAAGCAATGCTCTATTTCTTGATCTACCGCGGTAAAGTAAAGTGAGTCTCTTCTCTAAAACAAGATCAAAATTAATCATATATCTCAGATTTGGTTGAGAGAAATTATTATCTGCTTAAGTTTTGAAGTAATTTTATGTAAATATTGGGAAGAATAATAGGTTTATTTAATTTTGGTTATCATAAGTTGATCCTTCTATTGATTATTCTGAAAAGGCACGTAGAAGAAATGCTCTTAATTCATCTGGGTGAGAGGTCGATGGCATTATGATATAATTTCCTGCGGGTAAATTATAACGTAATGTTACTTCTCTCATGTTATGCCTTCCCCACTTGTTCCATCTAAAAAAATAAAAGCTTAACATAGGGCAGGATGCTTGTCATAATGGATACATGTTGCTAAGTAGAGCGATAGAATAAATACGATAAAATCAATTGAATGCAGACTTTATAGATGTGATATCTAACAAGTTTTGTGATATCGCAATAAGTAAATAAGAATATATCCCGATGTTTTCAAGAATCTTACTAGCTGATGTAATATTACCTAAAACTTCCCTTTCAGCTTTTAAATACATACATACAATACTTGTTTAGTTATCGTAATTAATAAGACCAATTGAATCATAATTTATTGTATGCTATTTGTTTCCTTGGGTACGCTATTGTCTGAATCTGTATATCTAGGATGTGGGCCTGGCATTACAGTGTTATTATATACTGTAGGCTAGTTGGAATCGGAACAGATTAGATGATCGCATCAAACGTAATCTCGAAGCAGTATGTGGTATCAACTTGAGTAAAAGCGGCGGAAAATAGAAATATCGGCATAAGCGAAGATTGAAGGTTTCTAATAAAAGTTTGTGATTACTTTGGTTGTAAAATACTTGATTATCACCAAGACACCATTGATTAGTAGAAAAATAATGATTCTAGATTCGATTTTTGCCTGGTTACCACAATCATGGATGTGGTACATACTAGCTGTGTTTGCTATTGCTGTGTTAAACATGCTTTACAAGATTGTCGTTGCACCTCGTCTGAAGTTAAGAAAATTAGGATTACCGTATCCTCCACCATCTCCGGTGATAGGAAATCTAAACGATTTTGGACCTAATAGTACACATATTGCCCAAATAGAGTGGCAGAAAAAATATGGCGATATCTATGCTGTGCAATTCTTCCATGTTCCTTCCATTTGGATTTCTAAGCCTGATATCTTGAGACAAATCATGGTTAAAGATTTTAGTAATTTTCCCAATCATTTTTCATTTAATCAGTCGCTGCCTCCTTTTGATAAAACTGTAGCTGAACTACGAGATCATGATTGGAAACGTGTCAGAAATATCTTAGTGCCTACATTTACAACCTCTAAGCTACGCGTTGTTGTACCATTAATTAAACAAGCAACAAGTGAGTTTATTCAACGATTAATTGAAGCTGATACCAAAGGTGAAAAATTAGATATGTGGAGCTCATGTGGACAACTATCGATGAAAGTAATTCTAGGTACAGCGTTTGGTGTCGAGATTGAATCAAAGGAACAAGAAGAGAAACTGACTAAAGCAGCCGGAGTCTTTTTTAGGACTGATGATATGAGTAAACTACAAACCCTTTTACAGTTTTTAGTATTCACGATGCCGAATGTTTTTAAGCATATAGAACCTCTCCTAGGGGGTCGATTCTCAAATGCTGTGAACTATATCGTTGATATAACGAAAAATGTTATCCGAGAGCGACGAGATAATCTTGCTGCTGGTAAACCTTGTCGTAAAGATATGATGCAACACATGATCGAAGCTGGCGGTCAGGATAAGCTTTCAGATGATGAAATTGTAAGTCAGGCAGTTATATTTCTTTTAGCCGGTTACGAGACTACACAGAATGCTCTATCCTTTACAATCTATGCACTAGCAACGAATCCTGAAGCACAGCAAAAATTAATCGATGAAATAGATAGTCATTGTCTTGACGGCGATTCTATCAACTATGATATAATATCGTCCATGTCTTATTTGGACATGGTTATTTCGGAGACTTTAAGGCTCTATCCTCCAGCTACTATTACTAATCGCGACGTTAAGAAATCTACAACAATAGACGGAATATTTTTCCCCGATGATATCATGGTAGGCATTCCAATCTATGCTATTCATCACGATGCTCGATTGTGGCCAGAGCCTGAACGATTTAAACCTGAACGTTTTACACCAGAGGCAAAAGCAAATCAACATCCATTTGCTTATTTACCGTTCGGCAATGGACCACGAAACTGTATCGGTATGAGATTGGCCTTATTAGAAGTAAAGCTAGCTTTAATCAAGATATTGCAAAACGTGGAATTTGTAGCTATAAAGGAAACGGAAGTACCTTTAAAATTACGATCTATCAATACTTTAGCTCCTACTAACCCGATATATTTGGGCATTCGAAAACGATTTTAAATCATAAACTTTTATTACTGGCTAAAATAATCGAGCTAAAGGTTAGATGTAGCATTGGATAGTTTCATCCACCTTAGGATCCAATGGAGACATGCAGTAGCGCAGTTTACCAGTAAGATAGTTTTTACAGTATAAAAATTCAGTTACGGTACTTGTTGCTCGATAGAGCCCTCTGTTCGATTTTTACTATAGAGATCAAGGACATATTATACTAATGACGTTTATAAAGAAATAATCTTAAGGATAACGTCTTTGTCGCCTTGATTGTTCTTATTGAGTTTAACTAATGTGTTTAATTGAAGATAATCTCTGATTAGGAAATTAAAGGTTCATCTATAAATCTTTATCTTTACAGAGCTTCATAAGCGGCTTTTCTATTTAATCTCTTACAAAGACGTTAAATAATAATTTTTAATTCTATCATCGTCTAAAGATACGTATCTTAAAGTTTCATAAATTCAACTAAATTTCATTTGCTGTAGTACCTAAGATCACAGAGCGCTGTGCCCAATTGTAAAAATAAATCTATTGCTGAAATTTTATAAGTCTAGGCTAATTAGTATACATTCTATAATGGTTCCTTCAGTTGTATTAAATATCGTTTTATTCGTGATCAAGTGAGGAGGACATTATAATAATGCAGTATGTGACTTCTTCAATTCGGTAGAACAGATCATTAATTCATCTAGTTTGGATGCACTGTCGATCAATCCTTAAGGGTCTGTATTTAGCAAGTATTTGCAACTCAGAACTGTTTCTACAATGTGTATGACATGGATGCAGCCCGAAATGCGATTTTTCAGCTTTCAGTGCATAGAATGAATATATTCACTTATTAAAGAAATGTCTACTACCGTATACTGTATTCTATCTGTGTACTTGAGTACGCCATGATCTGAATTTACCTATCCAGAGCGTGAAGACAACATTGTATTGTGCTTGTATAGAGCAGTTATGATCTGGAAAATTAGATGTTCATATCAGACATGATCCCTATCTGATATACTGTACAGCATCAACTCGAGTGCAAGCGGTAAAAAAACAAAATATCGGAATAACCGTAGATTGAAGGTTTTCAATCTTTCATAATTAGATTACCAATAATTTGAATCAAAGTTATTGATATTTTTCACTACGTTATCCATACTTTAATTGTTCCTATTAATCAGTGAATGTTACTGTAGCTGTGATCCATAGTCACTGGTTATAAGATTTTGTGGGTACATCTTAAAGCCTTTACCTGTTAAAGTCAATAGTTTATTGCTGTACTTCGATTTAATCTATTGCTAAGAAAATGAATGAAAATTTTCAATTCTATCATTATTTATCGATGTGTTATAATTTAATAAATTTGACGTAATTTCATTTGCGGTGGTAATATTGCGAGATCCAAGTACAACTCTCGGATCGCAAATCATAGTCTATTAGTAAAACTACGGTATAAATCATCGTTGATTTATATATGTTATTGATCGATTTCTTTAGATATTTTTGATATTATTTCATTTTTATGTAATAATATATGATTTATTAAATTCCGTACACTTTACACTCCATTCGGTTGTAGATCGCATTATCGACCAATTTTTAGGTGTCTATATTTAATCAATACTTGAAAATAATCTTTAAAAAAGGGATTGTAGAATATACATTTTACCGTGTATCACGGAGAGCACAGTGAATAAAAATTCTGGTATAAGGGCTTTTATAAACTGAATAGGTAAATGCTACCTGAACAGTTATGGTAATTGGATAGCTGTAACCTTAAAATTGGAGAAATCATGTTGTGATAAATTATCTAAAATAGTTGTGTAAGAGCTTCAGTTTCTAGTAAGGCTTCACTTTATTTCATATATCTGTTCGTCTTCTAAATTACCTTGGAATAACTATCAAATGTCTAATTTTCTACGATGCAATCTACGATTAAAACAATTCTAGTCGCAATTGCTTACAGGCAGTGTTAATTAATTGTCCGTACAGCTTTGTTACGTTGGCAGACTTTTACCAGCCCATATCCAATGGCTTGTCATTGCTTTATTCTATTTTATAGTGTGTGAAATGAGAGTAGCAAAATTTTGTATCCATGTTTATGTACATACATAAAATGATGAATCACGGGATATCCATTACCAATCTGCATCTTTATGGCATTTACCTCTTGAATGCTGATTACCATAATCTTACAATATACTAATTGTAGCATATTGCATAGTAGGTGCGTAATTCAAAAATTGCCAAGGAATATCTATCATCTATCTAACTTGCTACAGTAGAATCTACGATTACAATAATTCTTGTTATAACTGCTTTACTGGCTGTATAAATTAATTGTCCGCATGAATTTGTTACACTAGCAGACTTTTACCAGTCTACATCGAATAGTTCCCCATTGCTTTAATCTGTCTTACAGTATGTGAATTTATAGTAGTAATATTTTGTATCGTTCTAATTATTCTAATTAAGACAATTCTTGTTCATACTGCTTAAAGGGAGAATAAATTAATTGTTTGCACAACTTTGCTACTCTAGCAGACTTTTACTAATCCATATCTAATAGCTCGTCATTACTCTAATCTATCTTACAGTATGTGAATCTATAGTAGCAAGATTTTATATCGTTCTTTCTACACATGCATAAAATGATGCAAAATTGCAAGGAAGCATGTAATAACTAGTTAATTCATCATCATGGCATCATGATGGCATTTACCTTATGAATGCTAATTACCATAATCTGACTGTATACTTAAGAGTAGTAGCATAGTCAGTACATCAATCAAGTCCAGTACTAATTTATTATGATAGGTTAGGCTAACGAAATGTTGCAATTCTATTATAATACGTTGTCATTGATCAGTCTGATGAAATACAGTACGTTGATTTACATTAGCATTCCTGTATATAAGGCCGTTAGACGTGTAGCCTCTTATACTTGATAATTCTTCGCTTTTAGACTGTAATAATTAATTAGTTAATTGATCAGCTACAGTATTTCCGAATACAATATAAACTGTGTTAGTAAAGAATTCAAATAGATTGATTGTAGTGTACAGTACATTAATGTACAGGCAAAGTTAAAGTTAGTAGGCTCGTGCAACAAATTCTTCTGGTAAAATTGAAGCTAATATCGCAGGTAAAATTTCTGGTCTACTAAGCTATTTTGGGGGGGACTGGATTTTACCACTGCTATTTAATAGTCTTACGTAAGTTCTATCATCTTCAAAAGGGATTCTAGGAGGACTTGAAATAACGATACCATAATCCTGTCTAGCATTTTTTCAACTAGAACTATTGAAATAATGGCTTGGTATGAGACAATTCTACCATCATGGCGGTCGCCATCGACGTTGACACAGTCGATTTTAATATCTATCTTAGGATTAGTTGCTTATTTCTCGTATAAAATCTATTTTATTCCTAAGCGTTCACTTAAACGCTTGGGAATAAAACATCCGTCTCGTTCTACGCCATTTTTTGGTAATCTTCTGGACTATGGTGCTACAAGCGCTCATATAGCTCAAATGGAATGGCAAAAGCAATTCGGTAATGTCTACGCAACACTTTTCTTCCATGTTCCAACGATTTGGGTGGGCGATCCTGAAGTGCTGAAATCTGTTTTAGTCAAAGATTTTAGCAATTTTGCTAATCGTAAGCAATTATCCAAGTCGCCACGTCCATTTAACACCACATTATTAGAGTTAAGAGACATGAATTGGAAACGTGTTCGCAATATTTTGGTACCGGCATTTAGTGCTTCCAAGTTAAAAGCGGTTATTCCTATTATTCAACAAGGGAGCGATGAATTTGTTGAAAAATTACTCCTATCCGAAGAGAGCAATCAAAAATTGGATATCTGGCATACGAGTGGCCAGTTTAGTATGAAAATTATTCTTGCAGCTGGTTTTGGTATCGAATTTGAATCACATGAACAAGAAGAACGTTTAATAGCTGCTGCTGGAGCATTGTTTCGTGATTTTACTGGACCATCCCAATTGCTTGTAGTACTTTCTCCAACTTTATTCGATCGTCTCGAACCTTTAATAGGCAATGTTGTCAATTCAATCAAGTATATTACTCGTATAACTGAAAATGTTATTCAACAACGTCGACAGAATCTACAAAATGGTATAAAATGTCGGAAAGACATTATGCAACAAATGATTGAAGCAGGCGAAGATGATAAATTGAACGATGAAGAAATTATTGGACAAGCATTTCTGTTTCTGATTGCTGGCTATGAAACTACGCAGAATACATTAGCTTTTGCTTGTTATTCACTTGCTACTAATCCCGATGTTCAACAAAAATTGATTGATGAGATCGATAGTAAATGCCCTGATCCAAATGATTTGAATTATGATGTCATTGGCGAATTGCCTTACTTAGAAATGGTCGTTGAAGAAACATTACGAATGTATCCTCCAACTTATTTTGTCAATCGCGATGTTAAATCTAACATCACCGTTAAAGGTTTCCACATTCCAAAAGATACTATGATAGGACTTCCGATTTATAGCATACATCACAACTCGGAGTTTTGGCCTAATCATGAACAGTTTATACCTGAACGTTTTACTCCTGAAGAGAAAGCGAAAAGAAACCCTTATAGTTATATTCCTTTTGGCGGTGGTCCACGAAATTGTATTGGCATGAGACTAGCATTATTAGAGATCAAATTAGCTTTAGTTAAAATAATTCAAAATGTTGAATTTTATGCTACTAAGGAAACGGAAATACCTCTACAATTAAAGACCGGCGTATCATTATGTCCTGCTAACGGAATTTACTTAGGCATTCGTAGGAGGCATTAGAAATAAAACTGCTTTTTAGCTGTGTCCCAGCGATTGCAAGAATATTACGTTTTGCTTTGGCATACGAACTTGAAATGGCAGCTTGTTTAAAGTATTATACATTAATTGCTATTATCGATATTCGTTTAGCAGTGATGAAACAGTTAGTGGTTTAAATCGATTAGGGTAGTTTAGAATTATGTTGCAGCCAACATCATGCAGTGATTAACAAACACATGTCCTAACTTTACTAGGATATTGCTTTATATTATAAATTAATCGTCTGCAAAGATATTACGTGAGTTGTGTTACGTATGAAAGTAGGCAATATCTTGGCATTAATGCAACATACCAAAGAAGCATATTATCAACTATAGTACACTATAAGTAGATGACCAACTAAACGTTCTACTCGTATAGCAGTTACCGGCAATTTCTCATTCTTATCTAATTTTCAATTTAGCAAAACCATTGCGACTAGCTTAAATTTCCTGAAAGCTATAGGATATCTCAAAATTGCTGAATTTATCATAGATTTTATAATTTGGGCTGGCATCATCAAAATACAAAACATATTACACCATAACTCATCGCCGTATTCTGTGTACTTTCGCTAACTTCTATAGGAATTAGTAGATTACTACAATACATGCAGTAATTGTTATATTGGATACAATCATCTATCTTGTAGGATAAAAGTTTTTATTTCAATCGTTATAATTGTGGTAGTCATTTAAATGCTTACAAGATGAATTCTGCAAAAGATTAGTAAACATTCAGTTAGGCTTGTTGCCGATTGCTGGGGTTCGATGTCTATCCTGTATTTCTTGTTTATGTAATACTAAATGCTATCATAGGTGATCTCAATGACGTAAATTTTCCATCTATTTGTAAGTTTTGAGGACAAGATTTGTGATATTATGTTTCTACTGAATACAGCTCCATCTTTTGATAACGGACAACCTAAGAGATTACTGTATATCTATCTAGTTATTTCTATGCCTCTATCAAATGTCTATCGCATTGTTGCAAGCCGCTTGATGTACTAAGGTGAAACGTTAGATTCCTAAAACTATTGAGATATCAAAGCTTAAATTGAATATCGGTAGAAAATTTAGAAAATTTGAATGGTTTTAGAATTAACTATAAAGTTATAAGCCTCTTTCGTTTATTTTATAAAATACCAAGATATTCATATGTTTGATTTCTTCTATTGGATTCAAAATAAAACATATCAACTGTCTCTTGAAGGATATTGATCTAAATCGATGATAAAACTTTCTGGCACCAATATTGGCAATGTTTGATTTACTATCATTATTCTTATTTCGCATTTACCATGTTTTTAAAATCTGGTAGGACCTTTTAATTTCATTTTAACTCTGCTACTAGGCTTTGCTGATCTTGATTGCTACAATAAACAGTTGCACTGCATATTATTTATATGAAGTTCGTCTAGCAAATAGCAGAAAATAGTAAGCACTACCCAGGCAGCTATACATGCACATAAAGTTACGCATTTCGCTGATAATTCTAAGTTTAATAGTTTAGTAACTACTATTGGAGAATCTGTAGTTCTACAACGGAATAGAATCAAGCTGCAATTTATGCTAATAACTACTAGTAAGAGAAATGAAGTAGTAATTTTAAAAGTGCAATTCAATATTCAAACTCATTAGGTACATTAAATGGATAGTAATAGTATTCGATATAAGCTACTAAACCATATTAACAATGTTTATCATTCATGCTTTCTAACATTATTTACGGCAGCCACTATCAATGTAATGTAGCGCAAATATTTTTACTTCTAATGCCAAAGGTAAATGCAAAGACTACTACTATAATACTGACTTTGTTAAGTTAGAAAGCATGAAATATGTCATCATTAATAAACAATTTATGTTACAGCGCTACTACTACTACAGCGACTACTACCGTACTGTAATGCTAATATTCTTAAGTTAGAAAGCATGTAACATGATATCATTCAAGGTTTATGTTACAGCGCTACTACTATAGCGACTACTATTGTAATGATAATCTTCTTAACTTAGAAAATATGAAATATTACATCATTAATAATTAATTATGTTACAGTGTGATGGACGTTATGGCATCTACTCGGCATCCTGTATACTTTTTAAAATAGTTATCATACCTCATTTTGTTGACTGTAGGTGTCATAATTGTGATATTATAATTTTGATATTTCGATAACAGCAAGAATTATTAGGAAAATTGAACCATTTTCAAGCAAGGCAACGGCAATGGACGACACTATCATAACATTATTCATTCCCAGAACCCTAAGCCAGTGCATTATAACAGCATGTTTTGGATTTGTTATCTATTTAATTTATAGATTTCTTATTGCTCCTTACCTGAACATAAAAAAGCTAGGGCTACCATTTCCCCGTCCTAGGCCAATGGTGGGTAATCTTTTCGATTTTGGCCCTGGTAATCAACATGTTGCTCAGATGGAATGGGGTAAACGGTACGGAAGGGTTTACGCTTCCTTATTTTTTCAAATCCCAACTATTTGGATAGGCGATCCTGATATGATCAAATCCGTCATGGTGAAAGAATTCTCAAACTTTACCAATCGATTTCCAGTGACTAAAACATTACATCCTTTTGATAAGTCTATTCTGGAGTTAAAAGATCAAGATTGGAAACGTATGAGAAATATATTAATTCCTACATTTACAACCTCAAAACTAAAATTAATACTACCATTTATATCGGAAGCTAGCGATATCCTCATTGATACACTGATTACAGCTGATGAAGAGGGTAAAATCATTGATTTATGGCAGGCATCCGGTCATTATACTATGAAAGTTATCCTTGCAACTTCCTTTGGTATTCAGATTGAATCGGAAAAGCAGGAAGAAAAGCTAATGAACGCAGCTGGGGCACTCTTTCGATCTGATCCTGGCATATTACAAGTTCTCATGATTATTTCCCCTCGAGTATTCTCTGCTTTAGAACCAAAATTCGGCGGACCTCTAGTATCTTCCATAAACTATATTATTCACTTAACTAAACAAGTTATCAACGAGCGAAGGAGGAATATCCACGCTGGCGTAACATGCCGTCGCGACTTAATACAGCAAATGATAGAAGCTGGTGACAATGATAAATTAAATGATGATGAGATTATAGCTCAGGCATTTATTTTTCTTACAGCCGGTTATGAAACCACTCAAAATACTTTAGCATTTGCTTGCTATTTATTGGGTACAAATCCTAGAGTGCAGCAGAAGTTAATAGATGAAATCGATTCCAAATGTCCTGATGTAAATTCGGTTAGCTACGATATTATAACTAATCTACCTTACTTAGAAATGATTGTCTCTGAAACATTAAGATTGTATCCTCCAGCACATTTCATTAATCGAGACGTTAAACAAGATACAACAATTAATGGCGTTCATATTCCTAAAGGGGTTATGATTGGTTTCCCAGTATATTCCATCCATCACGATCCCCAATTTTGGTCTAATCCAGACGATTTTATTCCTGAGAGATTTATGCCAGAAGAGAAAGTAAAACTTGTACCTTACAGCTATATTCCTTTCGGTGGTGGGCCTCGTAATTGCATTGGAATGCGTTTAGCATTACTAGAGGTCAAATTAGCCTTAGTAAAATTAATGCAAAAGGTTAAATTCACAACAGTTAAAGAGACCGAAATTCCGCTTAAATTAAAGGGGTTGTCATCACTTTCTCCACTTAATGGTATTCGTTTAGGCATCGACCGTCGATAGCTAATTGATCGGTCTGAAGCTGTGAAGCCTATTAAAGACGAAGCCATTGCGATAATTTGGAACTACATGCTTAATTTTCAACAGTAATACTGTACGAAAGAGCATTCCTACTTAAATTGTATCGCTTTTGCTAAAGCGATTTTGATACATTGTTGGGATACCAAATCTACGAATATAATGCTTTCAGATCTTATATTATTTTCCTTTCGTGAATCAGCATCAAGTGATGATAGATTAAAACATATCAGTATATATTCGCATTTTGAATATATACAACTGTTCTGAACCTACAATTGTCTATAAGTAATTCTGTAGTCAGCTGGTAATCAAGAAAGTATTGACATCATAAATAAGTATACCATTTCTTAAAGGCAGATTGATAGCCTATTAAAGGTTTCAAATCTTTATTCTTTTTTGCAGCCCTTCCAAAGCTTACTCCTGAAATAAAATATAAATTTTCAAAGACTTTAATTAAAATCGTAAAAAAACAGTATGAAAATTTTTCCACTGTTAAATCCCTTCATTTAATTTATTAATTTTTCAGCAAGATCTATCTATGTGTACTATGCATTTATTTATAATTACAACGTAGCACTATGATAATATTATGACTTTGCGCAATAAACTAACATAAAATTGTATAGCTTGATGTGTGCTTACACATAAACTTATATTAAGATTTTTACTCAACCCATACTTGAGAGTTAATCAGTACTTAGATGCTTGATCTGATCAATAAAGTTTTTTTCCGAGTATCTCAACCTAGAAGTGATTATTGTCTTGTGCGCATATATAATAGTAATATATTAATCAATTTATTCTTGTTAATATCACTTCTATTACGATCATTAAATTGTTAATAAGTTCCTGTTCGTATTTTATACTGATAACTATAATCATATCATAAGCGCAGATGCTGATCGATTTGCAATAAATTGCTATATTAAGGGAGTACTAGTTTAGCAGGAGGAGCATCATCTAGTGTAATGTAGTAAATTATTGATCTTGTGTTAATGGAATGCATTACAAAATGTAGTAAGATTGGAACGTAATATAATGAACTTAAACGTAACAGCATTAGACAAGCGATATTGAAGAAGTTGTGTGTTGCCGTACGCAAGTGGTTGATCGGATGTGCCCCTCCAATTCTGGATAGCGTTGATAACAGAGCTACCTTAGGTAGGCAAAATATCGCTTACGTCCATTTCAATCCTATACTAACTATAAGTATACCAAAATATTTTACAATATAAATCATCGATGAAGTACATTTTGTAATGACTTTACTAGCTTAATTTGGATTATTTTGCAACCATTGACGCTGAAACAATGTCATGCAACTCAACCGAATGTACTCTTTACTTAACGTTGCTGACAATAACAGTATTTGTAAAATAAAATCTAAGCAAAGATCTGTTAGGTTTGAATTGACTCACTCACTCACTAGCAGATTAGTATTTCGTTCATAACCAAAAAAAATCAGTAACAGCGTAAATCAAATTTATGAATTATCAGAAATGGTAGCATGAATTTAAGTATTTTTTGATCAGTTTAAGAGTATATAGGTGTGCATACTCGTATTATAATAATTTTGCTAGCTTAGCTTGGGTTATTTTATATCAACCGATTATAAAACAAGGTCATATATCTCAACCGAATACATTCTTCACTTGATGTAGCTATATAAACAGTTTCTCTAAAACAAAATCTGAGCACACATCTATTAGATTTGAATTTACTTGCTCACTAGCAGATTAGGATTTCTTTCATAAACAAGAACGATCACTAGCAGCGTGAATCAAATTTATTAACTATCAGAAACCTTAGATAGAGTATCATTTGAGCAGTTTAAGAGTTTCTAAGTGAAGCATATCTTATAATAATTTTACTAGCTCAGTTTGGATTATTTATAGAAAATGATATTGCAGTAAGGTCATGCAATGCAACCGAATATGTTCTTCACCTGATGTAGCTATCAGCAATAATTTCTCTAAAACGAAATCAGAGTAAAGAAAGATCTGATAGGCTTAAATTTCTTAGCTAACCGGATGAAAATTGTATCAATCTAAGATTAATCATCTAACGTACGGCATTCTGTTCTGTAAATACTATAATTGTAATGATTAGCTAAATAACAATTGATTACATGCATTGACATCATTTATTCAATAGAGCCTTACAATACATCAATACGTCAATGAGAATAGCATTGTTCTCACTTTTGTCTTCTTATTAGTATTATGACGTAGATTGATTAAGTAATAAGATTATTTCCTGAAGGGAAATTTATCATGATTACTATTGGATTCTAGCCGGTGATGTACAAGTGTTAATAGGGTAACTTTTTGGCTACTATTTAAGTTGTTGCTCATGTCATTAGCATTTATAACGTTCCACTAATGTACTGATAAAGTGGGAAGCTTGCAATTTCGTCTGTGCTTCATGAACTATTCATCGCATCAGTTGTGATACAATAACAGAAGCTAGTAAGAAATTGTTGGCAGCAATGGCTGAAGGCATTGGATCGGTATTAATGTCGTGGGTACAATCGCAATCATCGACAACATTGTTGTTTATGGTGGTGATTTGCGGTTTTATAACACTACTTGTTAAAGATTACGTTATTCCTTACAGAACTATTCTTGCAACCGGATTGAAGGGTCCTATACCCAAACCTTTTATTGGTAATGTCTTTGATTACGGTGGTGTTTGTCAACATAGAGGTCAACTTAAACGTCAAGAAAAATATGGGAAAATTTATACTTTACTACATTATCACATACCAACTGTGTATATAGGTGACCCGGAGATAATAAAAACGATTATGGTCAAAGAGTTTTCTAATTTTACTAATCGATTCCCTGTTAATAAAGCACATCATCCATTCGATAAAACGGTAGTAAGAGCTGATGATGACGACTGGAAACGTCTACGAACTTTATTGATACCGTCATTTAGCGCGTCAAAGCTTAAAACTAACGTTCCATTTATTAATAATTTTACCAATGATGTAATTGATAAATTCCTACAGGCTGAGCACCAAGTTAAATCTGTCGATGTCTGGAAAACATTTGGAAATCTTAGTATGAGCACCATCATTGCTACAGTATTTGGGATTGAGTTTAAGTCCAAAAAACATAAGGAAAAAGTAATTACAGCCGCAAGTGCCTTACTGAGAAATCAAACTAATTTGTTGCAACTTGTACTTATTTACGCGTATCTAGCCTTAGCATTGTGGGAACCAATAACTGGAGGGAAAATTATTAGATCTGTATATTACTTGCGTGATACGATTGTAGGTGTTATTCAGGAACGGCGTAAAAATCTGAAACAAGGTATTCCATGCCGCAGAGATATCTTGCCACATACTGTATGATTGAAGCAGGTGATCGGGATCGGCTTAACAATGAAGAAGTTGTAAGTCAAGCTATCATTTTCCTAGTGGCTGGTTACGAAACTACAGCAAGTACATTAGCATTTCTATGCTACACACTCGCAGTTAATCCAGACGTCCAGCAGAAACTTATACACGAAATCGATTCTAAATGTCCTGACGAAGAGACTTTAAAATTATGAAACTGTTCTTGATTTGTCTTACTTAGAAATGGTTGTCAATGAAACTTTGAGACTATTCTACCGCATTCTTCATCACTAGACAAGCTAAACGCGATATTAATGTACATGAAGTGTTTATTCCGAAAAATAGTATGGTCGTTTTTCCAATATATGCAGTTCATCACAACCCTGAATTATGGCCCGACGCTGATAAATTTATTCCTGAACGCTTTAGTTCAGAAAAGAAAGCAAGGCGTCACCCATACAGCTATATCCCATTTGGTGGAGGTCCACGAATTTGCATTGGCATGAAATTGGCTCTGTTGGAAGTAAAGCTAGCGTTAGTGAAAATTTTGCATCGTGTTGAATTTGTGACCTGTAAGGAGACTAAAATACCTTTAAAGTTAAGAACTGGTTCAACAGCGTCGCCGGAGAGCGGTGTGTATTTAAAAACTAGGAGAAGGCATTAAAATGAAGGATCGAATTTGGGTATTTGAATCTTGCAAATTTATTAAAGACCGAGCACTTTTAATCCACTCTTTTGCAGTTTATAAGCATGATTTTACTTAGTGATTGTGCAGGTATTGATTTTATTCTCGATTTTATTATAGTACGTGTGTAAAAACTGATTGAATATTTCAGTGAAGTCAGTGAATTAATTCTTGAAATTAAAAATTTGCTTGTACTTTGTTTTGTTCTTCAACTGTACAATCATAATTTATTGGCTATGAATCATTATCCTGACCTTAAATATCATTCAATTAATTAATTTAATTTTAATGCATCGATGGGCTTTATTATATCTATAATATATTCACATCAAAATATAATTTATTCTTCAACAGCAGTCTCGACTATTTTTCTTTAAAATTCGAGTTAATAAGATATTCTTAATGTAGTTGTCGTCATAAGAATACTCTACAAAATACCGATTCAGAATAAGCGACGATTCAACTATTCCTGTGTTAAGCGGTGATTTGCGATACGCCCAATTCAGTCCAATTTTGTCAAGGTACATATAAAATGTATTTGTAATAAAAAGTGACAGTAATCATGAAATTATATTGTTAGTAAATCTTGTCTTGCGAAAATATTTTTCATGTAAGCGAATGCCTTCATGAATTCATTAATAACTAGACTGTAAGATGACACTTTGTATGATATACTTGTACGCAACATGCTTAACGTCAAGAAGTTTAAAAATGAGCTGTAAGATGGACTTGATTCGAGTTGCCAGCTCAATGTACTGTCAGCTAATTGTTTGGGTAATAGGTTTTTATTCATCAATTTGTAGTTCATTGATCAATCGAACGCATTGTATAAAACCCCGCAAAATTGCAATCCAAAATCAACTACGGTCTAGAAATGGCACGTCATACTGGCATGGTATTGATATTTTTGCATTGGAGTTTTAGAAATTCATCTTTAAAAAGGTGCACTCACTTTCACAAAGTTTTGAATAAAAGTAGCCAATACTCGTTGTGTATTTAGGGTTAGAAAGTGTATCATTTGTAGTTGAGAATGTAGTATTTGGTTTTCATTTGTACTGCAGTACTACGCTGTCGATAATTTTTCGCGCATCAAAATGGGAATGATTGCTAGGACCATTTTGCGGTCAAGATCCATCGATTGTCGAGGTTTCTCCATCCGTCCGTCTACTACGCCGAACGCGTCATGACTAATGGGATGACACCATTTTATTTTGGGGTGAGACAGGGACAAAAAATCCAAACTTGGAATGTCGTTCCACAGTAGTCAGTCAAGCCACCACGGTGTCCATCAACACGCTACAGTTTGCCTCTACACCGTGATAGATCGGCGTGATCGACTTGATTGAAATGATTTGACGACATTAGAAAAGCAAAAGCATTCTGAGTACGGTATTATTATATACAGTACAGTACATTGGTTGTGTAGTAATATCTCCGTGGATATGACAGTGGTACAGTACTGTAGATTTTGTATTTTGGAATTTTTTTTGCCTGTTAGAAAACTGAAAACTTTGCGCTCTACCAAGCAACAGTACCGACGTGTTGTCATGCTGCACAACTGAACGACGTGAAGCGCAATGACGTATGATACCATACCATCGTCAGGCATGATGATGCCAATCATACGATACGGTGTGGTTACTGTGGTACAGTACCGTACTTGTACAGTGTACAGTCTTGTATTGTTGTACTGTACAGTACAGTACAGTACAGTACAATACAGTACTGTACAATAGAGAAAATGGAACAAAGTACTGTAAAATTTCAACCCTAGTTGCGGCCTGGTGTTATCAGGTGCCAGTACTGTGTCTACTGTACCAGTAAACAGCCCGTCGCCAGGTACAGTACTGTGCTCAAGCGTAAACAAGCGATAGTCACGTGAGTACAGTCTTGTACTTTACACTGTACACTGTAGCGCTACCTTCAGCTGCAGTCCATCTTGCGTACAGACGGTACAGTACTGTAGTCTCCCATACTACCATATAGGCGATTACCAACGTCTAGGCTACTGACGACAAATATCATCTCAGGCACTAGCATCAAGCCAGTAATCATATCGACGTCAGACTATCGGTTTGGTAAGGTAGGTTGCCTTTACTGTAGGCGTTTTGCCCCAATTTGTTACAGTGGCAGAATACTCTACCGTCAGCGTACATGACGAAGAGCAACATTAGAGATTTGCTACAATCCTAGTACTGTACCGTACAGTGGGTACAGCAAAGGCGCGAAAGTATACAAGTAGCCTGTACGTACGGGAACAGTGTTTAGTACGGCTGTTACGGTGAAGTAGTTTGGCGCGCGTTTACGTTCTTCATTTTCATAGTGTACAGTTTTGCTTTGCTGCTTGTCCGACACTTTCAGCGGTCGTCATAGTTGATGCAAAAGTTACTGCACCTATCTATCACTACCAATACAACTTTTTAAATTTACTATAGAAATATTTTGTAAACTTTTACTGCTGTAAGGCCAATCCCTTGCCAAATTTCTCTTCTTACAAGCTATTTTGACACGGAATATCTTTGGAACAGATTGGATTGATCTGGAAATGGCGCGATTCAAAGCTACTGCAAGAAAGAGTGACTCATGGCAAGCCAAGAAATTCTTCTATAAGAAAGTGAGTAATTGTGTTGATGTTGTGGATTCCATGATACTCTTATACTTCATGTTCTATACCGGCTGCAATAGTATGCATGCCATGGATAATCATCCAAAAATATTTCCGGGTAGAATATTATTTTGAGGATGGGTAAATTTCCACACGGCAAGTTCTCGAATATAAGAGGTCGAAAAAATTTTTTCCAGAATCTCACTTTAATGTAAAATTGTTTTTCAAGTTAATAAAGTAATATGTGTCTTATACTCGTTTATGCACACAGTAGTCAATGGATACTAGCGTATTAGTTTATTTTAATTTTTTATTAAGTACAAGTACGTTGGAGTTAGATGATCTGCTAGTCGCCTTTCATAGTATTGCAAGATTTTAAAGAATTTTCTCTTTATTTCTGGTGAAAAATTTGGCAACTTTTTTATTATGTATATTCTAATTTTATTTCTACGCGCGCCATTCTACTTGGGTAATACCGTCGATTTTTCTGCTTGTTCAAAATTGCATCCATTGCAATAATTGAGACGCTATTGCTGCTGTAGTAAGCAAATACTCAACAAATCATGATCGCTGCAGTGTTTCTATCGGACTGCATTGATTTCTACAGGCTTACTCAACCAAATCGCCGCTTTCTATCGTGGACTGTAGTGCGCAATAGTTTAAACTAGTGATCGCTTTGAGAAAATGGAAACCAAGACTGTCGAAACAATGTAAACTGAAGTAAATTGCGTTATACTACACTGTTCATTGACAGTACAGTGGATGAAAGTGTTGACGGTGACCCAAGTCATATACGAGTATATACAGTATATTATATATTATAGATTGTGATGATGATACGTTCGTTTGTGGTTTGTAGTATTAAATTTGTACCGTACGTTGGAGTCTAATGGATTAGACCTTCACGACTATAGGTGTGCTAAACAAGGACGCTAGGGCGCTCTCTATGTTCTGTATTTTTCACGGCCTAATTGCAACAACATTATTATTTGTCCAAGAAAAAAGAACGATGAACGTCCCAGTAGCATATAGCCCCTGCAACTGCCATAAACCCACCAAGAAAAAAAGAGCCAAATTGACCCAACTGTATCACATGATTCAGTCTCACTCTTGCCTACAGTAGATGTCACTGTACAGTACAATACCGTACAGTGTTTACATTGTAAGGACAGTACTGTAGAAAAGATTTCCTTGTTTTGCATCCAGACGTCATACAGTACGTACTGTACGGTATTTTTATGTACCTTTAGGCGACTGTACTGAGTGTGCGTACAGTAGTGTTCTTGGTAGACTTTTCTGTCATTTTGATACCGTAATCTTCATTGTCACCAGCGAGTTTACTATGCATTTTCGTTCCTGATTGGTACCCAGCATAAGACACAGTATCTAGGCGCCAAGGAGCGCTCCATTTGAAAAAATAAAACAAGAGAAATCGAGTCCTACGCCTTAAAATGAAATTGACCGATAGTTTATAAGCTGATGAGAAAATGTAAACTTACATCATAGTATTCAACAGCCAGCTACAGTGATGACAGGGTTAACGAATTACTCTTGCAACCATAACTCGCTCATGCAACCGAAATAGAATACCTTGCTATCAAATGAATCGATGCAAGGACTATGATAGGCCGTAAGATTGAGCATAGCTCACATCCACTTGGGCTTTACCAAATGGATGGTGGTATCACCCACCAATGAAGGAATTAATGAATTGAGAATCGTTATGTCATTAATGGTAGTTGATTATTGCCTGACGGCAACTGGCAACGCATTCGGCGTCACTGGACTGCCTTGTTATTTCTATGCTGATTGAGCGATTGAAGTAGACATTGGTCTATAGAGAACCGTAGATGTAATTTACTAGCCTATGACAGGACGTACTGTACTGTTGTATATATATATGCACTTGGTAATTTAATTTGGATTTGTTGAGGACAATTCCATAGCTTCAAGTCAGGATACAGTACTGCACTGTATGTCTACGATTGTTGCCAAGGTGTTATTACCTTACTTTCAAATATCAACGATTACTACTAATTAAATGATTGCTTACGACACTGATTCCTAGATTAGAATCCTGAGGCTGTGTGATATCTTTACGAAGTGTTGGTAGATTGCTAAAATTGACTACTGGATCGTGGTTCTTTTTGCACCTACCTATAGCGATTTGTTGATTTTAAAACTTTGATCTCTTTTTTTTTTGACTTAGCTGACCGTAGAGAAGCTAAATGCCTTGAAAACTCAGATGAGATCGCGAGATCTGAATACAGTTTTAACTGCTATCCGAGAATTTTGCCAGCATTTGCGAAATAGAGGTATCTTTGACAAGTAATTTGTAGAGTTCTAAATACAATCATCTGGCGCCTTAAATTACGAAAAGTTAGAATGTTCTTTCAGTGATTCACTCAAAATATAAAAGATATAGAGTTTTCGTCACGAACTAAAAATAATTTTGTAAGACCGAAGTGTCCAATACACTCTTTTGAGAAGTTTCTTAATTTTACCCATTCCAATGTGTGGTAGAATGGAAATAAGATGACATTTGCTAAATAGCTAACTTATTATCTAACACAATGGATCAATATTATTGTTGATGCGTTTAGAATACAGAAAGTCTCTTATTCGACAAATTGTCGACTCCGAGCTTGTTCCAGTATTTGTAAAATTTTTGCGATCGCCAAATGCTGAAATTGTTACTGAAGCCAGCTACGTCTTAGCCGTTGTTTCTAGCGGAAAAGTAGACGAAATGAGGCAAATTCTTAATGATTTCCCTCGTCACCGCTACCCGAAATTGTTGGTTAGTAAAGATGTGGATCAGGACATCACTAAAGGTGCTATTCGCAACACCAAAGCAGTCGTACAAGCCGGTGCTGTGCCTCCTTTGATTGCATTGCTTTCACATGATGATGATGATGTCAAGCAAAATGTATGTATAACCGTAAAGTGTAGATATTTTTGAAATTGAACTTCAGTTTGAAAATCTATAAAAATAATGTTTACTATTCCGCTTTGGTGTAGTGTTTGTGGACCATAGGAAGTATCGCAGAAGATTGTGCTAAATACAGGAGCGATTTATTAGCTCAGAATATTTTGCCCCCGCTATCTCAGTAAGGATTCTGTGAATCGAGTGTCTTGACAGTACTTCTGTACAAACTTGTGAAATAACAGTGCTCTAGCATTTTAAGCGTTTCACTTGACGATAGTACAGAAGTTTTTTTCTTCGAGGCTTGTCTTATTAAAATTCTGTAAATAAAAATTTTTCCAAGCGGAACAATCTAGTAATCCGTTAATTATGAATTATTTAAAGGATTCTTGAAAATGAGATGGCAAACCAAGAATTGTTAACTTATGGCGCATGGGCTTTCCGCTGTCTTTGTTATAAAAGGATAGCGCGTTCAGATAAACACGTTGTAAGTCATAATGAATCAACATAAGATGGAAAAATTAATATCGAAAATCATTTTTTAAACTTAAATATAAACCTTGTTTCTTGAACTTCTTCAAAGATACCTGCCGTAATCCCCATGGTTTGGCAGCTTCTTCAGTCTGAAAACATTTGCATTCTTAGTCATGTAACATGGTGTGTTGCGCGGCTGACCGATCCTACAAATGGAGCGATAGTCGATGAGCTTATAAACGTTGATCTATGCAAACGACTGATAGAGTTGATCCCGTAAGAATTACGTCATATTTCTGTACTTGATCTAGGCTATGGTAGTTATATGATAGATCCTTGCTTAAATATTTAGGCATCGGTATACTCCTCTGGTGAAGCCAGTAATGTTAGCAATTTCTAACATCATATCTCGTGGCCCAGTGCAAAGAAAGGTATTTACACGACCTTGTTTTTAATCGATTCGTGCAGTACGATTAGGGCA
The DNA here is from genome assembly GCF_000150275.1 of Trichoplax adhaerens. NCBI lineage: Eukaryota > Metazoa > Placozoa > Uniplacotomia > Trichoplacea > Trichoplacidae > Trichoplax > Trichoplax adhaerens. Next base: position 976,409 of record NW_002060947.1, read on the forward strand.
TAACCACCCGTATCCAAAAATTGTCTACTTTAGATGCTAGTTGATTGTTCACCTTGGCAAAATATGGCTGTCTTTACTGACTATTTACGATGCGACAACAACATTTTGATGGTTTTATGTAAAGTCGCATGGAAACTGATGTCTGATAAGGAGCAAATCCAGGTCATTAGAGCGTTGCGATAATAAATATAATCTGTATCTTTGTTACTGTTATGAAAAGTGCGTTTTATTCTAAACCAAATGTATATTTTTAAACGATTGAAATGCAACAGTCCGCTATCGATTCCCAAATTCTGCCTAACTTGATCAGAATTGTACGCAAGAGAAGAGGCAGGAAACTACCTAACGAATTAGTAATGCTTATTGCCGATGCTGTTTTGGGTTCTGATGATCAACAGATATGGTAAGAAATTACTATCAAAAAAAATCTCTTCGTTAGGTACTAATATGGCCACTATTGTAGGTATATTGCTGATCAAAAGGCTGTCAGAGCTTTCTGTCTTACGTTGCCCAAAATATCAGATACGGACACGCTTCATGACGTTATTTCTGCACTACAAAGTATTTTGCGAGTTGGTGAGGATGTTAGGAAATTGGAAAATCAGTATGAAAATGCGTATGCTGCTGAATTTAAAGCTAAAGGTTGGTTTTAAAATTTCTGTCACTCTAAATAGTATTTTTAGTGATAGCACTTAAGCATGTAATCAAAATATCTATGACGTGAGAGATTTTTGGCTGTATCACATTTAATGATTAAAAAGCCTTAGATATGTAGTGGAAGTGGGATTTTAGTAGTTTTTCAAAGATATGTCTCAATTAAACTAGCTTCTTTTTTATTTTGCGAAAAGACGTTGAGTTTATGCAATCATTGGTTCAACATCAAGATAAAGCTATTAGCAGGAAAGCACGTAGTATCATGTCTAAACATTTTCGCCAAAAGAGGAAAAGAACAAAACAGCAACCACAACAGCCACAGCAAGAACCAAAACAAGAGCAACAGGAAGGACAACAGGAAGAGCAACAACAAGAAGCTTAATATCTAAGAAATAGAACAATAACCATTGATGTCGATTTTAGCAATATTGAACAGTATTTTACGATAATATATTAGTACATTTCGATGCCGTTAGACCTCACAGCACGGAATTGCCATACATTATAGATGGCTACGGTTTCTCTTGATTATGACTTTTAAATATTCATTCATCTTTATCAGTTAACACGCTAATCCAGTAGCTTATGTAACATGTCCTTGTTTATGTATAATTGTCAAATTGATGTAGAATATCATCAAACAAAAGTGGTTGTCATAAAAGCCTGGGGTGGACCCTTTTTATAGATTTTATTTCAACTACTATTAATTTCTTTAATGGAAATCATTAGTAATTGTACTGTACTACTCGTGTAAAGAATCCCATGTCAGGAAACCGGCTAGACATGTAATGCATAAACGCTAAAATATATTTTATTCAGTTCCGAATGTTTGTAATAATGTAGTTGATGCTAGATGTGATTTTAAGCCACCACAATTTGTGCATTGGGCAATGTGAGATTAGAATCCAATACAGTACAGTATTACAGTTAAATATTAATTAGTTAGAAGGTATACGCCTAATTAAGTAGATTAATTTATTATTTTAATTAAGTTGACTGTAAGGAATCGTAGGGCGACAAACGTAGATCTACATGATGGTTGCAGAATGAAGATGTTGCAATTAACTTGATCACACTATTTTAAAGCAAAGTCATGAGTCTCTTGTTCGTTAAGGTTTATTAATTAACTATTAAAGCTATAAGAAATCGATCGATGTTGTGTCGAATGTATATTTCCATTTCGCTATTTGGAAGATTGTGATGGCCATTAAAGTGACTGAGTGCACAATCTATCTATGGAATACAAGCCTAAATACGTGCATGCCCTACGCAGTAAACCGTAGATCGTATTTTATGCAGAAGCAGCCTACTGTTAGATAGCACATCTTAAATACTGTATTTAACGAAAAATTTGTAGTATTGCTTAAATACGTAATTATTGGCATTAGAAATTTCTGATATACTTTATTGAAAGAACTGGTAGTTTTCGTAAAATCCTAGCATTACAAGAGTAATAGCAAGCACTGATAGCCGCATGCATATTACAATGCTATGTAATGTTTAGCGTCGTTATACTGTAATTTACTGGTCAAGAGCGTTGTGATAGTTTTGCCTGCACACAATGTTACGCTGCATTGCTAAAAGCAAGTTATTGTACTATACTATAAATCCCTAGTCACATTTAGCTATTTAAAGTGTTGCTGTTACAACCAGAACTGGTTAGATTAAAATTTCGTTATTTATATTATGTTTATAATGGTTCGAATCGGTGTTAAGTGCAACTATTATTTAGTCTTCATCTAATCTTTCACGAAAGTAGTCTTGATAGTACATTTCTAAGAGAAAATGCGCTCTCATAACTATGGATTCGTCTTCATCTTCTAGCAAAGCTTCCACCTTTTCCAGTTCTAGAATCAGTTATGAAATCGAAATGTGCCGAAAGTGTGCCAGTTTTGTTATAATTGCCTTAATTAAAGGAGATTTTAAGACTCACCCGTTTCTCAGTTCCTTGTGAAAATGGATTTTTAAGACTTTCTCATTTGCTGCTAATTTTTTCCAAGCCAGCTAATGCGACCTGTATCATTTCACTGTTATCGGTTTCGGATAGTATGGTAAACAAAGATAGCATTGCCCTATGTTTCACCAATACCTATTTGCGTTAAACAGTGTTGCGCGCATTTATGGATTACTTTATGACTCGTAATAGCTAATAACACTGATTTAAAATATAATTAATGATTTGAATGTATCTGTTGACATATAGTAATTAGTTAATAATGATTAGCCTATTAGATCCGTCAATGTTTTCAATTTATTTCGTTAAAATTCTAAATTACCAACGAAAACTAAATGCAAAACTACACTAAAACCGATATATTACTAACGAATAACAAGTTTAAATCTAATCAATAACTCCGCGCTAGCTCTCTCTCTCTCTCTAGCTTATACGGTCTTAAATGCTATCTATTTTATGCAGTCATACTCAAGCACAAATTACTAATTTCAGTCAATTATACTACATTAGGAACCATATCTAAATCTCGATAATTAATACTAACGCTAATCATAGCATCAGCAATAAATACCATAACATGAACATAATTACGTCTTTACCAAATTTGTTCATCACTAGCACGTAAGGCAGCATTAACAATGGCTAACACTACATACTCATTAAATTCTGGATCATTATCTTCGTCAGCCATATCTAATATCCATGATATTAGTCCTTCACTTATAGCAATCTATTCGATATACGATTAACATTAACAATCCTACACGGCATTTATACCTCTGATCAATATTAAGTGATAAATTCGAAAATAGGGCTTACTCCCATTTGATCAAAACTGCCCCCTAATATCTTAGCAATTGTACTGCAAAATTCTCGATAATTATTATGGCTGTTTTCTGAATCTGTAATTTCTAAAGTCGATGCAATTCCGAGTAAGAGGGAGCATTTAAGCATAGTCTAAATAAATAATAATATGGTTCGGAGCTTAATATTTAACTTCATAACCAAGGTTATAGATTGAATATCCAGTATGCCATGGCAATTATCATCAAGAATTACCTTTCTTTCAGCATTATTTTCGGTAACAATATTGCCGATAGTCCTCAATATTGGCATTAAGTAGATTTCTTCGTATTTCTAATAGTTCGAAGGTGTATAAATTACCTTGAGCATAATATTCATAATCTGCAGATGATAATTATAGTGATAAAAGTTGGATAAATTAATTGCCTTAGTAAATTCATAAATCGATCGCACATTTCCATAGTGACTATATAATCAACTTTTGGTTACGAAGGATCTGTCAACACTGCTAAACACCAACATACTTCATACAGCACTTTCTCCTTGTCCAAATGGAGGAGATTTAATAAATTTGGCATCGCACTAGAGACCTACCAACAAAATACGCAGTATTTCGACGTACATAACTTATGTGATCTCAATTACGCACAGTGGTAAAGGCTATTAAGCTATATAGGGCTAGATGAGTAGATAGGTAAACATATCGGTAAGCAAATTTATTGGCATATAAAAGTGCCTCTTACTGGAATACTAACAATAGTTATATTCGACGGCGGGCGCGTATATAACTGAAGATTCTGAAAAGTCCATAATGCGCAATCTTGTAGTTTTGAATCTTTAGCTACCTCAATTAACCTATTGATGTGCAAAATGAACTAAAAGAGCGATTAGATGTTAATAAATTTTCAAGAAGGAAATTTTGCTTCTATATTGTTATAAATTTTCATCGGCTTAGGATTTATAATTATAATTAGATATCTTTCTATTGGCAAATCGCGAAATTACCAAATTTGATAGGTAACACATACTCGTACGTACAGTAAATTCTTATTTGCTGTTTACTCTTGAGAGCTTACGTAGTAACGACGGTAATAAATTTTGCTTTAATGCTTCATTACGATAACTATCACTTTCAATAACGATATTCCCCAACGTCAATACGCACTGCATATGAGCAGAATTGAAAGGGCAGCAAGCTGCTATAGATATTCCACTTTCGATATATTAAAATAACTAGTCAGGTTATAGAAATATAATAGAGTTCATGTATAATAATAGCTACGGCCGTAGTTTTTAATAAAATAACCTGTACAACGAACTTTAGAGGTATTCATCAAAATACTTTAAACGGTAACACATTACAGCAAAGTCAGACCCAGTTTTATATTAATTAAACCGGTTATTTTGCCATAGCAGGTTAAAGAAAGCTCACATGACGATGATATTAGTAAAAGAGCTTACTTACATTTGTCTTCATGTTAATATTATCGTTTTTGATGCATTTTATGAGCGGCACTAATGCACCAGTCACTACAATCGCTTTTATTTCAGATGCTTTCCCAGAAGTTATGACAGATAGTATAGCAGTAGTACGTTCGACTATACGATCACTTTGATCTTCTAATAGCCGTACTAATTTTGAAAGGATATCTGATTGTATAAAGAATTTTGTTCTCCAGCGTTCTATGCAAGTATGAATAACAGATATTAGTTGTAATAAAGAGAATTTGAGCGGAATCATCGCTTTTATTCCACCAAAGTATTACTTCATGCGTAGATTAGTGTATGAGCTACAAATAAGCCCAAGAGTTAGTATTAACTGCAAGGCATAAATTAATTACACTAACATTTATCAATTTCGCTAAATAAGTTACTGTTGAGTTATAATAAATAATCCATCAAGATATTTATCAGCATGGGCGCATACCTTTGATACTTAAGAAACGAATATTCCGTGCAGCATTGCATACGATTTTTGAATCATCTGATTTAATTTCAGAGATTAGATTCTATGTGAAATTAAGCCGTAACATTTCAAAATTTAAAGCCTTTGTCAAAGATTTTTATAAACTAACACCGACTGTGGTAGCGATTATAAAATGAGGAAATCTGAATTTAGGAATTATTTCGTCCCATAATAAAGCAACTGAGATAAAAATTATCGTTATTGACATTATTATTCTGTAAAATAATTTTAAGTATTTGCTTGCAGTTCGTTATCGCAAAATTAATCGAGCCTATAGCTACACTGTAGGTGCATGAAATTGAGAAATATGGTGTTGATCTAAAAGTTAACTTTTTTTACCTTGATATGAAAACGAAGCTTATTTCGCCTTGGATTTTTAACCTTTTGATGTTTACGTTTCATCACTTGATGGACTTCCAACTGTATGATTTTCGTTGAAATAATAGATGAATTAGTAATAAATCTACAGCTTGACTTACAGCTACATATTTTGCATTATAGATGTATATCTCCAGTTTTCCTCACCTGCAAATCAGTAGTTACTACCTTACTAATTACTGTAATTTTAGGCATAACTTGCGAATAATTCAGTACTTTCCTTTCATGCTAATAATTACGTTATGAATAGCCATAATTATTCTATCTAAGCTAGGTGTTGTAGATATTCATGTCATAATAGTTAAATACTTACGATGAGTTACGAAACCGGGTCTTTAGCCATTAAAGGAATTGTTTGAAGATGAATATTAGGCAATGTAGCACAAACATTATAACATTTACGCTCAACTGCTCCGTTTCAATTATTAGTACTGTGGTATAGGCGGTAATTGCATAACAGGTAGTGCAGTGCTTATAACCTACAATATTGGTAATCAACTAATCGTATATATGAAATGGAATACCAAAAGTAAATTACACACAATTTCTTCTAATAAGGGTTTGACTATTGTTTGTACGGAAAAGGTAAAGAAGTCCGTTAGAAATGGGGATCTGATTATACAATTTCAGATATGACGCTGTGTGCTATATATTTAGATCAATAACGTAAGCTCTAGGAGTTAGGCTGTGATATACAGTTGAAATAGCTGCAGTGATTCCATGAGTTATAGAGCAAGGCATAACAGGGTGAAAGTTCGTATAATTAAAGTTGATAATTATATAAGAATTATGGACGATGCAAATAATTATTTTGTAATTAATCCCTTGAAAATGAGACTATTATAAAATGATTGCTCGATTTTCTTAAGATATTAACTAGTATAGCTCGCTTATATCAGTTCTTTTATTGAAAATGATTTAACGTGAGAAAATATATTGTAATATTATAATTCTTCACTCGCTAGAATACAAAGTGCTGGAAAATAGTTATTTATACAAAATCCCACGAACTATCGCGAAAAAGTAATAGCCCAGCTACTATTTGGTATTCTCAGTTTTTCAAAGGCATCTTAAGATTATTGCATATATGATGATTTATGAGTGCCACACACCACTAATGACAAGTAAGTCTACACACGCCAACGCTAATAAAAGATGCCTCTTACTAAGTTTAGGAGACAAGATTCCCTGCATCACCAAATCTAACAGTTCCAACGACCAAATATTACCATAATTATAACGTCACGGATAAGCTAGACCAAAGCTGTGCAGACTTTATCTTGTGCATTATTTGTTACTCGCAAATGTATTACTGCCATAAGAATACTGTTAGTTTTTCAGATTTCTGCTCGATACCTAGTTTAACCTGAATATGTATAAAATAAGAAGCAAATAAAAATCATATTGATTAGTCCATAAATCTATGGTAAATAAATACTAGAATATTCAATTTCGTTCCGAAAAGCTGCATAACAAAAGTAACTGTCAGACTTTACTAAATACAATTGCTGTCCTGACTTGAGTAATTATCTAGGAATAATTAATTACAATTACAGTGACTTTATGAAATTTAAAGTATAGCTGCAAGCAGCCTTATGCAGCAAGAAATACAGTATATGAATGTGTGCAGTACATCGTTTTAATCCTGTATTTTATTATTACCTCCATTTATTTTCTCATATTGCCAAACAACCTTTATGCACTGTAAGAAATGTAGCATCCTTGATAACTAAATAATAACTTTATATTCTTAAATATAGCTAATTTTTTAATTCTTAAAAGATAGATGCCTTTACAATCATATTGCACTACATTCAAATATAGCTTGTCTTGTTTCGTTATTTCAGGGACTACTAAAAAGTTTTTCTGATTATTTATGGCATTTGCGGCCTTTGCTATTTCCTACCATCATTTGCCATTACATGGTCTTACACTGTATTACATAGGTTATATCTAACTCTACAATCATGTTCTCTGAATGTGTTCTTTCTCTAAAGCAACAAATACTGACGATTTCTGCCTCAGAATTAGTTAACTGTAATAGTCACAGTGCTAACTATTCTAACGTTACTTCATGTCAGTTTATATGCTGCTCTAGTGTAACTACTCCACGCTTGTAGTCTACGATTAAGAAACTATTTTCTTGCTAAACATATTTATGTAAATCTCTGATTGGCTGCTAAATTTACTTCCACTAAATCATTGAACTCTCTATTACAGATATAATAGGAATACTATAAACAGGAATTCATAGCCATAGAGCTGCCAACATGTAGGAATACTTGTAAATCATGGAATCATCTTTTTAATAGGGGAAGTTTTAACACAATTAAATTCCAGCAAATTCTGAAAAACACGGCAAATAGCGACATCGTTTACCCATACTGTTTGGATTGTTTAATCCAAACGTTCAGTTTCTATTGGTATCAAGTAGAGGATATTATTGTATTCACTGTGCCTTTGATGGTAAATACAGGATATTAGTTAGAAGCAACGTTATGTGATGTCGGATGATTTATTGTATTGACATTACAGTATTTACATATAAATATAGGTATCAGCGGAGCATGTAAATGGAAATCTACTATACGCAACTTGCACTAAGCATGGATACTTGCTACTTAGAAGCAGTCATCATTTGCAAAGAATACAGTTGCATAGCATTATGGTAATTTTCTGTTGGATGGATGGAAGCAAGCTAAGGGGCAGTGAGTGCCATTGTATCTACTGAGTACATGACGATATAAGTAAAAGTATGGCAGAAAAAGCACACTAAATACAAATAAGTAAATCATACACTAAGAACAACGGCTCGACAACATAAAGTTTGTCTTGTGCATTAAGTAAATTCTGTGACAGCTTCTAACTTCAGCTTGAAAGAAGTAATCATGTACCTCCACAAATAAATTAGCAGTACCGTATCGTAGTTATCTCGGCTAATAGGTTAAGTCATGGACTACTCAATGTTCTCCGGGGAATGTTTATAGACATTTATAGCCCATATTTAAGTCAATTAATTGTAGAGTATTAATTTCTAATAGCACACCCGCACGTCATTACGTACCTGGTACGGGTATGCTCGTAGAAGGTTCTCTGTCTACAATTCTACTTGAGTAGTTTTAATTAGAGAATTCTTACTATACGACTTATATAACATATTGAGTTCGTTATTGACTATTATTTACTCTCTGAAATATAGTATTCTTTGCCAGACATGCGTACACCTAAGTAAAGTTTAAAGTTTAATGCATGACCTTTTTCCTAGCTGCCTTTGTTGATCAATAATACTTAGATATATTATAATTAGATGCACGTTAGAGGGAGAGTTAGAGTTACCGAGAGCATATACAATTATATGCACATATTGAGCTAGTTTAACTTGGTTATTGACTGTTACTTACTCTCTGAAATACAGTATTATTTCTTAGACGTGCATACAGCTAAGTATTAGGTTAAAGTGAGGCCTTTTTCTTAGCTGTATTTATTGGTCAATCATAATACGGATAGTTATTACAGTACACTCTATTTGAATCCTGCGACATTTATTTACATCGGTGCAAAAGGCAGTAGCATATTCTAGCCCTTCCTGAAGTATTTCATGTCAGTGTTTTAATTGGAAATTAAGTGGAGAGGCAGATTATTGTCAATATGATTGGATTGCAGCTATCAACATCGCAAATCTTATTAATATCAGGTACAATTTTTGCCTGGTTTTTTTATAAGGCTTATATTAAACCTAAACGTTGCTTGAAAAATTTGGGCATAAGAGGTCCCCCTCCTAAACCCATATTGGGTAACTTGTTGGATTGTAAACCGGCTTTGCAACATATAGCTCAAATAGAAAGGCAAGAAAAATACGGTTATGTATATGGCACTTTATTTTTTTCCATACCAACCATATGGATTGGCGATGTAGATATATTAAAATCAGTTTTAATCAAAGATTTCCCCAATTTTACCAACCATTTCGGTATCGCTAGTAACTTAGAACCGTTTAATAAGGCGTTATTAGAATTGAAAGATAGCGATTGGAAGCGAGTAAGAACTATTTTAGTACCAACATTCAGCGTATCACAGATAAAGGAAAATTTTTCCTTTGTTGACAAGGCTGGTGAAGGAATTGTTGCATTGCTCTTAAAGGCAGAGAAAGAAGGTGATTCGATTGATTTACGAAAGGTTTGTGGCAATTTTTCAATGGAAATTCTTCTTGCTACTGCCGCTGGAATGGAATTTGAGTCGAAAGAACAAGAAAAGAAATTAACTGCAGCTGCTAGTCAGGTATCTAGTGGTGCAGCCGGTCTAATGCAGTTATTATTACTATTTGCAACACCACTATTTCGTATCTTAGAGCCACTATCTGGTGGGCAATTTATGAACTCGTTACATTATTTAACCGATACTTGCAGAAAAGTAATCAAAGAAAGGAGGGAAAAAATGGCTGCAGGCATTGCATGTCGTAGAGATCTAATGCAACAGATGATCGAAGCTGGTGATAGCGATAAATTAGACGACAATGAAGTTGTCGCTCAGGCTGTGATCTTTCTTGTAGGAGGTTACGAAACTACAGCAAATACTTTAGCATTCGCTACCTACTTATTGGCAACAAACCCTGAAGTACAGAATCGATTATATAATGAAATAAAAACAAAACTTAGCGATGCTGATCCATTAGATTATGATCGTGTAGCAGACTTACCCTATTTAGAAATGGTAATATTGGAAACATTAAGAATATATCCACCCGCTTTTAGACTTACTCGGGCATGCAAAAATAATACTACAATTGATGGTCATCAGATCTCAAAAGAGGCTATGATTGCTGTTCCTGTCTATGCTATTCATCATGACCCTAAATTATGGCCTAATCCAGAACAGTTTATTCCTGAACGCTTTGCGCCGGAAGAGAAATCCAAGCGTGCAGCTTGTGCATACCTTCCATTTGGTATGGGACCACGAAATTGCCTCGGAATGAAATTTGCTTTGCTGAAGATTAAATTAGCTCTTGTGAAAGTGTTACAAAGTGTCGAATTAACTGTTACTGAGAAAACAGATGTTCCTTTACCAATAAAGTGTGGTATAACTATGGCTCCAGCTAATGGAGTACACCTAGGCTGTAAAAGAAGATAGAGTAAAATAAAATTTAGCTATATCTGATAATGAATATGTAGTTGTCGCGAAGTGGCATTTGCTAAGTAATGCTTATCTTATTTTCGTTAGATAATATACTTTGGTATTTGTTGAGAATACCGTTATCTATGATATTATACATTCTTTCATAGATCAATGCGTACCATATAGCTTTACAATATTATCTAAGTACTAATTAAATTGATAATTACGATTAACGCTTATGTAGACTAAATACGCATTGGCTGAGATTGTAATAAACTTTGAGCTTAGTTGTGCCTGTATGCCTAAGAGAGACTTGCGGTGTTACTGTAAATACTGACGATCTTCTATCGTCAGCATTTAGAGTCTCACTTACTGTAGATGTCGGTGAAGACAAACCTGATATTTAGACTTGCAGTATTTAGTTTCTAGTTTTAATGTATGTTTTCCCGGTTACATCTTTGTGATTTATAACTGTAGCGTTGGGTCATATTGGTTTACGAATGTTAAACTCAGCTAAGTTGGCAATAATAACCTCTTTATCCTTAAATTACATGATTATTGTTTACTACCGGTAGTTTAGAGACCAGCTATTAAATAAGTTGTAGATATTAGAAAAGATAAATACGATATTAGGTACAAGTTTATCTATAGTAAGGTGAATTGATTGACAAAATCTATTATAATTATAATTCTAGTAGTATAAACCGGCTTTTCATAAATCCAAGACATATGCTAGCTATAGGTTTTTCTTATAAACTTATAAAAAATTACTCTAAATCTCTGAAAAATGGATTTATCTTGGTTTTCAAATCCATTTTGACTATTATTATTTTGCTAATTTTACTTGCGTTTTAAAGTTCCAAAATTACTATCGCTGGCTCAATTTAATATAAGCCATCAATCATCGTCGCTGCATGCAAATAGGTGATTATGAAACCATATTCCTTATGCATACCGTAAAAGTGCATTATAGCATACACTGGATGGTTTGCTCGACCGCCAATGATTAAATTAGCTTCGTACAAGAATTAGCGAATGGCTACAGTCTAATCTGTATTTACAGCTGCATGTTAATGTTTCATAATCCCATTAAGTTCTAGTCGAAGTAGTGATGGACATCAGAAGCCAAGTACTGTATCAATGGAAAGATGCGCGTAAAATAATTTATATAACAATTTTGCTTTTCGTTGTGCATATTCAATTTATTATTCATCATTGAGGGTCGAGTAGACTTTACGGCACATTCTATACTATTATGAACTGTGTAGAAAATATTATTCAACTTTAGTCTACTTGTTTGCCTTTAGTTCAATTGATAATCTATAATTAATTAACATGCATATGTAATGAATTGAGTGAGTAAACCGGAAATTACGAGTAATTTCCAATATAACCTTAGCGAGCTACATCTAACATTTCAAAATCACTTATCACTTCTTCCAGGGCTCGCTCCATTAATGGTAAGCCATCAACTACTACTGCTATCACTGCGTGCAAATGGATCGAAATTGAACGACATTCACTACTGTATGTATGTTATACCAGTGCATTATGTACAATAAAGTTTCTCAGTAGTCGTTAACGAATAAATTAAACTCGCAAAATTATAATGCAAGGCTAAATAATATACAATGTCTCTTTAATTGGCATTGTTTATTTTTGTTATTGAAATTTTCTTGTAATAGTAATTGAATTTTTACTAATTCTGTTACGTCGACAACTGTGTGATGTTATATAGTAAATTACTGTAGAACCCACGCAAGTGCTTTACATAATGTTATTGAGTTTATAGACATTAACGTATTCACGACGTTATTTAGCGGCATGTTTGGTTAAGCACTACTAGCAAGTAGAAAATGACTCTAGTGACTCGAAAAAGTTGTGTACTTCTATAGTTAATAGTTATGATAGCTTGTAGAACTACGACACTTATTATTTATATAGTCCGTTAAAAAAAAACGTTGAATTTTGTTGACGTGGTTCATCAACAAAATTGATTTGGCTTTTTTTACTATCTCTTGGCTTACGAAACATTCCATCATTGATAAACTGTTATCGTTATTGTCTTGAAGGTTGATTTTAGAAATACAGACAAGAGTTAAGGTGTGTGAATATCACATCGAGAACCCAGAGATAATTAAATTTTCCATTTGATTTATATCTATATCCATTATAGCTATAAAATTAATTATCCGTTTGATTTAATCGGATATATCAAATTGAAACGATTTTGTACACGAGATTATAACAACATGAACTGGATTCCATCGGCTTCGCAGATAGTACAGCTTATTATAGTTGGTCTAGTTTGGTATTTGTACAAATCATGGATTAGACCTTATCGTCTGTTGAAGAAGTTAGGCCTGAAAGTTCCATTTCCTAAACCTATTTTTGGTAACTTGTTGGATTGTCATCCTTCTATACAACATCTTGGTCAGTTAAAAAATCAAGAAAAATACGGTCGTGTTTATGGTAGTCTCTTTTTCTCTATACCTACTATATTGATTGGCGAACCGGATCTTTTAAAATCGGTTTGTGTTAAGGATTTTTCCAATTTTTCCGATCGCTATCCTTTAGTCGACGGTATAGAGCCATTTGATAAAACATTACTAGAACTTAAAGGTACCGATTGGAAACGTGTCAGGAATATCTTATTGCCTACGTTTAGTGCTTCAAAATTAAAGGCGATTATGCCCTTTATTGATAGAGCTGGAGATCGTCTAGTTGCAACGATACTTAAAGCAGACGAAGAAGGTCAATCTATCGATTTATGGAGAACTTGTGGTAAATTTACTATGGAAGTGATTCTAGCAACTGCATTCGGTATAGAATTCGAATCTAAAGAGCAAGAAAAAAAGTTAACTAATGCTGCCAGAGCCCTATTTGATACTTCACCTGGCCCCTTACAATTCTTACTGATATTTGCACCGCCCTTATTTCGTGTATTAGAACCGAAATTAGGAGGTCAATTTATGAATTCCACACATTATTTAATGAAAACTTGTAAACAAGTAATCAAAGAAAGAAGAAGAAACATGGCCGAAGGTATAGCCTGTCGTAGAGATATTTTACAACAGATGTTGGAAGCTGGCGATAGCGACAAGTTAAACGATCAGGAGGTTGTTTCCCAAGCATTAATATTTCTTGCAGCAGGTTACGAAACTACAGCAAATACACTAGCATTCGCAACCCACTCGTTAGCAACAAATCCTGAGATACAACAACGAGTCTTTGACGAAATAAGTGACAAATTGAGCGAGAATGATTCGCTGGATTACGATAGTGTAGGCGATTTACCGTATTTAGAAATGGTAATCGCTGAAACATTAAGAATGTATCCACCTATTTTTTTAGCCAATCGTTCTATAAAAGAAGATATGGAAATTGATGGTCTTCAAGTCTCAAAAGAGGCTATGATTGGCATCCCTGTTTACGCAATTCATCATAATCCTAAAATTTGGCCTGAACCAGAACAATTTAGACCGGAGCGATTTACATCCGAAGAGAAATCGAAACGTGATCCATGTACCTATCTTCCATTTGGTAATGGGCCACGCAATTGCATCGGAATGAGATTAGCCATGTTAGAAGTTAAATTAGCTATAGTTAAAATTTTACAAAAGGTAGAATTAATTGTAACTAAAGAGACAGATGTACCGTTACAATTAAAATGCGGTTCTACCTTGTCTCCAGCTAATGGTGTATACGTAGGCTTTAGGAAGAGATAGACGATTAGCATGTTACTAGCTATGAGTCTATACTAGCTACGTATTTCGTCTAAAAAAATTATTACGATCCTACATGTCTTTAGTGATACATATCGTTTACGTTAACTTTATCATTCCATCGTTGTCTAATTGAAAGATGTTGTAGCACCTTGAATCAATTAGACATGTAATATCTTGGAGGCTAATTTATAAATGGCGTTTAGATTGATTAACCTGTGTTATAACAGTTATCGTATATACCTATTATTATAATTGTGCTCCCTTTTTCATATTTTTAACGTCGTATTTATTTACTTAATTACGACGCATGGACTGATATCTATGAATGATAGGCGGATCGAAGGTAGAGTTTATCTCTAAATTAATGCTGAATTGAGTTTCTAAATTATCAAGTTACGATGACATTGATAATTTATTAATTAATTTACTTCCCTACAAAATAAGCATTTTTCTGAGTAATAATAAGTACATTAAAGAATTACTACAGCTTGTTCTTGTTACTTATTATTTGTTCTATCATGATATACATCATGGAATAATTTCTACACGAAGCCAATGTCGACTTCTAGTTCTATAAGAAATGATAATGATCAAGAATAAATCAAGCTACAGTATTACACTCTGATTTTTTCCTTCGGCTACAGGATTGTTAGACTATTTGAATTTTTCGAATGGGCGGATATGGATGCCATTTTCCAGAAGAAAATACAACATAGCCAGCTAGATTTAGCATAGTCAGCGATTATTTACGGCTTGCAAATAAATGCTTACAAGCTTTTTTTTTAATCCTATTGCTGCTCACTGTAGAGATTAGTAATAATTGATGCTTGAAAAAATATATAAAGTCACTCAGCGTATGGTCATTTATTTTTATATTTACTGATTCATCAGTCTCAATCTCTACTTTTAAGGTTGTCGCAATATGATTCTGTAAAGCCGTAACTTATCATTCAGTATTGCATACCTTGTACTCTATGTGGATCAATAATAATCAATTTATCAGTCAGAATGAAATATACTAATCAGAGTGAATCGATGATAGGCCAATTATTGTTCAGTTGCGTTATGTCTCTAAATTAGATTTTAGTAACTTTAGTGGGATTGCTGTCTAGCTGTTGATGCTGGTCGTTATTAAAATATTGAACTATTGCATGCAGCCTTAATATCTTCGTATTCTATACCAACTTGCTCAATGAATGCTTACCTTCTCATTGCATCGCGGTAATTATTTTTTTGCTGGCTAGAAAGTAATGAAATGATGCATGCCACTCCATGCAATACTACTTCTGTTCACCGATAATGTTCATGATGTTATGCGCTACGCCATCGTCGAATTTTACACGGTTTAGCAGCACCGTATAATGTTGCTGTACACGGCCTTAAGCGAAATTATCGACGTGGCAGATTGGATCATGAATTGAATTTAGGATTGTTGATATTGGTATCCATTCTTTGCTTATTTTTCCCTACCAACGGACTGTAATTAGCCATTGCTCATACTTTATATATTATCATCGAAGCGATCAATTTGTTGGCCAATGTATTATTTTGTTAATTTATCTACATATATTTACATGTCGATGTTTTAGAATCACTTTAGACGGTAAGCATTGCGGGCTCTTCAATGGCAAGCTAATCATTGCTTTAATAGCAAGCAAATAGAAAGTCATTGAATAATATTCTCTACGACTATCATAAATGGGCAACGTATACTACAGGGTCTACTTAGCCATCATTCGGACTAATCAATATATTCATTATAAGAATTAATTAATCAATACAGTACTGTGTATTGTATCGTAGGATAAAGCGATGGTATCGCCTAGCGAAGCTTTTGCAGTGGATTGTGCAGTATTTCACGATATAAGGAGTGTTCCTAAGTGATGTCATGGTTTGATAGCGCATACCAATTTATACTTCATGGTTAATGCTATTCTACTATCATCACTACTCAAATGAGAAGGAATGACAACATTTTAGAATTAACACACTGCATCGTAGGATCGACCGATCGTATCGACTCGTAATGCTTTTGCAGTTGATCGTTGATAATTTGATACTACACACTGTTTTGTTTTAGTGAGTGTTCCTAAGTAAAGTCATAGCATCGTAGCGCATACAAATGTAGAGGACTATTATAATTATTATCACCGTCATAGTCGATATTACTCTACTATCATCGCCGTTCCAATGAGGAATGAGAACATTTTAGAATTAATTAATCAATACAGTACTGTGTATTGCATCGTAGGATAAACCGATGGCATCGCTTGGCGAAGCTTTTTGCAGTGGATTGTGCTGTGTGTTTCATGATATAGGAGTGTTCCTAAGTGATGTCATGTGTTCCTAAGTAATGTCATAGCATCATAGCGCATACAAATGTAGAGGACTATTCTAATTATTATTATCGCCGTCGTAGTCGATATTACTCTACTATCATCGCCGTTCCAATGAGGAATGAGAACATTTTAGAAATTAATTAATCAATACAGTACTGTGTATTGCATCGTAGGATAAACCGATGGCATCGCCTGGCGAAGCTTTTTGCAGTGGATTGTGCGGTGTGTTTTATGATATAAGGAGTGTTCGTAAGTGATGTCATGGCTTAATAGCACACACCAATTTATACGTCATAGTCGATACTATTCTACTATCATCACTGCTCCAAATGAGGGATGACATCATTTTGCAATCGATACTGGTTATGCTTTTATAGTTTGTTACGTTGCAGTCTTTTATCTACAAGTGATGTCATGCCTTCACAGGTCATACCACTAGGGTGGACGTGTGGACGTCCACGTCAACATTCTCTTTGTTGGCTGGTGTCCATACGATACACGGATGTGAAGACGGCTTTGTATTGGTTTTACTGCCCCCCCTCGCCCTGATCGAGACACTAATGTAACGATTGCTTTGTATGGGTTGTAGTGCCACACCCTGATCGATACCAGCGACATCGTTGACGTTGGCCGACGGTTGACGCCGACGCATAGAAGACTATTTGCAGAATGGCGCACATCGACGATGGAGCCCGAAGCTCTTTCAAAATATTTGCTAACATTTTCATCTCATTCATTGGTTCTGGAATCCTTGCCTTGCCATATGCTTTTAAAGAAGTCAGTTTACTGATAAACTAGGATAAAATTGGGTTCAAGTGAAATAAACAGTAGAATATACAATCAACTCCACTCGGGGTTGCTAAACGAGCAGTCATCGATTGCCACTATCTGGCTGGTCGTTGTTGCAGATTATGGACGACTTTAGACGATCATCATCATCGTTCAAGGCTAACTTTACCTATTCCAAGCTTACTCTTTGTATCAATCGATTCATCACTATCATGACGATGTAGGTCTACAATCGATTTTCATGCAATGCAATCCGGCATCAATGTTGATACCACCATGGCCAGCAATGGACATCATCTTCACTCTCGACGTGCAGCCCATATAATCACACTATAAATCATTTTGTCATGGCGACGCAATCCATAAATTGACAGTTGCATCACAACCACCAAATCTTTGCTCGATGATAGCAATATCGCACTGTACTGTAGTATTCCACATGGTATGGCAGGTTTCTTTGCTTGCACACGGTAGCTTACAGCACTCAAGCGTTGAATGGTAATCTTAGCAGGCTATCAGGCGATGAAGAACTTGGATGATGATGATGATAATGTTGTACTGTACTCTAAACTACCCCTAAACTCTCCAGTCCATGCGAATATATCGACAGTAGAGACAAGTCTGCAGTAGATGAAGAATTCTATTTGATCTGTTGTTTCCACTTACACTGGAGTTCTATCGTCAAACCTGTTTGACTCTAAAACTAAGCTGCTATGAATTCAGTCGTCCAGATTATTCAATTAATTATTTTTCATTTACTTTTAATCTAATCAACAAATTTATACATTAGTAATTACATAATACAAACAGGGATATTATTCATTTCCGCCTTTCCCAAGTAACCATCGATCATTAACTTGACTAGAATAGTATATTCATGGAGAAGAGATTTTTTAATTGCAATTTTACCATTCAACATCAATCATTGTTTTGTTCATTCTAGGCTGGTGTCATCGAAGGCAGTTTAATTCTATGTATTGTTGGTTTATTAAGGTAAGATCGCATTTTTCCTTTCTAAAGTAGACCAATTTTGCAGCCTGGTTTGGGCTACAACCCAATACCAGTATATGCAAGAAACGAATTGACTATGCTGACTCATTAAGAAATTATCTTGTCCATTGGATCTCACAGTATCAAGGCGATGCTTTTGCTAATCGATTGTAAAGATGAAATTAGTACTTCCAGAAGATGGACACGAACCGTTAATAATAATAATCTTAATGAAGAAGACTCTGCATTTAAAGCCAAACCAGTAGAAGTTAGCTATGGCGATTTAGGTTAATGCAAGATAAAATGTCACATTAAAAATAAATGCTGGGATACATTTCTTCTATTTGTATGCTTTACTAATGAGTTTACAGTACGTTGGACCAAGTAGAATTCTATTCTTTGCTAGTCTCTACCATTCGAGTACATATCCAAACTTTCTATCGCTAAGACGTCATTATCTTCAATGGTTGTTTTCCTTTAAAAAAATTT
Source organism: Trichoplax adhaerens (assembly GCF_000150275.1). Taxonomy (NCBI): domain Eukaryota; kingdom Metazoa; phylum Placozoa; class Uniplacotomia; order Trichoplacea; family Trichoplacidae; genus Trichoplax; species Trichoplax adhaerens. Next base: position 995,612 of record NW_002060947.1, read on the forward strand.
TCTAGGATTTTATGCACTCGGCTATTCTGGACGGATATTAGTTGAAACTGCGATAATCATTTCACAAACTGGTAAAGGAATATTAATTTTTAATAACAAAGCAGTACTGTCTCATGATTGCAAAACATAGAGTTAAAGAAAGCATTTCTTTCCATTTTGTACTAATTGTATTATAATTACGTATAAATGATTCTCCCGGTATATTACCTAATGCCGCAAAATCATAAATTGTTGAATAATTATAGACAATTCATTTCGTTCTATTTTGTAACAATAAATGGCTCTCCTGGTGATAATTTACACCACATGCAGCAAAATCATAAATCGGTCTACCATAGAATGAAAGTTATAATCGATATTCGTGAACCCTGACATGTTTTCCAACAATTTTAAATCATTTGATATGATTCTTGTTGTGGATAGGATTTGGATGTGCGTATTTAATTTTTATCACCGAGAATTTAAAAACCATGGTGGCCGATTATCGAATGTAAGTTGGCTACCTTTTACAATCTTACATTGCATAATGTATTGTAGTCTTTGACTTGCTATCATACTGGTGTAACTTTGCCAACTTGTTTAAATTTAATTCAACTTCATTGTAGTTGGCATGTCATAATTTTATATTTACACAGTATTTCGCGCACACGACCGTAGTTGAGAAGCTATAACCACATCTTGCTCTATTACTTGACAATGTAACATCTGTTGACATTTTATTCAATATTGGCAGGTTATATTATTTAATCATTCTACTACCTCCATTATTTCTGTTGGTTTGTTTGAAAAGTTTAAAAAGCCTTGCTGTATTCAGGTTGGTTAGCGCAAAGTAGTCAATTGTAATAGATGACTAGAATGCAAAGACATTGAACTTATAATGAATAATTCTGTCTATTCTGTCTACTTTGATAGCCTCTTTGCTGATTTTGCCAATGTTTTAGCCTACGGAGTAGTATTTTGGTTCGACTTTGCTCATTTTGGCTCCATTGAGTATGATTTTTACCAGTCATTTTTATGCCATAAACGAAATGGAAGCTAATATGTTTTACTTCTTTAATTCTATTCCATCTTGGCACAGAATTCATCCCAGGGTTATGTCTCTTGATGGATTAGCTTTCTTTCTTGGAATTTCAATATACTGTTATGAGGTTGATATGTCAGCTTTTATTTTTACCTACTTAGACTGAATCGTAATAGATATCGTATGCAGTATTATGATATAAGCAATTTTTCAACTGCAAATAGGGTGCCGGGATGATTTTAGAGCTGCATGCCTCTGTTGCGGCCGATAGCAAAGATAAATTTAAAAAGTAATTATATTTGCCTTATATGTAAACATGCGCTTGTATTTGCTCGACTTTAAAAGCTGCGCCTATAATTAAGTGATTTGTCATCCGGTTTCTATTTCTGTAGTCTATTCAAGATTTCATTAGTTCTAATTACGGTGTTATATATCGCCTTTGGAATGTGTGGCTACTTGGTGAGTTTTGTCAATTTTTCATTCACAATATTTTTCGCTCTGAGTAAATATAAGAGCATGTATTATTAAGCAATTTTCGCTAGTCTAATAACTCGTTTGTTTTATATTTCAGTCCTTTGGACCTGCTACAAACAATATTATAACGTTAAATCTACCACCTGGTATATTTTCTATACAAAAATGCTTATCTTATTTTATGTCCAATTACTCTTAATGTTCTAATTACTATAGGTGTGATGCCCTTAACCGTCAAAATATGCCTGTGCTTCGCTCTATTTTTCACTTACCCAAGTAAGAAGTGTAATATTTGCCAATGGCGTAGTTACTTTGTACTAACGGTCCAAATTTAAATATTTTCCTTAGTGATGATGTTTCCTGTTATCCACATCTTGGAAGAAAAATTCCTAATCCGTAATAATTCTACTAGCGCTGGGGTAATGAAAGCGTGCAGTGATAATATAAATTATCAGTAATATCTACATTTGAAAGTATAAAGGAAAATTAGTGCTAACATTTTTTTTTGCGTGGATGTCAATTTCCCTACGTGCAGCTTCTACTTCGCGCCGGAACGGTATTGCTGACTGGAGTAATTGTCCTTGCTATTCCAAATTTTTCCACGTTGATGGCACTAGTTGGGTCATGCTGTTGTACATTGCTAGCATTTATTTTGCCTGGATGGTTTCACCTTTGTATATTTCGTGGGTAAGGAGTACTATATTACTGCAAGGTTGTCCTAATTCTGAGATTATTACTCTTTAAATCCGATTTACAAAACAATAACTTGTTTCATTAGTGAATTGACTAAAACTCAGGAGGTATTAGACTATGGGCTAATCGTGATTGGATTCATTGGGTAAGTTTAGATTCATTTGAGATGATGCATATAAATGCCACTTATCCTATTTGTCAAGCTAATAAGTTATGGAAATACTTTTATACTTATTTCACAGAACGATTATAGGTACGAAGGACGCTTTGGGAAGACTGATGACGTCGGCACACTAGACGTTGGAATCACTAAACATACCGCAATATTTATGATTCTCTTTCTCCGATTGCAAAGTTTTGCAATGTGAAGAATATTATCATTTTCAATCAAATTGCTACAGCAGTACTAATTTGTTGTATCTTTAACAATAGTGCATAAGAATTTCGAAAAATTTACGACACACAATTGTGTATATTCTCATTAGTCGGTAAGGTGCTTAACGTTGTAGTTAGTTCATAACTATGTAAATGGTTATTGCTAACCCGTTATCCCTGCGTATTAAATTGCGTTAGTCTTTGTCATTCATAGCAATTGACTACATGACAAAGTGTATAAAAAATTGTATAATATCTTTTCTAATTCGAAACTAAGCATAGTTTCTATGTACGTATTTACCCCGTACTAATACTAGACAAAAAGATTGCATTGTTAATAATGTATGATTCAGCCTGGCATAACTAGCAGTTAACTGCAATATGATATAATATAAGAGGTTGTCATATCCCTCAACATGTTTAATAATTTGTCATTTCTTAAAATATCATTAATTTTAATGAACCATTAACTTACTTTATATGTAATGTATTATATTGGATGATCAGATGTTATTAGTTTGCGAAATTTAAACTAGTAAAATTCGAATAAGAAATGGACAAAAATTGGGAATTTTTTATTTTCCTTCTCTATTTACAAGATTTGTGCTATATTGGTTTGCAGGCCTAATAACCGTTAAACTATCAGTGAATATTAAAATTACACGGAGATTCTTCATTTGCCGTACTACAAGGATTTTTTAGTTAAATAAATGCTTTCTCGCTGCATTCAGGACTTTCTTTTCAAATGCTGGCATTTCAATTGGTGTTCCAATGTCATAGAAAGGATTCATTAGGACCTTCAATAAAAATGAGAGTAGTGCAATGGATTCATTCTTAATGACAGGTCTACGACAAATGGTAATACTATCTGTTAAATGAGCACATTATCGTAAACCGTCAGCAAAGCGACGGGAGTTTGCACTAGTAATTATAATATTTATCTACATGCAAAACTGCGATCTGAGTACTACTGTCCATCAGTAGCAGTAAACTAATGCAGCTAATGAATGTAGTACCAAGTATACGCATATAGCTAATATCAACTTGGTGTAACAACTCAACTAAACGGATACTTTCATACCTTTACAAAGAGTTCGTAAACTTCACCAAAAAAATTCTTGATGCCATCCTCGTTTTTAGCGTCATGTAAAACAATAAATCTAGCACCTAAAAATGTGTTAAGGTAATTGCTCAAACCAGACAATCATTCCATTTACGGTCCAAAAAAACTGTTCTTAAAACTTTATGCTACAATACTGTATGTTCTAAAATGCTCTAAAGCTATTTCCTTCTTTGGCATTTATGAATACAAAATCTTTTAACAAGTATGAAACAGGCCAAGTGCTTGCAAATTGAACCACTATGATAGCAATATCTTGGCATGATACTCAAAATTGGCCTACAGCAGTATAAGCATGAGATTAGAGTTCTTCTAAGAATGTCATGAAATTATCCATTTCTTATTAGATTAACAGTAGGTCGTCAAAGCAAGGTTACATAAGTACGGCAATTATATGCTTAGCTATAACTGAAATGACTTCGCCAGTTGACTAAGACGCGGTAAAGAGATAGTATTAAAGCCGTTATCCGAGACTATCGTAATGCTAGTTTATAAAATCAAACAATTTCTATGCTTAGTTTAAAAGGATATCACCAGCGGTAACCAAGGCAGAAACTAGCCATTCATTGAACTTATCTATAACCTTTAAATACCTAAATGGATAGATGCAATTACATTACTTCAATTTCATTCTCCATAGGAGGAATTTATACCTCCGTTAATAATATTATAATCAATTTATGTGATAATATGTGTGTTATCGATAGATACTGTAGAGATGATTGTCAGCAAAATGATCAATATTATCAATCCAGGAAAAAGTATCAAGTGTCTTAACTCTACAGCATTATTTAAGGTGAATGCCGTCATCTGTTAGATGCAACATCAGCAACTATCGAATTTATAACATAATCTAAGTAGACTGATATGGCATTATTGAATTACTAGAGGCTATACAGTATCATCATCTATTGATGCATTTGAAGAGCTTGTAACCAAATTAATGCGAGTACAACATTAATTAATTATCGAATAGTGGAAGGCCATCATTTAATAGTAGAAAAGTAACTGGAGAACTGGTAGCGCAATTAATATATAACAATATTGAATGGAGATTACATCGTCATGTACTAGTAGATACGTAACTGTATACGGGTAGCTTATCATCTTAACGACCCTTGATTAGAAGAATCAATTAAAACTCTGTTACAGGTTAATCGATTCATCATATGACTGTAGCAGACTATTAAGACAATCTAGGATGGATATTAATTTCCTATGCCTACTCAAATAGCAATAACTTTTACTTACATGGAATTAGTATTCCACATCACCTCATCGACGATATCCAGTGACGAATGGACTATAAACTGATTTAAATGCTTATGATCTTCTCTCTTTTAGCCGTGATGAAAAAAGGACAAAGTTTCATCATAAGATACATTGCTAAAATTGTTTATAGGTGCATTATGAAAAGAAAAATAAAATGGTTGTGCACTTAATAAGAACAAAGTACTAATAATAGCTCTATGCACTGATCCTATTTTCGGTTTACAAACTGACTCTACGTATACAAGTAGACGATAGATCCAATCAATGTTGATTATAAAACTTGCATCTAAAAAATGAATGCTTTCACGATACCACTTGTGATCACGTAGGAGACAGACTTGTCTTGCTTTCATGTAAAATTGTAGATTGCTACTACTGTTGTATCCATATACTACCAGAGGATGTAGTACTCTACTGTACATTAAAACTAGTAGCTAGCAATATCCGTGCTATTGCTTTAAGATGGATATCGACTGAAAATAAAGTTTTTACAGACTCTCTATTCAATCCATCTACCATTTCAACTAGGGTTCATTTTAAAAATATCATTTCATGGTGTATATTGATTGACAGTATGGCTACTTTCGAAAATCTCTATCAAGAGAAGACACTTGTACAACGTTTAAAAAAGCCATTCTAAGCGTACGAATCGATTGAATCGTTGAAAAATAAATTTGGGGATAGGATTTGCTTCCATTTTATTAACCGAGGTCTAACGATAGACGATTGCCATCTCCTCTCTGCAAGGCTTGCAACTTACTTTATTAGCATTCTGCTCTCGTGATCCACCAATAACATCGCCACCTTTAGTAGCCGACAATTCAATCTCAAAGAGTGGATTGTCATGGCGTCCAACAATTGCCAAGTAATACTGATTGGTCATAGTCTGCAAGATTTTCCTTAATGCTAAGCTGTCGAATGAAGGAAGGATGAAAGACTACAAGAAGCTCAAGAGCATCCAGTAAATGGATTAATTGCAATCGATGTCCAATTCTGCCTCTTCCAATATGCTCCTAGGTTGTCTTTTAACTACGAGTCGATCGCATACGGATCGATTACATTTTAGGTCTGTCACGGGTAGTACACTAAGTCAAGCTATGGATAATCTTGCACCAACAACTTCCCCTAAAACGCTCTCTCCTCCTCTTATACTGTACGCTATATGGTGTTGTATTTAGGGACAAATCCCTATACAAAGACACTACAGTATTGGAAAGTCCGGCATACCAGTCGGAGGACTAGCAAGGATTTTTGAAATCTTGCATGCAGGTTTGACTTCTTCTCCATGCACATTAATGCTCCAATCTTGCAAAATGGGAAAGATTGTCATGATAATACTCTAATTTAAGCGATATACAGTACAAGCAATGTGGAATAGCTTCAGATTTGAATGGATTTCCTTTATTCATGCTACTGGAATGCAATAGACAAGTAAGCAATGTCTGATAGCTTCCCCTTCCAATAGGTTGATTCCCTTTGCTAACCATGATGGCAATCAAGCAGGCCTACAAGAAAGGCTTGATAGATTGGCTGCTTGAGATTGAAATAGATTGCCTCTTTTAACTTAGGATGATCTCATTGACACACAAGAAATGACTGATACTGTCGCTTTCAATGGATTCCCTTTATTCATGATACTGGAATGCAATAGACAAGTAAGCAATGTCTGATAGCTTCCCCTTCCAATAGGTTGATTCCCTTTGCTAACCATGATGGCAATCAAGCAGGCCTACAAGAAAGGCTTGATAGATTGGCTGCTTGAGATTGAAATAGATTGCCTCTTTTAACTTAGGATGATCTCATTGACACACAAGAAATGACTGATACTGTCGCTTTCAATGGATTCCCTTTATTCATGATACTGGAATGCAATAGACAAGTAAGCAATGTCTGATAGCTTCCCGTTGCAATGGGTTGATTCCCTTTGCTAACCATGATGGCAATCAAGCAGGCCTACAAGAAAGGCTTGATAGATTGGCTGCTTGAGATTGAAATAGATTGCTTCTTTTAACTTAGGATGATCTAATTGACACACAAGAAATGACTAATGCTGTCGCTTTCAATGGATTCCCTTTATTCATGATACTGGAATGCAATAGACAAGTAAGCAATGTCTGATAGCTTCCCGTTGCAATGGGTTGATTCCCTTTGCTAACCATGATGGCAATCAAGCAGGCCTACAAGAAAGGCTTGATAGATTGACTGCTTGAGATTTAGATAGATTGCTTCTTTTAACTTAGGATGATCTCATTGGCACTCAAGAAATGACTAATGCTGTCGCTTTCAATGGATTCCCTTTATTCAATACGAGTAGCAAAAGAGCAAATGAGCGTAAGAGCAAAGCGTAGTACAGCATTTGACCTAGTAAGGCTTATACGAACACGGAATCGGATAGCTAAACTATTCGAGGCAGGAAAAGGTGATGGAATGGCATCAGCTCAATTTGGAATATAAGCTCATGGACAACAAGTTGGAGTAGAAGCAATCCACTTTGACATAGTTTGGCATGTTTTTATTCAGCCCTAGTAACTCTAGGTACCTGCTGCTGAGCTCTTTTTCAATGCAGTTGTTTGTATTTGCTAGCGATTGTGATGATAATTAGTTCATATCTCCAGATTAGAGAGTAGGGCATTAGCAGGCGTACGCCGATCCGTCGAGATAAATTACTGTTATTCATATACAAATTACTATTGTAAGAGAATCAATAAGTTATTGAAGTTAAGTGCACTCTAGTGCCACATTAGAATTTTTAGTGTCTGCTACCGGGTTACCGCAAACACACTTGGATTAGCATATTTCCTTGGTAAGTGATTGCATCATGATTAGCGAAGTTGAAAGCCATAATTGTATCAATTTGATCCTATTATCACAGTAAAGTGAGAGAAATTGGTTTAGAGTTAAACTCATTTAGGTTATTGCTTTGATTTCTAGTTGTCGACGTACAACGTAAAACCGTCCTAGACAGTGCACAACCGCAGCAACAAGTGGACAAACAAGCAGCGATAGCATCAGCTAATTAATAACATCTTGTTTGGAAAATGAAGGCCCGGACATTGATAGCTGGCTTCATTGGTATAACAGCCATCATCATAGCTTATGTAATGCTCAAACCTGAAAAGGAAGTGATTGTCAAGGCCAAGAAGAATCCTTGGTGGTCGGCAACACCACCACAGCAAGCCAATAACGATACAAGTATTCGACCATTTAAAGTTCATGTCGAGCAAAACGTATTGGATGATTTAAAAGCGAGATTGAATAATATTCGCACTTATCGTTCAATGCCTGGTTGGGATTATGGCACTCAGAGCCAATATCTCTTACCTATCATCGAGTACTGGAAAAATGAGTATGATTGGAGAAAACAAGAAAAGATACTCAACAGCTTTGATCATTTTAAAACCAACATGTATGGTATCGATATCCACTTTATCCATGCCAAGCCTAAAAGTGATGTTCAAACTAATTCTCTACCGGTCAAGGTAGTTTTATTAATTCATGGTTGGCCTGGATCTGTTTTCGAATTTTACAAAGCGATACCTATGTTAACCAAGCAAGGATACACTGTTGTTGCGCCTTCATTACCTGGTTATGGTTTCTCCGATGCACCAGAAGTATCAGGATTAGGTCCTGTCGAAACTGCCAGTATCTTTGCTAAACTAATGAATCGATTAGGTTACGAAAAATATTACGTTCAAGGCGGCGACTGGGGTGCAGCTATAGCTAGTGATATAGCAAAAATCGACACAAGGTTAAAAAGGAATATTGTAGTTCGATAGCCAAATATAATACTCCAGCTTAACATGGAACTGTTGCAATTTGCTCATTTCGTCACCTATTGTCATATCCTAGGCACTGTCGTGGAATCCACATTAATCTTATTGTAGCACAGTCACCCAATCCAATATATACTTATGGTGTAGGCAGTATTTTCCCTTCTTTGGTGTTTCCCGGTAACAACTAACAGTGATTATTAAATTTAAAGTCCTGAAATGGATATTTCTCGATGCTATCATCTACCGTCTATCCATAAATTGAGATATAAAATAACAGTTGTAATTTCCAAGGAAATAACTCTAGGCTGCATGCAATAATACTGATCTTTTTTGCTTGATGTGATACTGCACATGTTGCAAATGCATATCACTCGTACCTTGCATAAATCAGTAATCTTACCAAAATGTATGAGCGTAGTATTCATGAGCATTTATGGTCTTTTCTGACGTTATAGATCCAGAGGAAAGGAAGCGCCATCTGCCAGTTCTAGATCGTGCTTTGGATCTATTGCATGAAGCTAGTTACTTTATGATACAAAGTACTAGACCAGATACACCTGGATTTGCTCTTAATGACTCTCCTACAGGATTAGCTGCGTGGATCTTGGAAAAATTTGTTCGTTGGTCTGGTTGTGCCTTCGAAGAAGACTATACAGCCTGCATGGAAAAGAAATTTACAAAAGATGAGTTAATTACTAATGTCATGATTTACTGGGTAACTCAGAGTATAACGACTTCAATGAGATACTACAAAGAGTACTTTGCTAATGATATGGAAGCAAGAAAGTAAGTTAATTTAGCTGACTCATTAGTCATCTAAGCGTATGATAACAAATAATGAAATGAATAAGTGATACTTGAAAAATTCTTTAGTAATTTATGAATCATTATTAATTAAAATAGATCACGCTGTAAACCATTCATGTTTACTCATGAAAACTTATCCATATTTTACTCATCAAAATTAATTTATCCATTGTTTCAGAGCGAAAGTTTTAATCCCTACAGGTATAGCTGATTTTCCATATGAATTGGTCCGGCCACCTCTTTCATGGATTAAGCACCTATTCAAGCAAGTTATTACGTATAACTCTATGCCTGAGGGAGGCCATTTTGCTGCTTTAGAAAGGCCAAACTTGCTAGTACCAGATTTTATTAATTTCGTGACTAAAACTGAAGAACTATATGCGCAGGACAAAATAGAAATACCACAAGCAAACTGATCAGTTTTCTCCCATTATGATTGATATTAATTCATGCTACTTGATTACTGCAAAACTCGTCGATATACTTAGAATATTTACAAATATGATACTAGTACGTGTCTATTAATTCAATCACTGATGATACTCGTAGTTGATGGCGGTGCTAGTTATGGTATTAGTTAGCCGTATACTATGCAGTTGTCTACACCTCGGCATATTCAGATGGCCATATAATCGTGTTAGGATAGATCATACAGTTAGATAGCGTTTGGTATACGCGTAGAACTATATGAACTAGGCATGTTAATATTACAACCTTGTAGTCTATGAAGATTGACGAGCTGACTAGCAATATGTATCAATAAAGACTTAGCTGAAAACCATTACAGTAGTCGTTTTCAAGGTTTACATGTTTGCACGCCAATAAAGGTCCACTGATATTGAGATACTGTCATAGGTATATTTTTTTTGTATTGTAGCAACAATTATGCTAGCACTTCTATCCTTAACTACTTCATTCCAATCTGGTCTACAACGACTTTAAAGTGCCAATGGTAGTAATGATCTCAATTACTGATACTACATCATAAGCTAGCAGATTTATAAAGTAATTGTAACTGATAGAAAGTTAGATCATTATCCGTACGTACAGCATGACGTGAGAATTAAGGATAACACGGTCAATTTGGTTGATCTAATGAATCAATCAAATATTAGCTAACTTTGGGACATTTCCAATAACTACTCGAATGTTATATCGTCATACGTAGAGTATAATGTAATAAGTGAAGATAATACTGTCCATTTGGAAGATTCCTTGAATATCGAGCATGGGCTCACTTGGACGTTTTAGTGATGACTGATAGAAAGTTAGATCATGATACAACTGTGTATAATATAATGTAATAAGTAAAGATAATACTACCATTTTGGAAGATTTAATGAATCCATCGAGCATTGGCCAACCAACGTTGGGGTTTAGTCATTGTATTATAATCAGATTTAGTGATAACTTATCCCGGAATGTAGGGCGTGTATAATTACAGTAGAGAAAAGAATCTCTAATTATGCAGTAGCGAGTTCAAGATTGCAACGGCGATGCCTGTGTATTTACCTTATAATAATGATTAATACATAGTTTCAAAAAAACAAAATCGTTACCCCGTGGATCTGCTGCTATTGGAGGTATGGCCTTGTTGACTGAAACGCGGTACTGCAGATCTAGCGGCACTACATTACAATAATAATTCGATCAATGTATACGTTTATGATATGTTGATATATAAATAAGCAGTAAACAGTATTTATACAATATCTATGTAATGTTTATACAGTATATATATATTTATTATATACTACTATGCATATATGTTATGGTTAATTCTAGGATTGTTTTGACTATATTTTTAATTTTTTGAGGATTAAAAATAAAACCTTGTCTAACCTTACCATTCGCCACTAGCCCCCGAACTCGACTCCTAACCTTAAACACTTTACAAGTCTACCTCGTAAATTGACCATTCGGTCTACATATACATAATTGAGATAATATAATAGTGCTGTATATAGAGAGAGACACTGTATACAATATATACCCGAACTCGATCCATAATCTTAAACACTTCACAAGTCTACCTCGTAAATTGACCATTTAGTCTACATATACATAATTGAGATAATATAATCGTACTGTACTGTATATAGAGAGGGAGACTGTATACTATATATAACTGAACTCGACCCTAATCTTAAACACTTTACAAGTTTATCCCATAAATTGACCATTCAGTATACATATGCATAATTGAGATAATATAATACTGTCGTACTGCAAAGAGAGCGAGAGACTGTACAGTACACAATATATACCTGAACTTGACGCTAATCTTAAACACTTTACAAGTCTATCCCGTGAATTGACCATTCAGTCTACGTATATGTAATTGAGATCATACAATGGTACTGCATGGAGAGAGAGAGACTATATACAATATATACCCGAACTCAATCCCTAATCTTAAATACTTTTCAAGTCTATCTCGTAAATTGACCATTTAGTCTACATACACATAATTGAGATAATATAATAGTACTGTATAGAGAGAGAGAGAGAGACTGTATATAATCTATACCCGTAAATTGGCCATTTAGTCTACATATACATAATTAAGATAATATAGCAGTAATGTATAGAGAGAGAGAGAGGGAGAGAGAGACTGTATATAAGATATACCCATAAATTGACCATTTAGCCTACATATACATAATTGAGATAATATAACAGTACTGTACTGTATAGTGAGAGAGAGAGAGAGAGAGAGACTGTATATAATATATACCCGTAAATTGATCATTTAGTCTACATATACATAATTGAGATAATATAACAGTACTGTACTGTACTGTATAGAGAGAGAGAGAGACTGTATATAATCTATATCCGTAAATTGACCATTTAGTCTACATAATACTGTACATAATTGAGATAATATAACAGTACTGTATAGAGAGAGAGAGAGACTGCCTATAATATATACCCGTAAATTGACCATTTAGTCTACATATATATAAGTGAGATAATATACTGTACTGTATAGAGAGAGAGAGAGACTGTATATAATATATACCCGTAAATTAATCATTTAGTCTACATATACATAATTGAGATAATATAATAGTACTGTATAGAGAGGGAAAGACTGTATAGACGACATTATACACAGTAAGCGAACTGTTTGCGATGAGTATCGGTTCTATTGGCAAATGTACACTATGTACACATACAGTACAACACAAACTAGATCATCTGGAAAGGCGTAGCCCATACTGTACTGAGTGTAAAGTATGCTCACTCCATCTTAATCTTTAGCTAGGCCACGACAACGGCGTTGTTACGGCAATCTTTCCTAGCGCTAAGACGTTGTTATTGCTGTTAGGTAGACTTCAACTCAGCAAGTATCTTCATCGACAACGAGTGTATATCGATATTGGGCCATAATTAAGCAGCCTAGACTGAGATATCCCTGCAGTGACTACAAGAAGAGCAAATTAACTACGTTTTATTGGCAAGATGAAGACTTGGGAATGGGCTACTGGTTTAGTTGGGAGTGAAACGATAGCTACTTTATCTTCTGTCTCGCCGTGGCAATGGGCTGCTGGCTTAATTGGCGGTACAACAGCCGCCGCCATAGCTTATATATCGCTCAAGCCTGAAAAGGTAGTGATTATTAAGGCCAAGGAGAATCCTTGGTGGTCGGCAACACCACCAGAACTAGCCAATTTCGATACAAGTATTCGACCATTCACAGTTTATGTCGAGCAAGATGTATTGGATGATTTAAAAGCGAGATTGAATAATATTCGCAATTATCGTTCAATGCCTGGTTGGGATTATGGCACTCAGAGCCAATATCTCTTACCTATCATCGAGTACTGGAAAAATGAGTATGATTGGAGAAAACAAGAAAAGATACTCAACAGCTTTGATCAATTTAAAACCAACATTAGTGGTCTCGATATCCACTTTATCCATGCCAAGCCTAAAAGTGATGCTCAAACTAATTCTCTACCGGTCAAGGTAGTTTTATTAATTCATGGTTGGCCTGGATCTGTTTTCGAATTTCACAAAGCGATACCTATGTTAAACGAGCAAGGATACACTGTTGTTGCGCCTTCATTACCTGGCTTTGGCTTTTCCGATGCACCAGAAGTATCAGGATTAGGTCCTATCGAAACCGCCAGCATCTTTGCTAAACTGATAAATCGACTAGGATACGAAAAATATTACGTTCAAGGCGGCGACTGGGGTGCAGCTATAGCTAGTGATATAGCAAAAATCGACACTAGGTTAGAAAGAACAAAAATACCATGGTCGATAGTTGAACTTATGCCCTAGCTTAACCAAGAATTACATTTTGCTTATTTATTGTCTTATGACCTGTAGGCACTGTCGTGGAATACACATTAATTTTGTTACCACCATGGCCCCCAATCCAATTTATACTTATGGTGTCGGCAGTATTTTCCCTTCTTGGGTGTTTCCAGGTAGGAACAACTATTTCTTTATGGCATCTTACGATCTACTACACCCATCCATGGCATCACATAGATAGCAGTTCAATTTCTAAGAAAATAGCTCTATATTGCATAGAATATTATTCCAATTTTTACTTTCTGTCGTGTTTGCAGTCAATATAATCTTCCGGGGGGTACCCTTATGTCATCAGTTATTTTACTATAATGTATGAGCATAGTATCCATTTGCATTCATGATCATTACTTACGTTTTAGATCCAGAGGAAAGGAAGCGCCATCTACCGGTTTTAGCCCGCATAATGGATTTTGTTCATGAAGCTAGTTACTTTATTATACAAAGTACTAGACCAGATACACCAGGCTTCGCACTTAACGACTCTCCTATAGGATTAGCTGCGTGGATCTTGGAAAAATTTGTTCGTTGGTCTGGCTGCGCCTACGAAGAAGACTATACGGCTTGCATGGAAGAGAAATTTACAAGAGACGAGTTAATTACCAATATCATGATCTACTGGGTAACGCAGAGTATTATGACTTCGATGCGATTTTATAAAGAGTGTCTCGTTAATGATATGGATGCAGGAAAGTAAGTTAGCTTATCCTATCGATCCGTCATCCAAGTAGAGGATGATGAAATCATTGTACTACTATAACTTAAAGGAACAGGTTAAGCGCTAAACTAGAGATATTTTACTAATTAACAGTACCCATCCATTGTTTCAGAGCCGAAGTTCTACTCCCTGTAGGCATAGCTGATTTTCCGTATGAAATGGCCAGGCCACCTCGTCGATGGGTCCGCCACCAATACAAGCAAATTATTACCTACAACACTATGCCTGACGGAGGCCATTTTGCTGCTTTGGAAAAGCCAAACTTGCTTATACCAGATTTTCTGCAGTTCGTGGCTAAAACTGAAGAATTATATGCTCAGAAAAAAATAAATATACCACCAGCAGTTGATCCCATGTAACATTGCAAAATAGATACTACTTTTGTCACATTTAGCTAGTAAAATTAGATAAACTGAATAGCATTTATAAAATAGCAGATTATCACTTTTCTTTTGATTCAATATTGATCATGGTGATGTTTGAAATTTTCTTATTTATACTTAGTAAAGTCCAGTAGCAGTAGAGTAACATTATAGGTAAAATGAATCATAGCAAGATAACGTCTCAGGTATCCACTTTTTTTTAGTAAAGAAACCAGGTGTTAGCACCAATAGTCTTCATCATACCTGTTGGCTTACTCTCATGCTCTGTCAGTTTTATCGCTAATTTCCAAGATTGCAATGTTTTTAGCACTCGCACAACACTTTGGATAGAACCAATGCACTACCAACTGTGGTACTGTTTTTGTTGAGTGAAAATATGTATTTTAAATTGCAGACAGCTTACCGTTAGCGATAGATTACTATCTGACGCAATAAGAATTTGTTTGTGCAAGAAAAAATTGTATTTTGATAACTCATTTTATTGGCAATAAAGATAAAATTTGGTTAAAGTCATTTTGTGATGACAATGATATGTGTACTGGCATTATCGACGATCATCACAGAGCAATACTGCTATAATACTCAGTAGGCTAATTCATTGTTCATGCAAGAGAGCTATGCAAGTAATTTGCACGTTTTAAGGCAAAATGCAAAGCCGAATGATATTGCAATAGCCGATGTAGTAAAATTATATTATACTTGGCCATCACTCTATTTCAGCTTTATACTCAGTAGGCTAACTCATTGTTCATGCAAGAGAGCTATGCAAGTAATTTGCACGTTTTAAGGCAAAATGCAAAGCCGAATGATATTGCAATAGCCGATGTAGCAAAATTATATTATACTTGACTATCACTCTATTTCAGCTTTATACTCAGTAGGCTAACTCATTGTTCATGCAAGAGAGCTATGCAAGTAATTTGCACGTTCTAAGGCAAAGTGTAAAGCCGAATGATATTGCAATAGCCGGTGTAGTAAAATTATATTATACTTGACTATCACTCTATTTCAGCTTTAAACTACGATTGGTAGTAACTATGCTAAATTTAGCCAGTAGATTCGCAAAAATAAATGATAGAGGCTAGTTAGAAGGATCAAATGAAAAAACAAGTTGACAATAAGTTGATTTCTATTTAATATAGTGGTAAGTTGAAGTTTAAAATGATGGTGAAAAAAATTTCAATAATATATGTATGATATCTATGGTAATATGAGTTAAGCAATCTACGCACCTTCATAGTCTAACCTCTCAAGAAATGTGTATCGAATTTATTGATGGTGCTACAATATTATAAAACTAGACAACGATGGAGTAGCAAAAATAAATTTAAATGCTACATACAACACTAAAGTCTTCTAGAATTGCAACGGTGTTTTCATCAGCCAAACGCTTAAATAGTATAGCCTGATAGCATTAACATGCTAATTGTCTATCTCTTCCTAAAGCCTACGTGTACACCATTAGCGGGAGACAAGGTAGTACCGCATTTTAATTGTATCGGTACATCCGTCTCTTTAGTTACAATTAATTCTACCTTTTGTAAAATTTTAACTATAGCTAATTTAACTTCTACCATGGCTAATCTCATTCCGATGCAATTGCGTGGCCCATTACCAAATGGAAGATAGGTACATGGATCACGTTTCGATTTCTCTTCGGATGTAAATCGCTCCGGTCTAAATTGTTCTGGTTCAGGCCAAATTTTAGGATCATGATGAATTGCGTAAACAGGGATGCCAATCATAGCCTCTTTTGAGACTTGAAGACCATCAATTTCCATATCTTCTTTTATATCGCGATTGAAATGGAAAACAGGCGGATACATTCTTAATGTTTCAGCGATTACCATTTCTAAATACGGTAAATCGCCTACACTATCGTAATCTACTGAATCAGTTTCGCTCAATTTGTCGCTTATTTCGTCAAAGACTCGTTGTTGTATCTCAGGATTTGTTGCTAACGAGTGGGTTGCAAATGCTAGTGCATTTGCTGTAGTTTCGTAACCTGCTCCAAGAAATAATAATGCTTGAGCAACAACCTCCTTATCGTTTAACTTGTCGCTATCGCCAGCTTCCAACATTTGTTGTAAAATATCTCTACGACAGGCTATACCTTGGGCCATGTTTCTTCTTCTTTCTTTGATTACTTGTTTACAAGTTTTCACAAGATAATGTGTGGAATTCATAAATTGACCTCCTAATTTCGGTTCTAATACACGAAATAAGGACGGTGCAAATATCAGTAAGAATTGTAAGGGGCCAGGAGAAATTTCAAACAGGCCTCTGGCAGCATTAGTTAACTTTTCTTCATGCTCTTTCGATTCGAATTCTATACCGAATGCAGTTGCTAGAATCACTTCCATAGTAAATTTACCACAAGTTCTCCATAAATCGATCGATTGACCGTCTTGCTCTGCTTTCAGTATCGTTGCAACTAGGCGATCTCCAGCTTTATCAATAAAGGGCATAATCGCCTTTAATTTTGAAGCACTAAACGTAGGCAATAAGATATTCCGGATACGTTTCCAATCGGTGCCTTTAAGTTCGAGCAACATTTCACCAAAAGGCTCAATACCATTTACCAAAGAATAGCGATCGGAAAAATTAGAAAAATTCTTAATACAAACCGATTTTAAAAGATTGGGTTCGCTCACCCATATAGCAGGTATAGAGAAAAAGAGACCACCATAAACACGACCGTATTTTTCTTGATTTTTTAACTGACCAAGATGTTGTACGGCAGGGTGATAATCCATTAGGTTACCAACAATAGGTTTAGGAAATGGAACTTTCAGGCCTAACTTCCTCAACAGACGATAAGGTCTAATCCATGATTTGTACAAGTACCAAGCTAGACCAACTAGAACAAGTTGTAGTATCTGCGATGTCGAAGGTATCCAGTTCATGTTGTAGTTCTAATCTCGTGTGTAAATCGTTTCGATACAGTATATCTGACTAAATCAAACGCAGTATTAACTTTATATCTAGTGCTTTGAATTCAAAGCGATATCGATATTGACACTAGGAATGACCTTTAACACGGCTTATAGGCAGCAAATAATGACCGTAGAGGCTGGAACAAGCCCTTTACTAATAAAGTCAATAGCTAGGATGGCATAGCACTGCCATATTCCTATAGCCAGAAACAATTATACCGGTCATCATCATAACAATCAACATTGGCCATTAATTAATTTAAATAGACATTGTATATTATTTGGCCATTAATTATGCTAATATTATTTGATTCGCTATTGATCGATGGATATGTTATGGTTAATGTCAAAAAATGGCAATCGTATAGAATAATCGGTCAGCCTATACGTTCACCGACCAAATGGTAATTCTATACGCCGGTAATTCTACTCGACAACCGGTCAAAGTTTGCCATTCTTAAGCTATTAAGCTATCATTCCCTAGCTCACATTCTCCATCTTTTGATGGAGAACATACGATCCGTAAGCTATCATTCCCTAGCTCACATTCTCCATCTTTTGATGGAGTTGAGTTGAGTAGGTCAAAGTTTGCCATTTATAAATGATGGAGAACATACGATCCTTAAGCTATCATTCCCTAGCTCACATTCTCCATCTTTTGATGGAGTCGAGTTGAGTAGGTCAAAGTTTGCCATTCATAAATGATGAATAACATACGATCCTTAAGCTATCGTTCCCTAACTCACATTCTCCATCTTTTGATGGTTGTGCTGTTGAGTAGGTCAAAGTTTGCCATTTATAAATGATGAATAACATACGATCCTTAAGCTATCACTCCCTAACTCACATTCTCCATCTTTTGATGGTTGTGCAGTTGAGTAGGTCAAAGTTTGCCATTTATAAATAACATACGATCCTTAAGCTATCATTCCCTAGTTAAGCTATTAAGCTATCATTCTCTGACATTCGCCAAATCTTTTGATGGTTGTGGAGTGGAGCAGGTCAAAGTTTGCCACTTATAAATGATGGATAACATACGATCCTTAAGCTACCATTCCCTAACTGACATTCTCCATCTTTTGATGGTTGTGTAATGTGTAGTTGAGTAGGTCAAAGTTTTGCCACTTATAAATGATGGAGAACATACGATCCTTAAGCTATTAAGTTATCATTCCCTAACTGACATTCTCCATCTTTTGATGGTTGTGCAGTTAAGTAGGTCAAAGCTTGCCACTTATAAATGATGGAGAACATCCTTAAGCTATCATTCCCTAACTGACATTCGCCATCTTTAGATGGAGTCGAATTGAGTAGTCCCGGATTGCTACAGTACTATAGTACAGTGTACAGTAGATTGAAAAGGATCTTGAGTGTAGACCACCAATGTGGTATGTATTTGTCATAGTGATTATACAATACCCTACTCTTTTCAGTCAATTAAGGGTTATGCATAGCAATGACACAAACAGTTATATCATGCCTAGGACTACGGTTTCAGAGCTTAGATTAACTGGTGTTACAGACTGGTATACTGTAGTACTGTAGATAGACTACCCCAAAATGGACTCCACTGATATTGGATCACTATAGTCCATGGGCCTTGTAAAGCGTAGTAAAGTAAGGTGGTAGAGCACGCTTGCCAAGACAATATTGCCTGCAGATTTTGCCTCAATTCTGCTCGCAATTCTGCTTGCAATTCCGCTTGCAATTCGCTTTCAAAGCAGTTGATAACGACACGTAGGGAGATCAGAATCCATTGGCCATGCCAGCCCACGCTGGATTCCTTGCTAGGACTGTTTTTGTTCGAAATAACGCTATTGAGGCAGGCTATAAATCATTGCAAAGGATATTAAACAGAGAATGGATACCGCAAAAAGTAGAGAGAAAACGATATTATGAAAAACCCACCGTTAAACGACGACGATTAGAGCATGAAAAATGCAATCGAA
Organism: Trichoplax adhaerens; assembly: GCF_000150275.1. Lineage (NCBI taxonomy): Eukaryota > Metazoa > Placozoa > Uniplacotomia > Trichoplacea > Trichoplacidae > Trichoplax > Trichoplax adhaerens. Next base: position 1,015,459 of record NW_002060947.1, read on the forward strand.
TATTGCTACGAGAATCCAAGAAAAGAGTCGATTTTATCATGGCAAGACATCGACCATCACCTTGGATTTAATGCCATTTACTTTATTCTACTGCGTGGTCATCAATGCAAGGAAATGGGTATAGAGGACGCGGTGAAAACACCACACTATTCCAACATGGATGCCCTTGGCGAGATGGATAATTGATTTTTCTATCAGCCGTCAGCGAATCCAATTCCATCTCAACATCGCTACTCTTCGTTACAAATTGAATCATTGCTAGCTAGTATTATAAAGACTACTCCACAATCCGATCATTCTAGTATAATAAAATTGCATCACTTCAATCGTTGTATCATGCATAAAACTTCAAAAGTAATCGTAAATTTAGAATCAGTATTTTATATGCAAGCCCATGCATTCAGTAACATGCTAGCGTATGCTTTTGTAGAGTATTTCTCTTTTAATATGTACAGTACATTGGTAAACGGCCTACATGGAATGGTGGACATGCATTGCTTATGCTATTTTACCACTTTCCTTGACAGGGCTAGTATCTTCGCTGTACAGGGTAAAATCGGCCTTAATTTCTTACTAAAAGTCCATAATCACATCGTTTGACATTGTAAAAATGCAGCGTTGAATTAGAGTACGCTTTGAATAGAATACTGTATATCAACGCTGTCTATCCTCCATTTTTATAGTACGTGTAAAACTAAATGTGTAGTGTAACGTTGCCTGCGGTATATAGAAATTATTATCAAGACCATAACGTCTGTGATGGATGCCGATAATCCTATGCCAGCGAAGGATGGTTCAAAATGAAATGTAAATATATTTCATCCAAAACATTGGACTGTCTTTTGGTAGTTTGGACGACATCACAACAAACTTATGGGACATTTAGTATATTGTTCGGATCGATAAAATACGGCCATTCTCGTAAGGAGGATTATAAAAATAATAAAAACATACTGTAAAATGATCTAATTGAACCATGTTGTCTTGACATGCTTGCATGCATAGTTAGATTGGCGAGTGTTGACTTCCGGTACACATTTATTGAACTTACTACACCTAGATATTGAAAACTTACTTTATCAATGACGGATATAGCCAGCCCCATAATGGATATTGCACTAGCAGATATGCAAGGTGAAATCAATAAAAACTGTCTATAAATTAAAAACACGATTACGGGGCATCGTTTATTCATAGACTACAAGAAGATTCCTTCTAGGTTGTCTTCTACTACAGTAGTTCATGCCTTGCTGTCCTCGTGTACATGGACTCTTTTAGTGATATCTGACCTACTGAGCAAGTAAATTGGCTACAGCATCTAATAACACTGCATGTATGTGTTGTCGGATATCGAAATCCACAAGCATTCTCGAATACTGTCCATGATGATTCTTACTAGCCTGACTGTATTCTAATCGAATAACTATTCACTAAATTCCATCTTTAGCTGATGATACACTACTACTTGCAGGCTAATTACAGCCAGAAATACTACTACTTATAATCGATTCTCTCTCCACGCGATGAAACTTTTACTGTACGAATGTAGAACAGTGATTGCTTTCCATCTTACACTCATTAACCTGCAGTGAATTAAAATCTACATACCAGACATACAACATACTCGTATAGGGTATGTTGCTGACTAATATGTACAAATTTAAAGATAACAAGAGAAGATGTGTATTCTTAATACAGCAAGGACTTGCATGCAATGAAGTAGATAGTATTTTGGTGCTAACTATTAAATAAAGTTGTGCTTATAACAATATCGCATTAAATTCGAACTGTTGAAAAGTAGGACAAATCACCTAGTGTTATTAAAATAATACGTTGATTCTTGGTTGATTGTGGTCTGTAGATTTAATATACCAACAGATGGAATTGAAGGAATAGTAACTCACATGCAATCTAGTTCCCAGGCTGATCTTAAAGTAGGCCTAGTAGCTGTTCTACTGATAATAATTGTCGTTTATAGAGAGAATATATCGGTATCAATTGAGCCTAATGAACCGTAAGAAAGAAATGACAATAACATTCTTTATCAACAACTTTACAATCGTGACATTAACTACTAATGGACAGATCAAGCAATCCAATTTAAAGTAGAATCGATGTATATTTAATAATAGTTAGGTTGATTATTATTCTAGATTTATCATTTTCTATGCTCAAGCGAAAGGTAAAAATAATAAACTAAAGTCGATGCATAACGAGAGCCAAATGATTATAACTTCAAAGTGGTTATATCATGATCTCTGTAGCTACAGCACGAGGATTATTTTACTTGTATATCGAAGTGACGCCTTTGAATTCTGGTATATTACTTATTATGAAAATATAACCAGCAGCTCTTGATAAGATACAAGTAACAAGTACGATAATCGAGATATCCCGCAATGCAAAGCTTGTTGATTCTACAATCATTTATAATATAATATCAAATACTCAATGACTAATTATAATTATCAACTATTGTCAAGCTCGAGCCAAAAATTTTCCACCTGTCAATTCGATACATTCAATACCACCAAGTAGAAGACAAAGCATGGTTGTATAATAATGCATATGCAACTTTTACATCCAATTCAATCACCTAGTTCTAGTAGTTGATATTTTGTTAGACAGTTATCGTATTAGTATAGTACAATACATGATAGGTAAGTAACAATACCAGTACATGAAAAAAATGAATGAAATATGTATCTGCTCCACAGTAAAACAGCATTACAACATTTGGTCTACGAAATGTTAGTAGAATTAAGATAGAAAATCACCAATTCAAGAGCTTTCTTAATCATCAATAAAGTTCGAAACATAATGATCTACTTTTAATGCAATGTATTGCCATGATAACATCAAATCCAGGTTATAATATATATTACTCTCTAGCAATGAGACCGTTTAGTTCCGGTTGCAAAAAGTTGTCTACTAGAGCTGATATAATATCCGCTAACAATGCCTTCACATCTTCTTCAGAAACCCTACAAAGTATATGGTAGCCGTATTAATTAATACTTACACTTTTTGAAAATAAATTAAATCTTGTAATAATAACTAACTTGACGCCTGGTTGTGATTTCAATTCAACGTAATATTTTAGCTTTGGTTCCGTGCCACTAGTTCTAAGTGTTGCGATACAGCCATTCTCAAATGAGAATGTAATCATTTGTGATGATGCGCTAGAAGGTAGTAACTGTTCCATGCATATCAATAGGAAATAAGAAATTAAGATAACGCCTTTGCAATCATAAATTTTAGGTTGATAATACAGCACATACCGCTTTGAGGTCAGGTTGACTACTGTCATATCCAGTCGTTAAATCTCTTACATATTTAATTTTAAACGAGCCACAGGCAGCTGGATACTACATTTTCAATTTAACCATGAATAAGACAACATTATTTTTATCGCAACTGCATTTATAACAATTTGAAGTTATTGGCAGGAATGGCATAATATTTCTTATATACTAACAGCCTGTTACTAGATCTAACCTTGTTGTCTCCATCGTAATTTCGCAAGCGCGAAAAAATTTTTTCGATTGTCGGTTGTGAATAGCATAAGAAATAACTAGTAACAGCAACATGGCGTCCATATCTGGATTCATTAATATCCAAAAACGAACAAGAATAGACTGCATTAGTTTCAAGCGTCAGTCAGTTCAACTGGCATCTCTACTGTTACCTTTCCCAAATTCTTTCTAGTTGATCGTTGATAGTCAATCCATTATCTGCCAAGTATCTAGCCATATCACCTACTACAGCAGCTGCATGCACTCCGTCTTTATCCAAAACAAATGTATCACACATAAATCCTAAATAAAGGTTGAGGAGAAAATACCGAATTATATACAATACCTTAATAAGTTTCATAACACTCATAAATAATGATTTTTATTACCAATAGCTTCCTCAAAGGCAAATAAAACCCTTTTCCCGTCCTGCATAAGTTGATCACTTCGATTTCCCATCCATTTAAATCCTGTTAATGTGTCCTACAGCACACAAAGAAGTTTATCAGCAACATAATATTAATCTCACCTAAGGTCAAGACAGAGAGTTATGTGACGATACCTCAAAGTTAATGCCTTCAACTAATGCAATAGCACCTAATATAGTGGATGAGACGGTGCTAGACAACATGTATACATTGGAATCTGTTAAATAATATCAATAAGAGAGTGCTTAGTATGTTTTCTTCAATTTTACAGCTACGTATCATGTGTAATTTTATTTATTTCTTGTTATAATCACCTTGAAAGGTTTTGCTATGATCACTTTGCTTAAAAGTGTAATAAGACCACCAGCCAAGTAAGGCACCGATTTCGTTGCCGCTCAAGATCTTCCAAGTTCCACTGGTAATGAAAACATTTAATTTATTTCAACAGTTAATAAGCAACATTCATTACAAAAATTTTTAAAAATACATTGAATATTTGCGAGTTCTTACTCTGATTGTTGTTCGGCTACTGCCAACCTATCAGCATCCGGATCGTTGGCAAGGATAATAGTACAGTTCTTTTCTTTGGCGGTTTTTATTGATAATTCCTAGATATATTATAATCAAGTCAGACGACAATCCGCTAGTTAGAGCAATACAAACACAATTCATATTGCCATACTAGAAAAATCTATTTTTCCAAACGTGACAATGTTAGAAGTTAATCCTACTATCAAGTTATTCTATGGAATGTTTGACTGTGCCTTTCATATCTTACCAATGCACCTCGTCCTTCTTCAGGATTGGGGTATTTAACTGTTGGAAATTCCGGATCCGGTTCGCACTGTAAGATAAAGATTAATTTTGTTTCGATTTTAAAATAAGTCATACAATAACGTCAGATATAGCACTTGGTTTTAACATAATGCAATCAGAAGAGCACAACAAAGAGTTTACGCTCTGTGCACTTTGTATCATTTATGTTTAGTGCTAAAACTATCGTAAGTCGAGGAGGGAGGTATTGTGTGCATCTTTAAATAGAATTCGATCGAAAAATTTTTATACAATAAAAATAAATAAATTATATTCAAGTATCAACCTGTTCTTTTACTTCATGAAAGTCAGGAAGAGAAAATGCTCGGAATGACTCTTTTGAAAATTTACAACCAACGCCATGCATAGCACTATAAACAATTCCTATTTTACTTTCCGATGTAGCATTTGCTCTTGAGATATCAATACAAGCATAAAAGTAAAAATTTTAAAATCAACTTTAAAACTTATACAGCATATAACGTTAGTAGGATTAACTGACAATAAAAATATCAATAATCGCTGATTCTAACCCGTAATGAAATCGCTTCTTGATTATAGAAAAGTATTCCTGATATATTTCGTCATATGGATCGATAGCTGAATTAACAATTTCGGTATCCCATGAATCAGCCCACGGTTCCATATTATTAGTAATTAAATTTTTTATATTGACATCATGTGGTGGAATAATTTGAGCACCGTTGTTCCAATAAACCTTGTAACCATTGTCTTCCTTCGGATTATGAGATGCAGTAATCATGATTCCCGCACAACACTTCAAATAACGAACTCCAAAGGCCTATCGGAATATAGAATGTAATCAGGTCAAGATGAACAGGACCTATCGTATGCCATATATCTATCGTTGAAGCCTATTAAAATTTATCTAGTGCAACGCTAGACATGGTTTACAATAAACTTACAACGAAAGGTGTAGGAACTATCTTTGAAAAAAGGTAAGTACGTATCCCTTGATGACGGAATATTCCAGCAGTTAATTGAGCAAACCTATTCAATGTCAGAATTACGATTGAATATAGGTAGTTGATTATTCGTATATTATCAGTCTATTGCATTAATGGCATACAACTATTGAAAGCTATCAATCAATTTCGACATAATCTCATAAATACAGAATTAGATATGGCATCGATTCATACCGGTGACTATTATATCGTGCATCGAAACCAATTACAACACCACCTTCCTTAATTTCAGGAAAGCTTTGCTGTAAATATCGGCAGAACCCCTATTATAACATTTAAATGGATAAAATCGATAAGGGCAAGATTTATTAGGTAGATACAATATACGCATAACTAACAGCGTAAACGTAGCATAACACTTATTGCGTAACATAGATTGTTCGAGTAGACTTGTACCTGCGTGCTCTGAATAATTGTTAAGTCATTTAAACGATTATAGCCTGCGCCCATTTTAGCTCTTAGACCTAATAAAACAATATCAATCTTTATTCAGCTATCATGCAAAATACTTGCATCCAACTTCAAGCGCGATAACAGCATCTAAAATAGAATCTATTGATATCGGCTATTCGATTCTTAGCTATTCTATCTTTTACCAGCGGTTCCAAAACTTAATCTATTCATCAATCTTCCTTTTAATTCGTCATACTGTTTGTCTTGCAGTAAATTTAAAATTTCAGTCCGGGTTTTAACATTCTACAAATCAAATCAAATAGAATCATTAGTACAATGATGATTGATTATGTTTATGTTCTTGCATAAATATTGATTAATTATTATTCTAATTTTTATTATCAAGGTTTCTTCTATGTGGTATTTCATTGACCAAGTAACAATTTTCTCGATTATAACTTTATCACCGATGTACAGCAGTAACTAAATGATTTAGGATGAAAGTATCCATTGTAGGAGCTGTTCTATTTCTTTTTAGCCATTATTAAACAACTACTACAGTAGTGAACTGAAGTAAGTCGATTAATTGAACGACAAAGTAAGAGTAGCAAACGATTATTTTTGGAGATAGTGTGTTAGCGAAAGAAACCTATAAATTAATAATGGCAAGAGGTAGAACGAGATCATTGAGGCCAACTGCAAATAACACCACCCATAATTGAACAAATAGCCTACGTTGGAATAAGTTAGAGTTGCCCCCTAGCATTATATGCCTTATACGTATATAAGAGCAAAAGGCAGCCATGAAGCATTAATTAGCAATTATTGTTAAATGATTGCTAAATAATATACTTAACAGCATGACCAGGAGGGTGGCTTATTTTTCATCACAGGAATATTTTACTCGACCGTAGCAGATCTTTCACCAAACTATTCCAATTAGCAGCTCCCATAGAAATTTTCAACCGTTGATGACAACTAATTCATTCATTCATAGGCGTATCAATATTACCAACTCAAAATGTTATAGAAGTTCTAGTAAAGTATAATTTCCGATTATATGCAAGGATTTTTTAAGATTTTCTATTAGAAGGCCCTATGTGCAAGATGATCGGCTAGAAATGCAAAATATAGATTCGTCTTTTCCTAAATTTCTGAGAATTGAAATAAGATTTATACAAACTCAGCAAAATGAAATGGAATTACACTGTTTGTCAATCATGTCGCAGAGCCGACATCATCAACTCTAAGCAACAGTTGGGAAAAGGATTCGCGAGAAATGGAAAACGTAGGCTTGTCCACTCTCAATTGACTGCATATTGAAGTCCCTGTAGGATCAGCATAAGCTCAACATCATGAAAAGGGTTGGTACTTTAGGAAGCTACATCTACTCTACCATCGACTACCAAAGTTCCCATTTTATTAGTTTGTGACTCTCCATCGATCAGTGGATGTTGAAATAACATCTACAAATTCGGTGTAAAGAAATGGTTGAACAAGTCTTTGCCAGCGGTGTCGAAGAAACATGCAATAACCCATCAAATAGACAACAACAGTTTATAGCGTAATCTATAGAGTAATTTAGTCGATGTAGAAATAAACAATGACTAATTCGGCTTGATAACCAATAGTCAATTCAACATTGTACTTTTACGGTTGGGAAATCCGAAGAAATGCTGCTGCCAATCAAATATAAAGAGAGAATTGCTCAAGATAGAAAATAAAGCGACCAATTGAAATTCTTGTTTACGATGATTTGGTAGGTATCATATTTGAGTTGTACAATGGAGGGTTAAGGGTTGAGTAGATTATTATCTACAATATTCAATTCAATTATAATTATTCATTATCGACTATCTATCAAAACTGTTATAAATTGCGATCAAAAGTCAAGTTAAGGAATAAATTTGTCCATGTCAATTGGTATGCATATTACTTCATCTCTTGATGCATACTTTTACTTGCAAACTTTGACGAAACTATTGAAAACGGTGATGAGGTTAAGCAAATAACGTAGAATGAAACTACTTCATAGATGCGCCATTTTGTATTCTTTACAGGACAGTACAGTATTTAATAACAAACACTTTTTGGGTTTTAAGCCAGCAAGAGGAATGGATCGAGTATAGCCTATCAGTAATCGTAGTTTAAGGGCTTGTGCTAAATATCGATACAGAGTACGATGATGACAGTTTATCAAGCTATGATTTCTGTTTTAGTTGTTTGTCGTAGGTAAGTGATGAACAAACTCCATAGTCTGCAGTTGAAAAAGTCGCTTTGAATGATACAGACAACTTTCATCTTTAATATCTGCTTAGCTGTTGTTGAAATGGAGATTTTTAGCCATACTATAGTACACACCAGGCCTACCCAAGAATAGTATGGCCCATACAGTAACAATATTAATAACATGAAACTATCACGACAAGAAGATCCTTTTTCATCAACTCGGATCTCGCTGACCGTGTTGATCAGACTGCGCTATCCATCGATAGCAAGAGTTAAGTTATGCATTCTCTTTTCATCAACCGATTGGACATGCATAAAATGACGAATGTCGAAATCGGCAATGGACTATACTAAATACATTGAGTAGTCTAAGTTAGATTTCTCATCGACGCAGAAAGATATGACAATCAATCATCCGTATAGTAGTACGCCTCGTCCATTTTGAAATGGAAAACGACATCTTGTACTTGATGTGGGTAAAAAATTTAGCAAAGTCATGACCGATTTGGAGCCTACAGTACAGCTAGAGAGGAAGGATAGTCAAATTGAACGTTCTCGTTGCTATCCACATAACGATTATTTAAGAGATCCACCTTCAACTTGACTGTCGATGCAACAAGCGGTTTCCTGGCCATACTGGCCATTTGATACGAGTTGCCATGTTTGCTGTACAATAAGTTTTACCAATCATTTCAACTAGTAATACATTGGTGAAGAGCAGAAAATCAACTTTTACGCTGCTATTACAATATTCCATTACAATGTAGGACGAGCTGTACCTTACAAATAGGGTAGGAAAAAAGAAATCGAATGGCTTGCAGATTGTTGTACGATATTAGTACAGCCATCTAGCCTTGCAAGCTGGTCAGGGAGATTACATCGTCACGCCAGTCGACAAGGCCCGAATTGATGTTACTGATGAAACATGCACCTTTACCCCAACATTGGCAAAGCATTGACTGATTCATCATCCGCTCCTCTACTACAGTCTATCCATCACTAGTATGATCATGTTATCCCCATAGCCTGTTGTTATTGAATCGATGAAAAATAGCAAGACCAATGCTTTGATTTTTTTATTAAGCAAATATTTCATGGTACGCCATAGTTTGGGTGTGCCTGGTGTAGGCATGATAGCATTGGATTGATAAACAGCTCTCTACTACAGTCTATCCATCACTAGTATGATCATGCTATCCCCATAGCCTGTTGTTATTGAATCGATGAGAAATAGCAAGACCAACGCTTTCACTTTTTTTAAATTAATTAATATAAGCAAGTATTTGATAGTACGCCATCCTTCGGGCGTACTTGGTGTAGGCACGTTAACATTCAATTTCATTTTGTAAGCTTGTACGTTCAGAGCGCCCTTGGATATTGCAGTCGATCGCGTACTCGATGTTGCTGCTATTCCACTATCCTACCTGATCATAACGTAGCCATTCCTTAATCTTTTGATCTAACATTTCATCTCCGGTATTGCAATCGATCGGTTGATCATTTGGGGAAGCCATGGCGTTGTTGTTGCTTTCTTTTCCTATATTCAATCGTCACTTATGGCTTGAAAAGCTGATGCAATGTACAGCTCCAAATAGACTAATTGGAGATACAAGGGAGAGGCCAAGAAAAAGAGTAAATTATATAGACTGCTCAGAGCCTACAGTACAGTAAATGCCAGTCCAAGATATTGTAATAATTAATTTCGAGATTGGGTGGCAGGCTGGCAGCTCTGCAGTAGTTTCCACTGGTGGAAATTATTATTATTATTATTAGCGAGTGGGAGTGGGCTGGTAGGGTACAGTAGTAATTGGTAACGCACTATCCAGGAGAATAACAAACTGCACTATTTGCGCTCATCGGCTAGCGTTTACTACGATCTTGACTTACCGTATGGGACTGTATGTTGTAGTGTTGCATCAGCACGAAGTCAGGTGGCTTAATTAATCATAAGCATCCCATAAGGACCTGAGGGAGGTTTACCACTGCTAGTAGGATCCAATTCTTGCTAATTTGCCATGGTTGTGGTAACAGCAAGGCAGTCTATTCCATCTCTAATCATATCCATTGCAAATTTAGTCTATTAGTCTAGGTTAGAAATGCTAGAAATTGAATCTGATGAATAATTTTATACTGCTTTTGTCATCACAGCCATCAAATAAGTAAACTGTGTGGAACTGTTGCTATGGCTCGAAGTGGGACAATGATATGTTGTAGTATTGCATCAGCATGCATTTCCAGTAGTAGAAAGTCAAGAATAAATCAATCAATACGCTATACCCATGCAACACTGGTCAGGAGTGGATCCCTGACTATATTTATAGATGGTAGAGAGAGATTTTATTAGTCCCTACTAGAGCTTCAATTAGAACCAGCAATCAAGACAACCTCGATTCAAGAAATGACCCATCTTGCTATGGTCATGGAAACTGCAATGCAGTCTACACAATCTTCAATCATAAAATATATACATTGCAAACCCAGTCCGTTCTCTAGATTACAACTATTGTTATGATTAATTCCCAAAATGCTATTCAACGAATATCGAAAAATTGCACTTACACTGGTATCCTAATAAGTTAAGTTAGCAGGTTTCTACCTGCAGCTTTGTAACTTCACTCCCTGACTACAATGCACTTTCTGACTGTTGTTTGACTAACATTTATAGAAATACGTTTACTGAAATATCCTCATGTGATTGGCACTACAAACTGTATCGTCTAGGATATACGTATAACGAAGCAGTATTGCCACGGAGAAAAAATTCACTAAAAATATTTCTCGAACTATTTATTTGTAGCTACGACCATAGATCACTAGCCTAGTGATCTATGCTATGACAAATCCCAAACATGGCCTATAACGGTATTTAACTGCTGTGATAGAAGAGTGATGATAAAAAAAGTTGATCTCTTGATTTAACATAGTTGCAATATACAGCCGTAAAGAGGAGAATAATACCATTGAGCAGCAAAGTGTCTTATAATTAGAAAAGCGAACAACAATATAGCTATAATATATAATACGATAGAGTAATTACCGTAATCAACGCGTCAGACTACAGCATTTCATAATTGGAGAAAGTCCCTTCTTGACGGGCTTATACCTATTTGCTATTAAATCCAACATGGCATATTTCATATACAGATAATTCGCTAGCTATTAAGCGCCACTGTTAACAGGTGCGAAATTCATAGAACGGTAATACACTTTCATTTTTGGCAAGTCATAATTAAAAGAAATTAAAATAGAGGCTTTGGAAACAGTGTTACAGCCTTATAAATACAGCATAACTAGACGTTAAGTTACTGAAATAAATAGCTTTCTATTACGAAGCAAAGTTTCACGACAGGACTCTAGCAATACCTTTATGCATTTACAATGATCTCTAAATAAGAGTTTTTGATACATTTTCCGATTTTTAAATGAAGCATCTGAATTCAAGGTCAAAAAGAAATAATGACTCGAGGTGTACGCACTTTGCACATGTACAAAATAAATATACGAATATAGTTAGTACTAAACTATATGCAATAGCTACGTAATTTTTAAGATTAGATCGAAATGTCCCGTTTGATTGTCAAAATTAAGCTGTATTTCAAAGTCATCTTCATCTTGAAAATGCTCTACGATTTGATCGTCCATATTTACAAGAATCCTAACCAAGATAACAACTTTTTAGTACAGTACTGCATAATACCAATGAAATAAACGCTAACAAAAAAAAGTAAGCCTATAGTACCCCTTTTTTGTACGCTTGTAAACACCCGTTATCATATCAGTTCGTACACCGTATTTTTTGGCAAGCTGAAATAAATCATGGTAATAAGTTTCTTAATTACAGTATTATTGGCCTGGACTTAGCCCATCATTCAATAGTCAAAATTCACATACACAATCGACTAGTTCTGCTACAGTGCAGTTCTTCAGCATTAGCGCATGATATGCAGTTTCTTCTTCCTTCTTGACATAAATTGTAACAGCTATCAACAAAGATCAATAGTATGTTACTTTAATCGAAACCATGATACACATTCTGGCGTACAAAAAAATTACACAAACTACAAAACCTGGCGGAATCGGTCGCGCAACACGCGGTGTTTTTACTACAGGTGTTGCAACTTCTAGATCAGCTAATACATCCTATCGAAATCGATCGAAAAGTAATAAGTGAACACGTTAAAGGTGCCTTACAGTACTATTTCACTTGATATCACAGAATAATCTATTAAAGGGTAAGTTGGAAAATAACTTGATAATAAAGTGAATTGAATTAATTCTAACGGTACCTTCGTTACTGCTAATGCATATGTAAATGATCGTTTATTCTCACGCTCCCTATGTAAGCAATAGTAAATCATGAAGACATTGATACTAGACAAAGACTAGTGATACAAAAGAAGATATTTTTGTACCTAACTGTCGTAAAAAATGAGGATGAAGGATTACTTGATCCAGTAGGCGTATTATTAACGTTTTCTAGGCGCTGAAAGACAAGCTGTTTCTTTAATACCTATGTCTTAGTCATCATAAAATTTGTAAACACTGCGAGATAAAAGATCTATTGAACACCAACCAGTCGATTCGAAGTTTCGATATTCATGTATGGCATAAACAATACTGGTTTCGGACCTAAAGGTGTGGTTGGGGTTAGATATGTAGATGACGGCGTACTCTCCATAATCGCCGACGATGCATCCACACTCTGAGCTAAAAGAATTAAATTGAAGAAAAGGAATTTCGTTTATTACATAAAATGAACCTGTCAGTAAATAAAACGCAAAGTATACAAATATCCGCTGTCTTTAAAAACAAATTAAATTCATGATATAGTAAGAGTAGTAACTTACTATGTGCTTTAAGCATTTTTTGGATACGCTTCCGTGCAGTCTTTGACTCGTCCTTATTCTTTCTTTCAGCACCCTAATAAGATTTACAGATACAATTTAAAGGCAGATTGAGAATCTAAAAGAGGCACTACATTACATTGGTTGTAAGCATTACTTTGTCTCTGAATATTTTGACTTTGCAAAAGGCTCTGTGCACAGGTTCTACATCGCTAGAAGTTAGATCTTCGTAAGTATCGATTTGCAAATGCAGAGGAATACCCTAAAATAGTAATTTGTGTCAAACGTACGGCATTGTAATGGTGCTTTCACTTAAAATACATGATTACCTTCACGCCTTTTTGAGGAGAAAAGTCTGTGCTCAAACAATTAATACGTGCAGCAATCTATATAACGAAATTGATATTAATATCGTTAGTCGAAAAAGATAAAATGATAACAATAGATTGTTATGATTACTTTAGCATTATCGGCAGGATTCCAATAGAAGGCAACCGCATTATAAGCTATTTCTTCAATACGTTCTTCTACATTTTGACATGATTTGCGATCTAAGAAATAAAAAAGTTACGTCATATTAACATTGAATTTGGAGAAAACAATATTTTTATAGTTTTTAATTTCAATATTTAGAAATGCTAACCTATATCAAAGGCACGTTGATTAGGATTGGGCTGCTGACTATACCAGTACTGCCAATGCGACATTTCATTATCAGGCTCTTTTTCTTCTCTGAAGACTAGATGTAGTATCGACTACATCGTGAAGAAAATATTGGTATATTACACTTTTGTGACGATACTTGCATAACTGATTTACTAAAATACCTTCAGACGAGTAGTTGAGGGATTAGATTCAGGTGTAGCCTCAAAATTAATATTGTAAAACTGGCCTGAAACGAGAAATGCATAAGCTAGAATATAACTACTAGAACAAGCTATTAACTTGGCAATTCTATAATACCGTATGTCAATAATATGATTAAACAATAATTTACATAATGTATTTATAGAGTTGTAATTAGAGTATGATAAAGAATTTGTTACCTTTTCTATGCACGAATAACAATAATACTTACTCTGTTTTGTATCTACTCACTTATACATACCGCAACTGTCTGTACTACAATATAACAGGGACTATCCTATTATTACAGTAGTGAACATTTTGTCCAACGCTTCAATAAAATAAATGGAAACTGGGATCATGTCAAATAAGCAACGGTAATGTAATTACCTTTATTGATATATGTCAATGCGTCACCAGTCCATTTATGCACTATTGATGCTGGGGCTTCCAAAGAAAATTTATACCTGAAAAATGATTAACTCAATTAATGGACTTTAATCTAAATAAATTCTTATAGATGTTCACGATAGTTGACAAGCGGAATATTACAGTCATTGAAGCATTACTGAGTAGTCCCATTCAATATCTCAGTCATAGCCTATTGCAACTTACCTCTCTTGAGCTTGGAAGACCGTTGAAGATTTCGATGGAGAGGTAAAAGGAGGTAAAACTATAGAAGACATCTAAAGAAAAGGTATTCCTCATTTTCATTATCATCAATGAAACTTACGTAGACACTGTCAGTAACAATTAATATATTGGAAAGGTTGCGGCTGGTTCAAAGAATTAAGAGAATAATTTTAAATCAATAACGTACATCAGGGTCAGAATGATTTGTGGCACTCATTAAGTCACTATGGTTTAGCTCCGGCTGTGAACTTCCATCATTAGCTAAATTTCGTAGCGATGATTCTAAATCGTTGGTACACAGCGCTGGTTGATGGCTACAAGTATAAATAGGGAAAGTATTACGAGAATTAGCGTTCTTTTACAACTGTGCAACAACAGTACGAGTATATACAGCAATGGCAATAACGATTGGTAATGAGCTTTAAATACCTTTGATTCGAATCCGGTGATTCGTCGCTTACGGATTTTACATTGCAATAATAATCCAAAAAAGTCAAATTACTATCTATATCTGTGTTACTGCTACTACCAGACAATAACACAGATGGAGATGTTGGTGGTAAAGGTACATTTTGAAGGTAAGAATGCCAACTTCTGTTCTCCTTGGTTACAATAGGAGCACTATTGGTATTGCTATTATTACTATCGCTATACTGAACTGGAGAGGCTTTTCGCCCTAGTTGATCAGGTATGCATGCATAGTCGGAGAGCTTTAAGTTGTCAGCTGTGCTCCTGTTGATCGCTTCACGGCCGGCAGAGTCTTTGCGCGCATTTGAAGATGATGCTGAATCTTTTCGTGGCCTAAATTGTATATAAAATCATGTTTTGTATAAGTCGTGACGTCTAGAACGTATGCTAATACTGGTGATTGAGCCACTATACAGGTTATGACGGACAATTAACGATTAATACACGTAAGTCATCAATTCTAAAATATATGGTAAAACTGCAATCGGAGTTCAGTCTGTGCACATACAGAGACAAAGAATTAAGTGGACTACATGATTGCGTGATTGATAACAGCTGATAGCAACGGAAGTAGCTCATCATTGCAACTGATTGACTATAGTTCATTTATTTGAACGGTTGGTTACTAGTGAAGGCTATCAGCAGCAATGCTATGATTTAATTTGTCCATTTACGTAATTTACAGTCATTATGGGCATAAGCTATTGCATTCTATGTAGGAACTCTCCACGGACATACAATACAGACGTTGACGCAGTCAATATTGCATGTATTTTTTCTCGGCAATTGTATTCTATTCCAATAGTAAATTCGATATTATGTACTGTACTTTTCAGCACTGCACATCTCTCAACAATTTGGTAACTTTACCGATCGCAGTTACTGTCTACACAGGTGATCGATTGTACGTTAGAAGAAATCAGGAAGGGATAAATTAATAGTTATAATATTATGTATTAGTAGTACAATATCTTACTGGCTGAAATATCCATTTGCCCTGTTGAGTAAACTATCGTACAAGCGAGAAATATTATTTTTAGTTGTTTCTACTGCAACCAGTAACGGCTTACGGACTAAGAGTAATATGAAACTGTTATTATCCGGTATCAAGTGGGTCGACACATATGGATATTAATGTAGCCTGTACAAGTATTTAAGAATCATCATTGTAATGTAGAGATGGACTGACATCAACATAGTAATGTGTACAACAGTATCTTCTTTTTAAATACTATCTATTTTTGGTTTAAGTAAAGTACTATAATTAACGATAGAGAAACGGGTCAAATAATGGTGTGCCCCATCTAGCACGTCGAATCAGGAATTCAATTGAAAGTTACATCAACGTATGTATAAACTGTCTTGTACAATTGTAGTCCCTATCGCTATAACTATGACCGGATGAAGACCGTTGTCTACTTCTGTGCTAAGATATTTATCTGTATGTCCACCAATTTAGCTAAAGTGAATTTGAATGATGTACATAAGACTAATATACTGTACTACTGAATATGAATAATACATTGTAAACTAGACTACTGTATGACAACACCGTAAAGTAGTGTATGCTTGAGCTCGCCTATTACAGTAGACGATCATCTCTTCTACGAGTAATATTGCAGTCATTTTGCAGTGTAAATCTACCTACAGATGAATGCATGTCTCCACAAAAACGCTGGATAAATAATAGTAATGTATGCAAGATTCACTTGCACCTATGCCGTTGTTGCAGCAGATTAATTCAATTGAAATGGATTGGCAGACCAAATAGAGTCGTAAAGTATAGCGCAGTACTGTATATCAGGTTGAAAAAGACACCAGGCGCTCATGCAATCCAACAATGTCAATCAACAAAAACAATACGAGCGCGCAAGAAACGCTCCAGTGACAGTACTTGTAAGGTTAACTAGCAGCCATTCTGGTTGCAAGTGACGAAATAGAATCCCTATCTGATATGATTGTAACATCATCTTTCTTGACTATTGTCATTTTTACTGAAGAATTGGACGTTTTTAGTGGATACGAATAGAATATCAAGTATTGATATGTTGTTGATCATGTACAGTAGCTGCAAGTAGAATGGGTTCTATACTGTATAGCATGATGGCAACGGGTTCAAACTTACTCTTTCTTAATTCGTGACGCCATAATCACCTTGAAAATGAACGACTTCAATCATCCAAGTATCATTCAGTAAACAACAACGACAACAGGGCCAATAACTGGATATTCTTTTCTACCTTATTAATCGATCGATGGTGGTCTTGCCTATCAAAGTAGAAGTCAACGATGCTAAAATGGCAAGAAATCTACAGACTGCCGACTGCAGCATCAGTAGCAAGTTCTCGTGTACACTGTACAAACTGTACAGTATGCTTGTAACTTGGATTCAAAATTTGTACTGTACACTGTACACTGTACACGGTACTGTACTGTACACTGTACAGTATGCTCATAGTGTGCAGTGTACAGTGTACAGTACAGTGGATTAAAATCTTGTACAGTACGCACTGTGTACGTAACCGTCGGTGGGCGCGGTTCAAGCAAACGACGGTAGAATATTATTGGTGGAATTTGTGTCTCATGATAGAGCTACAAGAAATAGATACAGTATGGCGATATGTTATAACAACAGGAGTGCAGTATTGCAGCAAAATGATCAATCAAGTGGTAGTAATGTTCATAATCTATTCTACAGTACTCTACTATCATGTTGAACATGATAGATATGGGAAGAGACTCGATATAGCAGGTACAGGTTTGCATCCGCGGCGAAAAAGCGGCCAGATTGTTTCCAGTACTGTACTGTACACTGTACACTGTACTGGTCGATTGGAAACCAATCCTACAATGCATTGTACGCTCATGTACCGTACTGGACGTGCAGAAAGTTCGACTACCTTTTGTCAAAGTGCAAATTCATCTAATTAATGGACAATGTCTCTGTCAATTCTAAATTTCTATACTATACGCTAAGCGTGCATTCATCTTCATCCTCGATTCTTGCATAGAGGTGGACGCATGTTTTGCACAGATTTTGGGGGAAACGTTGCCTATTCAAAATTCCAACCGAATAACTGACAGTATAATATTGGTTCACTCATAACTCAGTCAACGTTAATCAAATAAGAAATAAAAAATTAAGGCAAGAATCAATTTATTGGCAACTACTCGCTAGCTGATAACTAACAAAGAGAGGCAAGCATACATGAAAGACATACGGCATGGCATGTTGGAAGATTGTCATTTTGAATTTTTTCAAATGATTCATTATTTTCAAAGTTAGAATGTAAACAATGTACAGCTACCAACGACAGTATGGAATAACCAGGCCAGTAGCAGGGGTATACTGTAGTATATGGTATATTTAGTGATGAGATGATACGTACTTCTAATCCTTCTGCTATATTCTGACAGTTATCTGCTGGAACGTAATACGATCTATACTAATAGTATTGCATAATATAGTTTTATACTGTATGTAGCATATTAAGTCATGGCGCATTGTGAGTAGACTATAAAACGAGTTGTTGGCCAATGCCACCAGGAATTGTGATTATACAGGCAGCTGGAGCTATATTAGTGCTTTGGAGTAATAAAGGTCCTTATTTCCATGATTAAAAGGGTGCTTGTATTGCCTGTGAAGAATCCTTAACCTCCCTAGGATCCAGTGATCATAACATTAAGTAATAAATTCAAGCAACATATCATACTGTGCTGTACATTGCCGTCAAGTACTGCTAGATGTGATTGAGTAGCGCGCTCATCACGTAACTATTGATCTTATGTCATGCTAATAATTAGTAATACTGTAGATAGGCTATGGTTAATCCCTGAAGTTGGACTTTGCTCATCTTTGCAATGCAGATCTTAAAGATGACAGTACCACTTGAAGCGGCACTATTCACCGCATAGGATGATGTAAATAAAGGTAATAATTCTCGAATATTTGAACTTTATTTCGGGCATTGTGCAACTTCGAGTTAGTTCAGAACTGATTGAACTGTTTTACAAGTTGATATTGCCTACGGTAGCATCTGCAATCGATAAACGACCGTACAGTACAGTAGACTACTGAAATTGATAAAAGGTAGATCAACTTATCCGGTGAGCTGTCCCTAAGGTTTCCTATGTGCTGTAACTACAACAATTAAAGAATAGATTATCACGAGCTAGATTCTCCTAATTTTAGAAACTTGAATCAGGAGGATCGGAAAGGAGCATTTACAGTAGTGAAATGCGATGTAGAACGCTGCAAAGTGATATCTTGTCCTTTCGTGATAATCAGGCGTAAGCTAGTACAATAAGACAAAAGTAGAAATTTTAAATATCTCCAGCGACGTCCATAGGTAGAGTACTGTACAACTAACAACATTTACTGTAGAAAGTGCTAACAGTATCCCAAATACGAAGGGTCGTTTCCTACAGTTGAAGAGGAACTTGTTATTGTCTTAAATACGCGAACATCAGATCATGAAGTCATTAAGGAAATGAGATTTTAAGCATTAGCAAGCTCTCATATCTAAAATCGTATAGAAGTTCTAAAATTGCCCGCAATAATATTTCTACAGACGACTATACGCGTACATGTTTTTATTTTCATGATCGAATTTTGGGTAGCGGCATGAATTCTTCCTAAAACTGGATGAGCGATTTGTACATGTAATCACCTTTTGTGACGAGAATTATTTCATTATCCACAAAATGCAGATACTTTCAAGATCAAAATTACAAACAGCGTCAACACCATATTAAGCGCTATTTCGTACAGTATACAGATACACTTACAATTTTCAAATAATAGTTTTACTTGGAGTTCAAAATTTTTGCAAATTTTATAATATATAATTTAATAGAGTACATTAACGACATCAGAAAAGGCCTTTTCAAAATCAATGATGCTTCTACAGTTTATGAGTAGTCGTCGAGCACATCATTGCATTGTCTTTCAAACTTTCTGATGTAAGATTCAACCTCATGATCAAATCGCAACATCTGCCTTGCATTTTCTAATTTTATAACCTCTTCAAACGTCATATCATCTTCGTCTTTTGCTAATTGTATAAACGGACACTTGGAGGAATGCTTTTCATGCTCTTGAAAAGGATCGTCATTTTGTTCCCAGCCGTCGAGCTCCTTCATGCAAGCAAAGCAAGTCACACAATCTGGATAATCCGAAGTTGGCGTATGATAAAATCCTGCTTTAGCCATTTTTTCTGCTACACATTTGGATTTCCTTTTGAAGGGCCAATTTTGGAAAGTATGCAACCTTGCAACATAACTGTGCATAGTAAAATGGACTGGAAAATTTTCCTCTATTGCTTTGGTAGAAGTCATAACCAACGCAGTAATGCTTGCCAGTGGTTCCTAGTATGAACAAATCAATCCGTAATAACCAACGCAGTAATTCTTGCCAGTGGTTCCTTGTATGAACAAATCAATCAGTAATAAATAACGAAGACACTCGATAGAAATTTCAGCTTATCAAGTTGAAATGATGAAGAGATGATATTTACGTTTGCGTTATTTACGTAATGGCAAGCGAGTAACTGCTGATGATTTCTTACGAAAGAGTTGTAACGGTTTTTGTTTTCAGTACAGTACTGTACAGTACTAACTGTACAGTACGTCGTACACTACAGTACAGTACTGTACTGTAAGTTTATGGGTGGTTGAATGGTTAAGCATTTGAATTAGCCGCCACCTTTCAAGACATTCATTCCATAGTAATTCATTCTGTTCGTTCACTATTGATCCACCTTCACCTTCAAGACGTTGACACGACAGATCGAAGGCAAAACAGTACTTTTACCACAGAGGTATGAACTGCTAGATACTGTACTGTACCCGTGTACCGGTGTACGGTACCATATACTCGTGCCGTACCGCTCCGTGCCATACCGTACCGTACCGTACTGTACAAGTACTTCCCATACCATCAAGACCTTTACACTGTACGAACCGATTACAGTACTGTACTGTACAGTGTACAGTACAGTAAATAGTAGTACTGTACAGTACAGTACGATACTGTATGTAGTAAGTACTGTAGGCCTCATAAAAGTTCAGTACCTGGACTGGACTGGACTGGACTAACAGTACAGTACAGTAGTGTAAAAATAATAATAATTACTGACTGGATTGTACTGTACACTGTACTGTACACTCCTATAGATTTTAACTTGATATTCAGAAATGTCTCGAACGATAGCATCTACAGTACTGTATGTTTGGTTGCGCACGGTACGGTACGGCACGATACGGTACGGTACATGGACCACACCTTCTGTGTGGGCAACGTTGTGTTTCTTGTTTTTGCATAACAAACTCTACTTGGCAAAGCCAGAATGAATGCAGATGTAAATTACCCATCCCTAAATAGACTAACCAACGAAACTTTCTAAACTCATGTCTTCAAATCCAGAATCGAACTCACTCCTTCTACAGCTCATTAAAGCTGTAAAAAACGGGTAAATCATTGTCGATCTTTAGCATAATCATCGATGTCTATAGTCAACAAATGCTGTACTGGACAATTTTCTTCTTCGAGGATGGGTATGCTCGACAGTCGAGAGGGTTTACTGTGGAAACAAAATTCTATAATTTGTACTATGAATTATTGATTGATAAGGAATGAATGAATAGACTATTAATGTACTATATCTGCGTCGTTATAAGCTATACTAAAGTACATGGATAGCTACCTTGGCTTAGACATCTAGTCCATTGTACTTGTTTTCCATAAATTCACATACAGTTTTACGATACTGTACACATATCAAAATCGCTGCACCATGCGTAGACTTACAAGTAGTTTTAAAGGGTGATGCCCTGATATGTGATAGAGGAAGTATTGAATAGGTGATATGAACACCGATAGAAACTGACCGAATTACTGTAAAATAACCACCTAAATGACAATAGCAAGATCCCTTCCAGCACTGGGGATAACGATAAAATACTATAATCTTGCGCATAAAACTATAGTATTTCTTATTAATCTAGGAAATTTTTAGAATAATAATTCTTTATTTATAACATTGTTCAGAGTTTGTAAAAACCGTATTGATTCGATTGAATAATTTTATATCATTAATAGGGATGTGAAAATGTGTAAATGTATAATCGATGGTAGTTGTAACGGCAACTTAGTCAGTGAATTGGATCAGCATGGATACAGTGCGTTGCATTGGGCGTGCATCGCTGGTCATTCAGAGGTCGTACAATATTTAATTGATCTCGGTGCTAATATTGATTGTGCTAGTATGAGTAAACTAAGTGTGAAGCCCATTCATTGTGCGTGCACATATGGGCATACACTGTCGGTGGAAATGTTGTTTCAAGCTGGTGCCGATATTAATGCCAAAGACAGTTATGGACGAACACCACTGATTACTGCTGTTCAGAATGATTATACGCTGTTGGTAGCGTATTTGACTACTAAAAGGGCTGCAATCGACCTTACGGATATACATGGTGAAACGCCCTTACATTGGGCGGCTCACAAAGGTTGTATCAGCTGATCTCTTTAAGTTTAGCTTCGATGGATAAAAGTATTAATGATACCTATCTACAAATTAAATTGAAATATTACTGTAGTACTTTGCTTTGAATTAGCCAGAAACTTGTTGCATAGTAATCGAAACTTATAACTCATAGAAAAGAGGGATTATACACTTTGATTTAGTGCCAGTAGTTAGAAATTTACTAATTTCTTGCAGTATCTGAAATGTGCAAGATATCCGTAATAATATATTACTGATGGCAATACTCTACATAGGTTGTAGAGATATAACCAGAATTCTTATAAATGAAGGAGCTGACCCGAATGCAAAGGATAATTTCGATCAGGTTCACTTGATTTTTAGCAAATAAAATAAGCATTCAATGAATATTTTATTTTATGGATTACTTAAGTATATTTATCATCTTTCATCGTAAAAACGATCTCTGCAAATTTTTCCCATAAAAATTAAATTTCTTGAATTTTATACTGTATATCTACTCTTCTTGCGTCAATAATGTCGTATTTTTTTACCAGACACCACTCCATTTGGCTGCATCACATGGTAGTGTTGTAGTTGTAGAGATGGTTGCTAATGCCGTGAGTTCATTTCTTATTTCAGATTATTGTCTTGTCTTGAATTTACATATTTACATATTAAGTAATTCTGCCTTTAAAAATTTGTCGTGTATTCACTAATATAGGGAGGTAGTGTTACTAGTTTAACGGAAGATGGCTTAAACCCAATTGATGTTGCTGAAAAGAAAAAAAATGATGCAGCTGCCGATTATCTGAAAATGTTGAAATCTGGAGGGTGTGGTTTTCTTAATTGTAATTGGAGGTGAATGCTTTCTCTATTTATTTAAATTTTAATGGTAATTGGAGAGGTAATTTTAGTGCGAATTTATGATATTAATTTTCATATTGACGAATTTCAATAAATTGATAATTAGAACAATTATAACTGGACCTAGCAGAGAAACCTATCTCCCTGTTGGTTTCATGCTTATCACATTATTCTGTATGGGCTATCCAATGTATGCCTTGAAGGTAGATATATTCATATGTTATTGAAATTGATTACTCCACTTAATGTAATAGAAAGTATTAGCATCAGTAGTCAATGATTGAATTTTAATAATTACATAATTTGGTTAAAGTAATGTTAATTTTTTGTTATAGCTGTATCGTTACGTCATATCAACAGCACCTCGGATACATGTAGTCTTTCTTCTATCCAATACGACATTATGGCTATTTTTATTGCTTACTTATTACACAAACCCAGGATATATTCCGAAAAAGACTGGATTCTACGAGAAGGCACTTAAGGAAGTAAGACAGTACTGTTAATATTTCATTAAAAATATCGATAACTTTGAAATCATTTCTCTTGATACTAAGAATATGAATGATTAAAAGGTACATAAATATGATGGATGTACACTAAACAAGAACCCTTTACAACGCCTCTGTCATACATGTAAAATAATAAAGCCGTTACGTGCGAAACACTGTCGAGTATGCAATAGATGCGTTGGCCATTTCGACCATCACTGTCCCTATGTTTTAAATTGCGTTGGTTACAGAAATCGGTAAAATTGTATAGGAGTAGTTTACTATACAAACTGACATAACTCATATGATGTGCATGCAAACAATTGGTACTAGCTTTTGTTGATATATCATTTTTTGTGATAGTGCCTTTTTCCTAGTTTTTGTCGCATCATGCTATGTTGCATGTAGTATTGTAGTATACTATGCAATACATGCAATCAGGACGGAAGGATTTTCTTGGATATTGAGCGCATTTATATTCCACTTTTCCCTGCTCGATTTTATGCTTTTAGGATTACTACTTTCTCACGTATGTAACTGTTGACAACTGTATTTCTACGTACTATCTTGCCATGTATGTTAATACGTCAATTCATTTTATTGACTTCATCTCCTTTAATTTTTTGTCTCTACTATAGATTTACTTGGCCGCGGCAAACTTAACAACCAACGAATATTTGAATTCATCACGATACCCCTATCTCCGTAGTTCATCGGGATTGTATCGAAATCCTTTTCATCGTGGATTACTGTACAACTGTTGTGAGCACTTTCATTTGATTCGTCCTTTCAAATTTGATAACTTGGGTGATAATGGAAAAAAAAATATTTAAAAGTAATTGTTTATCAGCAGTAGATATACATGCAGGTACTGATATTCTTTCTGCTTGTAATACAACATTGCATGTTTGGGCATTTTAATCTAAAACTTTTCAGTCTATTGCAACCACTGAAACACAGTATTCGCTAGTAATTGACTAGTGTTGATAACGATGAAATGATTATTCCTTCTGGAGTAACTCATCTAGAACTTGATGATAATAATGGTCAATTTTGTATTTATTTCAATTTCTCAGAAACTTATTACATATATCACTAATAGAGTACATGAAATGTACATCAATAGTCATAAACTTTAATGATACAGCTGGTAATATTATTGTAACTTCTCACTGAACATTGAACAGGATTGTTAAGCATGGCACGTATCATGGTGTAGGCTATATGGCATATTAGAATTGAAGTACTGTAAATTATTATCCATTGTTAGATTTCGTATATTTTTTTATTATATTCGAAGACATTCGTTAATGTGTCAAACCTTTGCAAATACAAGTGCAGAGTTGCTTGAACTGTTTCACGACAACAATAAAACTATTTAAATAACTAAAAGTTTGTCGAGAATAATAGCTGATTTCACCAATGAGATGCAATTGACAGTGAATTGCTTTACTAACCATAGTAGAAATACGAAGACGTCTGTGAGCTCGTTTCGCAGTTCATTCAGCAACGTTCAACGCAATGGCATTGTATGAACAAGAATAAAGTAGAGATTCATAAGTTTAATTCTGTTTCTTTTTGCAATAGTAAGTTAGTATTTATTGGCCACTTTGACAACCTACAATAGAATAATAGCTGACAGCAATATACTGAATGTGATCAAGAGTTCTGATTACATTGTAATTTTGCATTATCCTTTATTTGAATACAACAGTCATTGATACATTCTATCCATTGCTAAAGTTTGCAGTGCGTACTGTCACTTTTACACGAATTAATAACCAACCTAGCAAATGCTGTTCGAATTTTGATTTTTCTCTACTTCAATCTTTACGATATGTTTAATTAAGACATCAGAAGTGAATAGGACTAGTCATGGGCTACACGTAATGTACAGGTCCAACCAAAAAAGCTTAAGTAACAGTTGCTAATTCTATCTGCCCACAAATAAGTATTATGTAATAGTATCGGATCTAAAAACGAAAACAACATGCAGAGCAGCAGCCAAGTTTATTTGATATTTTGACACATGTGTCTTACTAGACTTATAAGCGAACAGCACCGAATATACAGTACAACGCATTCATCCATTATAATAAACTGAAATAAGAGGTCAATTTTCCCAGAGAAAGTTTTCGACAAATGAGTGTCCTTTGCGGTTGGTTATTTATATGTAGATTAGACTTGTAGTTATATACTATAGGTCTCCATTCTTAATTAATTATTTTGGTACTCGTACGTAAATAAATTTAAATTGGAAAAAGGCGCTCGAAGTCAAGCAGTAGTTATACCGCGGTCATTAGATACTGTACTTCTTGTAACTTTATCCAGTAATATCCAAGATTGACAATTTCTCGAATGTTTCTCTATATCGTATATTATATACTTGAGTGCCTCATTACTAGGGCCAATGCGAGGCCGTAAGATACGACCCAATATTGCGAAATCAAAGCATTGTAGACATATTATTGGTGGAAAGGTGCATTACCAGAAATCCAATTATCAGGAGTAAGTATGACGAAGCAAGCGTTGAAGATTGAGCGGCATTGATGTTGTGATAGTACTTGGCTACATCGCTGTTTGGGTTGGCTGCCGTCTCAAACCAAGGCTTCATGCACGGTTTATCATCGCTTTGGTACTTAAATGAATAATGCCACAAACCCTCACAAAAACCTTTGCTTGTTTTAAAGATCTGACCGAACGTTTTGCAAGTGTTATTTGCTTTACAGTGATTACTACGATTGATCCACTTCCAATCGTAACGCCAATCGCCACTACAAGTCTTATCATTTTCACATGCAGCAAACCAGTTATCACAAAAACTGGCACAAATAGGTACATGCATAAAGCGTTCACTACGACGCGAAGAGGATGCATTGACTATCCATGGACCTACGTTAGGTGAGCATTCATAAAAGCAGGAATCCTGCACCATATAACGATAGCACTGGCTGGATAAATTGCCACAGTGATCCCATCTAAAATTGTATAGCACCTGATTTGCAGTTAACGATAACTCCTTTACGGTTGCTGGAGTACAGCATGAACGCGCCTTCCAAGGCTTGCACTCAACTAAATCTTGCTCTGGAGTAGGCACTTTTTTATGATAACTTGAAGCGATGCATGTATTTAACGTATCTCGCGGGGATTGACTGGCGATAGTGATTGTTGACCAAGCTAGTGTTAGCCATGCAAGCAGAATGATGCAGCGAAAAGTCATCTTTCATTAATTTATTATAATGATTATCGGATACAAACTAGCACCGAGTTCGAGAAGACCTCCTGACGAAAATAGATAATCCTGCAAACAAAGTCAAATAAAAAAAATTCCATTACCAGATGATCCTTACGGTAAAATTCATCAAAAATCTCAAACAGATGGTGATCAACGATTCCATCCTTGATCAAACTATATCGTACACTTGCATGAACCATGAATTTGAATCAAATTCTTCAGCAATGGCTACCTACCTGTTGCCCAATTTGGCTCTTTCTGTCCACGCTACTGATTGCAGTGGAACATTTGAATTCAAGACTTGCTGTCGTACCAGTCATGGGGAGTACGGTACTGTCAGCTGTTTTTGCCCGTGAGCCATTGCACGCTTCAGTACCGTACTGTATACTGCACACTGCACGGTCAAATGTAGTAAAACACGTGTGCACAGTACACCGGTCTCACCATCGGGTCTTTTTATTTTTATACTGCACTATGAGGGACGGCGCGCCGGTACCCTACGGTGCCAGTGAGTCAGTGCGTCTCGTCGTGGACGGATGGATGACTAGAAAATGAAATCTACAGTGCAGTACTGTACAGTGTACAGTACTGTACAAGATCGACTGAAGTCTTGGCAGCCAATCCTACAGTACTATACACTGTACACTACAGTATGTCAAGAAAAGCGTGACAGAGACACGTGACAAAGTTTATTTCTGGCCTGACCTGACCAAACCGGACCGGACGTCCGGAACACCGGCTGGTCGACAAAGAAAGAGGAAAAAGTTGCTCACTGTAAAGCTGCTCTCTTTATTGAATCAATTGCTTTTGGATAAATTGAAATTGAACCGACAGTTAATCCATCAACTGGCGTATTATTAAAATGAAGGAGGACACATAAAATCGAGTGTTTGACAAAAGTTGTGAAATTGTCTTCCGTTCATCAACACTGATAACTTTTGAATCCAATTTTATACAGTCTCAGTAACAGCGGACAAGTGAATGTCATTCATTTACTACAAACAGTTGTGGTAAAACGGATCAAACTTTTGATTGCATTGGCTGGTTCCCCAATCAGTTTTATGAACTTAAGACGTCTTCATTGTTGACGTGTGCATTCATTTTTCAAGTAAATTGTAAACCTATTTTAAGGGGATAGTTTATAAAGGGAGCAATTGTACCCTATGCAAACATTCACTTAAGCATTTTTCGTTAATATTGGAGGCAGATAAGCTATCATAAGCATACGCACGGCTGGAGTACTTTGAAAATGGACGGAAAGTGATTGAATTTTAGGAGTTTTGTCAAGTTATGTTTTGATAATATGCTGGCTTACTGATGCGTTGTATACTATGTCTATAGTCAGCATAAACGTCGCATATCTGGCATTAACTGCGGACTGGCTAATATTGTATTCACCGTGAGTTCATTAATGTTCTATTTT
The DNA here is from genome assembly GCF_000150275.1 of Trichoplax adhaerens. Lineage (NCBI taxonomy): Eukaryota > Metazoa > Placozoa > Uniplacotomia > Trichoplacea > Trichoplacidae > Trichoplax > Trichoplax adhaerens. Next base: position 1,044,117 of record NW_002060947.1, read on the forward strand.
AGCTACAGATACCATGTTCAAGTTTGCATCTACGGATATACTTGTCAATGAAACATGATATTTCAGCGCTATTTGACGGGACGGACAATGAAAAGGAATACTTTAAAGGTGTCTTTTTCTGTCAAAATAAAAGCGAGCAACAATCTTGGCAAATAATATCACAAGAACTTTTGTATTCATAGCAGCGCACAGGCAGCCAAACTGTTAGCAACGAATTAATTATAGATCACTCTTGCACAAGTTACCCGTAGAGAGTGAAATTGGCCACTATCTGCACTATCTTTAGTAGTAACGAATTATAAAGCATGTTTGCACTAGTATCCATCATATAGGGTTGATATTAAACTCAAACCATCATGAATGATAACGTCATAAATTATCAGAAATAGACGAGCGCGTGTTCAAAAATATCCAAGAGGCCAAACCAGAATTTGTGACAAGATTTGGAATCCATTCTAGAACCTATGCATGTTAACACATAAAAAATGGCACTGTAACAGTGTGAATTGCTAACGGATAACATTAGTCACAATTTCCTCTATCTCCTACTATATAGCTAACTATCAATATTGGGACACTTAGATTATGAATATACAGTACTCCTCATTTGCCAAATTACGTAACCACTAAACTTGGATTTTAAACTTTTTATTACTCTCCGCATAGCTAATGAATAAAATACTTCGTAATAATTATAATCATAGGTAATACAATGCCTTACTCTCGTCTATCGACAACTACGTCGTACAGTAAACGGTTCATGAACCCTATCTTCGCTGAGGTATCGAATACAATATACCGGATTAAATAAAAAAAAAAAATTAGAGGCGCCATCTGTATTTAAATTGCGGCCGTGTCTGTAGTGATAATTTAAACAAAACGGGAAAAGTTCAAATTTAGACTCAGAAGAATAAAAACGTTTTCGTTAGGGCAACTCTTGTCAAGATGACAATCAAATTTCACATTGATAAGGAGTACATTGGTAAATCTCCTATTCACTTTTATCTACATTTTCAACAATCTAAAGTCCAAGACTGGCATTAGTCGCTGTAAGTGGCGCATTATTTAAAGTACTATGCTGAAAACAAATTTATCTCGATCTTTCAGTCAGTACGAACTAAAACAAATACCTCCAAAGGATAGTACAGGTGCTAACATTCCTAACCGGAATTAACAGATAGAAGACAATAGCACTACAGAGTCATGGTATGATTGTCATAAACGTTTGCACGAAGTTATCATCAGATTTATTTACTCTCTAATCTGCATTTAAAGCAGTTTAGTAAACTCAATGTGAATCGATAGAATTTAGGTCGACTTCCTTCGCTTCCTGGACCTTATAATACATGTACAACTTAAAATATAAACTCAATTTGATGAAAGAAAATTAAATAAAAAAATACTGCCGTCTACATGGCATTGTTACGTGGGATTCTTATGCCGTATTTAGTCACAATGACCTAAACTACCTTAAACCAGATATGCATTATTTTGGCTAAGTATTCTACTGTTATATATATATAAAAATATGTTCTGTCTATATTTAAGTATCCACTAGTTTCGAATATTGCCAATAATGGCATTGAAACGCTAGCTGTAGAAGGTAAATTTGGGGAAATGCCATACTCTGTGCAGCACTGCTGGGAGCCTGTAAAACATTTGATTCTAGCTAGTATACTAGTTTCGAATATTGCCAATAATGGCATTAGATCGCTAGCTGTAGAAGTTAAATTTGGGGAAATGCCATACTCTGTGCTGCACTGCTGGGAGCCTGTAAAACATTTGATTCTAGCTAGTATACGTTATTGTTTGAATGCATAGTATAATTTGATTAATTCTAAAAGTATCGCACTAAAGTACTTCCAATATTATGCTAATTTCGGCATTTACCAGGTCATCCACAATTTCCTTAAGTAATACTGAATACGAATCATCGTCATAGAGCAATCAAAATATCGCTTCATCTAACTTTATGATACTAATGATAATTTAAAAGAATTATTTACCAACAGATGTACTAGATTGTGATCTTTGCTCTGTAAATATACACTGTTCATAGTACTCGTATGTCGAAGGTTATGAAAAGAATTAGCATATTACCATATTATAAATCTCCTGTAAAATGGCAGGTATTAACTGTCTTTCCTAATTAATTTTTCTCTATAAAGGCTCAAAAGTCTAAACAGCAATCATACACTTCATTAGTTGCAGCAAAGAGCGATCCTACTGAAATCGTGTACTATTGTTATAATTGATGATAGTCTAGTAGTGTTTATATGATATAACGACATTTTTTTAATAGTTACATGCTCTTTAAAAATGAAGATCAGCTCTATGTAAGACTCATTTCTACTGCATGATTAGTTCAGTACATCCATTATAAACAATATGATATCGATGATATTACGACGACCAGTAATTGTCACTATATTAACAAGAAATTTTAGTTTGTTACCATACTATATTGTCTAATCCATTACGCTTTAAGAAAATTTTTGTGTAAATTCAATATATAACTTGTAAATCAAGGAATATATAAATCCAATATCATTCTGGATGAAGGCAATCTTACTATCAATACCTAGACATCAATAAATACACATAATACAATATTATCAGAAAAAGACAGACAATAAATGATGTCAAATAACCTCAATTGGTCATAATAATAGCCATAATAGATGATAGAAAGCTACAATTAATAATCTCATAAAATATTCTTGTGAAACATTGACAAACGTTTGTTATAATCTATTCCAATCGATCGATGAATGGCATATGACAGATGGTTTATTAACAATAATTAAGATTGTTGTGAATAGGATGAGTCTAGAAGGGGTGGAGGAAAAAGATGGATATTAATAAATAAATATAATCAAAAGTGTTTTTAGTTGTTGAATATTAAAATCATTTTTCCATTTCATCTCTATACTAGCTTCCAATCAATCGAATTGACAACTCTATATTCAATAAATGCGATGGCAAGATAAAAATAGCTATCAATAAAATAATAATAGTAAGAAAGAATGAATGATATTATTCGGATCTAATACTAACTACTGTAAGGTATTCAACAATTTTTACTGTAATCTATAAAAAATGATACCCTATATATTTGCGTATTGATGATGCAATTACAATTCAATTGTGGACAATATATGAAAGAGATATTACCATCAATTTTTAGAATTTAATCATTCACCTGGAGAGTTAGGTTATTACCCCCCACCCCACACATTTATAAAAAACGCAATACCAATTTTTACGCAAAATTCTTTCTTTATTTTTTAATTCAAACATTACAATATAAATTGGTACCGTATCTATTATTATTATCATTTACCTTGACGACGGCATCAACGTTTATGAACTGCTTATTTTTCTTTATAAATATAGCATATCTTAGAGATTCTTTATATTTACCTTATCGGTATAATCAATTTAGTTAGTACTGTAAGTGACTAAAAGCAATCATTTAGTGTGGCAATCTTATCGATCGTCTATACATAAAAATTGAGTACTAAGCAAATCTCATAAAGTAGTAGTATCGTATCTTATTTTATTAACCACGCTAGTTGGACATCTAAAATAGCCAGGAGTGAATCTCCGATAACATTATTACTAATATTGGATATATCGAACTTTCTTATTTACATTTTAACACAAGAATGATGAAAAATTTGAATGGTTACCAAGCCGGTAAGTTAAGAATCAAATTAGTCCAGTTAAATTAGACATTTAGGATTTAACATTTTGAAAGTTTGAAGCATAACGAGTTTCTGATTATTGAAGTTACTTCGGAACAAGCACTATAGCTAGAGTTATTTTAATTGTACTTACAATTTATATCATAGCAATAAAATCTGTACGCAATATTTTTAGCGACGGACATTGCTCAATTTTCAATAAGTTAGGACATTGACTTTCTTTTACTCCCCACGATATGCAGAAACATCCATACTTCTAGTGTAGTCTTGATATTAGTCGATGGCAATTATTTCGTTCGGGTTCAATTTTAAAAACATCAACGAAAACGATTGTCATATCTTATATTAAAAGTCTACTATCTAGTTTACAATGTTGAAATCTTCTTGTAACATTTATCACCAGTTACCGTACTGAAATTTATAATCAATGCTTCCGCTAGAATTTTTCAGTTTTAGTCTGGGCTAGAACCTATAATATTGATGTCATTTCCTATAGTGCGATGATAGCTATACAATATACTGCAATGCTATTGCAATTAATTTGTGTTACTTGCCTTTCTAACCTAGCAACCCATACGTATAGTTCAACATTGCAAGTTTTATGGAAATATAAAATATCAAATAATTTCCAACTGTTGTTAGGGTATCCTAAAATATAGGAAAAATTGATTTTCGTAAATATCAAGATATCGAATATTATATTAAATATTGAAAATAGCAACTGGAGATTTTTCAATTTTGGTTAGTAATTAGTGTTGCATCACCTATTATAGAAGTATTACGTTTAAAACAATTACCAATCATCAAGAATTTTATATCGTTGAATGATCCCAGCTAGTTAAATGCTAAACTTGCTTTACTAAAAGTTAAATAGAATATTTCATGTTTAGCTGCTAATATTAACAGTATATGATGATAGTGAACCGTCAAAATGGGAATAGAACAAGTTAATATTAAACATGCTATGAACTTTTAGCATGAATTAGTTGTAAAATGTCATTTAGAAAATAGAATTGATCAATAGTCCATTTCGATAGTATATTTTAAAAATATGCCTTCAACAGCAGCTAGTGTCAGTAGTGTTTCTTTATAAAGTTGCAATATCGGATAAAAAATAGAACGTTTCGTTATTCATTATAGGGACAATAGTTATCAATCCAATTTGCGATCATCAATTTCAATTGCTTCACATTCTATCATCACGGGACAATTAAGACTGATTTATTGACATATCATCAGTAGAAGAATTTTATTTTAAGTATTTTTAAATTCAAATTATTCCGAATTACACTTTTATATATAAAGCAAAATTTATCTTCAAAATGAAGTAGTTCTTCCAATCTTATCTGTAAACCTCCTTGTTGTTATCTATTTTTTGCTTTTAGCTTTTGTTGGTGACTACAGGATGCTAGCACGAGCGATCGATAATGGTCAGGTAAATTATTTTCTTCCCCTACATTCGTAGGAATGTTTCTGGACTTAATGAATAATGCCAATTAGACAGAGTAACATTATTGGCACTTACTGTGATGTGAATTTATTGTAACCTTGTATTTGAATTAAGATGAAGTAATAATTGTTCCAACATTAGACCTAATATCAATTGAAAATATAATTTGGTTTATCCTCCTAATCTTAATGCTATTAAAATTTATTACGATCTTAAGAATATTTTGCAATACCAGTAAGAGTAACCTTTAGCTACTGAATTCTACGTTTTTGGTTTTGATAAAAGATTATAATTTTGAGATATTGATCATGAACATAATTCAAAATCCGAGCACCACTTTAAAATAATTTCTATTTGAAATCGATATAACATACAGAATGCATAGTATGGATAGAACGTGGAAGCAATTATATACACTTAGCATGACTTTTTAAATCGGAAATATAAGATATACCTAGGCAAATAGTACCAATGCATTAAGACTAATACAATGCTCCAGAAATTAAGATGGCGGCTGGACTGTTCTACCCATTATTAGTGTTCAAGAGAAAAAGTTATCGTCAAATATAAATGACAGAAGTAATTCTGAATATTTAAGGGCCAGTGAAAATGGTATTTATTATTCTTCTATGAGTCCTAAAGTCTTTGAGAAATGTCAGTCTAGGCTTGAAATCAAGTATTATATTTAAATGCGAATTTAAAGAACCTACACTCACTACTTTAATAGAGCCTTAAATAATTGCTTGGCCCAGATTTGAATTTTGTTTCCGTTCGATTTTCGTTAAAGGGCATCTATAGTCATGTACGAGCGTAAGTTCTTGTCGCATTAAATCGATCAGTAACTAAATCTAACCTATTACGAGATATTTGGACTCTGTAGCGCAGGATTATAATTCATTCTGATCCCTAAGTTATTTTCCTGCCATATTTCGATAGTTACTAAGTCACAATTGGAATCGCCCAAGAATTGGGATTATAAATTGCTTCAACTTTAAGTTAATGAAAAAGGCCTGACAAAATGTCATTAATTTTCGGAGCAGATTCTATTCCATCTTATCTTGATAACACTGCTTTATTTACTTCAGGATATGCAAAATTAATTCAGAAATGACTTTACTGCACCTTAATAATTATGTCAGTTTCATTTTCATTTTTCATTTGAAAAATTGGCAATTGTATAACATTGGAATTTATATTTTCTTCATATTTTCTTGCCATTATATCTTAACTTCATCCCTTTCTGTTGTTACATTATTCACCCCGAGTTGCTATAGCAACGTAATGCCTAAAATTCATTCAAGTATAATCGATATCAGTATCAAGAGGTTTCTTTCTATTAATCAGCTTTGAATGCCCTAGTATTGTCTGTGCGAGATACGGATTCAGGTATCTATTATACAGAAATAAATAACATTGACAATTTCGAAATTGACGTACAGAAACATATTTCGGCTGCATGTGATCATACCCTCGAATTCGTATCTACCTTTGTTTGATCCATTGATAACCGAATACTACAAATAAATATTGATAAAAGATGAGAGTAATTGAACTATCTAAACGTCTGCGATAAGAGATAGAATATAGCATCGTACATTATTGGGGTTAGCTTCAGAATAATTTTATTATCGTTATCATTTATACGAAATACAAATATACGATATCATTTAATGTCAACATGTCTCGATATCCTTCGATGCTAAAATCCGTATTTAATGTATTAAATTATTCACGACAAACAGATCTGAAATATCAATGTAATTATCTTTGTAAAAAATTCGTATAAAAGATTTGTGTAGCCAGCTTTCTAGGTGGAATGCGACAATAGATTTTATTTTTTAATTTACTTCAATACGAATATATGTAAGATTTATACAGAAAGTTATTCTAAATTCGTGAATGCAACCTTAAACTTCGTTTTTTAGTAAGTCTACTCTAATAGTACGAAATTTGGGGCACTTTAGATGATTTTAATCTAAAAATTTTCTGTTTAATATCATAGTAGTACTATACTACTTGATATTTACTCTATTATTAAATGTATAGTTAAATTCCTATACATGAACTACATATGCTGCATTATCAGTAAAAAGTAGCATCACTATTGGAATTTAAATTGTGTTAAGAATTCTTGGAAATGAGCTTTGTAAATAAGCAAATACAGGTGTTTTGAGTATCTTAATGTTTAATTGTTAATATCTAGTTACCTCATAGTAAATAATAGTGACTACAACAGGAAGTATTCACTTAAATATTATTGCTGATCATTTACTAATTGAAGGTTATTAAAAAAGATTATTTTGAATATTACATTTTCACATAGTGGTTGTTAATTTCTTAAAGGATTATGTTGATCTGAAGTTAAACCGCACTTATACAGAATGTGTTGATATCATAAATGAACTGAAATTTATTTCTGACGTAATAACAATTAGATAAACGTTGTTGTTAAACATAAGAAATATTATCTCCATTTCTGAAAATAATATTAACGAATGACATTAATGACAACAGTAATAGTAGAGATTTCGATCTTAATTTCCCAAGTGACTGTACAAGTACGGTATAATGCTACCATAGAAATGACCATAGTATCTAAATAGCATTAAAACTATTGTTAACTAGGTTTATTCGAATTTTACTAACAGCAATTTTATCCTTCTTTTCATGGAGATCTATATTATTAGCCGCATACTTTCATAATGTTCTTACTGATTGACAGTTACGTAGCTGTAATAGCCTCACGGCTACTACGTTACACTAACAAAGTCTCATTTTACAACAAGCATTAAAAAAACAAGCAATAATTTCAGGAATAATCCAAAGTTGTGGATATTAGTAATTTTGCGGCACTTTAGTCGGTTAATTATATGCTATAATATTAACAATAATCCGATTATTATTGAGTACCTACAGATACAGAGATTTAGAATTACTCTTTGACCAACTTTACTCCGAATACGCTACTGGGACATTTCTACGAAAATGGTCGTTTGAACAACTGCTCCAATAATTAGACTATGTTTTAAGTTTTTCTCATCTTTACATGTACTTAACGTCTTTCATGAAAAATCTCTGTTCAGATTAATTACAGAATTGATTACGCATAATACCATATATTCAACAATTCCAACTCATTTATTTAAATTTACAAATATCTTCATGAATATTTTAAGTTGTAGTAGATGACTGCTTTGAAATACAGTGACAGAATTTTGTGTGGAATATTCAAATAAATTATTTTATATTTTATATTTAAATAATCGTTGGCATAATTGTAGACTTACAATATTTAGCAGGAATATTTATAATAAGATAGATAATACGATTATTATTGTAAGATAATATTTTTGCCCAGAATAGCCTCTTATATTCTCCACTATTAAGGTTAAACGTCCATTCTTGATAAAATTTCTACTGCTGCCTAAAATATGAACTGACAAATGCTGATTAATTTTTAGCATCCTGACGATATAGATGAAAACGGTGTTACTGCTATGCATTATGCAGCATGCAATGGAAATCTTGACTGCTTAAAATTACTTGTAGAGCATGGAGGAGATGTAAATAAAGGTGATATGAGCTGTTGTACACCATTACATTTAGCAGCTAAAAATGGTCATCTTGTATGTGTTGAATTTTTATGCCGGAATGGTGCCAATGTACAAGCAAAATCAGCGAAGGGAAACACTCCGAAGCGGATGGCAAAATTAAATTTTCACAATCACGTAGCGAATTATGTCGGACGCTTAGGTAATTTCTAAATATATCAAATATATACGATGATCATTATATATGCCTCATATATATAGATATATATTCGAGTATATAAGTATTCATAGTATTATAGAAGGAAATTGTCTCATTAATAACAATTTTTAACATTTTTTTCATATATATTCTCAGAGCAAGAGAAGCATATGTGGGAAATATAAAAATATAACGATATAACTAACAGGACAGCAGTTTATCTTTATAACGCCATCTGAAAGTTATAAACTTGGACTGAGATACCGTAAACTTAGATTTAGCTTTTTATTCTTAAATATATATATATATATATATATGGCAAAGTGATATCTTAAGATCATTCTTATTAAAAAATAATTAAAGTATACAAGAAAAACTTTATGTTTGGAAATTTTAATAATTATCCTTTGAATTTTGTTGAAATTACGGACATGATCCAGTTTTAATCAGTTTAATAAAAATGTTATTCCATTATTGAGCCCTAAATATGTATTAATTATACTATGCTGTAAGGATCAAGGATCCCCTATTGTTCTAATAGTCTTAATTCATGTCAGTTAAGAATAATTTCCGATTGGATCTGAATACAGGTACACTAAATCAGAAAGTACCAAGATCTGATGTAATTATATTTGATTCTTCACAACTCTCAATATAGAGTAAAAACTACACAAAACCTCTTGCTTTTTAATTCCAAATTTTATGATTGCTTGTGACTTTGTAAATATACTTTATAATTATATTAAATTGTTTTGGAATGGAGAGCGAATAAAATAATTGTATGAATGCTGAATAATATGTCATACGATGCTATACTTTGCAATACGATCTTGGTAACTGTCAATATAATACTAAAATTAACGGGTTGTAAATCTGCAGCAGATTGATAACGGACAGTACAATCTATAATACCATCAATTCGTACGCTAATTATTATGAATGTCTAATATCTTTATAATATGAAATTACTATCAGCATCAAAAATTGAATTTTCTATGGCGATTTCCATGCGCTATAACAATTTTAGTTGCGTGAACTTAGTAATTCCAATGCGGAGAATTTAACGAATATTTAATGGTGTGCATTCTTACTTGAAGCATGATAAACTTTATAATAAACCTGATAACGTATAGTTCAAACTTCTTGGATGTTAAAATTTGGGAATTTTGAATCGCGTACTTTGGACTAATTTAACTAGCTGACGCGATAATTGCTTGAATATAATTAATTTCAAATACAAGTGTTGTCTGAATATAGGGAAATGATTAGGCGCTCCAATAATCTTCTTAAAAACGTAAAATATATATTACATTTTACAATTTACAATCTGTAGATTTTAAAGAAATTTAAATATCTTAGGTGTATCAGTATTCTAAATTCTAGAATAAATTCCCATGCGTTGACGTTATTGAGTCGAAATTTTATATCATCTAACTGAAATTTAGAACAGCAGCTTAGGGCACTGAATTTGTGATATCTGTCTACATTGCTGAAGATATAGCATAATTGCAACAGCAAACTGAAAGCCTCAAGAAAACAGGAGATATTCCTAGAACAGTTTTCGATGATTTGTACGGGTTTCATTTCCATAATTGGATACCGTAGTTATGATTCATCGATACACTTCTTTCTTTCGATCGTCCATTTTTTATTATAAAATGAGGTTATGATATGAGTAATTAAATAAAATGCAAACCTTTATATTTTAGTGGAAGTATTTCGGGAATTAATTTCGTTGTGAATGAGATAATACCCTTCTGAAAATTTGAAGAACGAAATAAAATTTATTCCACTTTCTCCTATTCCGTATGATACGATTTAATATTGAAAGTAATAGCCGAAAAAGAATTAAAGGATATACGACATCTTAGGAGTGAATTAGTAGAAAAATTACAATCTAATTTAATTTAAATATCAAGATATTGTGTGTTTAATATCGCGTTGTTTCATGAAGGTTTTTAGGCAGAGTCTTCAATTTACTCTTGCCATAAATCTTTCTTCTAAACTTCGGTATATTTCATTCACTAATGACAGCTATTCTTATGATTCAGACTATTTCTCATAAAATTTTTTAGATAAAAGTATCCATGTTAACTAAAATAAGCAAACCGAAGGTATTTTCTTATTTAGCTTTATATGTAAATTCATCCCTTCTATTCATTTAAAATCTCTTTTAGGGTAGAACTAGCATAAACCACTTCAATCTAACTTGTAGGTATAAAATAGCTGCGATTATGTGCTATTATCATACTTTTATTAAGCGAAGTTGTATTTCTTTGACATTATTATCATCATCATAGCTTTTCTTGAATTTGCTTGAGTATAAATATGACCCCTTTTTAGAACATAACCACCATAAACTACTGTAATTTAACTTGTAGTTTTATAGTATAGCTACGGTAATGCGTAGTTATTAGGCTTAAATCAAGCAAATTTATATATTTTGCGGATGTTACTACAGTTGTGGCATCTCTTGAATTTACTCGGAGAGTAAGGTATGATTACTTCAGATATCTTGATAGCGACATTATTATGGTAATAGTGCTCACAGAAATTGATCTCTTAGAATATTGCTCAACAATGTACAAAACTATAACATAACGTACTTTAACCATAAATTTATTGATTAAGCCGTGGAAAGAAAATATTTTGTTCATATTATAAACACATACACGTATAGTAATACGATGATTATAAAATATTTCAGAAAGCGATTAGAAGATTTGAATCAATCTATATTACATATGTAAACTATTGAAAGTAAAATGATATATAATAATATGATTTTAAAATGGCCTATAAAAGGGATTAACAATTTCTAATCAATCAATATTACATAGGCAAACTATTGAAACCGAAATGATATAGCATCTTGTTTAAAAATATTTACATCCCCTAATCAGAGACAGAATGGTTTATGTTACATCAAATTGATAAGACATTGATAGCTATACACAGGCGTTATTTGATTGATTTATATCTAAAATGATTCTTAGAATGTCGTTAAGATAAACTCTAACTACTATTCAGGAAAATATTTCCTAAGTTTTGGTTGATAATTCACCTATTATAATTACAGTATGGCTATTGACCAGTATATTGGCAATTTGAAGAAATGACGAAGGTGTAGTATTGAATTTAGGAGGCACATACAAAAGCCTAGTCGTTGAAAGTAATAAGACTTTGAATATTTGTTAAAGTAGAGTAACTTTAATGGCTTTTTGCTAACTACCGTAGGTATTGTAAAGGTAGATTACAATTCGAAGTAGCCAATGGATAATTTACTCGTTACCTACGATAACAATTAAAAGGATTAGGATTAGTTGAGCCTTTGATACCGTTCATTTTAGACATTAAAGAGTGTCCAGCTAGTTCAAGAAATTATAAAATTATAAATAAAAACCTTCAAAATAGGCTGCATCTGCCATAACGAGATGAAGAATTTTGGGAAAGAGTCCTTTATTTTCTTCCCCTAAAATATGAATAATTTCATCCAAGTACGCTGATCCTATGTCTGTATTATCATCATCTAGTTCATGTTTCTCCTATTGAATAATAGTTAGCATAGAATTACTCCTGATCTCCTAATTTATGTTTTATAATGCTAGTGCAGAATTAATTGTGCTCACATATGTATATATTTCTAATAACAATTAAAATGAATGGCCAGAATGCACAGAAAACTACAATTTGAATAAACTATGATCTAAGCGTTTACCTGCAAGAATTGGTAGGCGGTAACAAATTGATCGCATCCCAATTTCTCTTCTAATGATAACCTCATTGCCTCTAAACGACTAAATAGGCTTTCATTGACATCGCCGTTATTGCCATTAGATAAATTTTCATCATCTAGTTAATGATATAGATTGGTACAGTATTTTGAAATAAGCAATTATAATTGTAACATAAAATTAGATGATTATATTACATTAAGCATTAAAATATAATCATTCTGTAACCCTAAATACGGATGTATAAGATTCACATGCGTATAGTCATTCTGTAACTCTATAATTATGGACGTGTAAAATTTTACTATTTAAAATAGCATAGCCTAGATCATAGCCCTAATTATTCGTAGTTGGTGAAGTTCACGATTCATGGTAATATTTTGTCTTATTAGTAGAAGTATATTAGCGCGAGTTAAGTAATAAGAGGTCTAATTTACCAGTTACTTTCGGAGTAACTTTCGTGTGAAGGAAATAACATAGACACATAACAGATACTATAAATATAGCATGTATAGATTTAGATTTTATTTATGCAGTTCTTATCGTTTTGAAATATCTTTTGCAGTAAAATTGATCTAGCGGATTTTATATTGGTCTATCTACTATATAGAAAAGACAATTTACACTATATTCCTGCTATTTTGTTACGTGGTAGATACTATTGCAAATGTATAAGTTAAAAATGTCGATAAAGCTCTTATGTAGTATTTATTAACAGTCAGCCAAGTAGGTTGTTCTACTACTATTCGAAGGGCAACGTATGTTACAAGTTAGAAGAATTCAAATTTACCTGATTCCCAGGTATCACTTTCATCTTCTCGACTCTCACTACCGCTATCGTCACTTTTTGGATTATTGGATAACTCTTCTTTAGGATTTATCGTCAACTTTTCAGCCTGATTTTGTTCATCTTTAACATAATAATTACAATTTATGAACCTTTAGACGATGAGCATGCCATAATCTCAATGCTAATGCGATTACTTAGCATAATCTATTATATGATAATAGGCAGATATTTGAAATAGAGATGAATAGCGACTCCTCAGACTAATGTAAGTAATTAGGAAATGATCGAAATTATCCTACCCATGCTATATTCATCATCTCCATCATCTTTTAAGACATCTTGCATGGTTTTAAGCATACTCTGGAAGTCTTTTTCTGCCTCGCAGTCGCTGTCATCAAGATCTTCATCATCGTCTTCTTCATTTTGTATTTCATTAGTATTACTTTCAGTAGGGCTTGCTACAACTTCTTTCATTACTTCCAAGTTAATTTCCTCTTTGCCTAGTACGTCCTTATGAGCACCGATCGTATTTTCATCACTGCTACTGTAAGATTCATCATGATCCTCGTTGCTAGAGGTGCTGCCAGCGTTATTGATAACGTCACTGTCGTCTTCCGATATTAATATTTTATGCAAATCTGGTTCAGAACAAGTTCTTAATAGCTGAGAATAAAATTAAAAATATTAGTTAACTCTGAGGACGAATAATAATCGTATAATAGTAAAGCAATCCATTCGAGTACTTACTGCTGCTTGAACATCGTAAAGTCCTTGTTGAATATTTAAGGTGCACGCCAATATATTCGTTGCTGTTTCATATTTACTGCAGAAATAATAATTTCAGCATGTTATTAAATATGTTGCAAATATCTTAAAATATTATATATATCATTGAGCGGCATTGTCAATTTTAAATTCATTTTCTACCTATCATTGTTAAAGCCCATTTCTTCAACAGTGATATCTTCCTCAATTATAGCTAAACCTTCCAAATCATGAATTGGGGGTAATTGAGGATGAACTGTTTCGTCCTTATTTGCAGAATTAGCCCAAGCTTGCTGAGATTTAAGCGGTGTTAGTGTCTTTTTATTTTGTTGATTACCGATACTAACTTTGCCCTCGCTGGATTCGTCTGGTTAAAATGAATTGAGATCATGTCATGAGAAAAATAATTACGACGGTTGATTATAATGGTATTGCGAAAACAATTAATCGACGATTTCAACTGTTTCTTAAGTGTATGCAGTACAATTGCTATTCAAGAATTGTTAATACATGGCATTTTTAGCATTAATTACATGAAGTTATCGATAAGTTAGTAGTAGAAAGATTTGATGACTTATCAAATAACTTTAAATCGACTTTCGGTAAACTACAATTTCTCTCAAATAATCTGACGTTTGAGGTTCACATAAACGTATTTAGTGCGGTACAGTAGCTATTGAAGAATTGTTAATATCTTTAATTCTTAGCATTAATATCATTAAGATATCGATAAGCTATTATTAAGAAGATTCAACAAATTATAGTATAACTTCAAATCGTCTTTCAGTAGACTATCGTTTCTCCTAACTGAAGTTACGTTTAAATTTTATATCAAATAATAGCTATTAGTGTAGCTTACATTGCCCTCATTTACAGACTAAAACTTGTGAATTCTAACGCCATGAGCAAATTTTAATAGCATTAAAGTTGAACATTCTATCTCCATCTACCGTACCTGTAGGTGTTAACTCCTCCTTAGATGTCTGAGTATCTGTTGTAGTAGAAACGTTGAGGGTTGCATTTTGTAAATTTTGAATAAATGTTTCGCCTGGTTTTTGCCAACGGCGTCTCAGGTTATTTTCATCTCCTTCTTCAATGGTATCTTTGACAGATTTATTCACCTGTGATGGTTTCTGGGCTTCATCATCGGCTTGTGTTGCTAAATCAAATAAATTAAAGGACTTAGAAACGTTAAATAAAACTGATACCTTCGACATGAACCCTCAGAAAATACCTTCCATTTGTGAAGCAGTTGTTTCTAGGCGGACATCAGCAAGATATTGTGGAGATGGAATGTTCTTACTCCATTTCTTGCGATTTATTTTCCTTTCTTCTTCACTTACTTTCATTTTTGTTAAATCGCTTTCGGAAGAGGACCGTAGTAACCGAGTTACGCCAAGTTTTTTACCCTCTAAATGATGAACATAGTAAAAATAAAAAATCTGCAATTTATTTAATCCTAATTATCAAACGACATGATTGCATTATTTCCATTATTACCTCCAATTTTTTTGCCTTTTTCTAATTTAGCTATTTTAATGTCACTTAATTTTTTAGCCTGGTAAATATCTTTCTTCTTTTTGTCTTCTAGTTGCTCTTGGCTGTGTTTGTCTAGTTGGGGTTGTTGTAGAATACTTTTGACATCTTGTTCTTTCATTCGCTTTTGCAATGCAGGCAAGGGCCTATGTTTAATTTTAAATTTTATATATTTCCGGGCTCTATACTTATTATTGACTAAAGGAGTAACGTAAATACTGAAGGAAATGATACCTTGCATCAGGATCTTGGTTGTTTCTTTTATCCTATTTTAAATAAATTAATAGCCTTATGTCAGTAAGGACAAATCTTCCTTTAGGTTCCTCTTTACTGCCTGATAGTCATTATTCGAACCTCAATAGGGCTTTTAATAGCTTCTATTGGTTTTTCCGAATTTTTTGGCTTTTCCATCTTATCCGCATTCTTGGTTGGAACTTTTACATCTGTTTTTCGTCTAGCCAGTTGCTCGCGCAGTAATTTAGCACCTTCTTCAGCTTGTTGCTGAATATTGGTAAGCAAGGATTAGCATTGCAAAGTAATAGCAATAGTAGTGCACAAGGATCAACAAATATAACTATAATTGAAATATTTACTCGTAATCGATCGATCTTCTTCCTTCTTGCATCAGGATCAAACCGTGGATCACCTTCGGCTACCTCTTTTTTAGCCTAATAGTTATTTTATTAGATATTATTGTATCACATTAACTGATATCTATGTTCTATATGGTCTAGGCTATCTAGAGCTTAGCTATCTGGAAATTGCTATAATAAAACATGTTTCTTATCATTCAAGGTGCTATACCTCGTCTCCTTCTATGCCAAGCACTTTGTTCGCTTTATCACGTAATCGTTTTTGTTCCAAATAATTTTGACGACGGATTGCTTCCAAACGTTTAAGGTATTCCTATTACGTTTAGATAATATCAATTAGCGATACAATTCTATCGTTGTACAGAGGCAATATTATATTAATAAATAATATACCATTTCATGTATATTTTTCTTCTTTTCATATTGACTAGGACCCATCTCAAACGGCGGCTTTATTTTATCATGTTGATCATTTTTAGTAAGTGCTATATTGCCGAGACCTTCTGAGGGGCTAGGCGTTGGATCTGCACCTCTCTAGATCGAAGAATATCATTCACTGATCATTAAAGCTCTAGTAAAATTATGATAAAGCTTGCCTGGCTAACCTTGTAAGGTTTACCAATAACTGCTAAATCGTTCATAGCTCGCATTCTGTTGTTCGCTGCAGCTCGTTTATTGATTAAAAATTCCTCTACAATTCGAGCTTTTTCTGAAGCCTTAGCGGCAATTTCTCTGTGCAGAGCAAATATTTTAAAACAGTTTTAATATAATTGCTACAGATTGCTAGAACAGAAGAAATTCTGATATTTCATGTAGTATGCGCAAATAAATCTATCCGGGATATAAAAATTAGCAAAAGCTCAAGATTGCTTAGACAAATAGACGCAGTTATAAAATATGGCAATTACTGTAGGTCTATAGTACCCATAGCTCAGTTGTAAGTTTATGATGAAATAGCATAGAGTAACTTCTATCGGTTGTTTTAGTTCATTGACCTGTTTGCTTCGGCTTTCTGAATAACTTGCTGCGGTGTAGGTTTAGGTAAATCGCTAACAGGTTTATCTACCTAGAATTCGAATTGCCTTATGAATTAATCCGCTTTTTCACCAAAAGTTTTTTAACGATCGAGTTATATCTTGATTGCTCAAATGAGCTAGAATAAATTGCATAGGCTATAATAAAGATGCTGAAGTTAACCTCTAGCTTTTCCTTAAGTTTGACAGGCTGAACCGCAGCTTGAGCAGCATTTTTAGGTTGATCACCTTCGCTAACTTGTCTGTCAAGTTTAATTGGAGCCTTTTTCTGTCAAAATGAACCGTTGATGCAATAAATAATTTGATATCTCGACATAAATTATCGTAAGAAGTATAAGCCAGTATTACCTCCGGAGAAACGTAGTCTTTGAGCGTGTTTCTCCAGCCAGCTTCTCGAGCTTTATTCATTCTTGCCATCTAGAATAAAATTATCCATATTCTAGTCAATGAATAAATGTTTCTAATTCTATGTATTCCATAATTTTGTCAGGAGTTGACAGGATGAAGATTTATTTAGTACAACTTTAATTTTACCTGTTGTTTAGCTAAGATATCCATTTGCTGCTTCCTCATAATTTCTTCTCTGTTTTCCTTTTGGCTTTCTTTCTCCTGAGCAAATAAAACATAAGATGCAAGACTTTTATTTTCTAGCTAAATATTATAATTCATTTCACAGCATAAGTGGAATAAAGAATAATTTTTAATATAAAGCTTTCATATTGTATTTAAGATTATGTATTACTTGTTTTGCTCGCATGAGTTTCAGGCGGCGTTCCTTTTCTCTTTCAACTAATTCCTTTCGCTTTTTAGCCAAATCAGCCTGTTTGTGTATAATACAGTAGAGATTAAATAGAAAGTTTTCCTGTATAGCTTACAACTTACGTCATGTACATAAGAATAGGTTAACAACCTGCTTTAATTATAGATTATAGTATGGAAATAACCTGATAAATCTGCTACTAGAAGGCAAAATAAGCATCATGCGTAATAAACAAACCTGAAGTTGTTCATAAGCATCTTTCCTAGCTTTATTAACGGCTGGACGCCTAATACATTAATGGAATGAATTCTATAGTGATTCTTTATACAAGAAAATCAGGAATTAGTGAACTTACTTTGCTATCTGTGGGGGTTTCTTTATTATTGGAGCTCCATAAATTGCGGCAACATCAGGCTTACTTGGCTTTACAGCAGCTAATAAGATTAAATTCAAAATTAGCAAGTGTTTTAAATTGATGGATAAAGTTGAATTGATCTATTTCTATGCTAACCGTGTTGACTGGGTTTAGGATTATGCTCTGCGGGCTTAATCGCTTTTGCATTAACCGGTAGAGCAGGTTTCAAAGGGTTTTTACGATGAAGAATGGTATGGCTAAATTCTGCTTCTAAAAGCTATGGCACAAGAGAATATGAAGAAGGTAAAATAGATGCACAGGCCGGATATAAGTATTTGCCTTGTTTAGTATTAATCAACGTAAGCTACATAATTCTAATATCATGTGAATGTATATATACTTGTATTAGAAGAAAAATTGATTATAATTAACGTACGGTTTTAGATAGAAATTTATCGATTCGGTTGCGTATAATTGACTTTTTCAAGACAGAATTGATAGAAGGACGTTCTCTACCAACATAATCAAGATAATTACATTCACATGGACATTTCTCAAACTTAAATAGTTATAAATTACCGATAGCTTCGTTTAAACAAGCTCGAGATAAGTTGACGAAGCTCAGAGCTGTACTGAGAAGGAATTGGAGGATAAGATCCTCTAAAATAAGAAGAGATTTAGAAATCAATGTCGCATCATGTCCATCAGCTATGGTCACCAATTTGATGATTCCTGTTGCACGTTATCTTTACTCTCAGCCAAGTTATTAATCTATAAAATTTACCTGATTATCTTCAAAACTAAATTTTTCATATTGCCGGCTTCAAACTGAAATAAAAATAACGAAACTGTTAAATAAGTAATATTTATCGGAAATCTTTAAGGTTTATGCAAGTAGAGAGGCCTCATGGTTACTGTTACTTTTTAATGTAATCCTTACCGCGTGCTTTAAAGTTGTAATTTCATACAGCACACAACCAAGTGACCAAATATCACTAAATTAACAAATCAAGATTCAATAAATAATTAGGTGTTGAAATTATTGTAATATTGGGTAAAGTGAAGGAATCAGAATTTTGACTCTTTATGTTTGTTAGTTTTTAAAGTGAACCTCTTGTTATTATATGGGCGATTTTCACAAATTTCAGGTGATAAATAATACGGTGTTCCAATGCATGTCCTAGCTAATTCCACAGTACTATAAAGATTGTCCAATTATGCCAAAGTTTAATTATTTGTTCGAGTGAAAGTACAGATAAGTACAGATAGAAATCACGATTAATTTAATATCTACCTGTTAAGAACTTTAGCAATTCCGAAATCGCCTAGTTTAATTATTCCACCTTTTGTCAGGAAGATATTCTACGATTGGATTTGTTGGTAGTTAAGAGTGGAAATTGCAAGTTTTTTAGTCAGATTACAATACCACATAATACTAATAAATAATCATCTTAATACTAAATGAATTCATGTTAGCTTAAAGATATGTTTCTATTCAATTTTTTTATTCTTAGAAAATAAAATTCATGTTAGTCTTACTATGCTTTTAACAAAAACTAGAATACTGCTTACTTGCGATTTGATGTCGCGATGTAATATTTTACGATCGTGGACATGCTTCATTGCCAAGCAGATTTGGACAAACCAATCTAAGATCTAGTAATATTCATGAAGAAGAATAACTATTTATAATTTAGATCTGGTGTTAATTTGAAATCATATTGCACTAACAATTTTTGAAATAAGTTTTTCTCTCAAGGTTTTAGATATTTATATTTGTCAATCTTTTAAAAATAGATTCAGGCAAGAGCTGATGATTATCAAAATTAATTTACCTGATCTTCCGGAAACAAAACTCCTCTTCTCTGGTTGATTTTCTGATACAAATCACCTGTAGTGTGAATTAGGTTATCAGTTATTGAAATTATACGGCACTTACTGTATCTAATAATATTCTGTCTAGTAGTATCAGAATTAACTCAAATAGGTATGATTTTTTATGTACCTCCATCGCAGTAGTCCATGACAATGTAAAGATTTCCTCGTTCTGTTGAATGAATTTTAATTATTAAATATATCGTGTCGAAATATATTGAAATTCAATAGACCACTCGTTAAAGTCTGAACATACTAATAGCTAAAAATATGTATGAGATTGAATTTTGTTAACGGTGTGTTAGTTCAAAAGCTCTATTCATTAGTCTAGATGTATCTTAGCATATAAGATATTTAAAGCATTAAATTTAATTTATAAAGTATTACAATGAACTACTAACCCGAGTTGTCAGCTAAACTCGGATTCTGTTTTAATTTGACGCGTTTACAATATATTTCACATTATTTCTGTAAGGAAGATTATATCGCGCTAAGCTGTATAGTATATATAACGTACTTACCTTCGAAAGACTCTCTATAGGTGACAATATTAGGATGTTTTAATTGAGATAAAACTTCAACCTAATACCGGATAATTTATTTCATTAGTGTTGTATAGTTATAAAATGGAAACTGAAATTATAGAAATTAATATATACGGCAGACGCTGCATCGATGTTATAGTCTGCCTGCTACTACGATCTGTGCCATATTTATCTTGTATAAGAAATGTTGCGATGGAAACGTGCGAGATGTTCATCACCGTTGGATTTTGCAACAGGAAATGAAATATTTATTTACCTCTTTTCTAGCTTCATCTCTCTCCTTCTTTTGCATCTGAAGTAAATGAGTAGATGTTATGAGTTGCTATTGCAGTCTGATTGAATTATACTTTATTACAATCTTACGATAGAATTAATATAAACTATCTATCAAATATAAGTGATACTTCAAATTGAATAAGCGAAGGTTGATGATCCTTGCAATGAATCTATTATAATAGCATAACTCGTAAGAGCAAACATCCGAAAAGATATTGACTACACGAGTTATGTCTGTGTTTCCCATTTGAAAATAAAGAAATTATATGATACTAGAGCAGCATAAGGTAATTGGAAATTGATTTTGTATTGTATAAGAGTAATACTTTAAAGTTTTGAATATGCGTCTTGTAATAATGTTTCTCGAATCAATCCTTATTATAATGCACGATAATGATTGACTATCTTACTAGAAATTCACTTTGATTTTAGCTAACGTACCGTACATGTTGATGCTATTTCCAAGATGCGTGATAATGATAGTTATAGATAACTTACCTATGTAACAAATTTTACTCTATGCAATTCTATGTATCTTGGAATGGAATATCATAACTATATGGACTGGCAATTCTAAACTGAATTATCTTTACAGCTCCTACTGTAAAGGCGAATTTAAATCCCGTGCCAGGATCTTCTTCTCCTTTAAAGTCGATTGCGAAGCAAAAGGATGCGACCAAATCGAGTAATAATATAAAACTGCATATACAGTATGATAAACATGTATCTTTTTAGTTTTTAAAATATTCAACATCTTATTGGCGTGTGTTAAACTGAAATTAATTACATAACTGCAAGTCAACAATTTACATGCCTTCTCTTGGCTTCAAAAAATCTTTCTACAAGATAGCACCATGAGATATGTACCCATCTAATGGACTAGTATAGATTACTCAGAATGTAATTATTAGCGTTTCTATTGTACCAAAATTTAATTAACTGAACTATGATGACAAATTGCAAATATATCTTGATTTAAAGCTTCTATGCAAATGAACTAACACTACCGCGAGTGTACGATGAGCTTTAAGTTCAAGTTATAAAGAAAAATTTGGCTTTTCTAGTATTTGGGGAATCTCCACCTAAAGGTATTATCAGATAGTTTAATATTTTTACCTTTGAGATGTTAATTTCTTTAATAACATATTGCTTTGAGTCCGTCCTATTACGAACTAGTACAGCTTTGCCAAAGCTTCCTTCTCCGATCTTTTTAATTTTGGCGTATTTATCCATGGTTGTGTAATAAGGTTAAACTGTACTGCATCTACTTTCAATTAATACTTAAAGAAGAGTTGATCCTTAACCACACTCTGAAGGTAAAACCACTATTTCCCTAAGACTCTTCTTAACAGGGCAAATGAATTCGTAAAGTTTATGAATGATGTCCAATTTTCAAACAGTACAATTTTATCCGTAATAGTTAACTCATTTGCCTAAAATAACATGTATATGATAGTATCATTCCGTATTATGTTATTGGATGTATAGTAGCGCCTCGAATCCGGTCAAATAGTTTAAATGGAATTTTTAACAGCGCAGGCTCTAACTATTGTTATTTAAATAGATTTAACGGTAATATCAAGTTAACGTAAGATTATTAATATTTTTGCTTTGATTATTATGTAGATGAGCAAATATTACTTTATTCTTCATTCTGGATGATTCTGCGCTGTTTTAAGCTTGCAAACTATTTCAAAATTGCAAGTAAAGCTTACAGCGCTAAATTGAGAGTATATCATATCTTTTATTGGTAGGTCTATAAAAATGTCGTAGGCCATCATGTTAAGTCCAATTCGTTAACGACACACTGCTGCTCGTGCAGGATTATCTAATCATTATTCATTGATCAACATCTAATTCACAGCATATTCTTTACATGACAACATGCTATCACGGAAACATAGCATTAGAATTGAACGATAGAATATGTCTAATGAAATGCACAGAACGTTTTACTACATTTAGATGTTAAAACTAATTTAGTTTTTGCATTCATATTTACTATGCGTGTAAAATCTACACATATACTCATATCAGCAATATACAGTATATGAGGATAAATACAGAAATCTATACTATTTCGATTGAGAACACGGCTTTGGAATTTTATTACTGAAGCTGCTTTACATGACAAGGTAAATGTCAGCAAATGTACGTTTGAGCGTCCAAATTATTTATTTGCAGTATCTGTCTGCTTTCATCTTTTCTCTCCTAAATAAAATAATAGTAAAATTGGAACCTTTTACAGTTAGTTTAGTTTATAACTACATTACATGCAATTACTACAAACCTGTCAAGCAGCTCTTCATGAAAACTGCCCGTCTTTCTAGCTTTTTTTAGTGTGCCAGGATTATCCGTATTTAACCGTAATTTGTGATCGCCAAAACTCTGATACATTTTCCTAAGTAATATAACAGTAATATTACAGATTGCGGATAATACTGATTAGAGCTTTGTAGATGCATGCATGTAGTCCTTACACATAATTAAGTTCACAGTTTACAACGCCTCCTAAACTTTCATCCTGTTTGGCTTTCTTAACTCCAGTTTCCCTTTCTGTATTTGTTCTAATCTATAATAAGAGTCAATTGCCTACTTGGTTAACTTCAACTGACGAAAGCAATCGAGATATAGATATGAGCTATGGTAATTATCGATATAATTTAAGGAAAGCATATCGAAGTATTACATGACGCGTATATATATATATAGATCGAACCTTGAGATTTTCAGCATCTCCGATAGTTCTGTTTAATGCTGCGATCATATCGTCCTCATGAACACCGAGAAAGTTTTCATTAAAGGCCTGCAGGCCACATTTGGTCTGGGTAGATGTTTGAACAATTAGTAAGATGCTTATAAATTTTGCTCTTTATCAGATAGCTATACTTACGCCATCTATTACAGGTTCAAGGTGTTCTAGTGGTCCAATCGCGTCAGCACGTCCTACGATATTACCTTCTTTTCTAACAGATACATACTTTCCTATATATCATTGATAGAAGTGTACGAAACAAATCCAATACATTGGATGAAGTTTATTCAATCGCAAAATTTATATGATTTTTAAGTTTACCATATCCAGACTTTAAGGCAATCCTTCTCTCACTTAGATTGACGGCTGTAAATACTTCCTCTGCCACAGGTCCTAAGTTTGATGAAAATATATATGAAGTACAGTATACAAAAGAAGTGAATTTTATATGTACATTGGAATAATCGTAGCCCTTATAATTATGTTGTAAGCACTACATTGCATTTATTAAATTCGGTTGACTACTAGGTAACTTTACTTAATACAATTAGAGATATCCTTGAAAGAACGAAGGTGGCTAACGGACATACTCGATGTATCGTTACTTTTCTTATTACTATAATTTCTGATATGTTACGCGAGATAAAATTTATTTACATCATATATCCGTAAAATATGGGAAAGAAAAACAACAACCTTCTTCAGTCATGTCTTGCCAAAGTTGCTGATGATAGGTAATAAAGCAATGACATTACACTGGGCGAGATTGTAGTAAATCTATTGATTGATGTTTAATTTCATTATTACAAGCAAATTATTCTGATAGCAAAATGAAATAGTATCGTAGACCTATCATCATGCGTCACGACTACGTATGAACAATGCAATTATTCTAAGATTAAAACGATCAGTTCTAATTTCCATTACATTATGTAATGGCAGCTGTTGACCAAGACATGACAACTTCTTGATTGACTTTAGAAAGTATATGGCATTCAGTCAGAACTTAATGGGCAAATAAATAGATGCAGAGTAAAGCTTAGTGAGAATAGAGTATGCTATGTATGCTGTCTAACTATTACATCTTGCAATACATACAATCGTAAGACAGCAAACTAACACAAAATGATATCTAGCTTTACATAAGCTGATAAGGCAAAATTGAAAGCTTAGCTGGAGGGATTTTTTGCGTAGAAAATAGACCCTCCCTCCAAATTATATACGCGTATAGTACTGTATACCTGAGTTGGTATAACACCTAAGACGCAACAATATATGATTGCTTACCACTAGGACGTGGATCTCCAAGTTTAAACGAACCATTATCCTAGTAAAATATCAAAAACAGGGCCATAAGTATAGAAAATTCCTGATGTTCTCAATGAATGTCATCCGCTAGCATCTACTTGACATTTCGCAAGTAGGTTGTGAAAGAATTTGGCGAATTTGGAGACCGTTTCGATCGTTTGGTCAATATTATTGCCTACCATTGCAAATAAATAACGTTGATCTTTCATTTCTATAGAAACACAACCCTTAATCTGTTCTAGCTTTTGAACAGCCCACCATTTGCCCACTGGGGCATGAGCAACATCGGATGAAAATAATAAATAGAAATAGCATTGAATCAGACATATGATTACCACTCATCGATATCCACCAGTGCACTTAGTCGATATACAGTATTATAGGCATACGAAATATGCGTAGACCATAAATTATCAATACAGTAAGGTTAGCTTGTAATTTTTACCGGTATCCAAGGTTTCTTTGGTATTATCACTAACAGCTGATGATTTTTGATGCATTTTTCGCTTTTTCTTTTTATGTTTCCTAAAGAGGAGAAGGAAATGGTTATGCGAGGGAAATAATTTAGCTAATGTGTAGTGGATCTTGAGGTTGACTAGTGATACTTTTCATAAAATGCAGCTCGCACTTTGCTACTAGTTAGTTGACTTTATTGAAGGTTGTACTGTACATGCATTAGCAGAGTAATTGAATGATCGTGTGAAGCAAAGCCGAAGAAGTCGTAAGACTTTCCTTTTTATAAGACTCTAGCTGTAATAGTAACGGATCTATTTTTAACTTAGCAGCATCGTACTATACAGATATTTAAGTTTACTCAATTCCTAGACACGACACAGATGAGCATTTTGATAACATAACATGTTGATAATTTGTAATCTATGATTATTATAACTTTATAACTTATCTGCTATAATTCTAATTATCAGACATGACATTACGCTACGGTTCGGACTTAGTGTATTAGTGTAACGATACACATATTTTAATGATTATTCGCGACATAATATATCAATATTATTTTAGGGAAGCATCATCATCCATCAATTCTATTGGAATGTGACTAATGCAAGTTGGTCAAAGACAGGAGCAAAAGGAAATGATCCGCTCTAAGACCAGTTCACTGACAAAGATCAAGATGTCCTAAAGTTTCTACAATATGTAATTCAATTAACGTTTTTTCATTACTATCTCATCTTTAAAGCAGTACATTGTAATTAAAGACTGTTGTCCTACGATAAAACTATGTGATCATCGTGGGCAACTTTGCGAAGAGAAGTTTGATTCTTCGACTATTTCTACATTTAATGGCTCATCCATTGCCACTACTAAAGTCGCTCTTGCAAGCCAATACGGCCTATTCTATACTTTCTATTGAAGCCTGTATTGGCATTTTGCAATTCAATCTTATTAGTATATGAATAGAGTTGTATAATGCAGAAATCTTAGACTTATAAACTCTTAAATAAAGAATCAAATAACTCCTCTAACCTAAAACTTAGCTCAAGCTAAGCTCTAAATTTATGATTGTTGAGACAAATGCAGTTATTGGACTAGCTGTAATTCCCTTTCTCCTCAGTAAGTTCAGGCAATTTGTAACAGCCTGATATCCTCATGATAATGATAGCATGCATATTTTTATAGTTTAATCTTACCCTGATGCTCCTTTAAGTTTTAATTTACTACTGTTGACCAAATTATAAGCTGAGCTCATTTTTGCAGCAGGTTCTTCTTGCTAAGTGGCTTCTCTATTTGGAGATGATTTATCCTAAGCCTTGATATAGCATTTTCTATCGAATTCAAGGCGTGTTTTTAACACTATACTGTCATACTGATCCTCGAAAGGACAAATGGAGCAAAGTGATACTGATTTGGGTTCCATGGTTACCATATAGGTACAGTATTGAAAATTGAGTAATGTATAATACACTGGATAGCGTTCAATACACAATCAATGACTAGCTGACGCTGTTGGAAACAATAGTGATCCGAGATCGATCATTAGCTTAACTAATAATGTATGAGGTAGAAAGTAGCGAATGATACCTTACCCTATAGCATCATTTGAATAATTGATGTCTGAAACAGGAGTAACAAAAACTAGCCAGTATATAGCCATCCAAGAGGAGAAAGTGGATTGACTGCTTTTTCTGCTTTCCAGTCTATTCCCTAGCTCCTATTTGCATCAAGATCAGCAATGGCGGAGCTAAGGCATCAAGGCAAAGTTGCTGTTATAACTGGTGCTACAGAAGGGTAATCAGTGACTGATTGTTAAAGTTTTAGCCATTGCTATCTGGCTGTTGTAATTTCAAAATATGCAGTCGATCACTTGTTGCTATCGCCTATGTCGGACTGCAGACTAGTTGCATATCTTTGCATGCAAGCCGTAGTGGTAGTGTTTTGCAAATAGCACAACTTGCATTTCTTGTTCAGTTCCACCGAAGGATAGCAACGAGTTGGTTTTACTGAATGATAGCAACGAGTTAGTTCCACTATCTGTTATGCACTCGATTACTTGTTGCTATCGCCTATGTCGGACTGCAGACTAGTTGCATACCTTTGCATGCAAGCCATAGTGGTAGTGTTTTGCAAATAGCACAACTTGCATTTCTTGTTCAGTTCCACTGAATGATAGCAACGAGTTAGTTTTACTGAATGATAGCAACGAGTTAGTTTTACTGAATGATAGCAACGAGTTGATTTTACTGACTGATAGCAACGAGTTAGTTCCACTATCTGTTATGCACTCGATTACTTGTTGCTATCGCCTATGCCAGACTGCAGACTAGTTGCATACCTTTGCATGCAAGCCATAGTGGTAGTGTTTTGCAAATAGCACAACTTGCATTTCTTGTTCAGTTCCACTGAATGATAGCAACGAGTTGGTTTTACTGAATGATAGCAACGAGTTAGTTTTACTGAATGATAGCAACGAGTTAGTTCCACTATCTGTTATGCACTCGATTACTTGTTGCTATCGCCTATGCCAGACTGCAGACTAGTTGCATACCTTTGCATGCAAGCCATATTGGTAGTGTTTTGCAAATAGCACAACTTGCATTTCTTGTTCAGTTCCACTGAATGATAGCAACGAGTTGGTTTTACTGCATGATAGCAACGAGTTGGTTTTACTGAATGATAGCAACGAGTTAGTTTTACTGAATGATAGCAACGAGTTAGTTCCACAGAATGATAGCAACAAGTTAGTTCCACTATCTGTTATGCACTCGATTACTTGTTGCTATCGCCTATGCCAGACTGCAGACTAGTTGCATACCTTTGCATGCAAACCAAAGTGGTAGCGTTTTGCAACAGCCGTATAGTTAACTCCTTTAGATATTTCAAAGACGACAGAGAACTTTATCCATCGTATTGATTAAGCTGCTCTTATACCACTTGAAAAATGCTCTTTAATGAACCAATTAATACGCTATGAATGCTAATCTAGCTCACACACTATGCTGTGTGAATAAGATTACTGTCTACACATTCATATCTATCACTCATTAAGGAAGCAGTTTATCATGTTTGATCGTTATATTAGTTAGTATTGGTTATTTAAAGCCTGTATGCATACCTTTGCATGGAGGTTATTATAGTACTATAGTCAAAATAATATATCAGGACTTGCATTTCTTGCTAACTTCCACTTGATTACATAATTAAGTTTTCTTACTAAATTGTACGTGAATAGACACTCACAAAGTCTTACAATTTATCTGCAATTAGGATCTATTTTGACAGTGTACTACAGCCGTATAGTATACTCCTGTAGATATTATAAGGATGACAAGAACCCTATGCATTGTACTGATTAAGCTGTTCTTGTATCGCTTCGAAATGTTCTTTAATTTTGGTTAATAACGTGCTGATATCGTTCCAAATGATATATCAAGACTTGCATTTTCGTTATATTCCACTTAATTACATGAATGAACTTTCTTACCAAATCGTTCATGAGTAGACAGACACTCGTAGAGTCTTACAATCTAATCGATAAATACGATCGACAGTATTTTGAGGATGTACTGTAGCATATAGTTACTCCTATAGTCTTTTAGAAGGACGATAAAAACCTTAATCATCGCGTTGATTAAGCTACTATTGTATCGCTTTATAATGCTCTTGGATATGTTATTTAATATTGAAAACAGTTATCATTTCTTGTCATTATTTTGTTTAGCATTGGTTATGCAATTGCTGAACGTTTAGGGAAAGAAGGCGCTAAAGTGGTTATAAGTAGCAGGAAGCAAAAAAATGTCGATCAAGCTGTTAACAATTTGCGTAGTCAAGGTATCGAAGTCTTAGGTCGTATTTGTCATGTGGGTAAACGAGAACATCGAGAAGCCGTCATTGAAGATGTAAGCTTTAGCATGCTGCTAGATACAACCAATTGATTTGTTACCATTATTGCACTTATAGCAGCATGAAGTTATTCTTTAAATTAATTGACAATCCTATAGGTAAAACTACTCAAGATTGATACGTGCTATAGTAAGATCAGAATCTTTGTAAAGTAAAAATAGTATCAATTTCTTTCTATAAAGGCGGTATCAAATTATGGTGGCATTGATATCTTGGTTTCTAACGCGGCTGTCAATCCAATTTATGGACGTATGCTAAAAGTAAGAATAACTTGGATCGTTTAATGAGCGCCGTATTATAAGCGTGTCTATAATTTCACTTGTTAGGCGTGCCAAATTTTGGCAACTTTTAGCTCATGAAAAGATTTCTCTTCTTAAATTGTTTAGGTTACTACTGAAGGAGTATGGGATAAGGTAATTAGTTTTTGCATTAATTATGGTTTCGATCGTAGTTATTGTTTGTGTAAGACTAAGGTAGTATATCGTTTAGCAACAGTCAACTGCAGTTCTAGCTTGCTTAGCCATAAAGAATAATTTGCTACTGTAATAGGGGCCCAATTAATATTATCACAGTGACAACTGAATCTTAGCTTAAATATTTTTTTACAGATATTTGATGTCAACGTTAAGGCTTCGTTCTTTCTAATAAAATCGGCTCTACCTTACATGAAGAATCGCAGGTAAATTTTTACACTGCCTGATTGATTCTCTAATATGATTTTAATCATTGCTTACGTTTTGTTCATAGTTAGCGGTTCCTTAATCATGATCTGAATAATAATTTACTCGGTGTCTTTTAGATATTCTAAATACTAATAAGCTGCTTTTGATTTTATCCTACATAGCGGGGCTTCCATTACGCTAATTTCATCCATTAGCGGCTACTCACCGGATAATGTGAGTTTGCTATAGATTGTAGGCCTTCATGTATGTAAAGTAAGGCATACCTATTCTACCACCTTACTAGACTAATGTAAACTACACTTACTATATTTGAAGCTTTTTGGAGTTTATTGCGTAAGTAAAACCGCAATGTTAGGACTTGCCAAGAATTTAGCCTTAGAATTGGCTAAATATGGTATAAGAGTTAATTGCTTGTCTCCTGGATTGATTAAAACCCAATTAAGTAAACAGGTTAAGTGATCGTTTTAATAAATTTAAGATTGAATTCCGTATCATTGTTGTTGGCTGAATTAAATTCTGTTGTTGTGTCTTCTTTTAGCTTTGGGATGGGCGTGGAGAAACATATATAAAGTCCAATATACCGTTAAGAAAGTAATGCCTCCTAAATCATGTTTCTAAATGATATTAATATTATCCGTCTACTTATATTATAGTAGTGTCTAAGAACGATAGCAATACCTAACATTTCGTTTATATTTAGGTATGGCTTGCCGGAAGATTGTGGCAAAATTGTATCATTTTTAGCCTCAAAGGATGCAGCATTTATTACAGGCGAAAGTATTGTAGCTTCTGGTGGTCAAGTGTCGAGGCTGTAGAATATCTAGTTTTGAATATTAGTTCTAGCCTCTTATTGCTACTGTCATGTTAAGATAATACTGTACAGGTTTAATCATGAAACTATATCCCCATTATATTAATGATACTTTGCCGATAAACTGTACTACTGTATACTACTATAAAATGAGTATTAATATGGTAATGGCATTGTATCAGTATACTATAACTACATCTACAATGTACTAGTAACTGATTGTTAGATTGTAGACTAGCAACTATACTTCCAGGAAACTATCTCTCTTTATTAATTCTTCCAATGTCTTATATATCTATTCTTATCTGATACGCAACCAAACTCGTACCGTACAGTAACCGATAAGAATGAATTTAAAGAATTATGTAATAAGATAATAGGATGCGCTAGTAATAACATAACATAAATCCGTAACACTGATCATTCAGAGTTATCAACACGGCAAAACATATCAGTGTATATATATATATATATTATCAAGGTCGAACATATATCTGCCAAAAATTCAATTATTGTGGAATGTGATGAGAGCTATTATTTCTCTGTTAATTACACCATCATAAAAGGCAGTTTGATATCATTTCAGCGTATTAAATTTATTATACTTATAAACAAATTTTCCAATCGTTCTTCGCCTGACTTATCAGCAAATTAAATTGATTACAGTATATAGATCATCTCGTTTGTAGATTGGTCACATATTATTTCGCTTTGGAGTTGATCTATCAGATCTTGAGGCAGTTCGACTAGGAGTCGGACCGTAAGGATAACAAATAACCGTCTATAAATAAGGAGACTTGCGGAAAAAGCTGATAAATTGAGATGCGTATAAGAGCTAGTTCAATAACTTTTCTTAAGCGTAAGGTTGCAGTGCTAATCATACACAACACATTTTTCTATAATAAGCGTATGTACACCAAGGCCATTTATGTAAAAATTGTAAGTAGTCACAAAGCAGTTAATGTGATCATAATGCTGCTTAATTAATACTTAACGAAAGCTGCGAAAATCAAAAAAGCTCAGTTTGACTCAGTATTAAGATGGAAGCTTATTCTATTAGATTACATCAGAGAATTAATCGGAAAATAAGAACCATCTCCGTATAAACAAATTCGATTCCGTAATTAATGAATGATCTATCGTTGACGTTAATTTAAGCCCTGGATCATCATCATACTATGTGCAATCGCATGATATTACATCAATCGGTTTATAACTGGCATGTCTAAGTATTACTGCAACTGTTTTCCATTTAGCTGATAATTAATGAGTCATTCTTGTCAAGTCGCTAATTATTGTAAATATACAATCATGTAATAAACCTAGATCAAGCGTATGAATAGCTAGGATAGTTTCGACTAGAAAGATGTGGTGGTATAGAAAAACTCAAATCTATCCATTTAACTATTTTCCGTTTGGTGGTGGGCCAAAAATTGTATAGGTAATCGATTAGGATTGCTAGAGCTTAAATTAGCTATTGTCATGATATTATAGAAAGTTGAATTGGCCAATACACAAGAAATAGAAATTCCATTAAAATTGAAATCGTCTGCAACTTCATCTTTTAATAATGGAATAGAACTAGGAGTTAAGAACAGATGTTAAAATATTCAGATTTTAATAAGTGATAGTTAGACCTCATTAATACGAGTACGTGTGCACTGTGTATTGCCAGATCTGTCAATATTCATATATGGGTAAGGTTCCAATCACTATTGACTAACTTTTGAGTAATCATTGAAATTGTACATATATAGATACTGAGAGGAACATATCTAGTTGCATACGTACGAGTATCTTACACTGGTAGTGATCGATCATCTTGATAATGTTCCGGTTGTTATAAAGTTACAAAATTTCTAACGCAACTATAAGATGTTTAATTGCTATAAACTAACTTTATTCTTTCGTAACAAGCTACGAGTTTGAGTTGTCAACATTTTAAATAGCGATTTGAGATGTAGCTTGTCTTATGATTTACTAGTATGTTTTCTACTAAGGAAGGCTTAAGCCTATACTGCATTGAAATAAATTTATCTTTAAATTAAATCACTTATTCTAGCTAGCTAGCCATTATTTGAACGATCTTCGGTTATGTCGAGATATCTTTGCATAGAAGTATGACGCAGTCCTAATTTAATACTGTGACGGAGCTCGCTCCGATATGAATAATATTTTGATCTAATATGTGTAATAATATTATGGAGGTTGCCGATCTCGGCAACAACCTAGTTGTTAATTGAGTTTTGTTATTAATTATCGTAGTAATATACAGCGTGGATATGGTGTTAGCAATTGAAATGTCAAGCTGTGAAGATTATGATGTTAGTTAATAAGGTGCTAATTAATAATATTAATTTGTGGCAAGTAATATGTAACACTCGAGCTAGTCGAATCTATAGTAAGCCCTGTATTACACATCCTATAATTTAATGTGAATGATTAGCACCGATCTTATTTGTGTGACATATGAAGTTGTATATAAGCTTGATCATTACTTCTTAATCTGAGTTCCACTGAGGCTAACGTAGGGTACACTGGTACAAGCGTTAGCAAGCTAGCAATAAAGATCTTTATTAACCTAAACCTATCGTTTTGATTTGATTACTATAGTATAGGAATAAGTTAGTTTTCCCTTACTGAGGATCTCCGGAGTTGGAGAACCATAGGAGTAGATAGACTACTTTAGGTACGTTCACAATAGCTGTTTTGTGATAAATACTAACTTTAAATATTTTAAAAATAAACTAATTATAATATGTCAAGATCTGTGCCTAAAAGATTCCGGCTTAATTAACTACGTCTTTTGTCTATATCTATCTGTTTAGCTTTTAATTTCATACGCTGTATTCAGATATATCATTTTGATAACAATTATATTTTTCTACCAAAAAATGACAATCACTATTTACTCGACACTAATAATCATATAGCGGGCTATATTGAGAGCGATTGAGCATTATGATTAACATTGCAGCTTATCATACAAATATCTGCAATTGAAATTTATTTTGGGTCAAGATATTGTATTAAATCATCACCAAGTGTTGTGCCTTATAGAAACTTCGAGTATATAACAAATATAAAAATTTTGTGATAATTGTATTGTTAGCAACTATAGCAGAATTTAATCAATTTATTTTTGTTTCAGGCATATCCCAATGCCTTTACAAAATTGATGTTACAGTAACTAAATTTTATAACAGTCTCATATGTTCAGTGTCTTAATAAAAGCCGATTTTTTCTATTAATTGCGAATAATTATATTCCAACTTAGAGGAGTTAAATATACGAGTAGACTGTATCTAATGATTACCAATAATATACACGTATAATACCGTGCCATTATTTTACCCATAATATTTACTACCTGCACTCTAACCATATTTAATAAATTCTATATTTAATTTGCAAAAAATCTTTAGTTCCACCATTTAGCTGACAGAGAATAAATTATGAATTGCAAGTTCTAATGAGGGTAATAAAATGGCACTAATTTACGAACAAGAACTTGCTACATAAAGCTTTAATTTCATATTGAATATATGCTTTTTAGAAGATTTAAAAGCATAGACAGGATCAGTTCTACGGCTAATCAAGGCATTCCGTCAATTTGAAGCGGTATTCTCCTAAATCAAGAAATAGACTTTGATGATTATTACTTACAGATTTTTGTTGAATGAAATAAATTGTACCCTACCCTAGGTACTACTGTAGAAATCTAAATTGCTACTTTTATAATACGCGTATTAGTATTGCTAAAAAATTTCTTAAGAAAGCCAATAACTAGATTTTGAAAACTGCTATTAACGATAAGGGACTTAAATTAAAAGTTGTAGTAAATTTATTTAATAACTTTGATAATCAATCAAGAAAAACCTATAATTATACCTCAGTGATATCATTTTCGCCTTTGTCATGGTTTTTACCACTAGCTGTAGCAGATTTACTCTTTTGTACATTGAGCAATGCTCGCCTACGTTTAGATAAGTTTTCAATTCAAATTTTAATGCACAGCATATAAGAAAATCGATGAAAAATATTTAACAACATCTCATATTAACATCAAATTAAGTTCACAAGTTTTATTATTATTAAGCACTATCTGCTAATTAACTATAGCACTTAAAATAGAGTAGTCTATAATTAACAATGTTCTGTCTGATCCCATACTCTTTCATTTTTCGCTGCCTTTTAACTAGTTTAATATCAAGATTTTCTTTTGATCTTCCATTCTGTTAATAATAAAAGGTAACAACTCAAATAAATCTAAGTTCAATTACTTCATTGAATAATGATTTTTAGGTTAAAATTTTACTCTTGAAGTGAGACTATTTTAGCTCAGGCTATTGCTGCATTTTAATCAGACATATTAAATGTTTTGTAAGACAAGAACTGATTGAATTTCTTCGAAATCTACTTACGCTGTAGTCTGCTAAGAATACATTCCTAAAACCGAATATAATGGCTATGAATAATCCCTAATTCAGAAAAAATCATTATTATACTTCGATATGTTATAAAAAAAATTTGAAGACTATACCTTCATGTAAAACTAACATGTTAAATAGGTAAATTTTTGTTACCTGCAACAAAATGCATATCGCAAAAATGTATTGCGCGACCAAAGAATCCAATGTGGTANAGATCAGAAAACATATCCACACAGGAAATGAAAATGCAAATAATATTATTCCATTTTCGGTTTCTTGTCTACGAATTTAGAAGCACAATGAGTTGCAGAATCTGAAATAGTGTGTTGGCTTTGTAGCAATAATTAAAAATTTGAAAGATCTATCGTCCTATAAAGATTAAATTTTTATACTTTATGTCTACTATTCTTAAGTAGAGAATGTGCACTTTTTAATTTATAGTCAACACTATCCAAACTAACCTAACCGTATTGAAATACCGATCGTTGTCTTTCTTCGTAGTAATTGGCCTGTTTTTAATCTTGATATAGGAGCAGGCGATTAAAACACAATTTCCCTGTCCAATTCGAATGTCGAAAAAATAAATGTTAATACTTCATATTCTGAAACAGATACTACAAATTAACTTTCAAGCAACTTATACCAATTTTATCGCAGTTGACTGACTTTATGGTTGCAAGTAGAAGCAGTAAAATATAGATACTAATTCACTATTATGATGTAACTAAGATGTAACTAACCAAGCCTAATACGAGGAGCGGCACAAAGCACGTCAAGAGAATTGGTGGATCATTGCTCAACCAGCAGCTGCAATGAAATATAATCAGTGAAGTATTAAAGAATTATCCATATTTCAGCATGTTAGTTTTATTAGCCAATATTTAGTATTTCTGCACTATATCATATATTTGTTTGCGATTATGAAATGTCTATTTAGAATTTATCATCAAGACTAGAAAAGATACAATACCCATATAGCAACTTTTCAATGGCTAATTAAATACTACCGGTTATATATTTCAAGAAAAATAATTGAAATTTTCTCAAATAAATGAATCGTATTATGTTAATACTATTTTAATTAAGAATAAATTAACTTACGCTGTAGGATCTCTGTCTATGTAATCATCAAAGCTCGTCCCCAATATAGTAATTATAGCCGTTAAAAAGGAAATTGAAAACGGTATGCCTGAAACGTTTGTAACAATTATGTAATCAGTAAAAATTAACCTTTGATATCTTTACTGTAGAGTGTACAAATTTAAAGTAGATTTATGGGTGGTTTAAGCGTAGGAAATTATTTCAACGTAGTAAAAGTAGCTTTAGATCTATTTTAACGGCTTACCTATGGATAAAATAGCGTATATTTTAAAATTATTTTTGACTCGATTTCCTTTTGCTAGCATATATAAAATATGCAGATTGCGGCTTATCATCCACATTAGGGCTGCTAGTATAGTATAATGCAGCAAGATAGCAGTAAATCCGCAGAAAAACTGTAACAATGTAAAAGATCGAATTAGTACTACACAAATATAGTTTTATTTTTCATTAAAATAGTGATGGTTAACAGCATTTTGAGAAATACAATTTCATACGACTAAAAATATTGGCAGTAGCCGTGAGAGAAACCGGAAAATGACTTATAAATATTAGTTGGATTGTCCGAAGGAAGAAAAGTTTACTATCTAGAAGTATTAATCTGAATTTGATAAATTACTTAGTGCTTAGTGTATTCACTATGGAAGTGTGCCTATCCACATTGAAAGAATGAAAGTCTTATAAAAATCTAAAGACTTCGATTCGTTAACTTTATGGTAAAATTAAGGCAAACAATGAATACTGAAGCATTATAGCATTCAGTCCAGATTAATATAGATACAGTTGTTTACAATTGTAACTTCAATTTGGCTCTTATTTTTTATTAAATTATGTTAGATTTTATTTATGAATTCTAGAATGTATTAATTATATTTCAGTGGGCAGATGACGTAACATAGATTAATATTTATTTGTATATGTAGAATTTGATACAAATAATTGAGAGTTGTACATAAAAACTCGTGTGTGATTTCGGTCTTAATCTGGCTTAACTACAGCCAAAATTAAAGTTTAGCAGAATAGAATAACAAACTAGAATATGAAGCATATTTTGATCAAGCTTGTATAGTTGTAAAATATTCCAAAATTAAAAACTAACCTCAGACTCTGTAGAGGCCAATCCAGAAAGTAAACTTATATCCGTGACAAATATGGAGATAAACATTTGCAGATTAATGTGGGAAAGTGTTCCTTTTACGAGTCTAAAAAAATTATTGAATCATTATCGGTTCGAATCGTGGATTAAGGGACATACCCATACATTAAAAATATCTTTGTGTAGTATATTAAAGGAAAATATTAATACTATTATCCTGGTTATAAAGTGGGTATTTTATAGCTACCAAAAATTTTCTGCTAAACACTAGGCAAAGATTATTTCATTATACCGAATATACTAACACTTAAGTGAAATTTGATATGCTTGGTTATGAAAAATATGCGTATACCTACTTATGAAATTAATAGTTTCTGTACTGCGTCGAATAATACTGTACCGTAACTAATATAGTTTAAATAATTCATTCTTACATACAAGGATTTGGATAAGTATTGCTAATTAGGAAGTAATATGAGCGTTAAAGGATTAATCAAAGACGAGAAAAATTAGCCGTTACTAGAATAGGAATTTAATGAAAGTTCTTTTTATAAATTAATTCACGGGATACCCGATATAGTCACGGAAGATTACTATCAGGCTATCAATGTTCTTTCATGCCTACATATCTTAACTAAAATATAGCTAGTGGCGAATTTTTTAAATGATAGTAAAGTTGTTCGATTTTTAATATTTACTCATTTAAAATAAGCAATTAAAATAGTTCATATTTTATCTTATCATTGTTACTTACTGCCAATAAGTTACATGAATTAGTACAGTAGCAGCAATGCAAATAACCGATAGCACACAAGCCACAACAAGGAATGGTTGAAGTTTAATAATCTTGGCCTATAGTAACAACATATGCATGTGTAATTATATTATCAATTAGTAGAAGATATTATTGTCATTTATTACATCGAATATTGTATTTAGGTACATTAATGGCATAATTACTGCAAGATCGAATAATTTACTTATCTGCATTTGCATTTATGTTGAGATGCAGGATATAAATTTCTAATCTCCTCAATTACTTAAGAGAACTACGTAAGTCACACGAACTCGGTGGTTTATCATCTATAAACTTACAGGAACTATCAGCATCAAAGCCGCAATTGTTCCCGTATGATTACAAATACAGGTGCCATGGGTTATATTACTGCTTACAGACAATCCGCAGCCATTTAGCGCCCATCCACATGTTCTGTGTTAATTAACGTAAAATGAGTGGAATGACATTGAATATTACATGATGATCGCATAGAATAATTATGACAACTGTGAGTGATATTATAATTTAAGTAATCGTGAATTTAATTTGTATAGGCTAATAAGACTATATTTCTAATAATACAATAATAGGTTCACTTTATACATTAAAAGAGATTGAAATTTCAAACTAAGAATTTATGTTACATAATTATTACTTTGAATTTGACTTCCAGTACGCGCACACACTTTTAATTGAGAAGTTTCTGTAGCGTATTACGGGCTGAAATATAAAATATATAGAGCTAAATTATTAGCTAGGTAATCATCAAGATGTTAGATAGCAATATTTATTTTAGAATGATTACAAAAATTTTGAGTTACTACAGAAAGATTACTAGCAAAGTATACTATTAAATTTTAAATTTAATTTTATGACAGCTCACATAATTGTAAACAAAGTCGATTTCAATTGGATTTGACAGGTTGTTAGAAGATCTTTGATGCAATGCGGTGGTAATAATGTGGGTATTTACAATAATTTTCTCATGGGCAACTAGAAAGTTTCTGAAATTAAAGATACGATAACTAGGTTTAAATTTCATAAACAGCAGTAGAATTAACATAATCAAAGATTTCAGTTTTAAACGGCAGCAATTGGTGAAGTGATGAAAGATTATAAAATAAATTGATTTATTTTTCTTTATCAGTACAAATCCTATTTAAATAACCTTAGGAGAAATTAAATTTTATCATAATTATATTTTCTACTGTAACATATCGCACCCGTTTTAAGTAGTCGCGAAAATCATAATATCTATATATCACTTTCATGCTTATTAAGTCATGATACTGATACAGTGTCATTTGAGAATTTTACGAATGTTACTAATATACTGTATCGACGGTCATAAAAAATAAATTACTTTCTTAAATTATAAATTAATCATCTGAATGAGTCTAATTAATTTGTGCTAGAGAACTTTCATAAAGATTCTATGAAATTATTTATATTTAATTTTACTAATTTATGCAATCAAATATGATACCTCCGTTAAGAAGATAATATGCGGAAAATAATCATGTAGATTATACAAGGCGCTGTCAAGCTATCAATAAATGGAAACGTGAAACTTAACTTGGCTAAAGTCAATTGACAGAAAAAATTTAAGTTTAATTGAATGTGAGCAAATTTCAAGCGCTAAAACTATTAAGTAATGCAATTGCTGTAACGTTGAAGAGCAAGAGCAATTCCCGTATATAATTAAGTAATAAGAGCTTGCTAGACTAAAATTATTAGTTAGAATTAGTTGATAATCTCTACAGGTAATTTTTAAATGTTATCAGACGGAATAAAACAAACAGTAATTTATGCTTTAAACTACTCACATATTACCAATCCGACTTGTTGGAATGGATTTATGAAGATTCAAATATGATATTGTAACCCACCTATTAATCACTTCATTGAAAAAAAACGATTAATTAGAATCTCCTCAGGTAATTAAATATCTTGAAAAAAATATAGCCTAGGCAAAATAACTGTCTCTATGTTCTAATTAGACGCTCAGTAAAAGTCAAACTAGCATCTGAATAACCATATAAACATCGATATTGTAATCCTTGTTGTTTTTTATAAAAGTTATCTAAAATTATTACATATTATCTTATAATTTACGCGTATGTTAATGTGTTGCTATAACAAATCCGTTTTTCTTACTTGGTTCCTTTAAAATATCTTCCACTGGTAATCTTAACTTCGTTTTACTATCGAATTCAGTATCAGCCCAAGTAAGAAATTCTTGAGGAACCGTTGAAATATTAATTGCGTGTACTTTTATCGCTTCAAAAAAACCAATAAGGACACAATATCATATAATTTGTATAAAAATATCAACTCGTGGAAGGCATTATTACAACAATTAATTTGAATTGAGCTAGTACAGTACAGATGGATCATTAAATATGTTATATTTATTATTGTAACATATTGAGAATAGGTAGCTTACGAAAATATAACATAGCAGAACATTAAAGGATTAAAATTTGGGCATTTCAGTACAATCTTAAGACTATGATCTTAATAGTTCATTTTCAAATATATATGGTACTTTTATTGAACGCATTCAAAAATAAGCGAGACATTTTTAAAATATCTGAAATTATTGAAAGAATGTAAAGCCAAATAATACCTAAATTCTTGGTAGTATTTGCCATTGTACTGGAATTGGAATCTATTTCAACTTTGGAGGCGTACCGCTCCACAATTTCTAGTATTGATAGTCCGTTAGGTCGCTTGGGACAAAACTATATAAATGTTCATGTAGGGAAAAATGAATATAATTACAGCTGCTATTTTACAAAATTTAAGCTTCTATCCGAAACTTAAAACCTAAATGATCGAAAAATAGTGATGATACTGAAAACTAATTGATAAACCTTATTTGA